>NW_026126962.1:0-717500 GCF_943737965.1 Phodopus roborovskii
GCTATGGCGGTAGCTGAGTGTGAGGCATGTACAGAACATGCACAAGGCCCCAGGTTCATTGTCTAGCATTGCAGAGAGAGGCAGAAGTTCCCTGCTGGCTAGAATGTCCCTATTTCAAAGGAACAGTGTTATAAGCATTGATGGATTTTCTTTAAACTAGTCTTGAGCTAATCACACTGTTGATGTCCTGGCACTTCTGATCCTTCTGGTTCTATCTTTTCAGCATGGGGTTCCCAGGTGTATGCCGCTGGGCACAGTTTATGGGGCACTAAGAGTCCAACCCTGGGCTTTGTGATGCTAAGCAAATACTCTTACCAACTGAGCTACATCCTTCGTCCTCTACCTTGTTGCCTAGGCTGACCTCAAACTCAGCAGTCCTGTCCCAGCCTCCAGAGCACTGAGATCATTCAAGAGCTGTCATACCCAGCTTACTTTGAAACCATGGTGGCTGAGAAGTGGGTAATCAAACATATCTCAGATCACAGCTACCTGGACAAGAGACTGAGGGCTTCCCCCATGCTGCCTTTTGTGTCCTGACCACCAATAAAGCCCACACCCTGCTTTAAAAACAACAGAGAAGGAACTGGCTCTATACTTCCTCCTGCTCCTGACATTATTTGGCTTTCTCAGTAGCACTGTCATTGTCTGACACACTGCATCTCATCCTCATATTCAATCTTCACAAGGACGAAACATTTTGGGAACTGAGCTTTCTAACCAAAGCACAGCCCAATGCTTGACAGTAACGGGTACACAAATGGCTCAAGGAGGACCATGTTTCCTCTCACCCTGGATGGAACTAGCACTTCCCTCTGCTGCTACAGCTACAGCCATGTTTTTCCATGCAATTAGCAGCTGAGAGCTCAGATGAACACAGGTCTGTATCAGATCCAGTGGCAGCTTTCCCAGTGTGGCGATAACAGTTCCTTTCCACCTCCAGATACCATGTCCATCTGCAACTTCTTCCCCAGCCAGCTTCCCTCCCTGACCCAGAGGAGCCAGCCTGTGCCTTCATCTAGAATTTCCTACTCTGCCCTGTACTGATATTACTTTCCTTAAAGTGTGTGCAAGAGGTGGACAGTGGACACTGAGAGGCTTCTCACTTCTCTCTGCCCTTCCCCATAGCTCCCCAGCCAGTGATTTGAAGGACCCAGATGCCCTGATCCTTTCTTGCTGGTTCAAGGTAACAAAGTACCTATTTAGCAAGTTCACAGAAATGAGGGTGTGTAAACTAAACACTGGCTGCTGCTGACATACTGAGGACAGTGGACTGGAGCTCCTTTCTTGCCACAGGAGCCACCAGGCCAAGGAAATGGTTTCATTCAAGTCCCTGTGGTAGAGACCTGGTTAGGTAATGTCAGCACTCACTGCTGTTGTTCTTAGGAAAACCCCTTTTAGTTCTTCGTGGTTCCTTTATATTTTAGTATTTGAAAAAAATATTTTATGTGTTTTGCTTGCATTTATATCTGTACACCACATGTGTGCCTAGTGCCTACGAAGGTCAGGAGAGGGAGTCAGACTCCTGGAATTGAAGATGCACATGGTTGGGAGTCATCATATGGATTCTGGGGATCAAATACAAGTCCTGTGCAAGAGCAGCCCAGCCAATGTTGTTAATTGCCCAGTCATCTCTCCAGTCCTTTTTATTTTTTTTGAAGCAGGGTTACCTATAGCACAGGCTAGCCTGGAAATGACTTAATAGCTAGAGCAAATCTTGAAGAGACTGATCTTCCTGCTTCTACCTCCTGAATGTTGGGATTGAGCCCAAGGCTTTGTGCTTGTTGGACAAGCATTCCACCAGCTGAGCTACATCCCTAGCTCTCTAAGAGTTTCTGACACAAATGAATAGAATCAGGTATATACTGCTGCTCAAACTCTCGACAGTCTGTAGCTGAGGACCTGTGCCTGTATGTCTCATGAAGGCCAATTCAGGGTAGGAATTGTTGCTTTCCCAGCAAAGGCAGAAGGAAAGGTCTATTTCCATCTACACAGGTTCTATCAACCAGGCTCAGAAATCCTCTGGACATGACAGAGCCTCTGTTTATAAAGCTTGGGATCACTACAAAGGACCACTGCAAAACACAGACCCCTTCACTGTCTGCCTTATTTTCTGCCCCACACTTCCACCAAGTTCTCCAAGCTACCCAGGGCTGGCTTGTCCCTAAGGGACAGACTTTTCTCTTACCGATACCTTGGCACTGTCATAGAAGGTGGGCACTCTGGGAAGGCAGGAAGGTTGTCTCAAGGCCACTTGTGTGTGCTGTGCCCCCAGGGACAAGGAATTGGGCTGGTGTTAGGGTAAACTCTGGTACCCACTTTAGTTCTGAGCAGGTCCCACCTGGAGGACTTGGAACTTAAAGTAATGGGAGAAGGTTCTGCTAACAGCCATGGATGGCACAGGAACACAAAGCCTTCCTTCGTTTGGTTAAGGTTGGGGAATGACAGACTACCAAGTCTGTGGGGGTAACGGTGCCCATGGCCCTGCTCAAGGCCTTGGTTCTTGAGGTGGTTCTCCTGTTAAAGGAGGCCAGAAGTGGCTGTGCTGTGGTGTCTTAAAATCCACTGCAGGAAAGGGCCACTGACCCACCTCGGAGGCCTCAGGACTGAGCCTGTGGAGTAAGAGGGGGGAACACGACCTCTTTCTCTCCCACTCTCTTCGCAGACCCTCCATTTCCACCCGCCCCTTCCCCTTCAACACTCTCCTCTAAGCCTTTTAACCTCTCCCCCAACTCTTCTGCCCTCCCCCTTGCCTCCACGCTTCCTTCCCCCACTCTCCCCAATCCCTACTTTCTCTTTCTCCCTCTGCCCGTCACGAGCCTCTCTCCTCACCCCCATTTGCCTCCTCTCTTACCCCTTCCATACGCTCCCCCTTCCCACAGTCCTTTCCACTCCCTCATGCCCGCCTTCCTTACCCATCCCCCCAACTCTCCTCCCCCCAGTTCCGAGATCACGGGCGCCACGTCCCCAGCCCCGCCCGCACGAGCTTCGCGGGGAACCCCGGTGACGTCAGCACCCGCAGCTCCCTCCTTCCCGCGCTCTCCAGAAAAGACGCGAAGGTGGTGACGTGTACGGAGCGCCAGCGCGCCTGCGTACAAGGAAGCGCGTGATCAACTTGCGGCGCCGCCTGGTGGGAGGACAGCGGCGGTGTGGCTGGAGGCGACGCGTGTCGGCAGCGCCGTGACGTCATCTCGCGGGGCCGTAGAACCGCGTGCTGCGTCGGCCTTCCCTGTGCCAGTGTGGCGGAAGTGGGGCTTCATGTCCTGATTCACTTCGTCTCCTGAACCAGCTTGGTCGCATCGTTCTGCGAGTTATGGGAAGTTTGAGGACCAGGAAACATGAAGACAGGACTGTGTAGTCATGCTCAGCCTTTGGAGCAGGAAGCTCAGAGTTCATTTTTCATGAACTAGTCTATTTGTAGAGTTGTTAATAGGAGCACAGACCAGGCTGCAGCCATAGCTGTTTGACCCCAACCTCCAAGTCGGAGCAGGGAAGGCAGGAGCAAAGTCTCACATCCACCCCCGGCAGGCACTGACCTTGTCTTTTGAAGTGTAGTCTTCCGCATAGCACTTAATGCAATGTCTGGGTGCCGCCTAGAAATGCGGGTCTTGGATCCTTTCCCTGGAGCTTGGAATCCAGATATACTCTTGCTTTTTAAGGCTGGGTCTCACCTCAGCTGGCCTGGTACCATATAGACTAAGCTGTCCTCAAATGTGTGCACCATTATGACTGGTCAGAATAAGCATTTCAGCTAAGATCCCTAAGTGAGTCCTATAAATACTGATGTTTGATAGGCTACTGTATAGCAAGTTTTACTGTGAAGGTATAATACTAGAGCCAAGGCCTGCCTGCCCCAAGCTGAGCTTAAATGGTGACAGCCTAACAAACCTGGCCTCAGGTTTCCCAAAGTCTTGGCCACACCCAACAGTCACAAGATGAATTGTCCAGCCTTATCTCCATATAAACAGTGTCTTTTTTTTTTTCTAAGCAGGATGGAGCTGCGTTTCTGTCATTTATATTTGGAAGAGAGCTATCAGATCTACTTTTGCTATCAAGGGGCTGGATTCAGCAGTTAAGAATACTGGCTACTCTTTAGAGGATCAGGGTTTTCAGAACTATCCCTAATTTCAATTGCAGGTGTTTCAACCACCTCTTGATTACCCAGGGCACTAGGCACCCAACTGATGCTCAAACACACATGTTGGCAAAATATGAGAGAGAGAGAGAAAAAAAACTTCATCACCAATGACATTTCCAGTAGAAAGTATACACAGAAGTAAACTGGGGCTGGAGAGATGGTTCAGCGGTTAAGAGCACTGCTGCTCTCCCAAAAGTCCTGAAATTCCTAGCAACCATACAGTGGCTCACACCCATCTGCACTGAGATCTGGTGCCCTCTTCTGGCCTGCAGGTATACATGCAGACAGAACACTACATAATAAATCTTTGCCAGGTTGGTGGCGCATGCCTTTAATCCTAGCATTTGGGAGGCAGAGGCACAGGCAGAGGCAGTCGGATCTTGTGAGTTCGAGCCCAGCCTGGCCTACAGAGCTAGTTCCAGGACAGCAATTTTGAGAAACCTTGTCTTGAAAAAAAACAAAAAAAACAAACAAACAAACAAAAAAAAACAAAAAGCATTAAAACTACACATAATTTTAGTAGTGCCAGATCTGTAGCTTCAGTGAGGCTGTTTAACTTGGCAGGAAGGAGTAATGCCTACACTCCAGAGAAAAGTGAAGACTCAAAGAGAGTGACTGGAGTATCAGAAAAATAAACATAAGTCATGGCAGGTGAGTAGGAAACGTTCCCTCCTCCTCTCCTAGAAAGGAAATCCCCACTTCTACCATCTGCAAGTTTTGAATTTTTATTAGATGCTCTTTTTTGTTTGTATTTTTGAGACTGCGTTTCTCTCTAGCCTGTCCTGGAACTCACTCTGTACACCAGGCTGGCCTCCAATTCACAGAGCTGTGTCTGTCTCTGTCTCCTGAGTGCTGGGATTAAGAGTGTTTGTCACTACAACCCAATTCTTTTTTGTTTTTTTCAAACAAGTTCTCACTATAGCTCTGTCTGAATTGGGACTCATGATGTAGACCAGGCTGGCCTCAAAGTCACAGAGATTGGCCTACCTCTGTCTCCTGAATGTTGTTGTTTGTTGAGACAGGGTTTCTCTGTGTAGCTTTGTGGCTGTCCTTGAACTAGCTCTTGTATTCAAGCTGGTCTCGAATTTACTGAGATCCTCCTGCCTCTGCCTCCTAAGTGCTGGGATTAAAGGCATGCACCACCACCACCTGGCTGCTGCTCAAGATTTTGAAGGGGAACAAAAGTGAATTATGTGTTGCTAATCCCTTAGCACTAGACACTTTCCCTTGTTTGACTACAAAGTAAATACACCCAAAAGTTTCTAATTGTAAAGTCATGACAATGGTACCATTTGGAAAAACTAGTGACACTGCACTTTATTTGCTCTGTCAGGCTGATCCTTTGCATTCTGCTCTTCCCAGGGTATCATTAACTTTTTTCACACTGTTGGCTAAGGTCCAGTGCTGCTGACTTTTTAAGAGAGTTACAGAAAAATGAGCTGCAGGTGAATCCAAGAGAACACCAATGACTCACACTGTTGTTTAAAACTCTGGTCAGAAAATAAGTGCCCAGTTTATAATGAAGACTGTACACAGCAGTGCCAACAAGTTATGCACAGGAGTTTCTTCTACAGAACCTACATGGATGCTCAGCAGCTGCATCTTACCTAAGTGCAGTTCATTAGCAGGGACCATATTAAGTGCTACTAGGATTTACAGTGGTGAGGGGTGGGTGGGGATGTGCAAACTCCGCAAAATAACTCTTGATTTGCCTCAAGGGAAAGTGATAGTGGTCAGAGGGGCCAGCTCCAAAGGCTGGTCCAGGGATGGCCTTGGGTCTTGGTAGTCAGCCACATGTCCATTCCGGTGGTGACCATACTCAAACTTGATTCGAAGCTCACCAATTTTAGATTGAGGGAGGATGTCCGGGATCCACTCAATGATAAAGGGTGTTGGCTCCTTTTGATCTGGGGATGTGTTACCTACAGAGGAGAAAAAAGGAAGCTAATTAGTATGGTCCACTTGACTTTCATAAAGACTATTCATTTGTTTTTGAAACAGAGTCTTAGTGGAGCCCAGAAGTCTTCATACTCACTCTGTAGTATACAATAATTCTTAGGTCTACACTGGCTCACTGTATAATATATAATAACTCTTAGGTCTAGAGTAGCGAGATGGTTCAGTGTAAAAGCACTTGGGTCACAGGCCTAGCAACCTGAGTTCAATCCCCTGGACCTACATAAAGTTGGATGTAAAGAATCAGCTCAACAAAGCTGTCCACTGTCATTCGTGTACACAGACACTATTACAAGAAAATTAAGAATATTTAGGTTTTATTGGTGTTGGAGGCTAGACTGAGAGTGGGATATGAAATGAAATGACTTCCTTTTGTCAGATAAAGATGGAGAGTTTAGCTGGGCACTGCACTGCCAGTAACCCCAGCTCTTGGGAGGCTGAGGCATGTGGATTGCAGTTCAAGTCCACTCTGCAGAAGGCAAACAAAACAGGAAGACTTTCAGGAGAAAAAGTAAAAAGTTTTAAAAAAATAGGGGCAGGAGAGATGATTCTGTGATTAGCAGGGCTTGCTGAGTTTGCGTAGGACCTGTTTCCAAGTAGTCACATTGGTTGGTTCTCAATCATAACTCCAGCACCAAGGGAACTTCTGATGGCAACTGGACACGTAAACAAAGCTTTAAACATATGTAAATGTAAAAAGAGAAAGACAAAGACTCTAGCAGTAATGCATACAGGTATACTTTTTCTCTCAGCATTTGGCCCCCATAAGCTAACAACATTCGATGAACTTCACTATTCATTTTAACAATGGTCAGGAAAGAGCTATACCCATGAGGAATCTGACGCTTGTGACACGGGGTTGCAGGGCTCTATGCCTCAGGTACTGTCTGCGATGACTTCACTTAAATGTCAGTTAAGTACAAATGCTGAAAGTGTGCCAGGAAGACTGGCATCTGGGGGTTAGTATAAGACAGGTGGAGGGTGCCCTGAGGGACTCTTTTATCAACACTCTTATCCACAAATGGTGGCTGTGTGTGAAGGCAGGAAGAAACCCTATCCTTCTGATTTGTGCCCAGGTGGAACTTGTGCCAACCAGAGAATAAGCAGCCCCAATCTCTGCCCTTTTAAAGTCACCCACACACACCTGTACCCACCCAGGTACTGACAGGAAAAGCATGACTAAAGCTGACTAGCAATGGCAGAACATTCAGGAAGGTGCAGTCTACATTAGGAAAGCAATATGGATGCCGTAAAAATAAGAACCTAGAAACCCACATGCTGGGAGTTTGAGTTTTGTAACACTCTTTTTTTGTTTTTGTTTCTGTTTTGTGTTTTTTCTTTTTTTTTGGAGACAAGGTTTCTCTGTCCTGGAACTTTTGCTCTGTGCCAGGCTGGCCTCAAACTCAGAGATCCTCTTGCCACTGCCTCCTGAGTGCTGGGATTAAAAGTGTGTGGGACCACTGCCCCCAAAGTTCTAGTGCAGATATATTTTATTCTATTCAGATTCAAATAAGAAACTGGACTGGCTGGGTGATTCGAGGGCCATCGAGATAGCTCACAGAGTAAAGATGCTTGCCAACAAGCCTGATAACCTGAGTTCAAGTACTGGCACCCTCATGATGGAAGGAGAGAACCAACTCCCACAGTTTGTCCTCTGACCTCTCTCTCTATGTGAAATGCACACTCCTCTCCCCAAATAAGTAAATAAACATGTGGCACACAGATAGCACCCACCCCCCCCCCAGAGATAAAAAAGAAATTAAAAATCCCACTGCTGGCTTTATTACATAAAATAGTGACAGCAGAGCCAGACTGAGTAGAGAAACCAGCAAGAGAAGGCCAAGTTCAAAGACAGAATTAAATCTGCATCGGTTCACCACATGGTCTAAACTGCCACTATGCCAAAGACTGTAGTACTGCATAAGTGTGTACAGAAACCAATGGCATTTCCCACCAGTAACAAAAACACAAGAAATTATGTTTTATTTTTGAGACAGGGTCTGTGTAACCTTGGCCAGTCTGGAACTCACAGATCTGCCTGCTTCTGCCACCTGAATGCCAGGATTAAAAGCAAGCACCATCACACTTTAGTCAAAGTTTCTTTCTTTTTTGGGAGGGTGGGGCAGTGGGTGGTTTTGAGACAGGATTTCTCTGTGTAGCCCTGGTTGGCCTTGAACTCACAGAGATCCATCTGCCTCTGCCTCTGAGTTCTGGGATCAAAGGCATGCGCCATCACTGCATGGAGTAAAAGTTTCTTATATTAAATATTGGACATCAACCAATAGCCATCTGGAAGAAAACAGAAGATGGTCGGAGTATCAATAACATAGACAAGAATAAAATCCAGAGGATTAAGAATTGACATGTGACAAAACATATAAGCTATAGACTGCCTTTGAAAAATGTCACATTGTGGGATAAGAGAGAAAGCTCAGTAGTTAGAGAGTGCTGCTCTTCCAGAAGACCCGCACTTAGTTCTCAGCACTCATCAGGGGTGGATCACAATCATCTATAACTCCAGCTCTTCTGGTACTCACAGGCACCCACACACATGGCAAACACTTATATATACATAAAACATTTTTTTGGAAGGGTCATCAAGATGACTCAGCAGGTAAAGGTACTTCCATTAAGCCAGATGATTTGAGTTCCTGGAACCTACTGGACTGAACTGATTCCTCCAGACTCCACAAACATTTGCACAAATATACATAAAGAAAAAATTGAAAGCTAATAGAGTGTATATTTGGAAAGTGCAGTAAGATCATGAGGAAAAGCAGCTATGGTATGAGTCAATGTTTCAGAAACTTCCAATGTAAAGAACAGTCTAGCCAGACATGGTATTACATACCTTTAATCTGAGCACTGGCAAGCAGAGGCAGGCAGGTCACTCTGAGTTCAAAGCCAGCCTGATCTATATTAGGTCTCAAACATGGAAAAAATGGCTGAGGTGCCTATTTAACACATCACATAGGACCTGGTTGCCAGGTTCTCCCAGCATCTCTCTGTTGCTTCCTATTACAGGGTATGGTTAGCATATCCATTCCCTACCCTAAACTTCTCCAGCTCAGGAACTAGGCTGCTCTTCCCTCAGTTGTCCTTCCCTATCTAATCCAGCCATTTTGGTTACCCAGCCCTTTCTCTTCCCTTTAATCTCCTGGCTACCCCCACATAGCCTAGCTCAGGGTCATGTTCACTCTGGACTGTCCATGCCTCAGGCTACACTTTCTCTTTTATCTATAATAAACCTCCACCATACCTAGGGGCAATCATGTCCTTCCTTTTTTCTTCTTTTTATTCAGTACACATGCCTAGTTTCAGAACAGCTAGGGTTACACAGTGAGATGGGGGGGGGGGCAGGGAGGGGAGGTTTACTGAAAATAACTTGCTGTGAGGAGGGAGGGCTGCAGGGGGTTCACTGCTTCTTTCATGATCTGTCCATGGTTCGAGTATTCCAGTTGCTGTTCAGAAAGCACCAGCTCAAAAGAGATGAAAGCCTTTTCTTAGGGACTCACAAAATGAGTGTGTGTATTTTTTGTTTTTGTTTTGTTTGGTTTTCTGAGACAGGGTTTCTCTGTATTGCTTTGGAGCCTGTCCTGGAACTAGCTCTGCAGACTAGGCTAGACTCCTGACTTCCGAGTGATAGGATTAAAGGCATGCATGTGCTTTGATTAAGGAGGAGATCCAGAGCTTCTGACAGCACTGAGAACAGGTGACCCTCAAGGGAGAGATGCTTCTGAAAGTCACTTACCAACTTTGAGAAAGGTTTTCAGCTCCAAAGGTCTCAGCACTGGCTGCTTCTCTATCCGCCCGTAGGTTTCTGCTATGCTCTCAACTTCCACTTTAGGGCATTTAAACAGCTCGTAAGTCCCATCCCGGTTCTGGATAAAGCTGCGTGTGATTTCCAGGGGCATCTGGACACAAAGACAGATAAGAAAGGGAGACATAGAAATCTTGACATATGTGCATCTTGGGTGCCACTAGGTCTCTTATGATTTTTTATCTTTTAAGAATATCCATATTATTATTTATGTAGGATATATGTATGAATGAAAGTGAGAACTGCTTGGTGGGTATGATTGAGAAGGGTTTTATTGTAGATATGAGGGAGAGAACAGCCAGAGATAGCTATAAGGGTCCAGACTGAATCAGGCTATGGAAAGAGGGAATGGGGAGTGAGAGAAGAAAAGGGGTGGGGGCACAAGAATACCAAAAAAGCACATACATGGTAATTAAGAGAACCAAAGCAGTGTGTATCTGAAATGGCTGAGTTATATAGGAAAGGGAAGCTGGGAGAAGGGGAGCCCAGTCCCTAGGATGGAGTTTAGCATTGGGGGCTAAGATGAGAAGTGCTGGGAGGAGCCATAGGTTAGACTTGCCCGGGGTTTGTTTGGGATCTGACAGTATGTATATATGCTTCTAATGTGTGTGGGTACCTGAAGAAGCCAGAAGGAAGACTATTGTATTGACTCTCTGGAGTTGGAATTACAGGTAGAGTTACAGGGCAGTTGTGAGTGGCCATGTGGGTGGTGAGGGCTGAACTTGGGTCCCCTGGAAGCACAAGCAGTGCTTTTAACCTCTGAGCCATCTCTCCAGCCCATGATACACTTTTTATTTTAAATACAGGAATATCAATAAACTTTCTTTTGTACATTCTTTTACGAATGTGTTGTACATATAAGTATGTTACAGATACATGTGCCTATATATGCACACATAGAGTGACCAAATGAAGATGAAGGTTCTACTCTATCACTCTGTACCTCAAGATGGTCTGTCACTGAACCTGGAGCTGGGCTGGAGGTCATTATGCCCCCGAAAACCTGTCTCCACCTCCCATAATGCTAGGATTACAGGCCTGTGTGACCATACCTACAGGCCTGTAACATGAGTGCTGAGGATATTTTTTTTTTTTTTTTTTTTTTTTTTTTTTTTTTCTGTATTGTTTTGGAGGTTGTCTGGGAACTTGCTCTGTAGACCAGGCTGGCCTCGAACTCACAGAGATCCATCTACCTCTGTCTCCCGAGTGCTGGGATTAAAGAAGGCATGTGCCACCAATGCCTAGCTAGTGTGCTGAGGATTTGAACTTGGGTCCTTTTACTTGCAGAGTTAGTGCTCTCATGTATTGAACCATCACACCCTCTTCTCTTTGGTATTTAAGTAAGTCCTGCCAACGCATCTATGTCTTTCCTTATATCAACTGTACTTTTTCTCATTTGAATCCCAGGCAAACCATATGTGGACTGAACCCATCATATCCACACTCAGTGACTGCTGGCACAGGCCCTCTATTCCACCACAGGCAGCATTCTGCTCCTAATACTCTGTGAGCTCCTGCAACTCATCTCACATCCTGGTACTTCACTGTCCTTGGGATTCAGCCACCCAACTAGAAAACGACCCTGACTTCTTTGGGAAGAAAACCACAGTAGCTATCAGTATATTGTGGTTGGAGAATGGGACAAACAGCAAAGGTCACTCAGGGACAGGTGCCCAGGCAGCAGGGTTCTTGCCCCTCAGGTGGCCTCAGGGTTTTTGGTACCTCCCTAATGCCACTGCCAAATGTCTTCAGTGTTACTCTAGGGCCCACACATAAACTATGCAACTATTAAAACATTACTTCTGAACACGATGATGCTTTGTTGTTAGTCTAATTCTTCTGTGTTTGCTTTTTGAGACAGGCTCACTATGTAGCCCTAGAACTATCCATTTCTGCCTTTGCCTCCCAAGTATTGGAATTGTAAGTATGAGCTACTAAGCCTGGCTAAATTAACCTTCATCTTTCAGAGTCACACTACTTTGAAGTTTTTGAAATATTCTACTTCTATTGAAAGGGAAAAATCTGTCAAAATTTCAGATCTGCTTTAACAAACTATTTTAAAAAGTACAGTAGGGGCTGTTAGATGGCTGAATTGGTAATGGTGTCTTGCAAGGCTGACTACCCAAATTCAAGCCTTAGAACCCACGAGAAGGAGGGGACTGACTCCTACAAACTGTCTACCTCCATGTATATACACTCTAACAAAGAGATCAGCACATACATGTAGTATACAATATTCAGTGTGTCCCTGGTGAAAGAGGATAATAGAGGTCAAATTACAGTTTGGGGAGAAGAACTTAATTACACTGCACACAGTGACTTCACAAATAGAATGTCACTTAAGATTATTGATATCTGTTCCAGTGCCAACCAGTGAAGTCTAGGGTCTTCATAGCTATCAGGATATCATGTGAATTAATTCATAAGGAAAATCCTGCCCTCTCTCTCTTTCTTTTTTGAGACAGGGTGGTCTCTGACTCCTGCTCTTGCGTACTTGGATTAAAGGCATGCATCACCAAATCCTGCTTTCTAACCCCAAAGCTGGTAGTGTCCTTTTTCATATGGTCTTATATAGCTGAGGCTGGTCTCTAACTTGATATGCAGCTGAGGATGGCTTTGGACTTTTTATTCTCCTGCCTCTGTCTTAATGGTGATGGAGATCATACCGAAGGTCATTAAACTCAGTTTCTTTCTTTCAAAGATTTTATTTATTTATTTATTTATTACATCTACAGTGTCCTGCCTGTATGTGCACCTGTACACCAGAAGTGGGCACAAGATCTCACCATAGATGGTTGTGAGCCATCATGTGGTTGCTGGGAATTGAATTCAGTTCCCTTGGAAGAGCAGCCAGTGCTCTTAACCTCTGAGCCATCCCCTTTATGTTACTTTCTAAAGCATGAATACCGACCAAATTAGACTCAGAACTATACAGACGAAGTCTACATAATCCCTTAACATGAAAAAAAGGAACTTTAAGAGCTGGAAAATGCTCAGTTAGTGAAGTGCTTGGCATGCAAGCAGGAGGACCTGAGTTTCGATTGTCTCTAGAAAGTCAGGTGTGGTAGGACTTGTTTGTAATTTCAGTGCTGGAAACACAGAGACACATGGAACCCAGGAGTTCACAGGCCAGCCAGCTTAACCTACTTGGTGAACTCAAAGCCAAAGACACTTAATTCAAACACAGGTGGGGCAGGAGAGACAGGTGGGCCCTGGGGCTTGCTGAGCTGACTGAACTGGTTGAGCTTCAGGGAAATGAAAGACATTTCTTGCCAGGTGGTAGTGGCCCACAACTTTAATCCAGCACAGGGAAGCCATTATCTTGAAAAACCAATTAAAAGAGGGTGTACTTTGCTGAGGTGACCTCTCTGGGCAAGGACTGGCACCGACCCTGTCTACGCTGTGAGTGCAACAAGACACTGACCCCTGGCGGGCATGCCGAGCACCATGGCCAACCTTACTGCCACAAGCCTTGCTATGGAATTCTCTTTGGACCCAAGGGAGTGAACACCAGTGCTGTGGGCAGTTACATCTATGACAAGGACCCTGAAGGCACAGTTCACCCTTAGGCCTCAGACGCTGTTCTCAGGGTCCCCTACCTGACCCCGAGGGAAAATGACCTGCTGCCTAGCTCTGCCTCAGTGTGTCCTGCCTGCAAACCCCATGGCCTGAGTGGTTGAGGAGGAAGCCTGCCGGGTAGTGTCCAGAACAGCCCAGAATTCCAACTGTTTCTTCATCGCCTCGGCATGTCCTGTGTTACCCACTGCCCCCTTTGCGTCCGTGTACCTCCATAGCCTCGTGTGTCCCGGGCCGCCATGTCCCCGGTAGCTCTCCGAGGTGGCTGTCCTGTGGTCTCCCTGTTGCCCACGCCTCCCACCAGTATTATTTATGCTCTGTTTGCCTGTGATGGCCATGAGCTCACAGCATTCCCAGGCAGCGCCCCTGCACGGAATCCTTTGCTGGTTCCCACAGTACTCCCTACCTGCACCTCACGTGGTTCACAGCTACAGAGGCTTGCTGTCAATAAATGGTTTGAGGATAAAAAAAAAAGAAAGAAAGAAAAAAAAAAACCAATTAAAAACAAAGAAAGAAAAATAAAGACACCTAATGTTCCAGGACAGCCAGAGCTACACAAGAAACCCTGTTTTGGGTGTGGGGGAAGACACCTAACATGGACCTTTAGCCTCCACATCCACAAATGTGCATGTGTGGACACACACACACGCACACGCACGCATGCACACAGACATGTGTCCTGAGGAAAACTCTTACCTCTGGGGTGTCTAAGATTTGTTTAACTTGCAGAATATTAGTGATATGCCAGGTGTACTTGGAGAAGGTCCCCAGGGGCAGGGCATCTTTGCGAACAAATGCTGAAGTGAAAAAGGAAGGGACAAACTTCAATACCATACAGCAACATCTTCTCGGTGTACTTACTGTTCAGCATCTCTCTCACTACAGTGAGCTATCTCCTCACAGATCGGAAGTTAAGTTCTACTTGTTCTGCAAGTGTGTAACAGTCTGGCAGACACTGACCAACCACTGATAAGAACCTCTACCACAGAAAAGTAGGCTTCTTCAACATGCTCACATTTAGACCTTAGAAATTTGTTTACATGTTTCTTTTCTGTAGTGTTAGGATGAACCCAGGCTGCTGCACTATTTACTGTTCCTATATTTAGTATGTGCATGAACTCCATTCTGAAAACCTTATATAAGATATAATGGGTCAAATCACAGTCCTTGAAAGAATTACACAGGACCCACCACCTGCATGTGGGATTAAAGCAGCTCCACCAGAGGGTCGGTAGCACAGCTGAGGGACTAACATGATTGGATGTGAGGCCTCTAGTTTGAGGACATCAAAATCAGACAGATAAGCTATAAAGATGAAGGTCTCAACATATCATGAATTCAGTTTGCACTCTTCAAAATGGACTTTACTAAATAACAACTTGCTTTCTAGTTGTAATCACTTTTGGCTATTGGCCACCTGGTGGTTCTCTCTCCCTCAGGTTTACCTTTATTTCTAAAAAGTTACTCTAAAAATAATTTTTTTTTTGTTTTTGTTTTGTTTTTCAAGATAGGGTTTCTCTATGGCTTTGGAGGCTGTCCTGGAACTCACTCTGTAGACCAGGCTGGCCTCAAACTCACAGAGATCCACCTGCCTCTGCCTCCCAGTGCTGAGATAAAAGACATGCATCATCATTGTTCTACCCCAAATCTCCCTTTCTTCAGTTACCTCCTGTCATGGTATCACCACAGCGAGTAACTAATACTAAGAATCAGGGCTGATGCTGGGCAGTGGTGGCACATGCCTTTAATCCCAGTACACTGGGGAGGCAGAGGCAGGTGGATCTCTGTGAGTTTGAGGCCAGGCTAGTCTACAGAGGGAGTTCAGGATAGGCTCCAAAGCAATAAAGAGAAACCCTGTTTGGAAAGAAAAAAAAAAAAAAAATCAGTGGGGCTGCTGATCTGATAAATCTGACTATGTATGTGGTTCATGGACCTCTAGAATTGGTTTATTGGAGGAATATGGAAGTTTGGCTCTAGTGAGGAGTGTGGCAGATGAGAGTGCCAAGATAGGCCTGGCTCATGTGCTTTCTGAGAGGGATGAGGACTCTGTCAGTAACTAGGTCAGTTAGGCATCCATGATATATTCAAGCAAAGAAACTGCCTACATTTGCCTGTTTCCTGAGAGCTTGGGTGAGGCTGGATTAAAAAAGAATGGACTATGGGCTGGAGAAATGGTCAGTGGTTAACAGCACTAGCTGTTCTTCCAGAGATCCTGAGTTCAATTCCCAGCAATCACATGGTGGCTCACAACCATCTGTAATGAGATCTGGTGCCTTCTTCTGGCCTGCAGGCCACATGCAGACAGAACACTATATACATAATAAATAAGTCTTAGAAAAAAAAAAAACAAGCACATGCGTGTACACATACACAGATAATAAAAGATTTAAAAAAAAAGGAATGGACTACTAGTTATCTCAAGACAGGAGGGCATTCAGAATATATATCAGAAGCAGAGTATGTATGAAAAAATGTGCATTTGTTAAGGAAAAAGAGCATGAGCAAGTTTAATATTAGAGACAATGCAGGACTGAAAGCAGCTGTAACTTAGGTTAGATACATTAAAAAAAAAAAAAAAACATGGCAGTCTGCATTGGGACAACAGGAAACCCTCCATCTTGTGAAAGTGCAAATTCACTACAAAGAATAGTCTAAATTGAGGACACAATGGAAAGGCTTCCCTCTTGAAACAACTGCCTAAGAAGTGTTCCTCCAGACTCAGCACACAATAGTCACTGCAATTGTGGTTGAAGGAGGCCAGGCCCATCCTAAATCGGCAGCATTGCCCTCAAGATACTGGTTTTGCAGGTATTAAAGATGAAAGATGGAAGAAGTCATGGAGTCTTGTGCCATGGATCCAGAGAGCCACTGAAAGCAAAGTTAAAATGGTTGGTGTTCCTGAGAGTCTACTGAGTAAAGGTGTGAAGGTAAAGCCCAAGTTGCAATGGAGAACCCAGGATGTTGAAGATAGCAAGATCATGGAACATTTGTGGCAGAAAGCTGCAGATATGGAGTGGAACTGGCTCAAGAGAGTGGCAATAGAGCTGGAGAGGTAGGGAGCCCCAGGCCCTCTGGAGATCCAGATATCCAACATCAAAGTGCAGGACTTGGTGTTGCCCTGATTCAATTGCTATGCTCAGATTTTTCCATTTTGGGGTGTGCCCCAAATGGTATGTCCTATTCCACAGGGATGCTTATTCTGTGCTATTGTATATTACATAGTTTCCATTTTACACGTGTTCACAATTAAGACTGACCAGTCTTAGATGAGACCCATTGGAAATATTAGAGCCTATGTGAAGAACTTAAGCTGTTGAACTGAATGTATTGTGAATTATGAGATGGCCATGTATCTATGGGAACTAGAGATGAATGTCAAGGTTTATAGTGATGTGCTCTGGTGTCAAATTTCCAACAGGTGGTCTGTTAATACTATCACCTTGATGGGATTTAAAATCACCTGGAAGCTGGGCAGTGGTGGCACACGCCTTTAATTCCAGCACTAGGGAGGCAGAGGCAGGTGGATCTCTGTGAGTTTGCGACCAGACTGGTCTATAAGAGCTAGTTCCAGGACAGCCTCTAAAACCACAGAGAAGCTCTGTCTCGAACACCCCCCCCCACCAAAAAAAAAAAAAAAAAAAAAAAAAATCAGCATGGAAACAAGCCTCTGAGTATGCTTTTCAGGAAATTACAGATTAACTGAGGTGGGAAGACCACATCTAAAGATGGATGGTACCATTCTATGGGTTAGAGTCCTAGACAGAATAAAAAGGAGAATATCAGCATGTTCATTTTTCCCTCTTTTTGGTGGATGCCATATGACCAGCTATCTTCTGCTGCCATGAATTCCTCATGGCAAACAAACCTTTGAGCCAAACAAACCTTTCTCACACTTTTTTTTTTTGTTTTTCGAGACAGGGTTTCTCTGTAGCTTTAGAACTTATCCTGGAACTCATAGAGATCTGCCTGCCTTTGCCTGGAGTCCTGGGATCAAAGGTGTGTGCCGCCACCACCCAGCAGAATTATTTTCTTCATGTACTACTGAAAATGTTTTCTCCAGACCAAAGTTTTTGGAAAGCTCCTCTCTGGACTTCTGTAACTTGACACAAATGTTTTCAAAGATGCTGGGAAGCAATCATGTCTGAGAGAGTAGAATCCTAGTTCCATTTGCATACTGATGACATATGTATGATTGTCCCTTTAGTTTTTGGCCACTGGGGCTTCAGATGTTTTGGGGAAACTGTTCCACACCTAGAAGTATCAAACAGTCTTTGCTAGTCATTTACAAATAAATTTCCATTCATTCTCACTAGGAAAAAAAAAAATCTGTTTTTGGAGAGTTGGCCACTGTTCTAAGAGCTAATTACCACAAAATTCATGCTCCAGTTATGTACCCAGACTTGCTAACCCTGAAAATCCCATGCAAATTTTTCTACACATAGGTATCTAAGGTCACAATTGCTACTGCTCTTTCCAGGGAGACTCCGCACCTGTGGTGGAATTGGGGAGTCGTTTTTTTGCACTTCCTATGGATATTCTCTGTTGCAAGGCATCAAAAAAGGACTGAGGAATGTGGAACACCAGGGGCTCTGGTTTGCCTGCAGAAAAAAGAAGGATGTCATTTTAAGAAACTTGGTTGTTTTCTTGATGTGCAAGGAGAGGGAAAAGGAAGGGAATGAATGGGGCAACAATCAAAAGTACCTGACAGGCTGGGGAGATAGTTCAGAGAATAAGGGCATTTGTCGCCAAGCCTGATAACATGAATTCAATTCATGAAACCCACATGGTAGAAACCAACTCCTGCAAGTTGTCTTCTGACTGACACGCATTGGCCATGACATGAATGTGCCCTTTTCCCCACCAAATAAGATGTAATAACACTAATACTACTAATATATCTGAGGTTTCTTTACTTAAAGGCAAAAGGCTGATGGGATTTCACAAGCCAAGGGCTGCATCAGCCTTGTCCTTCATTCCTTGCTCATAGCACACCTCCCCTCCACCGATGATGACCAGATTGCTAGCTGTTTAACTGCTAGGAGAGTCCACTTCTCCCATTGAAGGGCATATGAAATGAGAACGCTGGAGTAGAGGGAGAACTCTCTAATTGGCTTGTCCATTTGATTAACTCCTGGCCTCTACATCTAGGCACATGCCAGCTGCATTCATGTCTAAGCAAAGCAGGAGGCTGCTCTCACCCGCATGTTCAGGATCATGAACACTGAAGATAACAGGGTTTGAGTGCTGCAGGTCCAGTCAGTATCAGTATCAGTCTGTGACTCCAGGGCACATTAAATGTAGGAAAATATCCCAACCTCTTAAAGTAATTTGGATGAAGAAAAAGAGTTCTGTTGAGGGGTCATGAGCTCAGAGTTTTTCTTAATCCTAGCAGAAGGAAACATCAAGAGCTCTATGGATAAACGCAGAGCTATGGCTCATCTGAATTCATCAGAGAAAGACTTTTTTGTTTTGTATTGAGACAGGGTTTTTCTCTATAGCCCTGACTATCTTGGAATCTGTTTTGTAAACCAGACTGGCCTCAAGCTCTCAGAGATGCACGTGCCTATGCCTCTGCCTCCAGAGGGCTGGGAATAAAAGCATATGCAACCATGTCTGGCTAAGAAAGCCTTTTTTAGACATGGTCTTACTCTGTAGCACAGGCATAGTATGAATTTAACTCACTACGTAGATCAGGCTGACCTCAAATTCGTCGTGATCTTCCTTTCTATGTCCCATGAGTGCTAGAATTACAGGGTGTGCCACCATGCCTGGCTCTGAGAGAGACTCCAGTTGACTTGAAGAGTTGGTTCAAACAGTTAAGAGCACTTGTTGCTCTGGCAGGACCCAGGCTTGGTTCCTAGCAGCCACATGGTAGCTCACAATCATCCACAACTCCAGTTTAAGGGGGTCTGATTACCTTGTCTGACCTTCACAGACACTAGAGCATGCATGTATTGTACATACATACATACATGTGGGCAAACTACCCATTCAAATAAATCTCATTTTTTTCTAATGTTAAAAAGATATATTAAAATGAGTTAGGCATGGTGGGACACTATAACCCCAGCAGTTTTCGAGAATGTGGCAGGACTGTGAGTTTGTGACCACTCTGGGCTACATAGTTCTCAAACACATACCACAAAAACATAAAGAAGGGGGCTAGAACAACACTTGCTGCTCTCCCAGAGGACTGGAGCTTGGTCCTAACACCAATGTCAGGTGGCTCACAGCCATCTGTAACACCAGATCTAGGGGGCCTGACTTTCACTGTCTTCTGGCCTCTGTGGGCAACTGCACTAATGTGGAACACACACACACACACACACACACACACACACACACACACACACACACACACACCCCAACAGAACACAGATGCCCCAAACAAGTAAATAAAAATGAAGGATGAATTAGCATAGAACCCAAACCTAGTCCAGTTGACAATGAAGATGAACTGCTGTATCATCCACCTAGAATGTACTCACGGTAGTAGGCAAACACTAATGACTAGCTTTTGCTCTGACTTCATTGGGGTTCAGCATCACACACACGCTAATCCAGCCTGTGTGCCCCAGCCTTCTTTATCCTATGCACTTGATACAACTATGTTAGTTTTCACAGGTTTGATTTTCTTTGAGCCTTCCCTGCCCTGCTTTGACTTACAATCTAAAACTTTGGCATCTGCTCCAAAAGACTCAAAGACAAAGACAAAGACCCAGGCAGACCAGTTTTTATCTGATTTTTTTCCTTCTATCTTTACATTCATTTTGTTGTTTCTGTACTCTAATAATGATAATCATTTAATAACAATTCTTTAGTTCTTTCTACTTTGATGTCTACTTTCTTCTTTTGCATGGTTGTTGTTTTTGTACACATTTATTCATTTATGGGGTAAGGGAGGACATGTTGCCACAGTGCATATGTAGAGGTCAGAGGACAACTTGTCCTTGGTTCTCTTCTTCCTCATGGGTCCTGGGGATCCAACTCAGGTTGTCAGGCTTGGCAGCAAATGCCCTGATATTGAGCTATACGTGCTTCTACCCTTCTTTAAAACAAAACAGGTCTCACTATGTAACTCAGGGTAATACCCCCAGGCTCAGTACTGCTACATCCGGCCAGACTTTTACTTTCTCATGGTTTTGTGTTCTTGGACTGAAGGCTCCTACAAATCAGAACGGAACCGTTGCATATTACTGTGATGTTTTCTCCTTCCAGCAGTACTTACCATCAAACTGATAGTGCATGGTTTGATGGATACGCTCTGTGACACTGGCCAGCCAATCTTGGAAGGACAAGGTCACTTGTGCCTCATCTAAAAGCTGACCACAGACTAGAAAAAGGAAAAAAAAAATTAACTATTTTTTCATTAACTTTACTTTTGTTTCAAAATAAATAATTAGCTGAAGCTTGAAATAGTCAAGTAGTCTATACAGGGGGAAAAATATAAAAATTAAATACAGAGAAAAGAAACTATGTGAAATAGGTTCCGGAACTTTTTCTTTTTACTTATATAAAAAGTATATATTTTTATGATGTCCACTGTGATAACTGACTTCTTTTTTTTAAAGATTTATTTATTTATTTTATGTATATGAGTGCTCTATTGACTTTATGCCAGAAGAGGGCATCAGATCCCACTATAAAATGGTTGTGAGCCACCATGTGATTGCTGGGAATTGAACTCAGGACCTCTGGAAGATCAGCCAATGAGTGATCTTAACCTCTGAGCCATCTCTAGCCCCGAGACATCCCCCCCCCCAAGACAGGGTTTCTCTATGTAGCTTTGTAGACCAGGTGGGCCTGGGACTCACAGAGATCTACCTGCCTCTGCCTCCTGAGTGCTGGGATTAATAAAGGACTGTGCCACCAGTACCAGGTCACAGCCCTCAGACTTTTTAAAAAAAATATTTGTTTCTTATTTATGTGTATACAAGGGTATTTACATATATGTATATGCACCTTGTGCATGCAGTGCCCTCTGAGGCCAGCAAGGCCACTGGATTTCCTGAAGCTGGCGTTATAGGAGCTTGTGAGCTACTCAATATGAATTTTGGGAACTGAACTTGTAAAAGTACCAAGTGATTTTACCTGCTGAGTCATTTCTCCAGCCCCATAAAAAACAAAACAAAACAAAACAAAAAAAAACCTTAAAAAAATCCATTTATACTGGGCATGGTGGTATATCCCTGTAATCCTAGCACTTGTGAGATTGAGGCATACATGGGCTACATAGTAAGTTTGAGGCCAGCCTAGGTTACAAGAGACCCTGTTTCAAAAGAACAAAAATAACTCATTTGCAAAAATGAATGAAAGCCCTCAAGACTAACACATTTAAGACATTAACCAGGGTTGGAGAGATAGCTCAAAGGTTAAGAGCACTGAATAATACTCTTCCAGAGGTTCTGAGTTCAATTTCCAGCAACCCATATGGTGGCTCACAACCATCTGTAATGAGATCTGGTTCCCTTTTCTGGCTTGCATGCATACATGCAGGCAGAACATACTAAGTAAATAAAATCTTAAAAAAAGAAAAAGACATTAACCACAGGCTAGAAAGATGACTTAGCAGTTGAGAACACTTGCTGGCCCCAGCATCCACATCATGTGGCTCACAAACACTTGTAATTTCAGTTCCAAGGGATCCTGTACCCTCTTATAGAAATTACTCCCATTTCTGAGTCTGCATTTATGGATTTGCATTACACAAATTCTCTCATGGCAGCTTAAATTGTCTACAATCCCAGTTCCAAGAGGATCAGATATCCCTTCTGGCCTCTACAGGCATTAGGCATGCATTTTTTCCCCCCCGAGACAGGGTTTCTCTGCGTAGCTTTGCAGACCAGGACTGTCTCTGTCTCCCAAGTGCTGGGACTAAAGGTATTCACCACTGCTGCCCAGCAGGCATACATATATTACATAGACATACACACAGGCAAAAACACCTGTTCACATAAATAAAAATAGTAATAAAAATAAGAATAAAACAAAAAGTTGAGCACAGAACTTAGGTCATGCATTCCAGTTGCTATGGTATCTTCATACTTAACTTTAAATGTTTGTATTCAAAAGTGCAAAAGACTTATCATTAAATAAAAAGGAAATGGTAACATCTTGAAGCCTTGGAGAAAACAACTGAGAAATACAGTAACAAGGGATGGGAGCTAATGGGGTCAGAATAAAGAGCTGGGAGTATGTGGAGCCCAGTGTAAGTACACATGTGCCTAGCATGCCTGAGCCCCTGGTTCAGTCCTTTACATCACACACACATGAAGATATAACAGAGCTTTAAAAATTCTGTTTTCCATGGGTGGTGGTGGCATATGCTTTTAATCCCAGCACTTGAGAGGCAGAGGCAGGTGGATCTCAGTGAGTCCCAGAAATCCTGTCTTGAAAAACAAAAACACAACAAAACAAAAAACCAAACTAAAATTTTGTTTTCACAGATGGTGGTGGTACATCTCTTCAATCCCAGCATTTGGGAGGCATTAAATATCTGAGTTTGAGGTCAGCCTAATGTGGGATATTTGTACACTGTGTGAAGAAGTATTTGCTATCATTGGTATAATAAATAGCTATGCAGGAGGCATAGGTGAGACTTTCAGTCAGAGAGAGGACTCTGGAAAAAGAAAGGTAGAGTTGCCAGCTAGGCAGGAAGAGGAAACAGACAGTACAAGATGGAAGAGAGGTAATGCCACATGACAGAACGTAGATTAATATAAATGGGTTAATTTAAGTTATAAGAAGAAGGGCGGTGGTGGTTCAAGCCAGCACTTAGAAGGCAGAGGCACAGAGGTAGGTGTATCTCTGTGGGTTTGAGACCAGCCTGGTCTACAAGAGCTAGTTCCAGGACAGGCTCCAAAGCCACAGAGAAACCCTGTCTCGAAAAACCAAAAATAAATAAATAAATAAATAAATAAATAAATAAAATACATTTAAGTTATAAGAGTTAGTTGAGACAAGCTTAAAGGCCGAGCTTTCATAATTATTAAGAAGTTTCTATGTCATTATTTGTGAGCTGGCAGCCGACAAAAAAAGCTTGCTACAGCCTGGTTTACAGAGTGATTTCCAGGACAGCCAGAGCTACACAGAGCAACTCTGTCTTGAAAAACAAAACAAAATTGTTTTCAGTAGTTTTAAAGTTTTTTCTTTAAATGAATATATACAATTTTTTTGATATAACTTTATTCTTACAGTTGTAGGGAATACAAAGTTTCCCTGGGTGTGACAGTGTGCACCTATAACCCAAGTATTCAGGAAGATAAAGTAGTAAGATCTGTAGCTTGAAGGTACACTGGGCTACATAGTGAGACCCAGTCTCAAAACTTAAAACATCAAAACCTCAAGAGCTTGTATCTCCTTCACCTAGATTCCCCAGAGTAACATTTTTAAAATGTACAGAATAAATACTCACTAAAGAAAATGACCTGGATACAACTTAATGGCCTCATTTGCCCTTTATTAACTTTCCATACACTTGTGAGGTAGGTGTACACCGCTCTGCATTCTATCATATGTTCAATCACAGTCAAGACAAAAAACACTTCCATGGAGGAACACCTTTCTACTAACCCTGGCAAGCACTAATCCATTCTGTTTCTATGATTATAGACTTGCTGCTATTATTATTATTATATAATTATTTCATCTTGGTTTATTAAAGTAAGTTCTTGCTGTAGCCCTGCCTGGCCTAAAACTCAGTGTACAAACCAGGTTGACTCTGAAATGTGGTGATACTTGTATTTCCTGAGTACTGGGATTGCAGAAGCACACCATTACATCCATTTATTTATTTGCTTACTTACACATTCGTTTATTATTTTAGGAGCTAAAGTAATGCCTCGGCAGTCAGGAGCACTGGCCGCTCTTTCAAAGGAGCTGGATTCAATTTCCAGCACCTACACTATAGCTAACAATTATCTGTAACTTCAGTCTCAGGGAGATCCAACAGTCTCTTTTGGCTTTTGAGGGCATTGAATGCAGTTACACAGACATACATGCAGGCAAAATAACAGGTGTATATAGACCAAATAAATAATAAAATAATAAATTTAGAGATTTATATTTTTAAATAGTATATATATGCACCATATGCCTGTTCTTAGAGGCCACAGAAGGTGATGAATCCCCAGGAGCTGGAGTTACTTTTGGAGTTACAGGTGTTTGTGAACTGCTCAAGAGGGTGCTAGAATCCGAACTCATGACAGAGCAGCAAATACTCTGGACCATCTTCCCATCCCTAGCATAATTTTGAGCATGATTTGAACCTGGGAAAACAGGAGAGACCTCAGCTGCTGTGACTCTATCCACTGTTGTTGTTTATGTTAGTGATACAACATAAAATATTTCTTTTGATTATTCCTTCAGACTACCTCTGGATGGTTTTCTACCCATTAAGCCCCTTCTAGGAAGGGGAACTTACCCTGCCTTTTTAGTGAAGAAGCAACCACTGGCTTTTTCAGGGCACTCTTCCTTACAATGCTGTTTACTGTGTCTTGTGGCATCAATGAGCTGATCACCTGTGCACCTAGATCACAAACAGGTTAACAAATACTTAACACATGCCTAGGGAATGGGATGCAATTCAGCTGGTGGAGTACATGCCTAACACGCACCAAGCCTTGGATTGAGCCTCTGTGCTCCATAAACTGAGGGTGGTAGTATAAGCCTGTAATTCTAGCAATCAAGAGTGGAGGCAGGAGAATAAAGTCAAGGTCATCCCAAGTCTAGCCTGGGACTTGGGAGATCTTGTCTCAAAAAAAAAAAAAAAAAAACTAAGTCATCTAGTGGTGGCTCATGTCTTTAATCCCAGTACTCCAAAGGCAGAGGCAGGCAGATCTCTGTGAGTTCAAGGCCAGCCTGGTCTACAAAGCTAGTTTTAGGATTTCCAGGGCTACATGGAAACCCTGTCTCAAAAAACCAAATCAAACCAAGACATGATATCATTTCTACAGCCAGGTATGTAATCTTAGCACTTGGGAGGCAGAGGCAGGAGGATCAGGAGTTAAAGGTCATATCAGCCACACAGTAAATTCATAGTTAGATTCAGCTATGTAAGACCCTGTCTCAAAAATGTCAGGTTAGCAAGATGGCTCAGTGGAAAAACGTACATAATGTCAAGCCTAAAGGTCTGAGTTCAATTCCTGGGACCCACACAGTAGAAGGAGAGAACCAACCTCCACCCAAGGAAACACACCCACCCACCCACAGAGTAATTTTATTGTTATATTTTTTATTGAGTTTTTTTAATGTTTCTTTTGTTTTATGTGCATTAGTGTTTTTAATCTATGTTTATCTGTGTGACAATGCCAGATCCCTTGGAACTGGAGTTACAGATAGTTGTGAGTTGCCATGTAGGAATTCCAGAACATCCAGTGCTCTTAACTACTGAGCCATCTCTCCAGCTCTCAACATTTTTATCTATTTTTGTATGTGTGCATATGGGTATGCCACATGGCACATGTGGAGGTCAGAGGATAATTTTTGTGAGTTAATTATCTCTTTCCATCATGTGAGTCCCAGGTGGTTTGATAGCAAAAGCATTTACCCACTGAGCTACCTTTACAGCCCAGACAAAATAAATCTTAAAACAAGTCTGCAAATCTGGGGCTAGAGCAATGAATGGCTCAGCAGTTAAGAACACTGGCAGAGGGGCCGGGTTTAGTTCCCAGCACCCGCATGGGGGCTCACACCTCTTGATTCCAGTTCCAGGGGATTCATATTCTCTGGCCTCCTCAGGTACCAGATACATACAACAGTGCAAAAACATACATGAACATACGTACATGTATGTATATATGGGCAAATATAAATAAAATAGTTTTAAATTCTATAAAATTATAAAAATTGATTTAATAATTTCTAAAGCATCTAAAACATAAAGTCTTTACTAATATCTATGATAGCTTTACAGTTTACTAGAACGAACCAGTATTAACCTTTAACCACAAAATTCTAACTTTTTCTGATGTTTATGAGATAGGGACTGAAAACAGAAGATGAAGCAATTTACCCACTGCTTTTAACCTTTCTTAAAACCGACATGCTTTCTGGTGAGTTCTCCTTCATTTTCTTCTCTATGAATAGTTTTTTGATTTTTATTTGATTTTTGTTTTGTTGTTTGTTTTTGATACAGGGTAGCCTAAAGTGGCCTCAATCTTATTATGTAGCTAAGGGAGACCTTTAATCCTGATCCTTCAGTCTCTACCTCCAAGTGTTGGGATTACTTGCATATACTACTACAGACAGCTTATTTATTGGTATGTATGTATGTATGTATTATGTGGTGGTGGTGTGAGCACATCTGATGGGAGATGCCATTATGTATATATGTTTCTCATACTGGTTAATGAATAAAGCACTGTTGGTCAATAGGAAAGCAAGATAGGAGGGACTAAGAGACAAGGAGGAAGAGGAAGTAGGAAGGAGGGTCAAGATGGAGAGTCTGGAAAGAACAGAACCAGCATTCCTCTGCTCTTGGTAAGACCACGTGGAAATACATAGAAATGGGTTAATAATTAAGATAGAGCTAGTCGATAAGAAACTAGTAAGAGGCCAACAGGATTATATCAAATACAGAGTCTCTGTGTGTTAATTGGGGCTGGCGCAGCTGCGGGACCAGACTGGCAGCAGGAGGAAGAACATACTCCCTACGAATGGCGCCCAACGTGGCTAATAAGAACTTACACTTAAAATTTAACAGAAGCTTAAAAAAGAGTTTTAAAAACAAAAGAACAGTGACAAGCAAGGTTTCTTGGTAGCAGCATTTTTCTCAGTTGGATTCTGTTTTGTGTGAGACAAGCAAAAATTTCCGCGGCTCCTTTAAGGGAAGATTCCTGACTCAGCATAAGCGGCAAAAAACCGCATGGCTTTAAAAAAGCACTGCTAACAATTTATTGGTGTGTATGAGAGATGGCGATGGCAGTGACCACATCTCCAAGCTGGCAGCATGCCTGCTGGACGGCAGCACTGACCAGGGCAGTGACCACAGCTTTCATTGCTGGCGGTAAATGTACCAGCCACCATCTTTGATAACCACAGCAGAAACAAAAGACTTTCATTTCAGCAATGTTGTTGTTTACCAGATAAAAGACTCATGGCCAGAAAAAGATAAAGATTTACAGTAAAGACAGATTCACATTAAGAAAAAGCGCTAAAGGTTTACAGTATGTTCTAAAATATATGTAGGCTTGGGAGAGAAAAGAAATAAAATGGTTTTAAAAGACAGAGAACAGCTGGGTGTGGTAGCACACACCTTTAATCCCAGCATTCGGAGACAGAGGCAAGCAGATCTCTGTGATTCCAAGTAAACCTGGTATGCAGAGTGAATTCCAGGACAGAAAAGAGTTACACAGTGAAACCCTGTCTCAAAAAATGAAAAAATAGAAGAGAGTAATAATAAAACCACTTAAAGATGGAAAGCTCAGAGAGAATCTGGATACTGTATGTGGTTATATTGTCTTTGTATCTTTTGACTGCTGAGGAAATAACAACTGTTAAAACAAATGCTGCTGGATTAATTCAATTTATATATTTTAAAAATGCTTTGACTCCAAGATTTAAGTTCAAGGACAAGTTACTGGGGAAAAGGATTTCTATTTTTGTTTCCACAGAAAATAAAAAGCTGTGGATTCCTTCCAGACTAATGTGGTTTGATCAAGCCAGACCCCCTGAAATAGTCACTGGTGATCCAACATTCAAAGCAGCTGAACAAAGCAGCCTTGCAGACTACAGCCAAGATTTCTGTGTCTGCTTAGGATCCCCATGACAGCGCCCCCTTATCAGCAGGAAGTAGTTTGGAAAGAACGACACCCAAATTTCCAAATATTGTTTATAAATGCTTGTTTTCATTTAAATGGACTTGGTTATAAATGGTTAATGATCACAGCCAATTCTTTTTAAAGGTAAAAGGGGAATTATGGTACAGATATGAATACTTTGTTTTGGAATGGATTTTCATTTATTGATATAAATTTAAGGTCAATTTTGTAATTAAGTATATTTCTCCTCTTGTTTAGGTATTGTGTTTATATAGCTCATTTAAAATGCAATGTATAATTCAATATAGATTATAGATAGTACCTATTATAGTCAAATCTTATAGTTAAGTTAGTTAAGATTTCTAGATATACATACATGTATTTGAGATAAATAGGCATTCTTCAAACCTTTCAAAGACCTACAGAATATGGCATTTAAAATGGTTTTTCTTGACAGTGAGACATAAATGCTCTTGTCAACACAACCTGAGTCAGAAAGGAAGATGAAGATGGACATCGAAGAAACACGTTATGAAGTTTGCTTTCAATATAGCAGACTAGCCATTTGGACAAGATACTGCTCTTGTCTGGACTGTTTGACTTTGTGATGTATAAACTGGACATACAGGACCCACAGAAAATTGACTGCTGATTCAAGATGAACATTGCTACAGAGTTCCTGCTTCATGGAAGAGTCTGCCAGACAGCCTGCAGGACACAGAGAAAAGTGACTGACAAACTGTCAATACAAGAAGACAGTTTAAAGTTTCCTGCTTTGCTGAAGAGTCTGCCAGACACACTATGGCCTATAGGCTGAAGATGGAAGATTACAAAAGAACTTCGGGTGACCAGGCAGTGAGTTGTCTCTGTCATTTCTAGAGCTTATATATTATCCTTTTGTGGTCTTTGAAGGAGTTGAAGACAGATAGTTATGGTTATAGTTTTCATTAGTTAGGATTAAAGATAAGTTACTTAGACTTTAGACACACAAAGAGAATAGATGATGGAATAGTTTCTTCAAATCTTGCTAAATGTTAATGGACTAAATAGTGTTAACTGTGATTCTTATTTGATAACTGGTATGTGATATATTTTGCTATGTTAAGGTTAAAGCCCTTCTTTTTATTTAGACAGAAAAGAGGAGATGATGGGAGATGTCATTCTGTATATGTTTCTCATACTGGTTAATGAATAAAGCTCTGTTGGCCAATAGGAAAGAAAGATAGGAGGGACTAGGAGACAAGGAGGAAATAGGAAGTAGATAGGAGGAGTCAGCATGGAGAGACCGGGGAGACCAGACGCTTGCCTCACTCCCCGGTAAGGAGACCACGTGAAAATACGCAGAAATGGGTTAATACTTAAGACAGAGCTAGCTGATAAGAAACAAGGAACTGGGCCAACAGCATTGTATCAAATACAGAGTCTCTGTGTATTATTTGGGGCTGGCGTGGCGGCGGGCGGAAAAACCATACGCCTTACACACATCTGTGTGTGAGAATGTGGCAGCCAGAACAGGACATTGGCTACTTTCCTGTATTGCTCTCTACCTTAATCCCATGAGAAGGGTTTCTCCCTGGACCTGGAGGTCCCCATTTTGGCTAGGTTAACTTGTTAACACGCTCCCAGGATCCACCTGTGTCCACCTTCCACTTTCCATTATGATAAGCTGTTTGGTGCTAGGGACTTGGTCTGTGCTAAGCAAGTACTCTACCAATGAACTACACTCCCGATACACAGTGTCATTTTTGTTGTTTTTGTTTTTTTGATACAGGGTTTTACTATGTATCCCTTGTTGGCTTGGAACTTTTTAGGTACATCAGGTTGTCCTCTAACTCAAGAGATCTACCTGCCCCTGCTTCCGGGATTCAACACCAGGCCTGGCCCATACTTTAAAAAAAAAATGTTCTGAACAAGAGTCCTAGCAGGGCAATGGTGGCACACGCCTTTAATCACAGCACAAAAGGCAGAGACAGATGGATCTCTGTTTGAGGCCACCTTGGTCTACAGAGCGATTCCCAGGACAGTCAGGGCTACATAGAGAAACTTTGCCTCCAAAAACAAAACCTAAAAAAACAAAACAAGAGTCCTTTCTCACAATTCCTTGGATTCAATGAAAGACAAATGTCAATCTCCAAACAACAAAGAAATAAGTGAAACTGTCTCACCAGATATTTCATCCTTCTTCCTCTTCCGTGGCTTAGAGGCGGCAGATTCACAAGCTGAGACAGAAGATTCTGAGTGGCAGCCTAACTGGGGCATCATTACTTCTTTAAGACCTTTAAAAAAAGTTTCTGAATTACTACTACTTTCCAACTAACTAAAGAGAAAATAGTCTATAAAAATCTCCAGCCGGGCATTGCTGGCACATACCTTTAATCCCAGCACTCAGAGCACTCACGAGGCAGAGGCAGAGGCAGGCTGATCTTTGTGAGTTTTAGAACAGCCTGGTCTACAAGAGCTAGTTCCAGGACAGGCTTCAAAATAGCAGAGAAGCCCTGTCTTGGAAAAAAAAAAAAAAAATCTGACTCCAAAAAAAAAAAAAAAAAAAAAAAAAAAGGATAGACCAGTTGCTTAATGTAAATAAGCTATTTAAAGACCTCTCCCAAATACAGTGCTTTATTTAGGAATGGGGAAGTGGCTCTGATACAGAGCACTTGCTTATAATGTATAATGTATAAGGCTCCAACACAAACACACACGTTACTTTGCTAAATCCATTGTCTCAATAAAAATATTCATCTCTCTTTATCATTAGTTTCAACTATCCAACCAAGCTTACGCATGTGCTATGCTAGTTGGAATTCAAAGAAGGAATGCTAGCTAGGAGTGGTGGCTCTGGCCTATTATCCCAGCATGTAGAAAAGGCAAGAGGATTAAATCTCAGAGCAACTGGGTTACTTTAGCAAAACACTATGTTTTATTTATTTATTTATTTTTGAGGAGAGGAGTTTTAAAGACAAGGTTTCTCTGTGTAGCAATGGCTGTCCTGGTACATGCTGGCTAGACCAGGCTGGCCTAGAATTCAGAGATCTGCATGCCTCTGCCTCCTGAGTACTGGAATTAAAGGTGTATGCCACCACTGCCTAACATTTTGAACATTATGGTTTTGTTGACACATTTTTCTCTCTCTTTCTCTCTCTCTCAAACACAAACACACACACAGGAGTACTTTTCTTCTATGCTATGTAGCACCTGAATTGAAGGGATATTAGGACAAGTTCCAATGGCAACAGTGGAACGCCTTTACTGCTATCTTAGAACAACGGAGTAACTGTCAATCTTTCCACCTACCGCTGGCATCAAAAGTTAGGAAGTCCGAGAATTCCTGAGCCAGTGTTTCATCACTGGCAAAGGCACAGAGGCAAGCAAAGAAATGGATGCACTTTGGGGCTGCCTCAGCCTTGGGGATGCTAGACTTGTGTGACTTCAGAGACTGGCAGGAGCAGAAGAAGCGACGCTCTGGCAAGCTCCTGGAGCCAATTTTCTGCATGAAGGACGTGTGCAAATAGCCCAAGCTGTGCTTCTGGCTTGCCTTGCATTTAACGACCATGATGTTTTTAGTGACTCTCTGTACCAGGGGACCTGTAGGTTCTGTGGCCAACTGCCAGATGGTCTGTTTGGTTTCTGGGGAGGCCTGCATAGCATTCAGGATTGAACTCTTCAGGGTCAGAGGGGTGGCCTCTGCCTGGCAGTTAAGTGCTAGCTTGATGTGCTGACACTGGTTTTCCACGATGCCTTGAGTGGCAGCTTTCAAACAAGAGGGGACATAACAGCGGCCAGAACTTAGCTGAGTGATGATTGTCCCATCCACTGTCTGGATTGTTGTCTCTGAAACACCTAGCTCCACAAAGCATCGGTAGTCAGGGCCCCGGTCTCTTTGTCGCACGGAGTAGACCTGTAGATCAGAGCCTGTGATAATTTTGACAGCTTCAATACTAGGCTGCTTTCGGGCACCATAGCGAAATATGGTTCCACATGTCTTGTTCTTACAGCTCAAACCACGGGTTCCATTGTAGGTTCCACATCGGGGACACTTCCTGATTCCCCTCAATGTGGCCTTCCCCAAGTCAGATAAGAAAGCTGGGACTTTAGTCCTCTGAGAGTTTGGTTCCATTGTTCACAGCCCCTAGAAAGACAAGACTATCAGCAGAACACATTCACACAAAGTTAACATTGAGAGAGAGAAAAAGAGAGGGATTTCTATTTATTTATTTTTGATATTGTGTCTCATTTTGTAGCTCAGATTAGCTTATAAAAATGTAGCTGGGCTAGGTAATTTCCACTTGATATAAGCTAGAGTTACCTGAAAGGAGAGAACCTCAATTGAGAAAATTCCTTTAAACATCTGGCTATAAGGCAATTTCTTAATTAGTGATTGATGGAGGAGGGTCTGGCCCATTGTGGGTGATGCCATTTCTGGCCTGGTGGCCCTGGGATCTTTTAAGAAACAGGCTGATGCCAGGCATGGTGGCACACACCTTTTAATCCTGGTACTCAGGAGGCAGAGGCAGGCAGATCTCTTCGAGTTCAAAGCCAACCTAGTTTACAAAATGAGTTCCAGGACAGCCAAAGCTGTTATACAGAGAAACACTAAAAATATGTCTCAAAAAACCAAAAACAGAATAAGAAAGCAAGCAGTGCAAGCCAGTAAGCAGTACCCTCCACGGCCTCTGCATCAGCTCCTGTCTCCAGGTTCCTGCTGTTTTGAGTTCCTGTCCTGACTTCCTTTGATGATGAATAGTGATGTGGGAAGTGTATGCTAAATAACCTCCCCCAACTTGCTTTCTGGCTGTCATGCAGAAATAGTGACCCTAACTAAGACAGTAGCCCAAGCTAGTCTCAAACTCTCAGATCCTCCTGCCTTAGCCTCCCAATTGTTGGTACAGCTTCAGCACTACACAAACTGCAGATAGTGGTACATGCCTGTGACACCAGCATTCAGGAGGTAAAGACAAGAGGAACAGGAATGTCATAGTCAGTTACAAAGGAGTTCAAGCCCCACCAAATCCTTCCCAGTCCTACCTGTACCAGCTGCCAGGGCACCTGGAGAACAGTGGAGCCTGTGTCCATAAGACCTAAAGTATGTTTCAATAGTTTGTGCTGATCAGACCGCACAGAGACAGGCATGCTCATTTGCTGTAAGATATGATACTTGGCCTAAGGCTTCTGCAGGCTGATCTTTGATGCAATAATGCAGACATTCTGTTTCTCCCTGGCAGAGCTCTCACTCAGGGTTCCAGGCAGATTCCAGTTCTCCTAGGTAGAGATCTTGATAGCTTAAAGCAAAATAAGAGAAGACAGTTGTCATATCACAAAGATGGGTCTTTCCACTTAGAAATAGGCAGAACAGGGGCTGGGAGATATCAGCAGCACAGCACATGCCTAGTATACATGAAGTCCTGGGGCCAGTCCTCAGTGCCAAAACACCAACACAGGCTGGCCTTGAACTCAGAGATCTGGCTGCCTCTGCCTCCCAAGTGCCAGGATTAAAGGCTTGTGCCACCACTGCACCATTTTACATTTCTAACAAGAAAGCAATCGTAATGCCATAATCCAAGGCTGACAGGAGCACCAGTCACAGTACAGAACTGGTAACTCATTTTCCCTAATGGTATAATAGCATATATGAGTGTCTTATGTTTTCCTATTTTTCATTGAAATTTTTTAAAAAATTGTATGTGTATTTGTTTGTTTGGCCTATATGTATATCTATGCACCAATTGTATTCCTGGTGCCTATGGAAGTCAAAAGAGGGCAATAAATCCCCTAGAACTGGAGTTACGGATAGTTGTGGGCCACAGTGTAGGTGCTGGGAACCAAACCTGGGTCCTCTGGAAGGACAGTAAGTGTTCTTAACTGTTGTGCCATCTCTCTGCACCTCCCCCTTGACATATGTAGCCTAGGAAGACCCTGAACTTCTCATCTTCCAGCTTGAGTATTAGGATTATAGGCATGTGCTATCATCTCCCCACCATCAACATTTTTTGAGATGTTGTCTTATTATCCCAGGATGGCCTCAAACTCCCTCTGAGACCAAAGATGACTCTGAATCTCTGGTCTTCCAGCCTCAACTTCCTAATATGGATATTACCGGTATGTGCCATAATGCCGTTTATGCAGGAATCAAATCCAGCAGGGCTTTTCAGATGCTGGGCAAGTATTCCCAGCACTGATCTACTTCCTCAGCTTCTTCTTAAATTCAATGTTTATAACACCTTTTTTTTTTTTTTTTTTTTTTTTTTTTTTGGAGAAAGAGCTTGCTACAAAGCCCTAGCTGTCCTGGATTATACTTGATTCTTTTTTTTTTTTTTTGGTAGAGCAGGCTGGCCTTGAACAGAGACTCACTGGAGTGCTGGGATTAAAGGCATGCACCACCACTGTGAGACAACACTTGACTAATACACCTGTGTGTGTGCAAATGTGTGTATGATCCCAAGTAAGGAAGGAGGCCAGAGGTTGACAATGGGTGTCCTTCTCAATTGCTTTCTCTCTCTCTCTCTCTCTCTCTCTCTCTCTCTCTCTCTCTCTCTCTCTCTCCTCTCTCTCTCTCATTCCCAAAGATTTGCTTGCTTTTATCTCCTGGGTACTGGTATTAAAGTCCTGCACCACCACACCTGGTCCACTGTATTTTTTTTTAAAGATTTACATGTATGAATGTTTTGCTTGCACACATGTATGTGCACTACATGCATGCCTAGTGTGTCTGAAGTTCAAAAGAGTGTATCAGCACTCTGTGATGCAATCTGTGATGATTGTGAGCTACCATGTGAGTTCTGGGAACTGAACTCTGGTCCTCTGCAAGAACTACAAATACTCTTTATCACTGAGTTATTTCTCTAGCCTTATATCTTAATTTTTGAGGCAGGGTCTTTTACGGAACCTGGAACTCACCATTTTGTCTAGACTGGTTTAACGGCAAACCCCAGGGATCCTCTTGACTCTGACTCCCAAGCACCAGGATTACAAGTATATACCTCTATGCCTGGCTCTGTATTTGGGTTCTTTAGATCAGAACTTAGGTCCTCATATTGTAAGGCAGGAACTTCCCCATAAGAACCGTCTTCTCTGCCCCTTAATGCTTTTTTATTAAAAGAAGAAAAAAGATAACCTGCTTGTGATTCTTTAAAAAAATATTTAGGTGCAAATCAGAATGTATAATATACTGCCAATTATGCATCAAAATAATGTTGAAACAAATACACATATACCCACATATTTGTATTAGCTTGTCAATAAAACAATCTTTTTGTTTTGTTTTTGGGACAGGATCTCACATGTAGCCCTGGTTGGTCTGACTCACTAGTAGACCAAACTGACCTGGAACTAATTAGATTCGCCTCCTCTGCTTCCTGGGTGTTAGGATTAACCTAATCATTAAAGGCATGAACTGTCACACCCAACTACTTAAGATGGGAGGGATTTAGTAGAGATGGTTATAAGGGTCTTCTTTCTTTTTCTTTTGGTTTTTTCAAGACAGGGTTACTCTGTGTAACAATCCTAGCAGTCCTGGAACTTGATTTGTAGACCAGGCTGGCCTCAAACTCATTGAGATCTGGCTGCCTCTGACTCCCAAGTGCTGGGATAAAAGGTGTGTGCCACTATTGCCTGGCTCTTACAAGGCTCCTTTTGGGATGATGAAAGATATTATACAACTCTGTTCTGTGAAATGTTTTTCAGTTCTGTAGATTTACAAAATCTTTTGAATTCTAATATTTTTTTTAAAAGGTCGATTATATGCATATAGCATTTCAATAAAACTATTACTACTTTTAAAAAGAGAGGGAGAATGAAATTCAAATGCTAAAGGGATAAGAGATAGAGAAGGTTATTATCTGGAGATGGCTCAGTGGTTAAGAGCATTTGTTGCTCTTGTAAAGATCCTGGGTTCAATTCCCAGGACCCACATGGCTACTCAGAACTGCCTGTAACTTTAGCTCTAGATATCTAATTTTTTCTTCTGGTCGCTGACGTGATGAACAGACATACATGCAAACAAACATTCAGGCACATAAAATAAAAATAAATAAATCTTTTAAGAAAAATGGGGTGGGGAGTCTGAAGAGATGGCTCAGAGGTTAATAGTACTTATTTTTCTTGTAGAGAGCCTGGGTTCAGTTACCAGGATCCAGATGGTTGCTCATAACCATTTCTAACTCCAGTTCCAAGGAATCCAATGCCCTTTTCTCACTTTGGAGAGTACCAGGCATCTGGGTGATGGTGTAATCCGTGTGGTAGTGGCCCATGCCTTTTATTCCCAGCACTTGGGAGGCAGAAGCAGGGGGAATCTCTGTGAGTTGAGGCCAGTCTGGTCTACAGAGCGAGTTCCAGGACAGGCTCCAAAGGGTCTCGAAACACACCCCCCCAAAAATAATTTGTTTTGGCTTGACACTTTAAGCCCTAGCTTAAGTGTATTCCCTGGATAACACTGAAACCTGAGAGAGAAACACCTTTAGTATACAATCATGTACATAAATATTTTTTTTGTTTTGTTTTAGAGAAAGGGTTGAGATATAGTTTAGTTGTAGAGTCCTTACCAGAGTGGTAGTGGGGGTAAACCTCTAGTTTCAATCCCTAGTACCAATTAAATTAAAAATAAAAAAGCCATCAGAAAATAGCAGAAAGAACTTTATAAGAGTTACAAAGACTGGAAATGAAGCTATGAGGTAGAGTACTTACCAGCATGCTTAAGGCCCTCAGTTTAATCCCTAGCACTATAAACCAAACAAATAAACCAAAAAGTAAAATTTCAACAAAGTAATGAAAGAGATTTAAGTTATTACTTATTAATAGAATGCAAGCTATCCATTGTTACATTGTTAGTGGGCAATATATCTTGCCACTCTATTAGAAAGGCTGCAATAAAAATATGTAATAAACAAGTTGCTTTAGTGATTTTACTTCTAAGATATCATAATTTATTTTTATATATCTTTATTTTTACTTTGTTTTGTTTTTGGGACAGGGTTTCTCTGTATTGCTTTGGAGTCTGTCCTAGAACTCGATCAGTAGGCCAGGTTGGCCTCCAACACACAGAGATCCACCTGTCTCTGCTTCTCAAGTGCTGGTATTAAAAAGGTGGGTCTCCACCACCACTGCCTGGCTCATTTTTTACTTTTCATTACATGTTTATGTGTGCCTGTGTCAGGCTATGTGCATAAGGACAGGAGTTCCTGGAGGACAGATGAGCTGGATTCCCCCAGAACTACATTTACAGGTGGTTGTGAGTTACCAGACATGGGTGCTGGGAACTGAACCCAGACTTCCCCCTCCCCCAAGAAGAGCAGTATGCACTCTTAACCACTGCGACATCTTTCCAGTGTCCCCTCCCTTTTTTTGAGATAGGGTCTCACTATGTAGACCTGGGCTGGTCTTTTAAGTTAATATGTGGACTAGGCTGGCCTCCAAATCACAGCTATTCGTCTGTGAGACTTCTTAAATGCAGAACAGGAAGAGGACTTTCAGTAAAGAACTAAGTATAGTGTAAACCAGGCAATATGCTATTGTAAAGTTACTAAAAACAAGTAAATGTGTATACAGAGCATATCCACACATGCTGTGGAATGCAAAAAGTGTAGTGCAATGACTCATTACAGAGATTTTTTTCTTTTTCCTTTCTTTCCAAGACAGGGTTACTTAGATCAGGCTAGCCTCAAACTCAGATCCATCTGTCTCAGTAGAGTGCTGGCGAGCCCATTTAGTTGTTTTGGGAGGGGATGACGATGACCGGATCTACTACCTAGCCTAGCTGTCCTTGAACTCGAGATCCTCTTGCCCCTGCCTCCCGAGCCCAAGGCAGAGCCACCGAGCCCGGTTTGAAGATTCTGTCTTAAAAGGATACACTAGGAATGCCACTTGTGAAGGATTTGCGATGGAAACCTGAAGGGTCTCGGGATGGTCGTCTCCTTAGCAAGAGGATGAACAGCGCCTGGCGCTGGCAGAGGGAACCCAGGACGAGGTAGGTTTCATCCTGGTGCCACCCAGCCGAAGAGCTGGTCGGTGTGTTTAGCGCTCCCCAGGTGAGAAGTGCTGGAGCACGCGCAATCACTGAATGGATCTGTGTAGGCGCTATTTACCCATTTTAGGGATGAGACTGTTGGATAGGACTGAAGCGTCAAGCTTTTACTGAGTGGGGAAATGAGACCAGTGGCCGTCGAATTAGAGTCTGGGCCTCAGTCCTACTGTGTTAAGGAGCGAGCGCCTAAGCGCAGCTTCCGGGATCATCTGGCTGCAAAACGCACTTCCCATGAGACCTGCATCCCGGCATCCTCCGCACAACGCTCACTTCCGGCGGCAAGTGAGGCCTTCCCTCACCCAGCAGGAATATACCCACCCAGACACGCAGTCCTCAGAACACATTTTCTATCATGACCGATACCCTCACTCGTGCCCGGCCACTGCGCAGCCTGGTACACAGGAGTCCCTTACCTGCCGGGCTCCTCTGGGAACTTCTCGCCGGCGACCGCCCTCACCGCGTCTCTCTTTGCCTGCTGCAGCCTTTTACAAACGCGGCCAAACTGTTCGCTGTAACGACAGTCGCTATTGGTCATTGTTGCCCACGTGCACCAAGGATCCACCTTCCTCGCATGATGGGACTTGTAGTATTCTCAGCTCTGACTTTCGGAATTGATCTAGTGACAGAAGCAGCAGACAGGACTCTGTCCTGGCAGACATTCGTGGTCTCCCTAGCTTCCGAGAAGCCCCAGAAAAGACCTATGGGGGCTTCTTGGTGGCCCCGACTACTGAGCGGGAACAACTCTGTATTGAAAACAGTACTACTGATGCTTTTATTAGCAGAAGCAGTTGCAATTTCGAATTTGTGTCGCTCTTTCTCTTGTGTGGTTTTCTTTCCATTGGCACTTGCACAGTATTTCTTTTTTAAGATTTATTTACATATGTATGCAGTTATATATAATAGACATGTATGTCTGCAGGCCAGAAGAGGGCACCAGATCCCATTACAGATGATTGTGAGCCACCATATGTGGTTACTGGGAATTGAACTCAGCACCTCTGGAAGAACATTCAGTGGTCTTAACCCCTGAGTCATCTCTCCAGCCCGCACAGTATTTCTTGATCGCTTCCCTCTTGGAACAAGCCGAAGTAGGTTTTCTGTACATTCATTTTCAGAATCATACATATATATCTAAGTTCATCAGTAATTTTTCAGTTACTCCAGAAAGCAGTACTGTTTTTTAGGTGAGGCTTGCGTTTTGGAAAACTATGTAGCCTGGCCACTTATTGCTGGCGGCGCTGTAGGAAAATTCCTTTACTCAGACCAAATTTTACTTTCCTTAATTGTAGAAGTGATCTTTTCTGGAATCAAATTTTCTAATACTGTTTTTAAAAACTGGAGGGATCCTCTCTCTAGTTAAAGAAGAGATGTTCCCTGATTCCACAATTTTCATCTGTTGTTACTTTTAAAAACAATTCATATTCATACTTGGATATTCTGGATGGTTGCCTTCTAAACAAAAACATGGCTTTTCAGTAGCTAGATAGTACCTAACATTTGGCTCAAGTCCCAAACCCGACTTTTTTTTTTTTTTTTTTTTAAAGATTTATGTACATGTGCTCTATTTGCCTGAATGCCTGCCTGACAGACGGTGGCATCAGATTCCATTAGCAATGGTTATGAGCCCCCAGCTGGTGGCTGAGAAATGAACTCAGGACCTCTGGAAGAGCAGCCAGTGCTCTTAACCACTGAGCCATTTCTCCAGCCTTGAAATCCCCATTTCTCTTTTGCCTTACTTCAATGTCAGGCTGTCAAGTACAGACACATACAGCCACGACCTTCCTGGGTCCTGTTTCTTATCCTTCCTTATTCAATGTACAGTGGCTCATGAAAGACCCCTTGATATGCACCTCTCTGTGCTAAGAAACAGCTACATCCTTACTCATACTATACTCTTCCCTCTAAAGATCTCTTGAAACCCCTGGCTGTGCCAGCCTGTAACTCTTCCCAACTGACATAAAATACAGTGCATCTAGTTAAACCATTCATTGTGTTGTATGTTCCCTGTGACATCTGGCAACCCCAACTGTCTCCCTACCTGATGGAATGTTTCTACCTCCATTAGGCCTGCATTTCCTGTTCTTGTGGTAAATGGGCTCCTTGGAAAGATCAGGAGCTCAGCTGTGGCTGCAAAGTGTGTTTTCTTTATTTTTCCTTCTCTCCCTGTCCTGCCTACAAGTAATAGTTGCTTTCTGTGTACCTATTATTTGGCTATTGTCTGCTCACTAGTCATTGCAATGTTTACTTTGTTCTAACCTTTGTTTAATTTTACATAAATGTTTTGCCTGCAGGTACTAGTACACATGCTTGCAGGGTTCACAGAGGCCACTGGATCAACTGGGACAGGAGTGAACAGACTGCTGTATTCTGCCATGTAGGTGCTAGGAACTGAATCCAAGTCCTCTCCAAGAATTAGCAAGTGCTTGTAACTGCTGAGGCACCTCTCTATCTCCCACCTTCTTTAAGAATCTGTTACTAGCTGGGCATTGGTGGCCTTTAATCCCATCACTTGAGAGGCAGGCTGATCTCTCTGAGTTTGAGGCCAGCCTGGTCTATAGAGTGAGTTCCAGGACAGGCTCCAAAGCTACACAGGAAACCCTGTTCGAAAAATAAACAACAAAACAAAACAACAAAAAACAAAATAGAAGAAGGAGAAGAAGCAGAAGCAGAAGAAAGGAATCTGTTACTGTGATTTAAAGTATGTGCCACAAAGCTACAGAGACACGGGGGGGGGGGGGAGGGGGGGGCAGGAATCATACTGTACCCAAAAAGAGGGGAGCTGTGAATCCTGAGTGTGTGTGAGCTGTTGACATGGTTGTCATGGTCCTAGCCATAGACTCATAGGAAAATGGCAAAGCTGTTTGTTTCTTCATTCCAGGTGAGGCTCAGGGGGATGGATGTCAAAGCCTTCCTTGGGGGTCTGAGTACAGATATTGACAGTATGCACAGAAAATGTACACACCACAGCTGTGTACATTCAGTTCCCCTGAATTTACAGCTTGAAGACAGCTCCCCTCAAGAGACTGTTCCTACCAAGATTAGCTAAGCATGCCTCCTTGATCCCCCTGTATATCATAAACACTGCCTTTTAGTTGGAGTGCACATAATAAACATGTTTTTTTTTGAGACAAGAGTTTCTCTGTAGCTTTGGAGCCTGTCCTGGAACTAGATCTATAGACCAACCAGGCTGGCCTCTGCTTCCTGAGTGCTGGGAGTAAAGGCATACACCACCACTGCCTGGCTACCTTGAACTTCTGGAGTACTGAGGTTTCTTCATTATTCCAGTCCACCAGAAAACCAACTTTTTTGTATATCTGTGTGTTTGTTTTCATCCCAGTGAGATTAAATCCCTGGAGCTATGGCAACACCTCCCTTTCATACTCCTGCTAGTACTAGAATCAGTTAGGTCACCTTTCAAATAGAAGGTAATGAAAAGCACTTGTGCAAAGATACACTAATAAAAGTATGGCAGCAGAGAAACACCTACCCACAGGGTCTCGAGAAAACTCCCAACAACCATATGCCACAAGGGGTGGGACGCAGCTCAGTCAGTACAGACCTTGTTTAGCATTCATAAAGTGCCTTTGCTCCTCAGGCCTACATAAGGCAGGGTACAGTGGCACACACCTCTAATCCCAGAAAATGGGGTATGGAGGCAGGATCAGCAAAATACTGTCTACAAAGCAATTTTGAGACCAGCCTAGGATTCATGAGGCTCTGTCTCAAACAAACCCAATCTCTACCAAATCCAAAACAGATTCTAGAAGACTCTAGTCAGGAACATCTAAGTCTAGAGCACTACCTAAATAATGATTGGGTTTACCCTGTAAGTGAACTCTGCTTCACATAATTCACCCATCTGCATGTGAAAGCTTTGATTCAAAGATAGTTTATTTATGCTGTAGATTTCCGAAAGGTGCAAACTACTTGTTTTAAGTTCATGTTTTTTCATTATTTTTAAAATTTTGTGCACATATATGTACCAGTGTTCTCAACCTTCATAATGCTTCACCCTTTAATACAATTCCTTGTGTGGTGACCCCCCCCACTATAAAATTATGGTTGTTACTTTATAACTGTAATTTTGATACTATTATGAATTGCAGTGCAAACCCCAAAGGGGGTTTCAAGAACCACTGGTATGTGCATCTGAATGAAGTGCCTGTGGAAGTCACAAGAGGCACCAGGTCTTTCAGCTAGATTTAGAGTCAGTTGAGAACTTCCCAAAGTTGGTGCTGAGAACCAAATTTGGTCCTCTCAAGGGCAGCAAGTGCTCTTAACCACTGAGCCTCCTCTCCAGGTGTTAATCCCACTGATCAAGAATAAGACCACTATCACAGTTTAAAGCAAAATTTGAAGCAAGCTTTATGGCCAGGTGGATGGGCTGGTCAGGTCCATACTCAGGTTCCTTGGAAATGGCCCAGAACCAAGTATGGCAAGGATGTAAGAAGGAAAATTCATAATTCATTTCCCATCAGGTCCAATTAGGGGCAAACATACATCCTGATGTACCTCCAGCCTACATCCAGTCATGGATGAGCATATCCCGTGAACCTCCCTCCCACCCATATATGATCATCTGGTACAGGTAGTCAGACAAATTTGTTTAGGGAAGTGAGAAAATGTGGCTTGTTATCTTATATAAACAATACCCTCCAGTATTTCAGGAACTATCTCCCCTTGGGCAAGGGGCTTGCAGATCAGAGGCATTTTTGTTTCATGGATCTCTTATGCATAGTAATTAAAACTTAAAATGTACCTGGCTCTCACACAGCCCAAGTCCCTTCTTTTTAAACTCTTGCATTGTACTGTAATCAACCAGGTGAGAACACACCTCACTGATGGAGTTCAGAACTTTGGATGTCTCTCAAAGGCATCTTGAGATGGAAGGTTAGACAGGCCAATCTCTGAGTTCCAGGACAGCCAAGGCTATACAGACTACATAGGGAAACACTGTCTTCAAACAAACAAACAAACAAACAAACAGGATGTTGGTGTCCTGAAACTGGAGTTGCAGATGGTTGAAAGCCACCATTAGGACTTCAACCAAGGTCCTCTGGAAGAGCAGTCAGTGTTCATAACCACTGAGCCATCTCTCTAGCCCCTAACACAAATTTCTTTTTAGAAAGCAATGTACCCTCCCCTCACAATAATTTAAAAATAAAAATAAAGCTTAATAAAAAAGAAACAACAGTTTAATTATGTGTATGTCTATGTGGCTATACATATGTATGTGCAGATGCCATGGAAGCTAGATCTAGAACTCATGGTCATTCTCCTGCCTCAAATTCCTAAATGCTGGGATTACAGCCTTACTATTATGCCTTACTAAAAAGGAGACCTCTTTTATCATATAGTCATATGACTAAGGTCTCCAAGTAAAAGGAGAAAATCCTGCTCAGCTGCAATACCTTCATTTTATTAAGACTGAAAACTCAAGGTTTTGGAGGATGCTGGCCAAACCTTAACTATACCTGTCAGATTACAGTGACTAAAATAAAATGAAACAGCTCTCTGTGGCAGCTTCAATGAGAATGGCCCCCACGGACTTACATATTTGACTATTTGGTTCAGTTGGTGGACTGTTTAGGAAGAATTAGGTGTGGCTTTGTCGAAGCTATGACTCTGGGAGTGAGTGGGTTTTTAGGTTCAAAAGTCCATGCTAGGTCCTGTCTTCTTTCTGTCTCCCTTCCTCTCTCAGCCCCAATTAAATACTTTCTGTTGCAAGTTGCTCTAGTCATGGTGTTTTCTCACAGCAATAAAACAGTAACTTAGACAGGCCTTTAACCCCAGCACTCAGAAGTAATAAAACTCTGTCTCAAAACCAAATGAATAAGCAAAAAACAGAAAAAAGGGGCTAGAAAGAAGGCTCAGTGGGTAAGAGCATGTGCTGTTCTTTCATTATTCAGTTTCTAGCACCATTGTCAGGTAGCTCACAACTACCTGTAATGGCCAGCTCCAAGAATTCAACACCCTCTTTTCTGGCATCCATGGGCACCTGCACTCACAAGCACAAATGCACACATATATGATACAGATTTAAAAAAACCCAACAGGTTTAATTTTTTTTTTATATTTGTGGTCAAGGGTATGCACATGTGGAGGTAAGAGGAAAACTTGTTGAGAGTTAGTTCTCTACTTCCACTAAGTATGTTCCAAGATCAGACTCAGGTCATCAGGCTTGGTGGCAGTCACCTTTACCTGCTAAGCCAGGTCACCAGACCAATAAGTAATAGTTTTTAGAAATCATCACTCATTTAAAAGATTTGCTTTTTAAAATTTTCAATACACACATTTTGTTTTTACTAAACTACAATCTCAATAGCACCTATAGTTCTTTAAGTCTAACTATGAAAGCAATCCAATCCTCTGAAAATGGAAGGGAACTCTAGCACGAATTTAAAAGGAAAGTGAACATAGAGGTAAAACAGGAAGACCTGATTCTGGCTTCAGTTAGGTAAGCCCACAGAGTGCAGAGCTTCTGCAGAACCCATGCAGACCAAGGCTTCTGGGATATGGTGAAAGAACTCTTATGAAACACCTGATTGTTAACAATGAAGTACTCAAAGAAAAAAAATCTCAAACACAATAATCACTGCAAGAAGATCCTACAGGTCATAGAAAACATAAAGGAATTTTAATATCCAAACAGTCAGAATAAAGAATACTGGCTCCATGACCCATTGAGAGTCGCTCAGGTTCTTTACAGTACCAGACAGTAAAATCTGAATGCATATTGCAAAAAATTTTACTTTAAAAACCATAATTTCCTTATGATACTTATACCAGTTTTAGGTTGAAAATGATTTAAATGATTGAACATTGAAATTTAAACCAACACTATCCATGTTCCTGAAATGTCAGTCTTTCAACAGGAGCATGTCACTACCACAACATGAATTTTAAGATCTGTGCAATAGGAACATGCTGCTAATAAAAGCCTCAGTACTGAGTCAAAAGAAGAAATTACACTTTTGCACAAAATAAATTACTTGTGCCTAAATGATCCTCCAGTCTGAGTTGCAAAGAAAGTAAAATTCTTTAGTAGAGAAAAACACTGAGGTTGCTAAAAGAAAAACAAAAGTCAGAATAAAAGAAATAAGATAGCTAAAAAAAGAATAGCTTCCTGATGTGTGTGTGTGTGTGTGTGTGTGTGTGTTTAAAGTATTTCATTTAAGCTGCTCTTTTATTGCCTGTCCTGATCTGTAGAAGTTTACAAAGAAATAAAATTTCCATGTATTTAAAAAATTTATTTTTCTTCCATAAAGCAAATTTCAATGGATTAGTACTTAAAAAATACACAGTGACTTAATGAAACATCAGCACAACTGCATAGAACTGAGCTCCAGAGAAGCACACACTTAGAGCTGTCTTCCTGGGCTCTGTTTTTAAAGAGGACTGGCTTAGAAAACAGGTTAGAGTCATGTGCTCCTACCTGGAAGACAAAGGCCAGGAAATGCTTCCAATTCCACAGGCCTAAGTAAAATGCTAGGAGCTCTCTGCAGGTCTCAAAACCCACAATTCACAGGGGCTCCTTTCTCTCTGATGTCAAGGAAGAGGTTGTGGTCATCACTGAAACCAAACCAAACCAAGAGACTCTGAAATGTATTAGAAATCCCAAGGCAAGAACAATGCCATCAAAGAGCAAACCCCAAAAATAATAATGTGGAAGCTCTGAAGCGCTGAGAGATCAGGTACCAAAGAACCACAGTCCTGCCTATGTTGAGGAGCCACTTCCTTGATGGCTATTTAAGGAGGTAGGATTTTAAGGGTTTATTGTTTGTTTGTTTGTTCATTTTTTGGCCTCTGAACATTTAAAAAATGTTTTGCCCAACTGATCCTTCAGGCTAATTTTGGAGTTCATAATGAATCCCAAGCCTGACAGAGGAATATTCTACAATTTCACAGCTATCATTTGTACATAGTGAAGTGGATTTACTTTTTCAAGTAAATCTAACTAGAAAACATCAAATTAATATATTCCTTTACATATAACATTGTGTCTCAAAATTCTTGAAAACAAGAACAGATAAGTTTGTATCAAAGACTACCAAAGTATGTATGTGAAATTCACATGCAAATGTAAAACCTGTCTCATGTCAACTCTTCATGACAACTTTAGGAAAGGAATGACATACAAAGTTTGCTAATTGCAAAATATTACTTGTGGAAATATCCTAGAAAACAACACACGTAAACGTAGATGCTGACACATGAAGCTGATGTGGGTGAGGACTTAGCACACTGCAGAGTCTCCTTGGTCACAGTTGTTGTTTTTATAGTTCTTGGTAGATGGCAAAGTTTATCATAGAAGATAAAAATCCCTTTAAACAAATCCAACAGGGAATCCTTGAGGCACCTTCTCATATAAAAACAAGTTGAATGCAATTATCAGTCCATCTGAGAAAAGTTTTCATTCTAAGTGAACACCATTTTTTTCATTTAACAATATTTTACAGAAATTTCATAAGGCAGGACAAGTTTGTGAAAAATGTAGATACAAAATGATATAAACTAATAATTTACATTTAAAAATTCAAAAGGGGAAACAGTGGAGATGGCATAGGTCACATAATGCCTACTCTTTAAAACTAACACATATGCTGAAAGTTATAAAGAACTTCTAGACTCTGCACAAGTTTGGCTTTTCTTTTTACATCTATATTACATATTTTAAACCATATCAGGAATGCAAACTGAACTGTATGCTACTTTAATGGAAAAAAGTACAACATTGTGCAATTTTCTGCCTCTTAATTTTTAAAAAGTGGCAGCAATCCCTGCATTTGTCTTTGAAACAAGGATCTGAGAAACTTTATCAAAAAGATTATGAAGGCAAAAATTGGCAGACATCCACCATCTTGTTCCTTTTTAAAACATTGTGGATGAAAAGTAATTTCATGATTAAAAAATGAATCTTTTAAATAAATACATTGTAATCTGGCATTTGTACTGAATGATTTGATGCATTTTTAAGTAAACAGTTTTTCCTACCCTCCCTGTAGCGTCAAAGCCACTGGCTTCCATTCTGTAGTCTGTTTTCACTGAGTTTCATACCCTGCCACTCGATATCCAGGAGGCTGATTAGGAAGCATGCTGCCATTCTGCCCTTGAGGTGGCTGCACACTGTAATTGGGTCCCATCCAAGTTGCAGAAGACTGGGTTTGACTGTTAGAGAAAGTGAGAGAAGCAGAGGGGAGGGAAATCCTTTGTTAAAACAATGTTATATCTTTTCTTAATTCAAATATGAGAAAAACTGTTAAGTCAGGAAAAACAAACACAAAAATATTTTCTTTTAAAAATAAGCATCCCCAGCCAGATGGTGGTAGCACACGCCTTTGATCCCAGCACTCAGGAGGCAGAGACAAGCAGATCTCTGTGAGTTCCAAGACAGCCTCCTCTAAGAGTTTCAGGCTAGGCTCCTAAGCTACAAAGAAATCCTCTCTTGAAAACAAAACAAAAAACGAAACAACAATAACAAAAATAATAATCCCATAATATATTTGGGTAATTTAATTTCTTTTTTTTTTTTTTTAAGAAATTACAGCTATGAAAATAGTTTAAAGCTGGGAGTTTAATCCTAGCTCCAGAGAGGCAGAGGCAGGTGGATCTCTATGAGTTTGAGGCCAACCTGGTCTACAGTGTAAATTTCTGGACAGCCAGGGGTACACAGTGAAACTTTGTCTCAAAAAAGCAAACAAAAAATTTTAATCTATAAACATTCATCCCCTTTGAACTCAGAAAAACCAACCCACTGCTTAGGCTGAATGCATATTCAACAAGCCACTCCCTTTGTTTGCAGCATTCAGGAGGCAGAAGTAGGCAGATCTCTGAGGACATTGAGTTCCAGGCCAGCCAGAGCTACATCAAGAAATACTGTCTCAAAGCAAAAACACACACACACACACAGACACACACATGATCACAAATTATAGGGAGAATTAACATCAATAATATTCAAGGAAAACTATAAAGTAGATTTAAAAAGAATATTTAAGGTTTTATCTTTACTGTTTTTGTTTTTTAAGACTTATTTTTATGTGTTTGCATTTTTGCCTCAGTTTTATATAAAGTTCAAGGCCAGTGTGGGCTTCATAAGATCTTGCCTCAGAAAACAAGACATAGGGACTGGTAAGATGGTTCACTGGGTCAAGGTGCTTGCCACTGAGCTGGAACCTGAGCTTGATCACCACAACTCATGTAGCAGAAGGAAAGAACTCCCACAAGTTTTCTCCTGACCACCATGAATACAAAGTGGTATGTGTGTCACACAAATAAATAAAATATAATAATAAAAAGTTGGTTTATTATTAAACATTATCAAATTTGTATTGTTGTGATTACATTTCAAGGCAAAATATTTCTAAGCAAAAATATATCTTATTTCATTTTCATGTATGTGCAGAGAGAGAAAGAGAGTGAGAGAGCACATTCACTATAGAGCAGATAGAGGCAAGATGTGAACCTTAGATAAAGTCCTTCAAGGCTACTCTTATGCTTAATATTGGGTCCACATGACTTACTCAATGCTTGAATTTCTTTCTGATGTTTTCCAAGGTTAGGAAAGGCAAAGAGAATATTTACTTACTTGAATCCCTGCTGGCTCCACGGCTGGCCATACATTCCATAGGCAGGTACTTGCCAACCATTAGGCACATACTGGCTAATCTGTTGTGCATTTCCATACCACTGGCCCCACTGGCCATATGGTGGTGGATATCCTATTTGATTTTGCTGCTATTAAGTAAAATTACAACAGATAATTTAGTATTACTTGAAGTTCTTTCTATATACAGTCTTAATATACCACACAGCCAAAGCACAGGGCCATTACCACAACTGAAATAATAGGATAGCCTGGGAGAATGTAGGTCAGTGGTGGAATGAGTGCTTTCTGAATCTATGTGATGCCTGGATTCTCACACACACACACACACACACACACACACACACACACACACACACACCACTGAAAAAAGTGCCTTTATACTACTGAAACTATGTGGTGCTCTAAATGGCAGTCTTTGAAAGGCTCAGGCAAAGGACTAATGATCAATACTGAACTTGAAGTTCATAATTGTACATGACTATTTCTTCTAAATAGAGAACATAAGAAGTCTATACATGTAGTTTAGGGTTTTTCTCACTGGCACCTCTATGCTCCATTTACAATTCCCTCATAGAAATCTCTGTGGGGTTGAGTTTGGACCACTGAAATTGCATAGAAAAAGAAAAGGCACCAATACTAAAGCCTACATATGCTTATAGCTTTATGTGTTTTTCAGTTGGGTCAAGCATGCTTGTGAGTTCTCCAAATCACTGTGAATAAATCTACCAAGTATTAAAAAAAGATTTAATACCCTGTTAGGTTTGGCGGAGCATTTTAAAATCCACTGTGTGAGCATGAGTCAACTGAGGCGGTTACACTCATCATGTCACCACTGCAATCCATGACACACCACTCCGGAACTATAATACATGTAGGAAGAACCCTTATATACTATGAAGTGAGCTAGAAACTCGTTAACAAGGATTATCAAAAGCTTCATTTTAAAGCAACCTCATTACTAGCCCAGCAAGTCCATCCCAAAGTCAAGGACCCTCTCACCTGCTGCACGGGATTTATCATATCAAGAGTCTCTTTGCCCCAATAGCATTTCACCACATGCCCTTCAATGGTAGTACCATTAACAGAAACAATCGCATGTGCTGCACTTTCATGGGAATTGAACCTATTGGAAACAATATTAAGAATCACCAATATAAGTTCTTTTAAGTATTTATGAACACAAAGTATTTTTAAAAATCATAAAAAATACATTTGACTACCATGGGGGGGGGGGGAACAAAACAAGCATGAAAACAATAGAGGATTCTGAAATGATTCCCACCCACCAAAAAAGTGGAATATTTCCTTTGTTATGTTTTTTTAAAGATCTTTTACCTATCAAGTGTTATGACTATAGATAAGCACCACCATGCATAGCATTGGGAATTTGTTTTAATGGAGGGCATGTTTTGTTGGCTTTGTGTTGGACAGAGGGGGTTATAAAAATATATATCATTAATTGAAAAACCAAACATACATACATACATATATATATTTAAGTAGCCTTTAATCCCAGCACTTGGAAGACAGAGGCAGATGGAGCTCTGAGTTTGAGGCCAGCCAGAGCAGTACAGTGAGACCTTGTCAATTAAAAGAAAAGAAGAAGAACAAGAAGAAGAAAAGAATAAAGAAACCAAGAGCACACACAGCTATATGCTAAAGATGTTTCTCTCTCAGGTTTCAGTGTTATTCAGGAAATGCACTTGAGCTAGAGATTAAGTGATCAAGGCAAGGCAAAAAAATTTTTTTCCTTTGGTTTTTCGAGACTGTTTCTCTGTAGCTTTGGAGCCTGGAACTCGCTCTGTAGACTAGGCTGGCCTCAAACTCAAGTGACCAAAGACAGGCACCACCACCACCCTGTAAAGCCAAGACAAATTCTCAAGAAAATCACAATATTAAAGTCTCAAAATTATTTCTGAAGAAAAAAAAAAAAAAGCTTTGGAAGAAATTTCCCCTACCGAACAAATGAATATCCTTTATCTGGGAAGACTCGAATTTCCATTATTTGTCCAAATGGAGAAAAAGTCTGGCGCATTAGTTGTTCTGTTAGAAAACAAAAATAAACAACAACAAAAAAGAATTTACACTATTAAAAACATATACATATGAAGCTTTTCAGAGTTTAAGCTAGTTTCAAGGTGCCACACAGGCGAACTGCCCATACCTGTCAGTCCCGACGTCACTCCTCCACAGTACACAGTGCAGTTGCTAGGGCTGGACTGACTTACAACCTCATCATATGACAGCTGTTTGGTGTTCACTGGGAAGAGAACATTTTCTGTCTTCAAATCATTACACATATCTGGAAGGATTAACTCATTAACTACCCTACTATAATGGTAGTTTTCCTCAATCAAAAATGTCTATAAAACACGTAATACATTTTAATTTAGGATTAAGACTCCCCCCAAGAATGCATAAACATTATCCCATGTGCTCTATTTAACAGGAGACTTGACATTGAAGATAATTATTTAAAATCACAAAAATGAAAACTAAGTACATTTTGAACAGTAGTCTTGATCTGCTTCTCATCTATTTCTGCAATAAGTCTCCGGGAACAGCTCTAACATTTAAAATCTAGTGTATTTTCTCTCCATAATTCCACATTGCTTCTCTTCTCCAATGCACCTACACTCATATGTACTCTTTGGAGCTGGAGGCTTTCTGGTTGCCCAGTTAGTTCTGATTTGTCTTCCACCAAGCCACTGGCCACCCATCTGCTGAATGGCATTTTCCGCATCCTGTTCCGCACATTAGAGACAATAAAGAAGCTGCAATTAGTTGGTATTACAAATAATTTATAGCAAGAAAGAAAATGTGATGCTTTTGGCAGATTTTAAAAAAATGAAAATGAGCCGGGTGGTGGTGGTGCACACCTTTAATCCCAGCATTTGGGAAGCAGAGACAGGTGGATCTCAGTGAGTTCGAGGCCAGCCTGGTCTATAAAGTGAGTTCCAGGACAGCCAGGACTGTTACACAGAGAAATCCTGTCCTGAGAAACCATAAAAACAAGCAAACAAAAACACAAACAGATAACTAGATAAATAAATAATGAAAGTGCCTTATGAAACAAAATAACAGAAAGCTTTCCAAAATTGCAACATTGTCTTTAAATTCCACTACCTGGATAATGAGTTTTGGGAATGCTTAACAGGGATAAGGATAGGCACAGCAGTATACATCTCTGTCTTTGGGATAACAGAGCAATTACAAATCATCAAAAGTACCTTGACAAAATATTTTGGGCTTGTTTTTTTGGTTGTAAGCATTTTTAGTTTGCATTGTTTGAAACATAGTATCAATATTTTGCATGCATCAGGTGCTAAATGACTAAATAGCTAAATAGAATAAAATAGACTTTTTTCTAGTAAAGGTGCTAATTATCAGATAATTAAATACACGGAGACAAAAGGATTAAAACAACTTGAGTGTTTTCATCCTTCTCTATACTACTGTACATGTACTTCTGATTGTGCTCACCCATTTGTTGAAAAAGGAGACAAAGCCATATCCCTTAGACTTCCCCGTAGCCATGTCTTTTACCACACGGGCATCTCTGAAACAGAAGCCACCAGAAATTCAGTTTTGTAAACTGCCCTGTGTGCATAAAATAAGAGCAATATACAATTCATTTTTACATTTCACCTTCACTAACAGTAAGCCTTTTACTCTCTAAAACTTACTTATTGGCCAATGATGGTTAATTTTCTAGACATGCAAATCAATAATGTCTTAAATATAAATCTATATTATAAAGAAAGTTTCCCACTTCAGAACATTTTATGAACATTTAAATATTAAGCATGGTGAAAACAGATGTTCCCATTAATCACTTAGTAATTACAAGGTTCTCAGGTACAATACATTGTCTTTCTTTAACCATGCAATTTATAATCTGCTATTTGGTACCATATTCAACCTAATCATTCAAAAAATTAAAATACAAAATGGAAAACTAAAGGATAAAATATGTATATCCCTTAAGCTAATTACTTCATTTTCTCAGATGAATATATACCCCCATTTTGGTCTAGGGTAAATTTTGAAAACTTGACATTTTCAGAAATGCTAAATCATTGAAGAATACTACAAACACATTTTACTTTTAAACATTTAAGAACGATTTTGTACTGAATTTCATAATAGCATTCATATTAAGATTGATTGGAAACTACAAGATATGAAACAAAGTCTTAAAAAGTCAGAAAGTAAAAAAGCACGCCAACATTTATCCACTGTGAACCGTAGCTTGTAGTTAGCCAGGGCAATTCTGTCCATTCTTCAGAGACACTCTGCAAAATAACCAGAGCCCTATTATTTGAGATTGAGTAAAAACCCAGCCACGATAGCTAAAACTCCATACCTCAAAAAACTGGACTCAAATTGTGCTTCACAAACAATCTACTTTAAATTAGCCAGGTATGTCACAATGCTTGTTCTCTCAAGACACATGAACAAAGCAGGCATGTTTACAAGAACCCAAGTCAAAAGCCATGCAATGTAAGTATACACAAGCATATTTTAGATCAGTTTAGAAGTGACTTATCAAAATGACAGAAATTCTGATTAGGGAAAACTAATGTAAGCCCCTTCTCTGTAACTATTATCTGCAAGGCACACATGCATTTAATTTGGTAGTTAATTTATTTCTATATCAAAATTTGCTATATGACTCAAGTAACAAGAAAGGTTTAAGCTATATAGATTAGGGAAAGAATTATTATCATATTAAATATTTAACAGCCCATCATGTACCCCACACCTCCTACAAATCAAGCATGGTATAAACTGCCTACAGAGACATCTACTGTAGAAACCCTTCAATATTCTTATCAGCTTGCTGCCTTAAGACAAGAAACAACACAAACAAAAACAGAAATGTGTATTTTCAATTGTCAAATAGTTCTTAATAAATTTAGGAAAGCTAACTTCCTGTATAAGCTAACATTTAAACACACATTACCTCACAAAGGCCTTACCAAGAAAAAAAAATTAATATACTAACAATTTTGGGCTTATAAGAAAATCTAAATACTGGGGTGGGGAAAATAAATCCAAATACTGGGGGGGGGGGAAATAGCTCAGCAGATCAGCACATAACATGCTATCATGCAAATGAAAGGACCCGAGTTCAGATCTTCAGCACATACAGTTCAGGTCAATGTGGCAGCTGAATTCCAGTACTTGGGAAACAGACACAGGTTACTCAGGGTAAGCTGTTAGACTGGTAGAATTGTTGAGCTCTAGGTTTTAGTGAGAAATTCTCACTAAATCACTTGATATCAACCTCTGGCCTATATACACATGCACACCCATATGCAACCACACACATGTGAAAACAATACACAAATAAAAAAATCCAGACTAAAAATATGATGTGGTCATATTTAACAACTAGATAGACTAGTTTATAATATCAAAGTCATGAAACTTCAAAACTTGAAGGCCATTTAACTGAGAGAGAGAGCATGAATGTAAGGAAGTCAGAGGACAATTTTCAGGGGTCAGTTTACTCTATCATGTGGAGTTTTGGGATTGAACTCAGATTATCAGGCTTGGTAGCAAGCAACCTTATCTGCTGAACCATTTTATCAGCCCTTTGATAATTATTAAACAATCTTTGTCTAAATTTCTAACTAAGATTCTCATCAGAAAAAGTAATTCAACTAAAATTAAAAATCCACCAAAATAGCTATTGCATTTATTCACCATGTTAGAAAGGTTTTTTTCTTCTTTCTAGTGTCTCAGAAGTATAAGCCTTGAAATATACTTGACCCTTACTTCCTTCTAAAATGACCTTCACAGAATGCAGCACAGACAAGAATGGAGAACTCTTAAACTTTCTGTCATCCTGACTACTCTGAGGACAAGATGAAACTTACCAAGGTTCTCTACACCAAATTGAAAATGTACAAGATTTGCAGAGAACGACTTTTAGAGCTTGACAGAACAAAGTTAAAGTAAGACCTGCCTAGTCTAGATACTTGAAAGCAAACCAACCACAACTGAAATCCTAACACAGCTTATAAAAGACAACCAAGAATTTAGAACCTAATTATTTTTTTACTCAGTTCTTACAAAGGAAAATGTCATGTAACAGAAGAGTCCATTTATAAGCTTCAATCCTGTCTTACCCTCAAGGTGACTCTCTTAACCAACTGCAACTGTCAATCGAAAACTCATCACAATGCTATGGGCATCTTCTTTCCAATATCCTCACCTTTATCTGTTGTTTTGTTCAAAGCAGCCATAGCTAGAACTCCCTTTTTATTTTTGTTCTAGTGACACAATAACAAAGGAATAATAAACCCTACAACACTAAACTCAACAACTGCTTCTGCATAAATTGAAACTGCTTGTTATTCTTACTGTAATATGGCATGCTTTCAGACTTCTAAAGTGCTTCTATGATGAATGCTACCCTGAATAAATACTGACAAAAAAGTCTAAAATACATGACTACTATCAAATGTAATGTTTTCTAAAATAGTATAAAGCACTATTGCTAAGTTTTAAATGGGAAGAGAGGGAGGAGTTAAGTGCCAAGGAAGTAATATTTAACAACTGCTTTTTTAATCAAAAATGTTGAGGTTTGATTTTATTAAATTAACAAAAAAGGCATGTAATCATACAAGTGCCTGAATAACTTCTTCAATCACAGCACAACACTTTCAGGAGTGTAAAAATGTCTATGACAGCAGTCTGAGGAAGTGAGGAAGTGCTGCTAACTCAGCAAGGGTCTAAGATGACCAAAGATCAGTTAGTTACTCACTAGTGGGATTATAACCTGCTGTTAAGACTCTTGGATGATCTCTAAACAATGGAATATGCTATATTTAAAGCATTAAAATTAAGGTTCAGGTTCACTCCACAAAGAATCAATAAAAGTTAAAAAGAAAAAAAATTAAGGTTCACAGTCACAACAAAGTTATAGTTATTATTACATAAAGTTACTTCTAATCAAAAGTGTTTCATTTGTCTATTGTTACTTACGAAATTCTCCCGAATGGTGCAAAAGCTGCTTTGATGTCTTCAGTTGTGATTTCTGGACTGAGGTCACCAACAAACACATGGAAATGATCTTACAAAGGAAGGAGGGGAGTGAAAAGAAGAGTACAACTTCAGAACTTAAATACTACAATTAATGCAATAAAGAATTCTTAAAAAAAAAAAAAAAACAATGTATAGACTATATAATCAGGTATAAAATACTGTCCTTGCTATAAGATCCTATCACTCTTAAACGTAACAACTCAGAATTAACAACATAGGAGTCTTCTAAAGAGACGGACAGATCCCAGAAGCTGGCAGTTACTGTCTATTTATAGTCAGTCCTTACAAGGTCTAGAAAACTTTCTGCAAAAAAAGTAAGACTTAGTTATCATTCTAATAGTAATTATTTACTGTTTTCATTTTATTACTATATCTAAGTTTTATAAATTATAATTAAGTGGTAGTAATGCAAGTTATGAAGACTAGATTTACCTTATTTAAGGCCATTTACTGAAGCTAGCTACATGAAATAATTCATTTAGCCACTATTTTGTGAAGAACAATCAAAGGAATACCTTGCAACGCAACAGTTTGATGTTAAAGTATTTGACAGTTTTCTCAAAAGCCAACAGTTTTGGTTGCCCAGACATTACATCATTCAGTTTATGTGAATCCATGTGCAAGTGAACTAAGACTGAAGGCAACAGAGTGAAAACAATAATCCCTTCACTTTATATCAGCACTATTGAAAAGCATTGGTGAGAAGTAACCATCCCATATGTGAAGCTTTGTTTTTTTTTAAGACAATTCTCAAAAGAAACATTTGAAAAGCCAAACTTGTTGAAGAACACTTTAAAATGGGCACATATATCAACTTAGACTAAGTAGATTTGGAAAGAAAAGTTACCCCTATTTGCAGGCCTTAAGCAACACACTGGGTGCTCTTCCGGAAACACTGTTTCAGGAGCAACTTGAGCACTTGGAAGATCTGGGTATGAAGCCCAGGTGACCTCAGGGAAGTAGGGTATCTTGCCCTTTAGGTGGTGAAAGTATTTCTAAGGCATCAGCTGCTACCAAGGGGGACAGAGAGCTTGAACTAGCAACAAAGTCGTGGACAAGCCACACTTGGTCAACAATGGAAAGAAGGGGTAAAATACTGCCAGAAACATAAATATACTATATCCTTCCACCCCACTCCCCCCCCAACCAAAATCAAATAAAAAATTTAAGGTGGTTAGTGAATACCCTTTCAAGAGAGTTCATTTTATGTTTAAGAAGATACAATTACCTTGTGAACGCTGTGTGCTGACAACGGTACTACCTGATGACAAAGATTAGATTTGTTCTTAAATTTATTAACACAAACACATTAAATCATATCAGGATAACGATCAAAATATTACTGCAAACATGTATGATGCTATATGCTTTACAATAGAACTATGGGGTATAATTATTACAACAAATACCCACAGGGCATCAAATGTACTTACTGCTTGTATCTTTCTTTTGACTGCTGGGGGTTGTTGCCCAATTCACTTTGACTTCCTTAAAAAAAGAAAGGAAGAAAGAAAGGAAGAAAGGAAGGAAGGAAGGAAAGAAGGAAGGAAGGAAGAAGAAAAAAATTACACATATTTATATTCCATAATATTAAAGCTCAAGCTGGGAGGTGGTGGCACACACCTTTAATCCCAGCACTCAGGAGGCAAGGGCAGGCGGATCTCTGAGCTGGAGGCCAGCCTGGTCTATAAAGCAAGTTCTAGAACAGCCAGGGCTATACATAGAAACCCTGTCTTGAAAAAGAAACCAAACCAAAAAACTCAAAAGAATGCTCAAAATGACATTTTCCTGTGATATAGGAAAGTGAGGCAAAATGTAGGGGATGTTAGTCTAGCCTTCATCTTCAGTTCTAGTTTGACAAATTCTAACTGGTAAATACATTTTTTCTGTTTTGTTTGTTTGTTTGTATTTATTTAAATTATTTATTTTATGGGCATTGGTGTTTTTGCCTGCATGTGTGTCTCTGTGAAGGTGTCTGAACCTGAAGTTGCAATTATAGACAGTGGTGAGCTGCCATGTGGGTGCTGGCAATTGAACACAGGACCTCTGGAAGAGCAGCAGCTCATACCTGCTGAGCCATTTTTCTAGCTCCCCTTTCTGTTCTTTTTAAAAATTTATTTTATTTATGTGTATAGGTGTTTTGCCTTCATCTATGTCTGTGTATATTTGTACCTAATACCAGATATGGACACCTGCAAAGAATCAAAAGAGGGTAATGAATCCCCTGGATCTAGAGTTACAGAAGGCTTTGAGCTATCATATGAATACTGGTATCAAATCCAGAGCCTCTGGAAGAGTAGCATGTGCTCTTAACCACTGAGTTGTCTCTACAACCTCTCAACACATTTTTCATCTTTTTTTTTTTTTTTTTTGATGGTTCTGGGTATTGAACCTAGAGCCTCACAAATGTGCACAAGCAAACAATCTACCACTGAGTTACATCTTTGGCTCTGCCTTTCTCTACATTTTACTCTTAGACTAGTCACTAAGCTGTCAGGCTGAACTTGAATTCACTCTATAGTCTTGAACTAGCAAGTTCTCTTGCCTCCACATCTGGGTCCAGCTCATATAGATATGTTTGGTAAATCCTAATCTTTTCACATTTCTGCTAATGTTGAAATAACTTATTTCCAAACTTTTGGTTCTGTTCATTCTTCCTTTCTTTTCCTTCCCTCCTTCCTCTCTCTCTCTCTCTCTCTCTTTTTTTTTTTTTTTTGGAGACAGGGTCTCATTATGTAGCTCTATTTCCAAACTTTTGGTTCTGTTCACTCTTTTTTTCCTTTCCCTTCCTTCCTTCCTAACTTCCACCCTTCCTTTCTCTTTTTTTTGGAGACAGGGTCTCCTTATGTAGCTCTGGCTGTCCTGGAAGTCACTATGTATAGAGAGATCTACCTGCATCTGACTTTGCAATGCGCTGAGATTAAAGCACCACTATGCCTGGCTTTTACTTTTACTATTTTTTTTTTTGGTTTTGGTTTTTTGAGATAGGGTTTCTCTATATAGTTCTGGGTGTCCTGGAACTTGGTCGTAGAGCAGGCTGTTCTGGAACTTAAGAGATCTATTTGCTTCTGCCTCCTGAGTTCTAGGATTAAAGGCATGTGCCACCACCACCTGGCCACATTTCTCTTTAAAAAAAACAAAGTTACTCATACATGCCTTTTTATTAGTACTCCATGTTATTATTATGTGTCATCCAAATTTGAGTAGTTCCATAACTATTTAGGGTTTAATATGTACACAGCACCATAGAGGAAAGGAGCTAACACAGGCCTCTTGGTCTCTAGAGGCTTTAACCTATCAATTCATTTACTCATTTAAGATTATTATAGCCTTGGATGACCTGGAACCTGCTGTGCAGACCAGGCTGGCCTTCAACTCACAGAGATCCACCTGCCTTTGCCTCCTGAGTGTTGGGATTAAAAGTGTGTGACACTTGGTCAGCTTCCTTCTTTTTTTTTTTTTTTTTTTTTTTCTTTTTAAAAATGATTTACTTACTTATGTACAGTGTTCTGTCTGCAATGTATGCTTTCAGGCCAGAAGAGGGCACCAGATCTCATTACAGATGGTTGTGAGCCACCATGTGGTTGCTGGGAATTGAACTCAGGACCTCTGGAAGAGCAACCATGCTTTAACCTCTGAACCATCTCTCCAGCCCTAGCTCCTTTTTTTTTTTTTTTTTGATTAAAATTTTTATTTATTCACATATGGGTATATAATCGGAATGTATATCTGTGCATCATGTCTGTGCAGTATTCTCAGAGGAAAGAGGAAAACATCAGATCTCCTTGGACTGGAGTTACAGATAATTGTGAGTCACCATGTAGGTTAACCCAGGTCCTAGAAGAATACTGGGCAATTTCTACAGCATAATCCTACCTTTTTAAAATACAAATACAAATAGCTGAAACTTTGCCATAAAGAGAATAAATGGTTCTAAAGCAGAAACAAGGTATAAACTAACTTAAAACTTTCTATTTTAAGAGCTGGGGATGTAGCTCTGCTGTAGAGTGCTGTTCGAAGCCCTGGCTCCACCTCAAGCACTGCATAAAATTGGGTGTGATGACATACACTTTTGGTCCCACTTGGGAGGTCGAGGCAGGAAGATGAGAAAGAAAAATGTTTTCAAAAGGGCTTTGGGGGCACATCCCCTATGGAGGGATACTCCCTTAACCTAGAGACAGGAGAGAAGTCCTAGTCCCTACTCCAAATGACTTGACAGATGTAGATGACCCCTCCTGGAGGGCATCACTCTACATGTGGAGTGTGGGGGTGGGAGGGGAGGCATGAGAGAGTAGGAGAGAGGGAAAGAGGGAGGGAGAAAGGGAGAGCGAACTGGGATATGCAAAATAAAAATAAAAAAAGAAAAACATTTTTTCCAGTACAAGTCACCTTCTGCAATTATGACAGCTTACCTTACCCATTATCTTCCGCCCATTCATAGCAGCCAGTGCTGCAGCTGCATGACGATGCTCATGGAACTCCACAAAACAGTATGGGTCATTTCCCGCTGTCTGTTGGAGAGGAAAGAGGAAATACAGAAGTCAATTTTAAGCTTACTTTTCCATTAAAAAAAAAAAAAAAAAAATCCCCTTAAATATACAGAACTTCTACAGTTAGCAGGCCTTGGAGAATGATTCACTCATTCCATAAGTAAAACTTCAGATAAAAAAGTAAACACTTAGTTACTTAGTTTAATTTTCCTTTAGCTCACTTTTTGTTTCTTTTTGCAGTACTATTGATCAAATGTACCCACTACATAATATTCTACCATAAACAATACTCCTACTCAGTATATTACTTTTTATTGCTACAAAGTTATACATCTTACTGCTTCTAATTTGTGGAACAACATAAAATCTTAACTAATATTCTCCATCCTGTTCTTAAACTGGGTTATGAACACTAAGCAGGCTCTGATAATACTGACAATGGGTTTCAGAATGTGGACTTCTGAAACAAGTTCTTTGCCTACTGCAAAGCATTTAAAAATTTCTTCCCTTGGGAGCTGAACAGTTGACTCACAGGTTAAGAACACTTGAGGTTAAGAGGACCCATGTTTGTTTCCCAGAATCTACATGGTGGCTCACAACCATCCATAAACTCCAATTTCAGGGGATCTGACAGGGTTTTCTGACCTCCATGGGCATCAGGTATGCAAAACACTCATTATATGAAATAAAAATTTTAAATCTGAGAAAAAATATCTGAGGACATCCTGGGTGAGTCTAAAGACTTTTAAAAGACAAAAACAAAATACCTCTTCTTTTCTCCTGGTAACTGTGATACAATAAATAAAACCTAGATTTTTTTTCTTTTCCCCTAGTGTTGGAGCCCAAAACCCAGGGCCTTGTTCCTGTTAAGGAAGCACTCTACAACTGAGCTAACTTATGGCCCAAAGCAAGATGCTGTTTGTTTATTTATTGGCAGTTTTTCTATGGAGCCCTGGATGGTCTGGAACTTACTATGAGATTAGAATGGCCTCCAAACTGCTGTGATCTTCCTGCCTCTGTCTCATTATTGGCATGCACTATCACACGTGGCTTCAAGATACTTTATCATAAATTAAAGCAGAAAGTAAATCTAATAGTCTGAACCTATCAGTGCAGGATATCAGAACAACTTCATAACCAGTTCAAATCTTTCTAAGGCTTTCTAGGAATTACTAAAGGAAACGAATCCAAAATGTCAGTGCACAGAATCACATAAAATTAAATAAAAAATTCTCATTCTACAATAATTGAGATTCTGGGGGACTGGTAGCACATATCTGTCACTATCACTCAGGAGGCTGAGGTAGAATATTTCAAGTTTCAGGTCAGTCTGAATTACATCAACCCTGCCTCAAAAACAAATAAACAAACATGCAAAACAATTAATTAATTGCCAGGCTGTGGTGGCACATTGTAATATCAGTACCTGAGAAGCTAAGGCAGGAAGACTGCACCCATCCTAGCTTACATAGCTAGTTCTATGTCATCTTGGATTACACTTTAAGACCCTACTATTTATGCATGAAGAACCACCAATGTTGACATCTGGCCTCTATACACATATGCACATAAGATGTGTGTTTACCTGTACACATAAACAATAAACTTTGCTTTAAAAGCTAGATATTATTCATAGTTAACACCAACCATATGAATAAATTTGATGTGTTTTTTATACATTAAGGTTTGACAGACATGCAAGGAAACCTTTAAAAATGAAGCTAAAAATTCCTTTTCATTATTTATTATATATACATTTGTTTATTATATTAAAAGTCTACCCCAATTAGATCCAATAAGTGAACCTGTAGATTATTCAACTGATTGACACTACATGTAAAACAATTCTGATGCCTTGATACATCTTATAAGAAGAGCAAATACACACACATATACACTATGCTTTCTAAAAACGATCAATTCAACTTTCTTCCTTCAGTTAGCAAAATAATTAAATGTGACTGTCTACTAGACAGGTTAATAACAAATTCACTAAGATCCTTATAAATTAGACATTGATGAAGAAGTTCTGAAGGAATGACAGCCTTCATTTTTTTTTTTTTTTTTTTAAAGAACGTTGACTGAGTGAAATACCCTTACATCCATAATCATTTTGCAGTTTTTACAAGGTCCAATCTGGCTAAAGAGCTGGAGGATGAGAGCTTCTGTCACATCTCGGGAAAGGTTACCGACGTATCTGGAACACAGAGGGAAACAATTTACCATTTTAGATTTATTTGTTTTGATAGGCATGGTGGGCTCATACTTGTAATCTCAACCTGCAAAGGGTTCAGAGCCAGCCTAGTCTACATGCTGAATTCTAGGCCAACAAGGGTTACAGAATAAGCTCCTGTCTTGGGGGGGGGGGGGAAGGTTATTTTTTATATTTCTAAAGCTGCTTATTGAAAATAAATTTTGGGGGCTGGAGAGATGGCTCAGTAATTAAGAGCACAGACTTCTCTTCCAGAGGATCTCGGTTCAATTCCTAGCACCCACATAGCAGCTCACAACTGTCTGACAACCTCACACAGACATACATGCAGGCAAAACATCAGTGCAAATAAAATAATTTTTAAAAAAAAAGAAGATAAATTTTGGGAGCAATCATAGGTATATCATTGACTCAAGACAAACCAAGTACCTAGATATGCTCACAAAATGTAAATTTAGTTTCTTTTTTTTACTATTCTATAAGAATGCTAGAGCAAGAGGGAAAAGAAGGAGCACTGAGAAATAATACGAGGAATCAGTAGAAAAAATGTACTCAGAAAGAGAAGACCATACATCCAAAAGCAAAGTTTTAATGCTGGTGCTTACTACTCCAAAAATGAGAATTACAAGAAGAAAGTGAAGCATTTATCCTGCCTTTTGAGCAAAAGCTCAGAACAGTCAGGGTAAGGCTTTCGGGATGGAGGGGACTCTTCTTTACAGAATACTGCATGGAAATTAGACATTCACAGCATGCCAACGTCAGCAAATACACTACACTTAGCAAACTGCAAAGGGGTAAAGAACCTGACTTCAAAGTGAAAGCCTTGGTTGTTAACAATTATGACTCCATAGCAAATGTCATCAGCAAGAAACTATATAAAATACAAAGTAGACAGTACCACTTACGAAGGACTCATGTCATAAAAGTCGAACATAAGTCTAATAAACTTTCTTTTATTAGAATCTCACTATATATTCAAAAGTGGACTAGAACTTGTGATCTTCCTGCCTCTACTTCCCAAACCCTGGATTACATGAATATACCATCAAGCCTAGCTTATCAAGCTTAAAACTAAATTGAAGGTTACAGAATAGTGGACATATAAAAACAAATTTTGACGTCAGACATTTTCTAAAACAATTTGATACCTTTAAGAAATTGTACCAAATCTGGAGGTAGTTCTGTGGCACAGTACTAGTTCAGTAAAGGAGAGGGCCTGGGGCTTATCTCCAGCACAAGCCAGAAACAGTCTTTTGTTTGTTTTTTTGAGACAGAGTCTCATGTAGCTCAGGCTGGCCTCAAATTCATTATATACCAGAGGACACTTCTGATACCAAGTGTTAGGAGTACAGGTGTAAACTACACTTGGTTTCATACAGTACTGGGGATTGGACCTAGGGCTTTGCACAAGCCAAGCAAGCACTCTTTCAACTGAGCTACAACCCAAGTCCAAAGCCAATTTTTTTTTTTTTTGTTTGTTTGTTTGTTTTTTGAGACAGGGTTTCTCTATATTGTTTTGGAGCCTGTCCTGGAACTAGCTCTCACAGAGATCTGCCTGCCTCTGCCTCCCAAGTGCTGGGACTAAAGGCATATACCACCACCAACGCCTGGCTCAAAGCCAGTCTTTTTAAAAAGACATTTTAGGGAGCTGGAGAGATAGATAGCTCAGTGGTTAAGAGACATGATTGCTCTTCCAGAGAACCCTGGTTCAATTCCCAGCACCCACATAGCAGCACACACAACTGTGTGTAACTCCAGTTCCAGGGAACCCAACACCATCACACAGAAATACACACAGGCAAAACACCAATGTACATAAAATATAAATAAATTACTTAAAAAAAAAAAGACATTTTGATTAAAAGAATCTGTCTGGAGAGATGGCCTAGTGGTTAAGAGCACTGGCTGCTTTTGCAGAGGACCCAGGTTTGATTCCCAGCTCCCACATGGTAGCTCACAACTGTCTGCAATTCTAATTTCCAGGGATCCACTGCTCACTTCCTGCCTCTATTAACATGTGGTGCTTGCTCAGACACACACACATAAAACACTCAAACACATAAAAGTAAAACCTTTTTTAAAAAAAGGCTTAAAATTAGCCAGGCGGTGGTGGTACACGCCTTTAGTCCTAGCACTCACTTGGGAGGTGGGGGCAGGTGGATCTCTGTGAGTTCAAGGCCAGCCTGGTCTACAAGGAACTAGTTGCAGGACAGCTTCCAAAGCCACAGAGAAACCCTGCTCAAAAAACAAAACCAAAACAAATCAAAACAACAACAATAACAAAAGGCTTAAAATTAAAACTGGATAATAGAATAAGAAATCCTTCCCTGAATCCTAAATTGGTGAAAACAACTTGTCCTTGATGTAAACTAATTAACAAACAGAGGAGGAATGAAATAGAAAATACCATCTCAGTAATTACTACAGGGAAGATGCACCCACAGAAGCTGAAATTAGTTGGTGAAATATAAAGAAGAAACAGATACAGGCACAATCTCATGGCAGCTTCCTCTAAAATATTTATTACTGGCAGTTTCATCATTAGACCACAGCTTTCTGATCTATAAGTGTACCTTAACTCTCTAGCCTCAGGAGCTCTAATATATACAACAAACCATAACCAATACCCCTCACAAGTATCATACAAATCATGTAAGACAATCCTCCTAGACTGAAGGGAAGATACAATGACCACTGGATATAATATGGACAGTGACTACTGGACATAATATGGTATATTGCATTGGATTCTGGGACAGAGAGGGTTCTCATTTGGGGAATGAGAAGGTGGTTAAAGTCTGAAGTTAACAGTATTTTACCTGTTTCAATTTATTTTGGTAACTGTACCATGTTTATGTATGATGCGACTATTAGGGGAAGTTGGGTGAACACTAAAAATTCTATAGCACCTCAGCAAATTTCGTGCCTACAAGAAATTCCAGGGCTATAAATGGCACTGCCTACGTCTTATCCCAGCACTTGGGAAGCAAAGACAAGAAATTTGATGCTAGTCCAGGCTACATGGTGAAATCTCATCTCAAAACCAATCAATAAATAAACATGATAACAATATAAACCAAGCAAAAAGGAAATTCCTAGAATTACAAATCAGTATAAATTAAATACTGCTCTTTTTGAAATTTAATTCTAGTATCTACTTTCCTGAAGTATATTGACAGTACTTAGGATTACGGTACCTTATTCTATCGTTTCTACTTTGCAAAATGGTATAAGATTTTCTGACTTGTTATACATACATTCATTAGCATTTTGTATAGATAGTGGAGTTTGTTGTTGTTATTTTGACCAGATCACACTTTGTTATCTAGACTAAGCTGCTTCAAACTCACAATCCTCTCCTATATTGGCTTCCCAAGTAGCTGCAACTACAAGTTGTATCACCATGCTCCTGAGAAATCTTCTGAAAGATATTAACTTAGTTTGTAGATAGTAATACAAAGCAGTATGAAGGGCTCAGAGGTTAAAAGCACTGTCTACTCTTCCAGAGGATTAGGGTTCCGGTTCCCAGCACCCACAGGACAGCTCACAACTATCTGTAACTCCAGTCCCAGTGAATCTGATGCCCTCTTCTGGCCTCCCTCATATGCACACAAAAAATGCACAGACATTCTTGGAGGCAATTCGCACCCACCCACATCACAGAATGAACATTCTTAAGAAGAGATATTGCCCAGCCAAATGTAGAAGCTCATACCTGTAAACAAGGCATTCAGGAAAGTGAGGTAAGAGGATTATTGTGAGTTCAAAGCCAGTCTAGGCTACAAAGCAAAATCTTGTCTCAAAAATAAATTTGAAATGAAATGTTATTTGTTTTTCCTTTATATTTATTTGTGTGAAGTGGCTTCTAATAGTCTCTGACCTCTAGAGGCCTCTATCAATTAACCCACACACAGGTGTTTACTGTCATGTTCTCAATCTTCAGCATAATTACAAAGAACCTATATAATCTTTTCATATCAAGGAAATTAAGCCAGGAGATGGGGATGCAGCTCAGTTGGTGGAATGCTTGCCTAATATGCACAAAATCCTGGATCCAATCCCCAGTGAACCATAAACCAGTCATGTACCAGCACACTTGTATTCACAGCACTTGGAAGACTGGGGCAGAAAGATAAAAAAAAAAAAAAAACCTTGTTTATACAATTTGTTTTTTTTGAGATAGGGTTTCTCTGTAGCTTTGGAGGCTGTCCGGGAACTCACTCTGTAGATCAGGCTGGCCTCGAACTTGCAGAGATACACTTGACTCTGCCTGGCAAGAAATTCCTTGTCTATACAACTTGAGGTCCATTTGGGAGGAGGAAGAGAAGAAGAGAAAGGCAGAAAGGGAGGAGGAACCAGAACCAGATGTTTTGGCGTAATCTTAGCCCTTCTGAGGCTGCGGTGTTCAAAGCAAGTCTTAGACAAACTGACTCAAACGTTGGGACAGGAAGAACAATGAAATCAAAGGGCAAATTTTCCTTATGTAAATAACATAAGGAGTGAACCTATTATCTCAGTAAGTTAGACCAATGTTGTCCTCAAGTTTTTATACAGTGCTGTTTCTAGTCTATTAGCTAAATAAATACCAGCTCTCAACAGAAAGTGCTGACTAATGCGCAATCTGCAGATCCTCCCCATGCTGGAGTGAAAAAGTAGTAAATTCTTCATACTTTACAAAAGGTCCGGCTTTTGTTATTTTTTTTTTCCTTTTTTATAAAGATAGGGTCATGATATGTGGACCATATCCTCCTGCCTCAGCCTTCCGTGTACTAGTTTACAGGCAAGCCCTATCATATCTGAACTTTAATAAAAAGGATTTGTAGTTTATGTCCTGTCCATTCTCATTTGTACTTACAAATGCTTCTTTAGGCCAGGTATGACAGCACAGATCTGCAATCCTAACTCTAGGAGGCTGAGGCAAGAGAACAAACAATGAGAAAAGCCAATCTGGAATACGAAGGCCTTTTCAGGCCAGGATGGCCTTAGTAAGACCTTAAAACAACAAAGAAGCAAAGCCTGAAGAAAATGTATTTGGTGGCAAGTAACAACCTGACCCCAGAGGAAAATGTGGTGGCAGTGCCCTTCCTCCCAGGCATGGAATGAGACAGACTATGATTTGATTCTGAATGGGAGCTAAAAGTTGTCTCTCTTTCCAAATTATTTTCTAAGCTAAGTTCCACACTCTTACTGCAGAAAGCTATATGTGTATATAATTTTATTTTAAACACACACACACACACACACACACACACACACACACACACACACACGAACGACAGGGTCTTTCTATAGACCAATCTGGCCTCAAACTCAAGAGATCCATGTGCCTCTGTTTTCTGAATGCTGGGATTTAAAGTGTGTGCCATCATATTCAATTTCAATATATTTTAAATAAATTCCTCATGTGTTTACACTACCCAGGTTTTTTTTCCCCCTTGTGACTTGGATTTACTATCCAGACACAAAACTTTGAACTGGAACAGTTACAAGCCAAGGTTCTACTGAACCAAGAATACAGAACCTAGGGCCTTTGCTATCCCCATCAATTTAAAACTGTTTTCATAACTGTGAGATGAGTCTTGTTAAATTGCCCAGGCAGGCCTTGAACTTACAATCCTCCTGACTCACTTTCTAGAGTAGATGGGATCACAGGTGTGGCTCTAAATACTCCAAACACCATTTTGGCATTTACTGTGACAGTTTTGGGATAATGTACCAATCTTGTACAGACTATAAAGTCAAGTTAGGTGTAGTAAAGTTAAGCAGTAAAGTCAGTGAGATGAAAATTGCCATCTTCAGTCTGTTGTTCTGCTTTAACAAAATATGTGAAGCTGGATAACACCCATGTTTGGCTTATGATTTTGATGGCTGGAAGTCCAAACAACCTGGTATTGGCATTTTTGAGACTCCCTGGGTATATAAAATGAAGTGGAAAGGCCATATACAGAAATTCCCCAGCACCTGGGTTGGTTTTGCTGGTAACAACTCAGTCTTTTAGTAAGAGCTACATTCACCCTTTCCCAAGACAGTGTCCCTATGACTTCATAGCCTTTTCTAGGACTTTTCTTTTTGAAACAGGATTTTGCCAGATAGTCCAGACTAGAGTGGAATTTCTCATCTTTCTTCCTCCACCTCTAAATGCTAGGGTTACGCACATATATAGGACCCACCCCTCAAAGGGTCTACCACCTCCTAAGATGATCATATAAGGGTCCAAGCTTCCAAGGCTTCCATGGGAGGAGAATAACACACTCCTATAGCCTGTCTTCTTTGGCAATTATAAATAAACAATATATTAGTTAACATGGTACCTGGAGCTGAGGATGTATCTAAGCTGGGAAAGTAGGCACTAATGGAACACCTGGTCTTAAGTGTCACACATGCATACTCACTCCCACTTCAGTGTATGAATGTTAACCTCAAGGTGAAAGCATATTATGGTTACCTTAAAGAATGCCTTTGTTCTTATACATGAGACTTAAAAAACACCATCTTGAACCAACACACTTGGAAGGAAGGAAGAAAGGAAGGAAGGGAGAAAGGGAGGGATGGAGGAATGGATGGACAAAAGAAAAACATGGTTGGTTGGGTGTGGTAGCACACATGCCAATTATTCTAGAACTTCAAAGCCAGGCTGAGTTACACAGACTTATCTGGAAAAGCCAAACCAAAGATTTAGCAAGATCAGTGATTTAAGGCACTTGCCATCAATTCTGACCACCTGAGTTTGATCCCTCAGACCCACATGATGAATACACCCAACAGTTTGCTTTGACACCCCCCAACACATACTAAGCCATACACACACACACACACACACACAGAGTGATCTAAAAATTTACAAACCAAAAAAAAAAAAAAACGCATATGGAAACATAAATAATGCATAGCTGGCTAAATGGTAATTAACTGGTACTTCCACAGGAAAGTTAAGTCTTCAGTGTACTGTTTTTGTTACTTTTCTGCAGCTTTTCAAAATGACTATCACCTAACAAATGAGATTTGATTGAAAGGGCATCAATACTAGTAGTAACAATATGACAGCTTCTGTCAGGACTGTTTTGTTCAATTCAGTTTACCAGGATTAAAGCTAGGATGTACTAAGCATGCAATTTTAACACTGAGCTATATCCCTCAAGGAATATGGATTTTTGAAGTGGATAACTAAGTTTTCCAATAGTTCTAAAAACCAGGAATTCTCCTGTAATCCCAGCAGTTGGGAGGCAGGGGTAGGAAAAAAAAAAAAAAAAAGCTATAGGAGACCTTGTCTCAACACTTCCCACTCCTACCTAAATCAAATTGTTATAAAAATGGAATCCAAAACTCTTGAACTATTCACTTTTATTAACACAGCTCTAGACAATTAACTTAAAAAATAATTTACAAAGCAGAACATTAGATTGGGTTTGTTTTTAGCCACATCATATTAAAATGTATGTGATTTTATAATGGAAAAACTGAAAATTTGAGGGAAAAGCACAGGTAGATTTGAAACTAATGATAAATCCTTTACAAGTAGAGATTAAAAAAAAAAAAGTATTAGTTAACTACTATCTAGAAGAACCCTGCCTGGAATATTTCAAGCATTCTATAAATGCCCTGAGAGGCTGGAGAGATGGCTCAGAAGTTTACAGCACTTAGTGCTCTTGCAGAGGACATTGGTTCAATTCTCAACACCAACATGATGTCTTACAACTATACTTAAAACTATAGCTCCAGATAAACAGGGGGTCCAATGTCCTCTTCTGAACTCTGTAAACACCAGTACCCCTTGTGATCACATACATGCATAAAGGCAAAACATTCATACATATAAATAAGTCAAAAAATTTGTTAAAGAGATCAACGACACTTGTTTAAATTTTATTATTTCACAGAATTTTTCTTTTTTGAGACAAAGTGTCATGTAGCCAAGGCTGGCCTTGAACCCTTGACCTTCTCACTCAAATCTACATCTAAGTGAGTCACCATACCTAGTCATTTATTCAGTGCCTAAGATGGAAACCAAGGTCTGATTTCTCTAATCTTCAGAATGATACTTGAATGACATTTGCAATCTGCTAGAGAATTATATTCTGCTTCAATCACTAAACTTTAGAGAATCTGCTCCACAAAGATTCTCTTCCACCCCCTCCTAAATAAAATGTCTTTAATCCCAACACCTGGGAGGCTAGGCAGGAAGACCACAAGTTTGATACAACCTTCCCTACAAAAGTGAGACTTTCTCTCAAAAGAAAAGAGACTGTAAAATACTATCAATTTGAATGTAAGTTTTTTTGTTTGGTTTTTCAGGACAGTACTTCTCTGTTTATACCTTTCACCTACAGATACAATCTTTCCAAAAACAAAGGGTCATGCCCTAAGTATTACATTCTTACTAAAAAGCTACTTTAAGGTCCCATAAACTAACAAAATATTTAATGTATCAAGAACAGTGTAAACCTGGTGAAGTGGTACATGCCTGTACTTGGGGAGCAGAATCCCGAGATCATCCTAAGTTTGGAAGCTAGCCTGGTCTACAAAGGAGGAAGAAGAAAAAAAAAAGTAAACTAACATTGGTGGTGTATGCTTTTAATCCCAGAGGCAGGCGGATCTCAGTGAGTTCCAGGCCAGCCTGGTCTACAAAGGGCAGGCTCTGAAGCAATACAGAGAAACCCTGTCTTGAAAAACCAAGGGGGAAAAAAAAAAAAAAAAAAAAAAAAAAAAAGTAAATTGGGCATGGTAGACTTTAATCCTGGTACTTGATATTGAGGCAGAACCTACAGTTCTAAGCCAGTGTAGTATGTAGCAAGTTCAAGAACAACCTGGGGTACATATAGAGGCCTTTTTTTTAAAACCGGGTGGTGGCAGCACACACCTTTAATCCCAGCACTGGGGAGGCAGAGTTAGGTGAATCTCTGTGACTTCGAGGTCAGCCTGGTCTACAATAGTGACTTTCTGGACAGCCACAGCTACACAATGAATCCCTATCTAAAAAAAAAAAAAAAAAAAAAAAAAAAAAAAAAACAAACAAAATAAACCACAAAAAAGAAATTGAAAATTGGGGGAGGAGATTAAATAATTTATCTGTACTTCAGAACAATTTTAATATCTAGAAAATTTCAAGAACCTTAAATGCACATAGGTCTAAAATAATCAGGATTCTAAAACTTAAAACAAAAAACTGTTAGGAACATGATTAAACTCTGTGAGGTGATACATATTAAATCTACTTCATTTACATGAACTGACCATCTATATGCATGGTGTAACCATCATCAAGTCTCAATCTTAAAATACACATATACATACACACACGTCCCCAAAAAACCAAAAGCCAAAAAACCCCACAACTGCTTGACCTTTTCCTTTTTGCCCTGTGAAATCCAACAAAGGCAGGATCACCTCATCCAGTGCGCTGGAAAACAAAGACTGCAGAGAAGTTACAAAGACAAAGAAAGTATCCTCAGCGCGGGTTACTAAATACTCACTAAAGATGCTTAGACTACAGTTGCTTCATCGGTAACAAAGTCAATCACTACTAGCAAGTGGTGGCAAACATGTTTTAATGAGTCCACTTTCCCTCAGCAGATGCATTCCTCCCAGTGAGATTTCCATTTTTAAAGAACGGTTTCAACATCCTTGGGTGTCCAGTTAGGCGTTTGATCGACTCAGGGAAGTGCTACAGAGGGAAAGCCAAAAGACTTTCAAGACAGATGTCTGACGGTTTTTTTGATTTTTTTTTTTTTTATTTCATCAACGGCAAGAATAAAGTTCTACCTCAGCCTCAAGAATTAAAAAAACAAAAAAACAAAAAACCCTACCAGAAGAAAGTGAAAGGAAGTTCCAAAAGGGAATCAAGAAGAGATTCATCAAAAAAAGGGGTGGGGGTTGGGGGGGAAGCAAGCATGGAACTGCGGGAGGGTGTGCCGAGTCCTGAGGAGAGCTTTGAATGAAAAGTCCTTCCTCCAGGCCTGGGGGCCGCGGGCTGCCCAGCCGAGGGGCTGACAGGACCGAGCCCTTCTCCCACCATCGTCCTCTCAGCCCGTCTCGGCTCTAAGCATCCTGGCGAGCGCACGGGAGGGAGGAACCACCAGAGCGCGGCGTTCACGGAGAACAATAGGCTGCGAGAGGCTAGGGGCCGCGGCCTCCCTCCGGGGCGACCACCATCCCTCCTCCCTCATCGCTGCTCCAGACTCACAGAGTCTTGGGCATCTCGTCCTCCATGGCTGCTGCAGTCGCGGCGGCACCTCAGGGTCCAGCTCCCTGCCCTTCGCTACCTCCTAAATCGTGGGGGCGGCTATGGCTGCGGAAGAGCGGGCCTCCTCGCTCGACTGCAGGTTACTTCGCCTCCTCCTTCGGCTGCAATTACACAAAAATGCCCGGCCCACCGCGAACAATGAAACCCCGATTCAAGATGGCGGCGAGCCGGACGCATAAGAGCCGCCAGCCGAGTGACCCGCGCCGCGCATGCGCACAGCCCCTAGCACGCTTGCCCTCTTAAGAGCCGGGTTAGACTTCAAGCCTTAGTCATTTGTTGCGCAGGCGCAATGCCAATAATTCAGGATTGTGTAGTTCACAATGTTTCGTCAGTTAATTAAATGGTGAAATAAAAACCTTCGGGGAGGTTAAAACATAAAATGCCAGAAGTATGTTCATAACAGGAAGGATTTCTTTTTTCAAAAAAAAAAAAGGAGCACATGCGCCGCCCGGGAATCGAACCCGGGTCGCAAGAATGGGAATCTTGCATGATACCACTACACCAGCGGCGCTGTTGTTGTCATAGGCCTCCAGAAACTTATAGGAGATACTTATTATATTCGTTGGCTCCTAGATTATGTATCTAGAAATAAAAACATATTGATGCTTGTATTTCTTTCCTTGCTTTATGAAACTATTCATCTTTTCTCATCCCAATGCTATTGAGTGGGTTTTTTTCTGTATTTTTAGAAAAACCTAAATTTACAAAAAATTTTATTATTATTATTGTTTAGAAGTAACAGTAGCAGGAAGAACGTAATATCTTGACAATTTTTTTAAACAACTAATATCAAAATTTTAGTATAGATATCCTTATTCATTGATAATGTGTTTTTATGTAGACTAGTCTTGCCTCAAAGTCCAATTCTCCCGCCTTAGCCTCCCAAATTTTGAGATTACAGGTGTGAACCATCACACCAACCAAAGCTAGTTCTTTTCTTTCTTTGTTTCTTTTATTTTTTAAACTTTATTTCTATGGGATAGATTCCTAAATATAAAATTACATGTATAAAAATCATAGTAGGAAAAAGTTTTGTCCTCTTGTAAGACCCTCAGAATGAGGAGTCTTCCAGGTTCGGTCGATACCCCAAGAACTCAATGTCCAGTCCAGTTGCTGCAAAATGCAAGAGGCTTTGCGCAAACGGTCTCCTCCAGCATGCAGGCTAGGGAGAAGAAGCCCCCTTCCCTGGGCCCAGGTGTTTTTAAAGGCAAACCCACAAGCTTAGGGAGGGGGTGGGACCCTCTGTCCATTGAGTACGTGACCCTTGGAGGCTGGATGGTCTGCTACTAGGGTCAACAGACCTTAGGGCCTCAGGGTGTGCTAATTAATTTTGTCTGGGCAAACCAGAGTTACAGCTATCTCTTTGTTTCCTAAGGACCCTATTTACCACCTGTTGACTCACGAGAAAGGAGGGGCAGTGTGAATTCTTCTTATCTCAGGGCCTTGTGAGAGGAAGTTAGCAAATTCCAAGGAACAGATATTGGTTTCCAGGTCAGTCCATCATTAACATTACTTTTTTTGGTGTTTCATTCCCCCCTTTTTCTCTTGTCAATAGTTCTAATCTTATAACTACGGAAATTAAGAAGCAGCCTCCTCTTGGCTCCGGAGGCTCCTGTACTGCTATCTAAGCACCATAATCTGGACAGCACTCATAACAAAAGTAACAATTTTTCTAATAGTAAGCAACAAGAGAGAAATAAAAATGGGCAGTTGTAAGAGGCTGTCCCTGGGTCCTATAACCTGGAGTGGTGTGGGGGTGGGTCCAGAGGAGGAGGACTGAGTCTCAAGGTTTCTGTGCGGTGATATCTAATGTAACCTGGATCTCCAACTTGGAAGTGATGTGAAACTTCCAAGTCTCCTGCCGCGTAGGTCTCTCAGAGTTGCTTCCACGCTTGCTGTCTCACCCACTCGAGCACCTTAAGCCTAGCAAACAGAGGCTTAAGACTCTGTGGGGACTCACACTTGTAATTCTAGCATTCCAAGCACTGAGACAACAAAGGCAAGGTTGTAGCCATCTTTCACATCCCACTGAAAAATGCTTTAAAGTCAGGCCCCAAGCTGCTCTCCTCTACTTCCTCCATTTTTCTTATACTGAGATGCTATTAATTTTTCTAGTTTTTGCTAATATAAGCATAGTAATGGTATATCTGTCTCTGACTTTCTCACATGCACACTTTGAAAACAGGGTCTTACTGTGTAGCTTTGGCTAACTTGGTGCTTGTTACATGGATTTACCTTTCTCTCTGCCTATTACGCTTTTCCCCTCAAGGTAAATACAATCTTAAGTGTTTTAATTTAGCTGATTAATCTCAACAAAATTCAAATTTTTGATGAAAATGGTGAGTTTCAAATATTCCATAGTTGCTGCCACATAGACCATCCTTTTTAATCTTCAGGCATGCTCAGTGTTACAGGGTTCTGAGAAGGTTGCAGCTCATTGCAAGAGGCCCTTGAAGGTGAAGTTGCTCTAGCAGCATATAACCTCCAGGTGACGCTCAATCTACACTATAGCGAACTATACCACAAAGGCCCCAGGTCTTTAGAACTAGATGTGAGACGACATGGAGAGCCACCAGGCTTTGATAGCGCTAAACTTCCAGTGCTTTCTCAACCTCATATTCCCATTTCTGTTCTGGTTCGGAGGCCACGGACCTTTTTCCACAGACTTCGCTTAATGACATATAGGTCTTTCTGAGAAAGAGCTTAAGAGAAAATAAATAAATAAATAAATAAATAGTTCAGTCACGTGCTCTAGAACCTTCTAAGAGTGAAGCTCCAGAGGACCCGGTCTTTCAAAATCTCGGGTGGACTTCTGTTTTTCAGAAAGAAACATTTTCTACAGGGCTGGTTTCTACAAGGCACCTATACGGTGTTGCTCAAGTGGCAGCAGCCAGCTTGGATATTTAGTTGCAAACGTTTGGACAATAAGTTGTGAAAGCTAAGAGATGAAACAATTTGCCACTTCCTATCAATTGATAGCGCTCTGAGTTTTTTTTGCAAAATTAAGGACATTCCCAATTATTGTTCTATTAGAAGAAAATTCTTATTTGTGCATAGCTATTAATGTTTTCTGTTTAAAATACTACTCTCGGCAGGATGTGGCTGCACATGGAGGTGCATATTTTTAGTCAAAGCATTCCAGAGGTAGAGACAGGAGGATCTCTGTGAGTAGTGGCAGAATGTTGGATTTCTGTTCTCAAAGACAAGCATGGAAGTGCATGAACTAAGAGTCAGATTTTAATCAGTAAGATATTATTGCAATAGGGAAAATTCCAACAACCCAAATTCAATTTGTATAGAGGTGACTGAATATTTTAGGGCAAGAATGAGGTAACAGGGAAGGAGCTCAGCAGGGGATTAGTAGGGCAAGGGTATTCAAAACTATGGAAAGCAGGAAGTCAGTCCATGTGCAACCTATTTGTGTTTGTTAATGACCTCTTGTGGGGTTGGTTAACTGCCCTGAAGTGACCCTCCCAACCTTCTACAGGGGAGCCTGAGCTGAAATCAACAGTAAGCTCTTTTTAGAGAAATTATTTATTTATTTTATTTTCTATGTGTCTAGTTTCTGAGGAGGCCAGAAGAGCCCCTGGAACTAGAATTACAGTTACCATATGGGTGCTGGGAATTAAACCCAGTCCTCTGGAAAAGCAATAAGTTCTTTTAGTCACTGAGCCATCTCTCCAGAGAATTCTTGGTGGTCCTAAATTTCTGAAAGAGACTGACTTTTCAGACAACAAAGGCTGGGAGTTCTGGTACATGCAAGTAATCCCAGCACTCTTTGGGCTGAGACAGGAGGGGTCAATGGTTAAGAGTCCTAGCTGCTCTTACAGAGAACCTGGTTTCAATTTCTAGCACCCAAATGGCAGCTAACAACTGTTTGTGACTCCAGCCCCAGAAGACCCCAGAGGATCTGACACCCTCAGACAGACATACATGCAGGCAAAACACCAATGTAGATGAAACTAAAAAACAAAAGTTGTCTCCCAAACAAACAAAAAAATTATACTTTAGCCAGAGGTGGTGGTGCACACTTTTTAATACCAGCACTTGGGAGGCAGAGGCAGGCAGACCTCTGAGTTTGAAGCCAGCCTGCTCTACAGAGCTAGTTCCTGGACATTCAGAGCTGTTATACAGAGAAACTCTGTCTCAAAAAAAGAAAAAAAATATATACTTTATATGGTAATATTTTCTCTGTTATTTTGATTGTTACTGTGTTTTGTTCTGTTGTTATTTTTGAAACAGGGTGTTGTGTAAAACAGGCAGGCCTGAACTATTGATCTTCCTGCTTCCCCTTTCCAAGAATTATGATTACAGACCTGTGCTACATCACCTGGCTCCTACCTCTCTCTCTCTCTCTGTCTGTCTGTCTCTGCTCCCAGTCTGAGTATCATCAGGATTGTTCTTCTGAAAGGACCAGGGTACAGAATGAAAATGCCTTGGCTCCCATTTGCAGAGCACCTCCCCTGCCTCTCACTGAATTTCAGTATTAGAAGTCAGTTTCCAAATATGACACTAGGCTCAAGGTCACTAACAGAACCAATTGTAATCAAACAACAAATATTTACCACTGGTCTGTTGCTTCTAATGTACTGAACTCCTGTGTGTGGAACAACATACTTTGAGAAACTAAAGCTAAAGCTTAGCTGTTTCCTTTGCTGTATATAGATATACTGGCCCTGCATTCTGGGCTCCTAAGTACAGCTCTCCCATTTTGGCCCTTAGTCACCTCCACCCCTGAATTCTGGAACTGACCTACCGACCCCTCAAACATGTCAAGAGTTCTCTTTGTTCTCTCCACTTTTACTTACATGACCCTGCTCCCTCACTTCTTATCAGCTTCTGCCCAAATGGTACGGTACGGGCTCAGTGAGACCTGTCCTGATGCAGGCCACAGTGTGCACATGGAAGTCAGAGGACAACTTTATGGTAGGTTCTCTCCAGCCTTCATATGACTTCAGGGGATAGGACTTTGGTCATCTGCTTGGACTGTGAGTCATCTTGCTAGCACCAAGTTTAACCTTTCTTCATCTCCAACTCAGTTACCTTTCATTAATATTGCTCTTTGTGCTCATATACTGTTTCTTTTGTGTTTGTTTTTGGGAGACAAGAGAAATGGGGTCAAGTTAGAGTCAAAAGCTTTTCTCACAGAAGTTAACATTGAGCATCTTCCTCAAATACATCCTGGACTTATTTATTTATTCTTTTTTTTTTTTTTTTTTTTGAGACAGTTTATGTAGCTCTAGCTATCCTGTAAATCACTCTGTAGACCAAGGTCACCACTCTAGAGGTAGTGAGACCTGGGAGGATGGAGCTAATAATGAAATGGACTAAAGTCTCATGCATTAGTCTCCCCCAGTTCCCAGGGTTTCTCTGTGTAGACTCTGCGTAGACCCAGCTGGCCTTGCACTCACAGAGACCCACTGCTTCTGCCTCCCAAGTGCTGGGTCTAAGTTGTGTACCACCACTGTCTGGTCTTGAATAGCTGATTTTATTCGGAGCACCAGACAATTGTTAGAGAAATGACAAAGCACAGGACAAGAAGAAAAGTTGGAGTTTCTATGGCTGAACAACTGTGAGAAGGCAAATAAATAGCAAGAGAAAGACCCTGGGGTCAATTTTGTTATGTGAGCTTCTGGCTGATGAAAGCCTGTCAAATCCCAGCCCACAGGAGGTGGAGAGGCAGGAGGGTGAGTTCAAGGCCAGCCTGGCCTGCATAGTAAGTTTGAGATCACTAGGGCTACTTGAGATTCTGTCATTTAAAAAAAAAAAAAAGTGTGTGGGGGGGGGAAACCCAAAAAACCCTACAAGAATGCGTGCTGTTAGAATTGGGAAGCACCTTGTTATATAAAGTAGCACAGCTCTTCCCCATGTCTTGGGGAGAAGCCTTGGTCTCAACGCTGACAAGGGCAAAGGAAAGTAGAAGCAGAGAATGATGAGTTGATGGACTTCAAGTTAACTTTCCTTGGGAAGGCTGAAGTAGAGGGGATTTCCTTATCTTGTGTGTTAGCAGAACCAGGGGCTAGCAGTTCCTTTTTCTATGAAGGTCAATGAAAAAAAACTTAGTTTCACGTTGGTAGCATGCAACTTCACAATGCCCCATCTCCCTTGTTTTCCCTGGAACAAAGCACTCACTCCGGAAAAGTTAGCGGCAGGTTTGACTGTTTTTTTTTTTTTTTTTTTTTTTTTGACTGAGATTAGCCGAGTATTCACTACAAGCACACGATTTGGGGGACCGCAGAGGGCATTAGTGAAGAAGCGGGGGACTCTATTCTACCGGAGAGGCAAGGAGGAAGGGGGAAGGCTGAGGTGGGCCTCAAAATACGCCTTGGATGTGTGTTTCCAGGGACAAAGTAGACTTTGGGAACATAGTGGCCTTAGGTCAGAAACACAAGTTAGGATGAGACTGGGGTGCAAAAGACTTGGGTGGAACGTGTGGGCGTGGCGATGCGCCCTGGGGCGGGGCGTGGGCGGGTCGAGCGCGCGCAGACTCATAGAGTTCCGGGTCTGCTGGCCGACCCACTGTCAGTCTGCAGCTGCTGGAGGCCATGGGACGTGACATCGTGGTGCTGGTGGGCTTGCTGCTCGGGCTGGTGCTGTGTGAACTGGGCAGCCTGGCGAGCGCCGAGCCCCGGGCCCCGCCAGACAGGATCGGTAGGTGCGGGGGATGAGGAGGCGAGGCAATGCTGAGGTCCGTCTTCCCGTGGCAGGATGGAGATCGGGGTCCCGAGGATCCGGCAATGCGCTCCCGAGCTTGGAACAGTGCCACTGGAGGCGTGGGCAGGTTGGGGACTCGGTAACCCTGCAGCCTCGGCTTGGGAGGTCCTCAGCTCTAGGAGCTAGACACCCTCGGGAGCCCGCCTCTGTCCCTGGAGCCGAGTCGATGTCTATCTGCAGACGGAGGCGCGCAGATACCGCACAGGGACCATTCAGTCCCCTGCTCCAGCCCTCCCTTGGAAAAGCTGGACCGCCTCCAGGCACCTGCGCTCTGCTTGGGAGGCCGCAACTGCTGCAGCTAACCAGAGGACCAATTATCTTCTTGGCTTTGTTTGCCTCGGGTTTTCACCTGCGGGCGCTCTGACCCCATCTGAAGCTGTGTCTTTTGGAATCGTTTATGGTGTTGGGGCCTTGGAGAGACAAAGAACAAAGCTGGGTGAAGATGGCGGCCACTTTATTTAAAATGCGTGCAGGAGTGGCCCATTCCCTTCCTCCTCAGGAAGTGGGTATAGGAGGGTCCGTGGATCCGGTGGTCTTTCCACAACGATCTGTGAGGATGTTTGGGCATCTTTTGACTTTGTTATTTCATCTACAGCGCCTGTCCAAATTCAGAGAGAACCCTGCCCCCAGGCTCCCCCCAAGTTGTTGGTTATAATCTTGAGTAATGTCTGTTATTGGTTAATAGCCTTTCAAAAACAAAGCCACACTGCTAAGAGAGGAAACAAACGGTTCCTCTTTTTCCCTCCTTATAGCAATCGTTGGTGCTGGAATTGGTGGCACTTCCTCAGCCTATTACCTTCGGAAGAAATTTGGAAAGGATGTGAAGATTGACGTATTTGAAAGAGAAGAGGTCGGGGGCCGTTTGGCCACTTTGAAGGTGCAAGGTCATGACTATGAGTCAGGGGGCTCTGTCATCCATCCTCTAAATTTGCACATGAAGCGTTTTGTCAAAGAGCTGGGTATGTGACTTTGGTCTTAGGGCTAAGCAGATTTGTGTGACTGGCTCTAGGTGTTTTCATCACACAAGAGAACTGAGTTGTTTCTGCTTTGTTTTTCTTCTACAGAGAAGTTAGTGAAACTGTTTCCCTTGTGGGGTTTAGCAGTTGGTACTGGTTTAGTTTTGAGCCACTCTCCTGTAATGAGACTCTAGTTATCTGTGTGTCATCAGTTCTCTGGAATTACAACCACATGGTGGAGTGAGGATGCCTGTTATTGAGTGTTAAAAAATTATTTAAAAAATTATATTTTAGCTATTTATTTTGTGTGACAGTGGGGGTGGGATGTATCTGAGTACTGCAGTGTGTGTGTATGGAGGGCAGAGGGCAACTGGTCGAGTCAGTTCTTTCCTTCTACCATGTGGGTCCCAGGAATTGAACTCAGGTCATTGGGCTTGGCAGCAGATGAGATGCCTTTAGGCACTGAGCCATTTTGCTGTCTCCCCTACATCCACTCCCCCACATCAGTTCTTAAAGCCCTAGGTTTGAGTTGAAGAATCAGGGTGTTTTGAGCTAGCAGAAACCTCAGCTGGTTTTTCTGATGAGAAAATGAGACCCACAGGCTTCAAACACTTGGCATGAAGTCATTCAAATAGAGTACAGAGACATGTGCTCACAGGAACATATGACACACACTGCTAGCAGAGGATCGAAGCATGTTGTGAGGAAGTCTGGCAGGCCTCTGCAAGCCCTTTTAGGAAATGTTGTGTAACTTTGGCCTTTTTCCATTTACCTGGAGTTCCTAGTTTTGCACGATCAGTGTAGGAATGGAGTACATCTTACTCCCCAGGTGCCGTTTTCACCCCTGGCCATTCATTCTCCATTACTAAGAATACTGGGGTTAATTTGGTACGTGCACATGATCTTCTGACCCATCTCCTAGTATGACAGTTTATGGATTGAGCAATCAGTACGTGTCCACATTGTTTTAAACATAGACCTCTAATGTGTCTCCTGAGGCCTGAAGACAGCCCCTAAGTTACTCAGAATGTCCCTGGCAGATCCCCCAAATTCCCTTTTCTCTGGGCTAGTATTGAAACCACTGAAGCCACTGGTATAATTTTCCTCTGGGTTTTTGTGTTTTAAGATTTCTTAAAAACTCTCTCTCTCTCTCTCTCTCTCTCTCTCTCTCTCTCTCTCTCTCTCTCTCTCTCTCTCTCTCTCTCTCTCTGTGTGTGTGTGTGTGTGTGTGTGTGTAGATGCCCACACAGGCCAGAAGAAGGCATCAGATCTCCTGGAACTGGAGTTGCAGGTGATGCCTAGGCTAGGAACTGAACCCAGGTTCTCTATAAGAGCAGCAAGAACTTTTAATCACTGAGCTATCTCCTGAGCCCCTCCCTTTGTTTTGGCAGGTCTTTCCAGTGTTCCAACTTCAGGTGGCTTAATGGGAGTGTACAATGGAAAGTCTTTAGTGTTTGAGGAGAGCAGCTGGTTTATAATCAACATGATTAAGCTGGTGTGGCACTATGGATTTCAGTCCCTGAGAATGCACATGTGGGTAGAAGACTTGTTGGACAAGTTCATGAGGTAACTATCCCTTTCAGTCTGTTGAGTTCTAGAATGTTAGTTTCCTGAACTAGTTTACCACCTAGCCACCACCTTGTTAGGCAAAATGGTTCACAGAAAACTCCATTTGGGAGCTGGTTATGCTAGTTGTTTTGTTTCTAAATTGTGCTTTGCAAAGGCTGAGATATGGCTCAATGGTTGAACACTTGCCTGGTATGCCTGACCATCCCATTTAAGAAGGTGACTTTTGTACAGCATCTAAGTGTGTCTGGCAACACTAAAGAAACATTTGCAAAGAACAATTCAGAAGCTGGGGTTGAAAAAAAAAAAGGCATCAATTCTCATGGCAGCTGGCTCGGGAGCCACTGCTGTTGGCTGCTTTTTGTAGGTGTGGAAGGTGAGGATGTCCAGGTTTTAAGTGTGGAAGGCCACCCCCCCCACCTAGGAAGTGGTAAAGCTGGAGTTCCCACTCAAGCCCAGCTGAGTTTGGTTTTTTAAATTTTATTTTATTATTGTCTGTTGTATGTGATGTGAATGTGGATGCACAGATTTTGTGAGTCAGCATCCATCATGTTTTGGTTTGTTTGTTTGGTTTGGTTTGGTTTGGTTTTTCAAGACAGGGTTTCTCTGTATAACAGCTCTAGCTGTCCAGGAACTCACTTTGTAGGTCAGGTTGGCCTTGAACTCATAGAGATCCACCTACCTCTGCTCCTGAATGCTGTGATTAAAAATGTGTACCACCAGCACCTGGTGATTTTCTTTTCTTTTCTTTTTTTTTTAAAGATAGAATTTCACAAACTGGTGGTGGAGGATTCCTTTAATCCCACCACTTGGGAGGCAGAGGCAGGTTGATCTCTGTGAATTTGAGGTCACCATGGTCTACACAGAGAAACCCTGTCTTGAAAAACAAACAAAAAAAGATAGACTTTTACTGTATATCTAGGGCTGGTCTATGATTTGCAATCCTTCTGCCTCAGCCTCCCAAGTCTGGCATCACTTTAATTCTTCTGAGGCTGTTTATAGCCCCGATTCTGCATGGGGTTTAATGGGCATTTCTCTTTCTTTCAAGGATCTATCGTTATCAGTCCCATGACTATGCCTTCAGCAGTGTAGAAAAGTTAATGCTCGCTATTGGAGGGGATGACTATGTCCGACTACTTAACCAAACACTCCGTGAAAACCTGCAGAAAGCAGGCTTCTCTGAGACATTCCTCAACGAAATGATTGCTCCTATCATGAGGATCAATTTTGGTCAAAGCACTGACCTCAATGCCTTTGTGGGTAAGAGACTATTGGAGGAAATCAGGGATGACCATAGCTAAGGAAGTTAGCCACTTGGGGCAGGGGGAGCTCTGGAGTCAACCTCGGGATGGAGGAAGCTACCTTCTCAAGCATTTTTACCGACATAGTTTATTTCTATCTGTGAGTGCTTTTCTTAGTTCCAGTGTCTCTTTCCCGATCGAGACCTTTGCCCCTGAAGGCCTCTGGCAGTGTCTGGAGGTTTTTGGAGCAAAACATCTAAGTGGATAGGAGAGGGCCACTTACCCAACCAAGACAGAATTAAAATGTGTTTTTGCCCCTTCCTGACAGGGGCAGTGTCAATGACAGCTGCTGATTCCAACCTTTGGGCGGTGGAAGGTGGCAATAAAGTTGTTTGCTCAGGGCTCCTTCAGGCCTCCAGCAGCAACCTTATAAGTGGCTCTGTAGTATCCATAGAGGAGAAGACAAGGACAAAGCAGACAGGTGAGACTGAACTTTGGTTGTTCCTGGTTATTCTTGCAAAAATGACAGCTCAGGGAGAAAATAGCACATGGCACACACACACACACTCACACACTTTTTTTTTTTTTTTTTTTTTTTTTTTCAGATAGGGTTTTTGTATCTAAAGTAGCTCTGGCTGTCCTGGAACTCACTGTGTATACTGCATTGGCCTCAGACTCACAGGATCCACTTTCTTCTGACTCCTAAATTCTGGGATTAAAGCTATATACCACTAATAGCTTCTCTATGATTGTAAAAAGTTAAGGGTTATATAATTATCCAATTGTATTACATCATCAAGGACAATTTTCTACTCAGTAATAATAAAATGTAGAACATGCCCTTTGAAAATGAGGTTTTTTTCCATATCCCATGAGCCATGGTTATGCCCTTTAGGCCAGCTGGGAACATGCTTGAGGATTGTGAAGTTCCATTGTTTTGGAACTTTGTAAGGGATCCCAAAAGAAAAGATTTTTCTGGCCTGGTTTAATGGCTCAGTGGATAAGAGCACTTGCTTCACAAGCGTGAGGACCTGAGTTTAAATCCCTAGCACCCATGTCTAAAAAAAAAGAGCTAGATGTCTCTCATATATACCTTTAACCTCAGTATGCTGGAGACTATAGACAGAAATAACACTATGGTTTTTGGCTAGTTCTAGTTCAGTGAGAGACCCTGTTTCAAGAGAATAAGGCAAAGAGCAAATAGAACATGATACCCTATGTCCTCTTCTAGCCTTTGTGTGCATGTCCTGATGCAGATACATCCATGCATAGGTGTGTGTACATAGTCTATAGTCACAGCACATATACACTATCATGATTCTGTGTGTGTATCTTGGTTGGTAGAGTACTTGCCTCAAGCCAAGGGTTTGATCTCCTACACTACAAAAACATACCTTATTTTTATTTTATGTTTATTGGTGTTTTGCCTACATATATGTCTGTGTAAAGTTGGCAGATTCCCTGGAACTGGAGTTACAGATAGGCGTGAACTACCATGTGGGTACTGGAAATTGAACTGGGGTCCTCTGGAAGAACAGGCAGTGCTCTTAACTGCTGAGCTGCCTCTCCAGCCTCTGGCACATACCTTATAATTCTAATCTTCCAGAACTGGAAACAGGAGGATCAAAAGTTCAAGGTTATCTTTGGCAGTGTAGTGAGTTTGAAGGCAGCCTAAGCTACACAAAGCACTGTCTCAAAAATAAAAGCAAGGCTGGGAAGATAAGAACCTTTTCAGTATAATGCTTGCCACATAAGCATGGGAACTTGAGTTTGATCCCAGGACCCACATATAAAGCTGGGCATTTTGGCAAGTGGTTGTAATTGTGGTGCTGGAGAGAGAGAATAGAGACAGGGAAATCCTTGGGATTCTCTGGTAGCCAGCATATGGTAGTTGGTGAGTTACAGTGAGAGAAAAGTAAGGTGGGGGGTTAGAGAGATGACTCAGTGGTTAAGAACATTTGCTGCTCTTGCAAAGAACCTAAGTTCAATTCCCAACACCCACTTGGCAGCCCATAGTTGCCTGTGACTCCAGTTCCAGAGGATCTGACACAGTCTTCTGGCTCCACAGGCACCAGGCATACACTTAGTATACAAACATACATGTGGGCAAACATTTCAATACATAAAATAATAAAAAAATAAATATATATTAAAAAAAAAAAAAAAGACAAAAAACAAGATGGACAGCTCCTGGGGTGACACTTGAAGTTTCACCTCTTGCCTCCACACACAAAATGCACATGTACACAAACAAAGAAGACAAAAAAATGTACAGAATGATTTTGAGAAAGACTGAAATTGAGTATGTTAAAAGCACTAAGAAATCCATGCTTGCCCTTGCTCTCTAGGAAATCCCACAAAGATGTATGAAGTGGTTTATAAAACAGGATCTGAGACCCATTCTGAGTTCTATGATATTGTCCTTGTGGCTGCTCCATTGAACCGAAAGATGTCTGGCATAACTTTCCTCAATTTTGATCCGCCCATCGAGGAATTCAATGACCCATATCAACACCTGGTGACAACTTTCATTAAAGGAGAACTCAATTCCACTCTCTTCAGCTCCAGACCTAAGGACCAATTTGGCCTCTCCACAATTCTTGTCACTGATGACTCAGATATGTTTATTAATAGCCTGTCCATTGTAGCCTCTGTAAAAGAGAAAGAGGGTCCTGCACGGGCAATGGGGGGCATTCAAGTGTGGAGGACCTTCTCTAGGGACATTCTCACTAAAGAGCAGATTTCAAAGCTCTTCCTGTCTTATGATTATGCTGCACGGAAGTCATGGCTGTCCTATCCGTACTATGAGCCTCCTCAGAAGTGTCCCTCCATCATCCTCCATGACCGACTCTATTACCTCAATGGCATTGAGTTTGCTGCCAGCTGCATGGAGATGAGTGCCATTGCTGGCTACAATGCAGCTCTCCTTGCCTACCACCGCTGGAACGGCAATGAGGACATGATTGACCAGGACAACCTGTATGAGAAACTTAAAACGGAACTGTAACTGAGCACTGACCCTCCCCAGAGCATCCTGCTCTTGAAGAACTCAATCAGCAGAGATGATTTTGAATCTTTACCAGCACTCTTCATCTGGGCCATGAGAAAACATAGTGTTCCTGTTTACTGGAGAACATGATCTTCATCCAGAATGTCTTCACTCTTCCGTTTTGCAGGGAAGTATAGGACTGAATAGGAGGATTGAACCTAAGGCCCTGTGCATGCTAGGCAGACACTCTATTACTGAACAGTGCTACATCCAGCCCTCTTTATGGTTTTTCTTTTGATCCTGGGTCTCACTAAGTTGTTCAAGAGGGGTCCTCCTGCCTCAGCCTCCTGAGTACTACCTGGCTTTTAACTGTGTATGGGACAATGGCAGAGTTTCCCAGACTTGAAGGGCTTTGTTTTTAATCTTTTTATTTCTGTTCGTTTGCTTTGTTTTTTTGAGACAGGGTTTCTCTGTGTTAACAGTCCTGGCTGTGGCTGTCCTGGAATTGGCTGTGTAGACCAGGCTGGCCTTGTACTCACAGATCCATCTGCCTCTGCCTTCCAAGTGCTAGGATTAAAGGAGTGTGCCACCACCGACTGGTGTTTAAAGAGTCACCTGGAACTTGATAAATATCTGGATTTGAATTCAATGGGCTGGATGTAGGTGGCCTGAATTTTCTTCAAATTGTAGAACAATTTTTTTTTCTCTTTCTATTTTTTTCTCCTTTGTGGGAGGGTATTGAAACTGTCTTACTCTGCACCCCAGGCTGGGACTCATTATGTAGCCCAGGCTCTTCTTTGAATTACAGAAATCCTCCTGCCTCCCATGTGCAGGAATACAGACCAGGCAATTTACCTTTTTTTTTTTTTTTTTTTTTTTTTTTTAATGTAAATGTGCTCAAGCCTGAAGTCATGACTTTAAGAATGTGATTTTTTGATTGCTTTTGTCTTGGATAGATTCAGACATAGAGATATCCTGTTAAGTGGGAACAGGATATAGACTATTAAATCAAGAAATTGACACTGTAATACGAGACCCTCATATAAGGAGGTCTGTGATTTTCTACTTGTGCTAGGGATTGAACCCAAGACCCTGAGTATCCCAGGCAAGGACAAGTGCTCTTTCACCGAGATACATCCCTAGCCCCAAGAACTTCAGGGCCTCACATCTAGAGATTGGGATTTCCTGGGTTGAAGATGGGCTCTTGGCACTGTACCTTTGTAAATCAAGTTCCTAGCCTGTAGCCAAAGGTGAGCAAATCCTGGATGTGGTGTGAAATCTTAGATGAAGAGCTTTGAGTGCCTTAAAAGTGCTAAGAAACACAAACCAAGACCTCAACAGACCCCAGCCAGAGGTGACTGCTCAGTAGACTCTCTGCAGTGGTCTTCATGTGGACTAGCACTGCCGCAGAGGCAGCTTGGGTGACCCCAGAGCAGCTGGCCTTAGAACTGGGTCTTCAGAGGGAATCACTCAGATGCTGAACATTCCAGGTGAGAGGCCTGAAATCTTAAGACAGTGAGGGCCTTTCAGCTATGGTTGCCTGTGGGAATCCAGGCTTCTGGTGTAGTCAAATTCAAGAAATCTAGCTTTTTGTCCACTGCTCAAGGGCACCAGTGACTAATATTAAGAGGAAACAAAGTAATTTTGCCTGTCTTGGTGGTACATGCCTGTAATCTCAGTACTTTTATGGCAGAAGCAAGAGGCTCAAGAGTTCAAGGCCAGTCTGGGCTACACCCTGTCTCAAGGAACAAAAACCAACTCTCTTCACTGGATTATAGCACTGCATTAGCAAAGTGTTCTAAGAAAATATTGATTCTTAAAAATTATTTTTCCCCCCCTGGGGGCTAGAGGATGGCTCAGAGGTTAAGAGCACTGACTGCTCTTCCTTAGGTCCTGAGTTCAATTCCCAGCAACCACATGGTGGTTCACAACCATCTGTAATGAGATCTGGTTACTTCTTCTGGCCTGCAGGCATACATGCAGGCAGAACACTGTATACATAATAAATAAATAAATCTTTAAAAAAATTGTACAGCTGTAGGTATTAATAATGTGTAGAGAAAGCAGCCATGATATATTTGGTATGAGGAATTAAACTCATAGTTTATCAAAAGGTTGGCATTTTTCCTGATATGTTCAGAGACATTTGTATTTTTTCCTGTTGTGGTTTTAATGAACATAGTTTGTCAAGAATATAAGAACACTGTTGTGGATTTGGTACAGTGGCTCCTCATCTGAGGAGTGTTTCATGACTCCCAGTGGGCAACTGGAGCTAGGAAGCAGTGAGCCCCATATGTTTTATTTTCCACAGGTATAATATACTTGTGATAAAGTTTTAATTTATAAATTTGGCACAGTAAAAGATTAACAACATTAATTGTAAGATAGAAAAAAAAATGTAACAATTTACCATGATGGAAATCAATTAAAACTTAGAACTTATTTTTGGTATTTTCTTTCTTTTTTTCTAGATAGAGTCTCACTATATAGCTTTGGCTGGCCTCAGAGTCACAGAGACAGCTTCCCCCATACCACGCACTGGGTTTAAAGGTGTGTGCTACCACACTCACCACTATTTCTGGTTTTCTCTCCCTTCCTCCCTCCCTCCCTCTTTATCTATTTCTTTCTTCCTTCTTCCTTCTTCCTTCCTTCTTTCCTTCCTTCCTTTCTCCCTCCCTCCCTCCCTCTCTCCCTCTCTTTCTCTTTCTCTCTCTCTCTCTCTCTCTCTCTCTCTCTCTCTCTCTCTTTCTTTCTTTCTTTCTTTCTTTCTTTCTTTCTTTCTTTCTTTTTTGTTTCTCCAGACAGGGTTTCTTTGTGTTTCTCTGGTTGTCCTGGAACTAGCTCTGTAGACCAGACTGGCCTTAAACTCACAGAGATCTGCCTGCCTCTGCCTCCTGAGTGCTAGGATTAAAGGCATGCACAATTGCCCATCTTATTTCTGGTATTTTCCATTGAGTATTTCTAGACCATTAACTGCAGACAGATCAGCAAAAGCTGCACCACCTATAGGAGGGCTGCTGCAAGGAAATATGAGATAATTACATTTCTCCAATTTGTTGACTTTGATCTGTAATGGGATATATTTGGGCTTATAATTTAAAGTTTTGCTAGTGGGTGAGAGGGTTGGCTCTGAGGTTTAGAGCATTGGCTATTCTTCCAGAGGACCTCAGTTCATTTCCCAGCATCCACATGGCCCTTCACAACTGTCTGTAAATCTGGTTTCAGGGATCTAGGCACACTCTTGTGCACAGACATACATGCAGACAAAATACATAAGAAATTTTTAAAAATCTTTAGCCTTGTGTGTTGGCACACACCCTGAATCCCAGCACTTGGGAGGGAGATGGAGGTGGATCTGTGAGTTCTGTGCTAGTGTAGTTTACAGAGTGAGTTCCGGGCCAGCCAGGACAACACACCAAGAGCTTGTCTAAAATAATAATAGTAGTAATAATAATAAGTCAAACTGTTCAAATGAGCCCCTGTTTAAAAAAAGTTTATTAAATCATGTTTAATATGAAGATGTATATGGCCCCATCTTTAGGTACTAGAAGACAGGCCATTTGGGGAAGAGACATGCATTTCTCTGCAGAGAAGCCATTATATAAACTTAGCTTAAGGCTTCTGAGATGATTATACAGTGCCCCAAGGGAATTCAAAGTCAAGGTTAATCAGCAGAACACAATACACTCCAAAACTGTGTGCTCTCTCTCTAGAGATGATAAGGATGTTCCAGAACTATCTACATTTTCACATGGGCTGCTTTGGGGGTAAGGGGGTTGCATTTCTGAGCTTACTCAATTTAAAATGTAACCTGCTGAGCTGGGTGTTGTGGCATATACCTTTAATCACAATTAGGGTCTGAATGTTTAAGATACCACAAGTGACTTGGGTCAGGCTCCAGGTTGTGATCTGATTGTTATAGTGTGGGAATTTTTGCTACTGTCATCCTGCTCCTTCCTATGCTAGTCCCTGACAGCAGCAAAGTCAAATCATTATCAAGGGAAGAAGCTAATCTGGAGCTTCTGAACAGAGGCCTAGTTAGCCTTAGTGGTCTGTCAGGGTTGTGGAACTAAAAGGTATTGAAGGTGAAGGGATTAAGCATTGCCATTTTGACTTCAGACTCCATTTTACCTGCAGGATGAAATAAAGTGCAGGTTCCCAAGCCCTAGGGGAGCTGAAACTTTCCAAAGGCCCTCCTCCCTAAACCATAGAAATAGTCATTATGCATCTTTAGTTTTTTAGAAACATATGGCTGTTCCCAACAACAGTAAGAAAAAATGAATCTGATTGGTTGGACTAAAAGGCTTGCATTATATATTGATTGACAATGATGGAACATTCAAGGGAACCCCTAATCTCTAATTCTGATTAGTGAAAATTATAACTGTAACTTGGCAACAAATGTTTGTGATTTGTGTGCTCATAAACCCACTTCTGCCCCTGCCTGGGGCTGTCAGGAGAAACAAGGTTCCCGAGTCCTTGCTCTGCAGCCCTGATCAATCTGTGGCCATTTACATGGTGGTTTAATAAGATATTTGTAACTGTAAGTGTTGTCTCTTCTTCCTTATGATCCATAATGGACTAGGTGTAACAAATGCTCTGCAGATATTTTGTTCTAGAGAGTTGTTATCATAAGAAGTTTAAGGCAGGAATATGATGAAGGCTAAGAGGTCCTTGGTAGTAGGAAGCAGGCTTGATGCTGTTGGTGGCTGTTGATATCCCTGAGACCGCACTATTTGGAGCCTAATGGCCTGTGATCTGGAAGATTCCAGTAGTACCAGAAGAGTAAGTAGGCAAAGGCTGGAAAGAAGAACGTTGTTGAGCAGACCCCAGAGTAGTTATAACTAGGAAAGCCAGCCCCATGGTTATTCCATAGGAATTTCCATAGCCATTTCTCAAAGGCTTTCTCTTTGTCATTTCTGTTTGTCATTTTAGGGTTCTAGCTGCATCTGTATTGTCCAAAAATGACTGGCAGAGACACAGAAGTCTTCTCCCAGGACCTGCCAGGAACCCCTTGTGGTCCTGTAAGCATGTTCAGGACACAGTGGTTTTGAAGCACTCTGAGACAGGAGGAGCAGCCTGGTCCTGAAGGGCCTAAAGGGTCACTGAGATGTAGTCTAGTCTCATAGCTAATTTGACTGACAAATTATGGCAAGCAAGTCCACTCACTGTTTTAAGATTTCAACAGGGTTGGAGAGATTGCTCAGTAGTTAAAAGCAATGACTGCTCTTCCAGAGGACCTAGGCTCAACTCCTAGCATACACATGATGACTCATAACTATCTATTCATGCTTCAGGAGATCCAGTGTGGACCTAGGCACACATGTAGTGCACAGATGTACATGCAGGCAAAATACCTATACACATAAAAATAAAGGAGCCAAAACAAAAGAAATCTAAAACAACACAAGACAGAAATGGCCTCTTTTCTGGCATCTGATGTATTTTACTTTGAACCCCCATGCTCAGTGTCATGAAGATCTTGCTTTAGTGTGACTTCTCTGGGCTTGCCCAAGCTGCATTTGCTTGTAAAGACTGCAGGAGCTTTTGTGGAAGCTCAGCAATCCACTCTACCAGCTGAGCACACCTCCAGCCCTCCTTTACAGGTGCATCAAACACTTCTGTGTGTATGTACCACATTTTCTATGTCCACTCATCTGTCCATGGACAGCTGGGCTGATTCTATGACTTTGCTTTTGTGGATAGCATTATAAAAAACAAGGATGTGTGGGTATGCATCTCAATGGTTTTTTCTTCAGTGTCCTTGGGTACATATCTGGAAGCCAGTGTTCAGTCCATTTCTAAGTTGCTGGTCCTCTCAGGTTTTTTTTTTTTTTTTTTTTTTTTCCTCCATGTAGGCAGCCAAAGGCAACAAACAAGCATCTCATGTTCTCTCAGAGACCTCAGGTATGGCAGGTTTTCTTCCAAGTTGCTACGTTCCTGAAAGGGGCATTAGTCAGCCCCTTGGAAAGGAATCACATTGGACTTGTTTGTTTTTAATGTTGTTGTTATTGTTATTTAAACAGGGTCTCATTGTAGATCAAGCATATCTTAAATTCACAGATGTATGCCTGCTTCTGACTCTGGAGTGCTGTGATTAAAGGTGTGTGACATCACATCTGGCTACCGTACTTTATTTTTAAACTTCAAGGTCACTGGTCTGCTAGAAAACTCCAGAAGTTCCTCTCACAGAATCAGAGGCCTGGTAGTAAAGTACTTTGTCAAGCAAATGGAGACTGTTTCTGAGCAGCAGGAGACTGTTTCTGAGCAGCAGCAGTTTCCTCACCCCCAGTGGGCTTCCTTGGCACCAAAGGGAGACACACCTTGCAGAAATAACTTCCTTGGTACGAGTCTTGGCATGCAGACTGATTCTAGACAAATATCACCTAAAACCTCTTCTTACTGAAAGTAAATTTCCTTTCCTGTTTCTCACCAACTCTTCTGCCTGTTTTTCCTCTGGTTTGGGTTGCTGAATAGAGTGTACTGGGATTTCTGGAAAGGCTTTTCCTCTGGAACTCCAGAGCCAGCCCTGAGGTGAGTGCCATGCCCACAATGCTACAGCAGCTGAGAAGGGTATCCTACACTGGTGAAAGTAGGGAAGGCCTTCATACAGCTGTTAAGCTAACATGTTTCAGGGTTCCTTTTTATCCTTGTGCTGGGGCCAGCCCTGACAGATTTTTTTTTTGTGTTTTTTTTTTTTTTTTTTTTTTTTTTGGCCACCATTTGGAGAAGCACAGAAACCACAGTTCTTATGAGTTCACAGCCCTTTAGATTGAAGCACATCCTCCCCAACATTGCTAGGGAACCCTGTCCAGCACCTCCTTTTTTTCTCTTTGTTGTCCTGGGGACTAAACCAGGATCCCTTATATACTATACAGCCGGCTTATCACTTCCTTTTTGTTTGAATACCTTTGGGCTTCAAAGCTTGGGGCATTTTTACATTTTTTTTTTTTTTTTTTTTTTTTTTTTGTTTTTCAAGACAGGGTTTCTCTGTGTAGCTCTGGAGTCTGTCCTGGAACTTGATCTATGGACCTAGCTGGCCTGGAACTCACAGAGATCTGCTTGTCTCTGCCTCCCAAGTGCTGGGACTAAAGGCATGTGTCACCACCACCTGAGTTTAAATTTTTCTTACGTGTATGTGTGTGTCTTTATGTCTGTTGTAGGAATCTTTTTGGAATAAGCCCTTGATACCAAAGAGTGGAGAAAAGGAGATGTATTCTCCAGTGGACCAAAGCCAGGGCAGCTCCTTAAAGGCCTCCATCCCAAGTACAGTTTGTATTCTCATTTTATATCTAAAACTACTAGGAGGATGAACAAGCACTTGAGATTTTACAAGTGTACTTGGCAGTCTGACTTTTGTTTTTAGAGACATAAATTAGACTTGACAGTGTAAGCTTTTGTCAGGTTGTTAAGGGCAACAACACATTTTTTTCATCTATGTCTCCAGGTGGCAAGTAAAACCATTCCTGAGAATGAGCAGTACAAACAGTGCTTTAACTCTAATAATTAGTCTTTTTTTAAAAAACAAAAACAAAACCTTGTTTGCCAATAATTAGTCTTTAAAAATAGTATTTGCTGGTGATGGTGGCACATGCCTTTAATTCCAGCACTTGGGAGGCAGAGACAGGCAGATCTCTGCTGTTTGAGGCCAGCCTGGTCTACAGAGTAAGTTCCAGGGCAGCCTCCAAATCTACACAGAGAAACTCTGTCTCAAAAAATAAATAAATAAAAACTAAAAATACCTTATTCTACTTCGATGTATATGCATGTATTTATGGGGATGTCCATGGAAGTCAAAAGGAGTTAGAGGGAAGTCACTCTGTAGATCAGGCTGGCCTTAAACTCACAGAGATATGCCTTCCTCTGCTTCCTAAGTGCTGGGATTAAAAGGCATACTCCACCATGCCTGGTTTTAGGTCTTATTTTTTTTTTTAAAGAGGAAATATGAAGATTTCAAACTTTTTGATACTAGGTCAAAAGACATAAAATATACAGAGGTACCAGGATGGTTTGGAGAGCCCTGATGTAGCTTGTAACTAACTGTTCAGAATACTAAGTCCAAACCATCAGGAAGGCCCCTGTGGGAAATCTTAGCTAACTGGTCTACCAATGCACCTATGGTTAGTGGAAAGTTACTTAATGTTACACAGCATGGCCTGTGTAGTAGATTAAGGAAAAAGATGACCTTCAAATGGGTCATTGAAATCCCAACTCAGTTTACAGCTCAAAAAATTTCCCTAAAGATCAGAAATATAGGCCAAAATACCATATGTTCAACATTTTTCTCTTCCCATGTGACAGCTGGGATGTTGTTGAAGACAGGCTCCACAGGAAACGTCCTGGTGGCTTCATCCCTTAGTTATGTCTGTCCCACTGGCTGCCCCCTTCACTGTAGCCTTCCTGAACATGCTGCATGCAGCAGTAGCCTTCAATCATGGCCTTTTCCCAGATCACAAACATGTCTCAAGCCTTTGCTTGGGATGATTGAAGGCTAGAAGACTGTCACCTGCATCTCTTGGGCCTGTGAGGCACAAGTAAGTTCTGAGCTGGATGGCCATCTGCCATCCTCATTATTCTTCTCAGGAGGAACTGGCATACATGTTCTGAAAGCCCATTTCTACCCTTTACAACAGGTCACACACAAGCGGTCACATTGTTACTTCCTGAGTACCACTGGTCTTAGACAGGAGAGATTCCTACTGTGCATGGGCTACATGGGGGGCTTGTTCAGTTTGAACTCTGGGCCTTAAGCAGGCTATGTTTGTATTCTGAGTTACATTACAGTTTTGGTATAATATAATTAGAACATAGGAACAAAATGGTGGGAGGAGGGGAAAGGCTAACAGAAGACCTCTTGGAGGACATGAAGCCACAGAAGACGGTTAGAAGAGATGCATATCTAAACTGGAGTTACAAACTTTATGGGATGCCAAATCACCATGACTCAAGCCTCCTGAGGGCTAGGATATTGTGCCACCTTACCTGTTTGGTTTTATCTTTAAACAGGGACCATAATCCCTATCACAGAGATAAGCTATTGTTACTATGGTGCTGAGATAGTAGCTGAGATCAGAGGACTGATATTATAGGTGTGCACTACTTGACCTTGCCTCAAAAGAAGTGATAGCACAAACCGTTGGTTTGAATTTAAATCATTGTAAATAATGACTTAAAATATCTGTCATATATTCGCAGAAAAGGAGCTGCTAGAACATATGACAGTTCTTTTTTCAGTCTTGAAGCTCTCCTACACTGGCCCAAGGGTTGTGACATTTTCATTTCCATCAACAGTATAATGTACTTCAATTTCTCCACACCCTCAATACTTGTTAATTGCTTCAAGTTTGTATTTAACTTTATTATTGGCTTTATTTATTTGACCTTTTCTGATTGTGGTTTTGCATTTTTCTGAATAATGGTTTTACTTTCTTGTACCTATTTGTTTGTTTGTTAGGGAAAGTATCTGTTCCATTCTCTTGCCTGTTTTATTTTTTAAATGTCTATACTGTAATGAACTCACTTATAAAAATGACACACAGCTAGATTAAGGTAAATGCTTAAATTCTGACATCAGGATCCCCAAAGATGTTTGCATTATTAATAATGATGCTGGACTGGAGAGACGGCTCAGTGGTTAAGAGCACTGGCTGCTCTTTCAGAAGTCCTGAGTTCAATTCCCAGAAACCACATACCACATTGTAGCTCAAAACAATCTATAGTGGGATCTGATACTCTCTTATGGCATGAAGTCGTACATGCACTCATACATAAAATAAATAAATAAATATTAAAAACAACGATACTGATTTGTAGAACAGAAAAAGTGGAGGAGGGCTGAGTCAAGGCTCATTGGTTAAGAACACTGGCTTAGATGATCTGGGTTCAGTTCCCAGAATCCAGATGTTGGCTTACAGCCATTTATACCCCAGTTCAAGGGGATTCAATGCCCTTTTCTAGTCTCGGTGGGTACTTCAAGCATGTGGTGTGCACAGACATACATGCAGGAAAATACCCACGAACATAAAATCAAAAATAATTTAAAAAGAATGAACTACAGTCAGCACAGCACTCAAATTTCATAAATTATAAAAGAGGAAAATGGGAGGTGGAGATACACATGTGAATGTGATTGCAAATAGACACCAGGTACACATGCAATGGAATATAATTTAACCTTAAATATATGAGATCTTTTCACGGGGTCTGCAGAGATCATTCAGAGTTGTGAGGTATTTGTTCACTGTATTGCTGTGATTGGTTTAATAACAAGCTGAACAGCCAATAGTTAGGCAGGAGAGAATAGGTGGGGTTTCCAAACAGAGAGAGGAACTCAGGGTTAGAATCTGGTGGGGTGGGAGAAGCCAGGGAGACAGAGAGCATTGGAAGGATTTACAGAATGAGGAGCAGTAAAGAGCCACGTGGCAGAACACAGATTGATAGAAGCAGTTAATTTGAGTTATAAGAGCTAGTTGGGAACAAACCTAAGCTAAAGCCCCAAATTTCATAAATAATAAGTCTTTGTGTCATTATTTGGGGACCGGCAGTCCAAAGAAAGTCTATCAAGAAAGACTAGCTACAGTTCAATGACTAAGAACACACTACTCAGGACTGGGAAGATGGCTCAGAGGTTAAGAGCATTGGCTGTTCTTCCAAAGGACCAGAGTTCAATTCCTAGCAACCACATGGTGGCTCACAACCTCTTCCATCCTGCAGCACAACACTGTATGCATAATTAATAATTTCTTCTTCTTCTTTTTTTTTTTTAAAGAACACATTACTCAGCTGGGTGGTGTTGGTGGTGCACGCCTTAGTCCCAGCAGTCGGGAGGCAGAGACAGGCTGATCTCTGTGAGTTCCAGGCTAGCCTGGTCTACAAAGACATACAGAGAAACCCTGTCTTGAAAAATAAAAGAACAAAACAAACAAAAGAATATGTTGCTCTTACAGAGGACTCAGGTTTAATTTTCCAGCACTCACATTGTGGCTCACAACCATCTGTAATTCCAGTTCTAGTGAATTCAATGTTCTCTTCTGAACTCCATGGGTACTAGGCACTCCATTCATGTAGTGTACAGATATAAATGTAGACAAGATGCTCCATATAAAATAAATGAATGTAAAAATAATGAATGAAAAAAAATCTATCATACTATCATAAAAATAAAATAGTAAAAAAAGAGGTCATCTTTACATATCTCCAGACCTTGGACAGACCTCAATCATCACTTGTGTGTTCAGAGGAGAGGTAGGGAGAACCTACATGGGTTATATAGGACAAGACTCTTTTTATTGAAAGGAAAACTCATAGTCATATCACCAAGCAAGCTGGTGTCTGATTCAGCTCCCACACTCACTAGGATTCATTACCAATGAAACTCTCTAACTGAATAACCACACCTTACAGGACCAGAGATACACCAGACAATAGAGGAGGCAACCCAGCTACCAGCTGTGCACAAAACAACCTCCAACATATCCCTTTGGGTCCATATCCTTTTGAAGGTTGGCAAATGGATTTCAGCCAGATACCAAAGATCACTGGAAACTATTGAAAGACCCGCAGAGTGTGGACCTTCATGCTCCCACTCAGGAAAGGTGCCCCCCAAATCACTCACAATTAGCGGTCTTGATGTAAAAGCATGAGGTCTTTTATATTCCAAGTACACTGGGGTCCACAGTCATTCGCCACGCAGGGGTAGAGGACTGAGGACCCTGAGTACAGAATTGAGACAGCTTTTATAGGGTTACAAACAAAGCCTGCGCATCTTAAATCAACCATCTCATAGCATCCAGAGCCCATGCGGTGTGGACCAATCAATTTAAACCATCCAATCAGTTTTCTATAGCCCAGGAGGTCTGCATTTGTGGGGGCTCCTAGGTGGGGTGACAAATGGCAGTTAGGTCAGGTCATTGGGGCGGGGGTTTCACAAGCAGTTTACAAAGTCAGGTATGGGCAAGGAGTGTGACCTTTCGCCTATTTACTGGCTGAGGGCAGGGTCTGGAATTTAAGGTATTTAGTATTTTTAAACTTCTGGCTTCCTGGGGTCATTGGAGAGTTAGGCTGTATTTTTCACTGGTTCTGGCTGATGTTTTCTCCAGCTGGACTGAGTGAGGCACATCCTTGAAACCCAAAAAAATCTCCAAGTGGCTTCAGTTTACATAAAGACATTATTCCCAGCACTGTAATGTTTGACTCCTTAAGGAGATAATGGTCCTGGTTTAGTCTCCATAATAAAGGAGTGGAGAGGGGCTGGAGAGGGACAGAGTTCCAGTTCAGAAATACAAACTACCCAGACACCTTGATTGACAGCTAACAGAAAGAGCAAACTGCAGAGCCTGCAGGGGATGGGAAGATCTCTTAGAGGGCAAGAGATATGAGGACCTAAATTCAGATCTCCAGGCTATATGTAGATGTTAAGACATGTGGTACCAGGGAGACCTTGGCAGATCTCATGGCATGTGTGGGGGAGGAAGACAGAGACACAGAGAGGAGTGAGGGAGGTTGGAAGGAGGAGAGGGAGTGAAGGAGAGGGGGAAGGGAAGAAGAGTGTGTGTGTGTGTGTGTGGGGGGGGGGGGCAGGAAGTAGGTGGAGATTGTCTCTTAAAGGGGCCTTTTGCAGCCATGTACAGAGCCAGGGTCCTGCTTACCATGAGAGCAGGAGTGAGGAGTGATGCACTCTGCCCCTTCATCCAGGGGGCAAGGCCTAGGTGTGCCTAGATGCCCATAACCCCATTGCTGGGGGCAGCAGAGGAAAGTCTCTGGGCTTCTAGCCAACGAGTTTAATTGAAATTCTTACCCTAGGACCCACCATATGCTTTCCAACTAGGAGGTTGGGCCCTCTTAAAGAAACTGAACAATCAGAGACCTGCCAGAATCCAGCTCTAGAGGGTTTCAAGTCCCAAAGAAGCCAAGGAGGAGAGTGATAGGATCTGAGAGGGATTTGAGGGCCAATTGGGATGGCTGCCTGTTTATTGAAAAAGGCTATACCTATTATACTCTATAATTACACAGTAGTTTAGCAGGCTCAATGATTCAGGGATGAAAGTGGCCATTAATTTTATTCCAGCATTTGCTCCCCACCCCAAGACAAAAGTTTTAAGTTCAGCAAGTATCTAAATGCCTATTGTTCTCAAAGGTTCAGCAACTCCACCAGGAGCCCTCTTACCTCAGTGCAAAGGCCACAAGTTCCTCCTGCCAGAAAAAAGGGGGAAAGACTGCTTTAGCAAGCAGGAACTTTTTTCAAGGCACTTATCCTCACCTGGCCTTGGGAAAGGACTTCTCTGAGGACCAGACACTGCACTACATGATTAAGGGCAATTACAGAGCTTGATGCTCTGTAAGCACTGAGCTGTTCCCTAATTGTGACCAGTTTGTGTCTTAGTCTTTTTTTTCCTATCAGTTTTTCATCCTGTTCACCAGCTCCTCCTGCCAAGTTAGCAGGGTCAAGAAAATGTGAGGCTGGGCTACCCTGGGTGAAGCTCCTTCCTCAAACACTCATCCCATGAGGAAGCAGGCTTGGCCTTTTTATTCTAGGCTCTGCTGAGGGGAAATGGGGTAGGCTAAGCCCACATCCCAGGAAATCTTAGTCTTAATATATGGGCCTGCTTGCCTCAGCTCCCAAAAGGGAAGGTCTTGATGTCTTACTCTTTTTCCATTATGATACCATTCTGGCTCCTCTACACTTATTCAGTGAACTCTTGACCTTAATTTAAGGCCTCAGACTCTGGATCTGGACTGCACGACCTTCAAACTTGGAGTGAGGTGTGTCCAATTACCAAATCTTCAACCTTTCTGTTCTTCATGTAACCAGGAGGACACATTGGTGATTTCTGAGTCATCACACTATATGCTTCTGTGGAGGCAGGGATTTCCCCCACCCCAAGTATTATTTAAAGAGGCTGCCATTTTATACATTTTCATTCTTCAAAGTCTACACAAAATTTCCCAAAGGAAAGGCATAAGAGAACTCCCCTAACACATAGTGAGAATCATTAAATGAAAATAAAAGGGTGCAGGTAAGCCAGGTCAAGCTGAATTGAAGAAGAGTAACAGGTTTATTAAGAGCAACTCCCAATAGGTTCTCTGGCCCCAGAGATTAGAGGCCAGAGAAGTCACAGCCCAAACTACAGCAAGATTTTACAGGTTGTAGGCCTGTATGTCTGCCACAAGCTGGGTTTGTGCCCAATTATGGTCAAAAGCTAAGTTCATAGGCAGGGATATGAATGGCTGGCAACTTCAAGGAGCAGGGGAAGCTGCAATAGTAGCTAAGTAACTGTGCTTTTTGGCACCTTTCCTTATTTATTTTTAAAGATTTTATTTATTATGCATACAGTATTCTACCTGCATGTTTGCCTGCAGGCCAGAAGAGAGCACCAGATCTCATTATACATCTATAATGTATAGTTGTGAGCCACCATGTGGTTGCTGGTAATTGAACTCATGACCTCTGGAAGAGTAGCCTAGAGCTCTTAACTGCTGAGCCATCTCTCTAGCCCCCCAAAATATTTTTTAGTTTTTGTTTTTTGGAGACAGGGCTTTTCTGTGTAACAGTCCTGGCTGTCTTGGAACTCACTCTTGTAGAACAGGCTGGCCTAGAACTGAGATCCTGCCTTTGCCTCCTAAGTGCTGGGAATAAAGACAGCACCTTTCCTTTATTCAGTGGGTGGGGTTTGGAGAGATGGAGTAAGGGGAATGGAGCATTCCAAATTGTGCAGTGGTGAGCCATACACAGGCTTCAACTGTAGGCTTCAAATGATCAGGATGATCTAGAAAAACTACAGTACTGAGAGAAAATTTCTATTTGGCTCAGGAATGTGAAACCTTTTCTCACTACCTGCTGAGAACTACCTCCTCTTTTTCTTAGCAGAACCCTACAATATTTACACTCAAGGTGAGGGAGCCAATGACAGTCACAGGATAGACCTGGACCTGGGAACTGACTTCAGACAAACTTGGTTACAAAGGATGGCTGCCTATATACTGGAAAACTAAATGACTCTCAGAGTTGCCTGAATAATGGGCTGTGCTATCCAACAGATGTGTAATACAACTGCCACTGTTTCACAGAAGCTTCATTCCTGGGAGCCACAAACAAAGCAAGAGTCTCACTGTTCCTTAGTTGGTCTGGAGCTTACCATGTAGACCAGGCTGGCCTTGAACTTAGATATCCACCTACCTCTGCCTGAGATTAAAGCACTTGAAACCACAACTAGTTTTAGCTGAGCACATGGCAGCCACCTATAAGCATGGCTTCTCAGAGGCACTCTGCTGTTCTAGAAGTTCCCTTGTGCACATACCACCCTGCTTCAGTTTCTAACTTAGGCTTTCCTTACCCAGTCACAAAAAAATCCTCAAGTCTTTGCTTAGAGTGACTGAGGGCTAGAATGCAGCCTCCAGTTTGTGAGGCCTATGTACCTGATGAGCTGGGTGGAATGGCTATATAAAGGAAGGTTGTTCTGATTCCTAATTCCTCTCCACAAACAAGGCATGGTGGCATACACAATCCTGGCACTGGGGAGGCAGAAGCTATCTATAAGTTCAAGGACAGCCTGATCTACACAGCAAGTTCCAAGACAGAGCTGTAACTCATGTAACTTGTTGCACTCAAAAATCAAGCAAAAATATTGTATAGGCTAGCTGATGATGTCCTTCTATATATACATTTCTCTTACTGGTTGACTGGCCAATAGCCAGGCAGGAAGCATAGGCAGGGCTACCAGACCAGAAGGCTGGGGAGAGGCAGAGAGAGGTGGCCAGATAGACGCCATACTGCTGAAGGAGTAACATGCCAGATTAATGGTAAACCACAGCCTCACGGCAATACAGATAGAAATGGATTAATAATTAAGAGGGAGCTAGCCAGTAAGAAGCCCTAGTTATTAGCCAAACAGCTTAATAATAATTAATATAGCATCCGTGTGTTTATTTGTGGTGAATCAGCTGGGGGACCAGGTGGGACAGAAACTCCATCTTCAGCTAGCAAAATGGTTCATTGGTATAGGTACTTGCTGCCAAGCTGTCCCTTTATCTCCACACATATATACCCATAACAAAAAAGGTAATATTATCAATAAGCAACATATATAGTTATGAATAGGAAATAATGAATTTCTTGTTTAGGTTTGGGTCCTGTGGTGGTGTCACTGAGAACTGCCCATGGGTCATGTATTTGAGTACTTGGTCCCCAGTTGATGAACTGTTTGGGATGGATTAGGAGATGTGCTATTAGAGGTGGGCTTTAAGATTTCGAAAGTCCAGGCCATTCCCAGTTAGTTCTCTGCCTACAGATATAAGCTCTCAGCAACTGCTCCAGCACCAGGCCTGCTTGCCATGCTGGACATGGACTCATTTTCTAAATTTTAAGTCCCCAATAAACTTTTCCCCCTCCTATAAATTGGCCATGGTTTTTCTTCACAATAATAGAAAAATAACAAAGCTCCCATCCTAACACAGTACATGGCATATAAATACATATTCTAAAATATGAAACCCGTTTGTCCTAAAAAATTTTGCAAAAGGAACTCAACCCAAATTTGGAGTCATAGAAGTCAAAAGCACTAGAACTAGTGTTTGAAAGCCACACTTTTGCAGTTCATCTGCTCAGTGCCTGATTACTTATCTCCTTTCATACTGAGTCCAGAAGCTTCCACCTGAATGTAGGAAACAGCTTGGCCAAGAAGATCCGGTGAGAGAAGAGTAACCACACAACATTCAGAACTCCAGAAACACACTCTGAGTATCACAAAAGTTTATTTAGCAAAAAGTTTCTTATGAAAATGTACGTGACCCAATTCTACACCCCAGACAAACAGTCCTTTGGGGAAGGATGTGAATTCCTCTGCTGAACAGCCATTGTTTAGACTCTTTCTAAGGCTTCTAACATGATGATGCTGTTTCCTCGTATGACCTAAAGAAGTCAGTTGAAAAGAATAATTCATTTAAAAAGGCAAATTATAATATAGTACCTTTTCAACATGACACATCAGTGAGGCTTTTCTCAAGCCACAAAGATTAAGTTAATTTTTAAATTAAGACATGAATGAGGTATGGTGGCACACACCTTTAATCCCAGTAACTCAGAGGCAGAAGGATATCTGAGTTCCAGGCAAGCCAGGGATGCATAGTGAAATCCTGTTTTAAAGAGAGGGGAGGAAGAAAATAAAAAACAAAATAAAATAAAAAAAAGCAACGCCTATATTCTAATAGGCCCATTAAAAGAGACTGATATTATGACATTAGGACTGAAAAGTAATGATTAACTTTATGAGATGCCAAGTCACTGTGACTTAGCTTTTGGGAACCAGGGTTACAAGACTGTGCCAACCATCAGCTGTTTCTTCATCTTTAAACAGGGACAATATAGAAGAATAGCCATTATACAATAATAATAATAATAATAATAATACACTAAGATTCTGAGGGGTGAGATTATAGGTATGCATCACTACACTGAGCTCTGAAATAAGTAATACCATGAACTTTTGATCTGAAATGATGTAAAAGAATGATTTAAAATACACAAGTAAAATAGTAAAGTAGTCTACCTTTACCCGGCCACTACCCAACCTTAATAAAACCAAAAGGTTCAAGGGGTTGGGCATTCAGCTCAGTGGATAAGGTCCTATTTTTGCCATAATGGGTATGGTGGTTTGAATGAAAATGGCTCCCAGAGGCTCATAGGGAGTGGCCTTTGAGGTTTCAGAAGCTCAAGCCAGGCCTTGTGTCACCGTCTCTCCCTATTGCACATAGATCCAGATGTAGAATCTTAGCTACTTCCCTGGCATCATGCCTGTCTACATGCCATCATGCTTCCCATCATAATAGCCTAAATACCTCTGAACTGTAAGCAAGCCCCAGTTAAACATTTTCCATTATCAGAGTTTCAGTGATCATGTTGTCTCATCAGAGCAATAGAAACTCTAAGATGAGGGGTGTAGGGGGAGATGACCTCATCACAAGTCCTTATATTCGAGGAATGTAAAAACCTTTTTTTTTTTTTTTTTTTTTTTGTGGCCACAGAACTATTGCTTAATGAATGTTGGAAAGTTCATGTCTAATATGAAAGCTCAGTTGCACATGGTGGCTGCTGAAGCCTGAAATCCCAGCCCTTTCAGAGTTTGAAGGAAGAGTACTCTGAGTTCCAGGCCAAACAGTCAGACTCTATTCTAATCCCCCCACCCCAATTCTGGTTTACCGTATTCTTCTGTAATGAAAGGCATGTTTAACATTTATGCCAAGAATGCAAAGTAATGCCTGTGTGTGCTAGGTAAACATTATAACACTGAGATACATACATTCCTAGGCTCCAAACCTGTATTTTTTCCTAGTTATTTTTTATTATATGAAAGTTTTGACTGCATGTATGTACATGTACCATGAGCATGCCTGGTGCCCAAGAAGATCAGAGGAAGGCACTGCATTAAGGATTGTTGGTAGCTGCAGCGTGGATCAGTCCTCTGCAAGACTAACAAGTGCTCTTAATTACTGAGCCAGGGGCTGGAGAGATGGCTCAGTGGTTAACAGCACTGGTTCTACCTGTACCTCTAGTTCTAGAGGACTTAACACCCTCTTCTGGACTCCACATGCACCAGGCATACACATGGTACACAGACATACATGCAGGCAAAACATCCAGATACATAAAATAAGCATAATTAAACAAACAATCAAAAACAGCCAAGCCAGTTTCACAAGGTCCTGTATCTTAACAAGATATCCTGGGGCATCCTATGCTTTAGAGAATTTTTACTGTAATCAAAAGTCTGGCTATGTATGTGTATGCCTATCTCTATAGGATAAAGTTCAAAAATGGTTTCCAACAGCTAGCTGTTTTAAGCCCTATGATGAGAAGACTAAGAAGAGATGAGATCTTATCCACAGGTACCTGGAATTATTATCACAGCTGATATGTCCATAGATAAAAGGAAAAGAGGAAATGCAAAGTTCTAATCTTTCCTCTTATTTGCCTTTCAAAGGGTATCTAACTTGTATGAGAAGTTGATATAAGGGAAGTGAAGACATACACACACACCTCCTCCATATCAACATTTACTTACCACCATGCCGATGTTATTCTGTTGCCCACTAGTTGCCATCTCCACACACTCATCAATCACAAGATTCATAAAGGGATCAAAGCCCCGTAGTATTCCTTGTACGTGTCTGCCACCATTTAACTTCACTGTAAGAGGGGAAAAAAGAAGTTTCAATAAAGCCCTTAACTGTCAACCATCCATCACAAATCAGGCAGTAAAAGACAGGTTGTTGGAATGTGAGACCACTACCCCATACCCGTACTATCTGCCAAACACCAGGCTAATATATTTTAGCTATTCTTTGTTTTTTTTTTTTTTTTTTTTTTCTTTTCGACAGGGTTTCTCTGTAGCTTTGGAGCCTGGCCTAGAACTCGATCTGTAGACCAGGCTGGTCTCAAACTCACAGAGATCCATATGTATCTACCTCCCGAGTGCTGGGATTAAAGGCATGTACCACCAACGCCCAGCTAGTTATTCTTTTCCTACATTTTAGCCTTTAAGATCCTATGAAGATATCACATGTGCTGTCTCATGACTATAATTCCAGCACTTGGCATAAAGAAGGAGGACTGATTCAAAAGTCCGAGACCAGATTGGGTCATACAGCAAGACCCTATGTCAATGACTCCCCACCAATAACACCTCCCCAACATATATAAAGTAGTATTATCTTTACATAAAGGAACCAAAATTCCAAATAGCAGGGTTCAATGTTAATGTATAGCAGATTAGAGAACCAAATAAATACTAATAAAATCCCCTTGTTTTAAAAACTATATATACTATACTGCATGGGGTCAGGTTTCTAGTTAAGTCTGTATTTCCTATACATTCATAAGAAACAATTGCTGCTTGCTTTGCCTGACTACTTGGAAGCTTGTTTAAAGGAAAAACAGTCAATAAAGTTTCAAATATTACAACACAGGAAACTCCTAATTTTGTCAATGTCAGGGAGGCACAGATGAGATACTCTAAAGTTTTAGGTATTGGAAAATGGAAATTAGGCAAAGAGTCTAACTAGAACTCTAAGAAACCTGATTAATGGAGACTATTTTGGGTACTTTAAAGATTATATACTGCTAAGACAGACAAAAAGAAACTGAGTAACTGAGGTGGTGGCAGACTTACACGATAACTTCTTGTCCATAAATCTGAAAAAGCAAGAGTAAAAATTATGACTTACTTAAAAAAATTCTAAGCATAAACAAACACAGAATCAGTTAAGTTAAAACAATACAATATTCTCTGGGGCTACAGAAGATGGCTCAAATGTTAAGAGACTTTGACACTCCTCCAGAGGACCTGAGATCAGTTCCCAGCATCTATGTTAGGCGATTCATGACCACCTGTAACTTTAGCTCTAGAACTTTCCAGGGCATCTGTGCTCAAATACACATCCTCATACACATAAAATAAGTCTCAAAAATGTTTTGCTTGGGACAATGGTGGTGCATGCCTTTAATCCCAGCACTCAGGAGCAGACGGGATCTAAGTTTGAGGCCAGCTGGTCTATAGAGCAAGTTCCAAAACACTTAGGGCTGTTATACAGAGAAACCCTGTCTTGAAAAACAAAACCAAACAAAAAAGAAGCTAAAATTTGGGCTGGTGAGAAGAGTCAGATTTGCTGCCAAATCTGATTTTGATTCCTGGAACGCTTATCTTGAAAGCAGAGAACAAATTTCTTAAACTATCTTCTGACCTCCATACCTGGTACATGTACACACATACACAAACTGATGTAAAAAAGTAACTCTTTAGAATCTGTATAGCAGAAATACACCATTTAAAACAGCAAAAATCCTGTATGTTTGTGTGTATGAGTATATGTGTACTGGAGCAGTTGTTAGCAGCAGCCAGAAGAACATCAGACACCCTAAAATTCCTCAGAGACAGCTGTGATTTTCTCAACGTTGATGCTGAGAACTGAACTCAGGTTACTCTTAACTGCTGAGTAACCTCTCCAGCTCCCAAGTCCCATATTGTTGTTATGGGTCAGTATATTGTCCACTATTTTAGTGGACAATACAGTGAATATTTACATTAATATAGTTACAAAGATTTGGTTACATTTTGGTTATTCTAAAATAACAAAACTGTATCTAATTCAGCAAGTACAGCTAACACTGGCCTGAAATTCTGTAGCCCAAACTGACTTCAATTTTGCAATCTTCCTGTTTCAGCCTCTTTAGTTTGTATTTGATATTATAGGTGTGTGTGTGTGTGTGTGTGTGTGTGTGTGTGTGTGTGAGTGATATTATAGGGATGTGCCAACGTGTCTGGCAACAGTGTTTTATTTAACATTAAAGCATTAAGATATTAGTGAAATAAGTACATATTTTGAAAATTTAACAGATTAAATAGGAAAATTTAATTCTAGAAAGACACATAAGATCACTGAGTCATGCAGTCAGGTTGCTTGAAACTTACTAATTTATATGCATGTCTGTGTGAATGTGTTATGTATGTGTGGATACTAAAGAGGTCAGAAGAGTCGGGTGTTGGTGGCGCACATCTTTGATCCTGGCCCTAGGAAGGCAGAGGCAGGCCGATCTCTGAGTTCAAGGCCAGCCTGGTCTAGGATAGGCTCCAAAACAATACAGAGGAACCCTGTCTTGAAAAGAGGCCAGAAGAGGATGTTAGAGCCCCTGAGAAGGCAGGATGCACTCAGAGCCATCACACTCTCCAGTGTCCAAATCAGCTTCTGTAGACCAGGCTGGCCTTGAAGGAAGAGATATGCCTGCCTCTGTCTCTGGGATTAAAAGGGTACAAAAGCACGGCCCTGCTGGCTAAAATATCTTTTGTTTGTGTTCATCATGGTGTCAATATGGAAGTCAGAGGACAACTTCAAGGAGTTGTCTTTGAACCTTCAACTCTTCAATTGCTGTCTTCTAGGAATAGGCTAGAAAGTTTCCCTTTCTTTCTCACTCTACTGATGATTGAATCTAGAGCCCCAAGCACTCTAGGCAAATGTATACCACTCAGTTATATCATCATCTTTTTGAGACAGTCTTACTTAGTTATCCAGGTTGGCCTGGAACCTACAGTTCTTTGTCTCAGATTCTTCAGTAGCAGATATTATAAGCCTGTACTACCAGGCCTTGCTTCATTGAGTTTTAATGCATAAAGTATAATGGAAGAATTCAAATATACAGTTAAGCCAGAGTCTGATAGAAGGGAAAAATAGATACATTTACAAATAACAGTTCTAAAACAAAAACAAACAAAAAAATAGACTAGCTTTGTAGACAAGGCTGGCCTCAAACTCAGATCCACCTGCTTCTGCCTCCCAAGTGTGCACCATCACCACCTGGTTTCAAACACTAAATGTTAATAGGAGTTATTTCATAAAGCAACAAACATAGGAGCATGTTTAATTCTTACAAGGCATGTACAATTATTACTATATTATACAGATGAGAACTAAGGTTCAGGGTGGTGGCTTGAATGAGAATAGCCTCCACAGGGTCATATACTTGTATGCTTAATCTCTAGCTGATGAACTGTTGGGAAGAAATTAGAAAGTGTGTTCTTGTTGGATGAGTTGTCACTGGGATACTGGTGGGGCAAGCCTTTAACCCCAGCATTGGGAGGCAGAGGCCAGCCCGGGCTACAGGGCAAGTTCCAGGACTACCAGAGCTACATAGAGAAACCTTGTCTCAAAAAACCAAAACCAAACAAAGACAATAAATGTCACGCCCAGTGTCTCTCTACCTGTCTATTTCTCATCATGATAACCATGGACTAACCTTCCAAAATTGTAAGTAAGTCCCCAATTAAATGCTTTCTTTTATAAAAGTTGGTCACGGTGTCTCTTCACAGCAACAGGATATCGAAGTTTAGAACTTCTCTCAGGCACATACCAAGTAAGAATATGGCTGCTTAGCCGAGCATTGGCAGTGCACAACTTTAGTCCCAGCACTTGGGAGGCAAAGGCAGGTGGCTAGCCTGGTCTACAGAGCCAGTTTCAGGACAGGTTCTAAAACAATACAGGGAAACCCTTTCTCAAAAATCCAAAAAAGAATATGGCTGCTGGACTGCAGATGGAGGGGCTTGAAGTCTGGACTTGACTTTGCAGAGATAAATTGTTACAGGAGAATCAATCAGTGGCTCACAACCCTCTATAATGAGATCTGGTACCCTCTTCTGTCATGTAGGCAAACATACAGGCAGAACACTGAAAATCTTAAAAAAAAAAAAAAAAAAAAAAAAAAAAGAGGTGGGAAGTTGACTGTGCTTAGGCAGGGAGTTCAGCTTCGAGACTACTGAGACACTTGGCTAGAAGTGACCAAGGAACACTTTGTCATGCTAAACTAGGTTGTATGAGTAGGATTTATGAGAAAATAAGGGAGGCAGACGTAACAATATTCCAAAATTTATAAAATCCAGGGATGAACTTCAGGGAACTGTTCAGTAGTGGAACATCATGAACAAAGCCCTGCCTGAATCATAACATCACAAACAAGCCAACAAAAAAGTCAAAACACAACTAATCCAGACAAAAATCACTAGTTACAGTCTCTGAAAGGCCCAAGCATTAACTGTAAAGAATCAAAAGACATTTAAGATTACAAACCAACAGTGCAGTGCAGGGTAATTTCTACTTATGGTTTAATAAATTTTTAACAGGTCCAACAAAGGGGTTTCAGATCAAGGTTTCTTTGATAAAAATGTGCACTCAAATACAAAGTTCCCATGCATTGGAGTCTTTATAAGCCCAGTGATAAGCTATACACAAGTGCAGTCTGAGGAGACAAAAGCTTTAAACTGGGTCCTGTTGAACCAACATCTTACTGCCTAATTTTATTGGGTGCAGAATAAAACCCTGAAAAAACTAGCTTTCTCCGAGTAGAAAACGAATTTTCCTACACGGACTTATTACCAGGGCAAGATACCACACAGCATTCAAAATTTACCTGCATGCAAGAAGGCAAGCAAGTGTACGTTTGACTATGCTTCAGAAACCTAATTCTTGGGGCTTGGTTCAGCACTTTCTGATTTTTCAGAGAACCCGAATTCACCCTTACTACTCACGCCGGGGGGTCACAACCTCCGGTGGATCCGGATCCGACGCCCTCTCAGCAACCCATGTGCACAAACACACAATGAAACATGTCTGTGAGCATCAAAAAACAAGCAAAACAACCTCACTATAAACTTAAAAATGATTACAAGGGGTCAAGAAAGAGGAACTGTACTTCCAACTTCCCCCCACCCCAACATAAAAATTCACTGTTTTTGTTTATAACGGTCTCACTTCTTAGCCTAGACTAGCCTGGAACTCGCGGTAATCCTCTTGCTTCAACCTCTTAAGTATTGGCCACAAAGACAATCGCAACCATGCCCAGCTGCGGGGTGGGTTTTTCCTGTGTAACAGCTCTAGCTTTTCTGGAATTCTTTTTGTAGACCAGGCTGGATCCTGCCTTCCGAGTGCTGGGATTAAAATAGTGAGCCACCAAGCCTGGCTTTTCAAATGCACTTTAAAAAAAATAACCTATTTTTTATTTTATGTGCATTGTTATTTTGGCTGCATGTATGTCTGTATGAGGGTGTCAGATCTTGGGAGTGTAGAGACAGTTATGAGCTGCCAAGTAGGTGCTGGGAATTGAATCCCGGTCCTAAGGAAGTACAGTCAGCGCTCTTAACCACACTGAGCCTTCTCTCCATCCCCTCAAATGCACTTTTTAAAGCTGTGAGTTTCCGGTTCCTCACAGGCAACCACGCGCCACGTTGTCGACAGCTGCCTTGGTTCCTAACCAGGTAGCCCTCTGATAGTTTATCTTTGGGAACGCTGAGGAACTGCCACTGTAGTAACCATGCTGACCGGATCTCAGGGCCACTTACGGCTCCCACGAGCGCCTGGACCTCGGCCGGGCCGGCTTTACTCACTTCTTAAGTTCTGGAGGGTGAGCCTTGCTCATGGCGACTCTTCAAGCGGGCTCGGCACGATGAAAAGGAGCGGGCGGCCTCACAAACGCACGCGCAGCAAGTCAGGCGCTAATGTCTGACGTCACCCCCGCGCTGGGCAATCGATTTCCGGTAACCGTTTTCTTCATCTCGCGATACCGAGGGCGCTGGAACCCGCACCACACTTCCGGTTGCGTCGTCAGTGACTGGCTACGACCAAGAGGCGGTGCCTCGGCTAAGCTTCCTTTGTGTAAAATTGGAGTGGTGGGTTCCGTGCTTCTTTGCGCGTCACTTGCTTTTTTTCTTAACTTTCTCTTTTCCTTTTTTCTTTTTCTTTACATTTTCATCGTTTCTCCTTCCCCGCCCTCACCCGTTTTTGATGTAATTCATACGGCTTCGAGCTCACCGTATAGTTGAAGCTGACTTAGAACCTATCTTCATGCCTCTGCCTCCTGTGCACCACGCAGTCCATTTCCTATTATCCAGGTATACTCAGGCGAAGTTTACGGTTCCTGAAGCTTCTCTGCACCAGTAGCGGCTGGGGCCGGGGCTGATTCTAGGTTGTAAATCCAGAGCCTGGAGTATTCTTGACGCAGTCCTGCAGTTTGGGATCCACTGGCACCAAAACTTCACTTAGCAAATCTCAATCCCTTCACATAAAATGTGAGATATGCCACACCAAAGTCCTGAGGTTCGAGCCTGCCTTTACCTCCTGAGTGCTGGGATTAAAGGTGCTCCCTTTCCCAGGAGTGGCACTGCCCTCTGAACCGGGCTTCCTCACATCAGTCATTAAGAAAGCATACCCGAGTTGGATGCAGTTCAACTGAGGTTCTTACCATGTGACTAGTTTGTGTCGTTGTCAAAGCAAACAAGTATAGTCTTAATTTATACTCTTCCCCCACTTGCTGTTAGTTGAAACTAGGACATGAACATACTAAATATGTAGCTTAGGTTGTCCTCAAACTAGGGGTTCAAGCCTCTTCCCCTCAACCTTATTAAGTACTGGGATTTCTTTGTATAGCTCTGGCTGTCCTTGAACTCAGAGATCTAGCTGCCTCTGCCTCCCAAGTGCTGACTAAAGGTGCTTGAGTCTAGGTATCTTCTTTCTCTTAGTGGTTCCCACCCACTGCTATGCACTCAGGATGTCTTAAAACATGTATCACTACCCACTAGGAAAAAGTTGGAGACATTGAAACTTTATTTAAAAACCAAACCACTTGCAAAATATATTGCAGGCTTGACAACAAACTAACAAATATTATCACTGTTTCAAGTAGTTAATTGGTATAAATACAACACAGTACTTATCCAAAAGATAAGGTGTTGGGCAGCAACACTGCACTGTAAAGCTGCAGGCAAAAAAAAAAAAAAAAAAAAAAAAAAAAGTGTTATTTGTTAAGAAGATGTGTGCCTGTGCCTGTCTTGCTCTATAGTGGCCCTAGCTTTCTTTGGCCCAAGTTGCTTACTTTTAGGCCTCCTTGTTGCTAGAAGATAATCTCTATAAAAGGCTCTGTGAATTCAGGGGGCTGAGGGAGTAATACTGGCTTTGGACTTTTGTTCTGTGAAATCTGGGGATATGTTACTTTGCTACACATGTCAAGAGAAAGAAGGTGTTTCCCATACATAGTATGATGCAACCCCACTTCTTCAGGGGCTTCTAGAATGACAGAATTTGAATAGGCCTTGGCATCTCAATGGCCAGAAAATCCAAGGAACCTTTAGAAATTATTCAAACTACTCTCCCTCCTGTATCTTAAATCTACTGTGTGCCCGTGTATATAAGACAAAGGCAAACAGAAAAGACCTGGAAAGGACCCCTCTCCTCCCTCTAAATGACTAGCCTACTGGGTTGTTTCAGGGCACATGCAAAGTGTGGTGACACTTGTAAACAGGAGCTTGGCACTTTCCTCAAACTTTACCAGCAGGCTGAAGAAGGCTGCTAGCTCAGTCTGTGTAGTAAGAATCTGAGCCCTTGGTATGAGGGTAATCTCTACTGTCAGAACAAGCTCTTGTACATGAAAATTTAGGACTTAGAATTCTCCCCTGTGCTATCTGTGATCCATATTTTAGCACCAGGTTCTTCCTACTTCACCTTCTAAGATCCAGATGCAAAACTGGTGTCCAGAGGTGAATGGCATGTGCTGGAACTTGACTGTGTCCTGAGTTTTCTTCATTCATAAACATTGCTTAACAGATTAAACTTTCTTCCTTTTAAATATCGTGCCCTTAGCCCCATGGTCACTGGCAAACAATTTTATTTCCCGATGGATGACAGAGACTCCTTCATTTTTTTGGTCATTGTTGGGATGAGGTGCATGTGGTCATCCACACACTTGGCCACACAGCTGTCCAGCTGTCGCTTCACCTGCAGCTCCTTATTTCCTGCATCTATCGAGTCTTTGGCTTTGTCATTGCAATGCATGGTGCACCGGGCCAGGCGGTCCTGTGGTGAGAAGGAAGAGAGGGGAAGGCTGAGAGTTTGGCTTCCATTGTCTGAGTATTGGTCCCATGTTAGGTCTTGGACTACAGGCTTCATACAGATTGTCTCTGCCAGTTTCTAAGGGCAGTATTTTCTTAGCTAAAGTAGAAGGTACCATCGGGAAGGCTTAGACTAAACACTGTTATCAGAGGAATGAAAGAAAAAATTTTTTATTCAAGATGCTGGCAGCAAACAAAAGACTATTGTTAGGTTTTTCTTTTCTTCTACTTATTCATGTGTGTGTTGTGTGTGGTTTTAGATGTGTATTTGTGGATGTGCAGGCCGGGAAGTACATGTTGGGAGCCACCCTCCATTGCACTTCTAGATATTCATTGAAGCGGGAGCTTCCAACCAGATCCAGAACTCACTGATATGGCTAGTCTTGCTTGCCAGCCTGCTCTAGAGTCTGTTTCTGCCTTTTGAGGCTGCAATTACAGATGGGCTACCATGCCAAAGAGACAATGAATGGTTTCTGGTAAACTGAATTCCGGGCATGTTTTCATGGCAAGTGCTTTCTTTAAGCCCTGAACTGTCTCCCTAGCACACATTTTAATTCTTTACTGTCTGTTCTTGCTACAGGAAAACAATTCAAACATTTGTCAAGCATCTACTATGTGCCAGGCTTTCTTCTAATGTGAAATATAGAAATGAACAGAAGATAAATATTTCTGCTCACATGGAATTTATAGTTCAGTGTAGAGATGTTAAGAAAGTAGGATATGAATCAGGAGTTCAGGAGTGAGGTCTGAAGGCAAGCAATGTCAGGGGTATCTAACATCTTGGCTTCTTTTGGCCATACTGTTATCTATACTTTAGGCTCAAGAAAGGTAAAACTACTAGGTGTGGTGGCACACTCCTTTAATCCCAGTATTTGGGAGGCAGAGGCAGGTGATCTCTGAGTTCCTTGTCAGCCTAGTCGATAGAGTGTTTTAGGACACAGGAAAAACTCAGAAGCCAGGACCAATGCCAGCCTGTGTACTCCAGTGGGCAGAGGCTGGAAAGGGAAAAAAAGCCAGCAAAGGAGGCAGAGATAAATGGCCAGGAGTGGAGAGAAGCCAGGAGTAAGGTGCCTGTGTTCAAATGGTTAAAATGCTTGGAGGAGGAGAGGGAACTACTGTGTAGACAGGTCAAGTCAAGGGCTGAGCCTGACTGCTGAATGTAACCCCATGGTTACCCTCCTGATCACTGTGAGCAGCTCTGCCAAGTGAGAGTTAGCATGGAATGATTGTAAAGTGAAAGAGCATAGCAACCCAAGAACCAAACTTTTTTATTTTTATTTTTGATTTTCCCAGACAGGGTTTCTCTATAGCTCTCTAGTTCCTATCCTGCAACTTGATCTGTAGACTAGGCTGTCCTTGAACTCACAGAGATAGGCCTTCCAAGTCCTGGGATATACCACCCGACCTGTTTTAAGGATCTCATCTAGACACTTCTCAATATCACTAAAGGAGCAATGCTTTGTTATTACTTCACAATGACCAGGCATTTGAAGTGTTTGCATATTAGAGTGTGAAAGTGTATTTCACATTAGGTGTAACTGACAGGTGAATGGAAACTGGGGCTGGTGTGTGCTTCCAAATCTTACAAAACACTTAGAGAATGGGAGGAAAATGAAAAGTATGGATATTTTTTGTTTTGTTCCAAGAGGGAAAAGGAGATTTACAGTATACTGTAGGGGCCTGGTGTGACAGGTTTGTAATCCCAGCACTTGGGAGGTTGACACAGTAGGACTGCTCTGAATTTCAGGTCAGCCTGGGCTACAAGAGCTGAGACCTATCTTAAAAACCTGAAGAATATGAATGCTTTTTATGACTGATCTTTCTGTACCATGGAATCCTCTCTGGCATGTGTGCTGTGTCATGCCTCTTAAGATCAGAGGACAAGCCAGGCGTTGGTGGCCCACACCTTTAATCCCAGCACTTGGGAGGCAGAGGCAGGTAGATCTTTGTGAGTTTGAGGCCAGTGAGCAAGTCCCAGGATAGGCTCCAAAAAAATACAGAGAAACTCTGTCTAGAAAAACCAAAAAAGATTGGAGGCTCCTTTCATCTTTATATAGATTCTGGGGATTAAACTCAAGTTGCTAGACTTGTATGGCAAGTACTGAGCTAACCACTAATTTATATCTTTTTAAGACTAATACCTTCCTCAGTCAATTTTTTTTTTTAAGGAAAAATTACATTTCTATGGGAAAATATGGCACAACTTAAAAAGCACTCAACTCCCAGGGCTTTTCCCAAAATTTCAAATCCCATGAATACCAGTTAGTCAAAGGTCTGCCACCAGTGTTAACAGAACTAAGGCCCTGAAGCAGCATAAGTGCTTCTCATCTCCTGCCAAAGAGCTGTTCAAGGACTTGAGAACTCTGAGCCATTCCTCACCTGGAACCTTTCCAGCTCACTGGTCACCAAGGCCTGGGCTTGAGCCAAAGGTGCATGGCATCGCTCGATGCATTGGTGCACTTGCTGCATAGATGCCTGGTTGTCCTCACAGCAGTTGGCGCTGCACCGGAACATGAGGCCCTGGGGAGGGAGGGCAGAGTCTGGTTATAAAGGAAGACTCCTAAGACAGTCCACCAAGGACTGCAAGGGTTTGGAGGCTTCGTTTCCACCTGTATGATCCTCGCCACTTTCTGCTTTACTTTCCCTGCGAATATCAGGACTTCTTAAGACTGGGATGATCACCGGGCCTACCATTTGTAGGATGAGGATATACTTGGGAGGGCGCTTGCCTAATTCTAAAGACAGTCCCGTGTTCCATCCCGCACCGCATAAACATCAGGGTGGTGGCTCATGCCTGAATTCCCAGCACTGCAAAGGTGGAGGAAGAGAGACCAAGGGTTGGAAGCCAACCTGGGTTAAACGAGAAGCTGTCTGTTGCTACTACTAGCTCACTGGTACATAACTGGGAGGAAGAAAACACGTTCTGAAAACCAGGTATCTGCAGCATAGTTAAGAGGTCGTCCTGGTTAGTCAATGCCCCACCAGTGGACAACCCACACAGAGGACGGTGGGGTCGCAAGTTTAAGAGAAGCCAGTAAGGAAAGGGAGGCGGGGCCGCGCCCGTGGTGTTCAGGGTTCATGGCATCTGAACCAGCACAGGATAGCTAGAGGAGACTTCGGCCCGCTGGTTCTCCTGAGCCGGGCTCTTCGGGCCTCGTGCCGGTTCACCTCAGCGGCGGCCGAACACACATAATCAAGGCCAGGCAGGAAGAAACGGCCCCGCGCGAGGCCCTGGGCTCGAACGTCACCGCCTCCACCCCCACCCAACCCGAGCTTTCCAATCCCACCCCGGTGCGGGGCCGCGCCGCTACCTGCATCTTCCGAATGTTCTCTCTCTCCACACTTTTCACCATGGCGTCCACAGCCTCCTGCACTCGAAGCTGCTGCACCTCCGCCATAGCGAATCTGAGCCGCGTCGCGCTGCGCCAGCGCCCGCGTGCACTCGCTGCGCCCCGCTCCCTACCTCACGCCCCGCCCCTCGCCACCCTTTGCCTCAGTGCCGAGTTCTCTTTTCGCTCCGCCCCCTACCTCACTCCCCGCCCCCTGCCACCCATCCCTCCGTGGCTTTGCCTCGCCCCCTAGCCACTCAGTCCCGCCCCTTCACACTGAACCGGACCCCCCCGCCGGGTCACCACGAAGTCTACCCGGTACTTTGCTCCGCCCCCCTGGCCAAGGCTCATCTTACTCTCAGTACGCACTCCCTTCCCGGGCCCTCATCGCCCCCTGGTGTCCAGACTGCGCACGCCGTAACTTCTTCATTAGAGCCAAGCTTTTGGTGGCCAGAGAGCTCATGGAGGGTCTGCCTTCTTTTCTGCCTCCAATTAAAAACAAAAACAGACAAACAAAAAACCACCAAAAATTAATGCAATTATTAGCTCCTGGGTGTACAGTTTGATCAGTTATTATTTTGCCTTTTTTTTTTGTTGTGGAGTAGAACTGGATGTATATACCACAATTTATTTACTTAATTTCCAAGTTGGTAGACATTTTTTCTTGAGTTACTAGTTATTATGAATAAAGGGTACTCTTTGGGTTAGGGTTAGGGCAGATGTATATTTCTGTATGTAGTTGTGAAATGAATTAGCAGGGATGGGTGTGTGTGTGGATATTGAGACCGTAGTGTGTATATGCTAGATACAACGAGCTGTTTCTGAACTCCTGGATTGCTTTTATAAGCCATGTGCCCTCACGCTCCCATTTCTATTGTCTTATGCTGTCGTCTGTCAAACACACGTGGCTGGTCTACGCAGGGGCGGGGTGCAAACAGGAGCATCCAAGGGGAGGAAGGGGGAAGATAGAGGCTGTGTGGAAGAGCTGGGCTGTAGGTGGTCTCATTGGAGAGAAGGGAGGAGATGGTCCGAGTGTTTCAGGAGGTGAGCTTGCATTGTATCTTCGGATTGAACCAGAGGTCCTTGCCTGGCACTCAAAAGGAGGAAGAGAATGCTAGACAGGCACGGTGAGTTGCAGTGAACAAAACAGAGAAAAAGGTTAAAGCTTTTGTGGAAAACTGGAGCGGAAAAAAAGAGATTGGCGTGTGAGTGCTGGAGACTTTAAGTACTTACGGCTACTGGCCACTAGATGGCAGGATAATTCAGGTTTGAGGTAGGGAAAGCCTGCCACAATCCATTGTCCTTTGAGGAGAGCAGTGCTTCATTATGGCTGGACTGGGTGGGATTGGGGCCAGGACAAGTTCACTATTTCAAGCCAGGCTTACAGGAGCTCCCAGGAGCACCTGGAGTCAGGGCAACGACAGCAGTTACTAATAGTCCAGGTGTTTTGCAGCTACTTCCCTTGGGGTCTGAAGTGGGTTGTTCACTGTTCATTTTCTCTCATTGGGCAGAGAATCCAGGCAGAGGAAGCAAAGGCTCTGGAACTTTTAAACCCTAGTGGGACAAGATGCCTCCTCCAGCCGAGCTGACATCTGACTGCGTCATGAGACTGACTTCATGATTCCAGATCCCACAGAAAGTTGTTTATAATAGAGTCTCTCTTTTCTCTTTATTCCTAAAATTTATCGTGGAGTTTCAGTAGCCTCTTCTACATTAAAGCCCAGTTAATCACACTGAGCTCTGCTTGAAAGTCTTTGCTAAAGCGGACGTTGTTAGCTTCAGCCCTGCAGTATTTATGGAAAGTGACTCCTGACATGTGTCACAACATGGGCCTGCCCTTTAGGACAGTGATTGATCACTGTTTAAAGACCAGATCTCACAGCCTGAAGACAACAAGCCAGGCCTCTATGCAGCTATTTGAGGGACCAAGAGTTAGGAAGCTAGTTGTCTGTGCTGTGGCCTCATTGTATTCCTTGATTAATGGTCCTGACCAGTACTTGGCTCCTCCATCCTTTTTGTCGTGGACACTATGTTGTACTAGTTTACATGACATGAAATGTCCCTCCATTTCCTCAAAACTTACACAAAAAGCTCATATTTCCATTGTTCTTGGCATTGCTTTGGAGACTTTCTCTGAAGAGGCTCCTGTGCCCCCACCCATGCCTCTCCTGGCAGCTGTCTTTGTCTTTCCCTCTTTTATTCTCTTTTAAAATATATTTGTTTCATTTATGTATACCACATGCATCAGGAGCTCAGGGAGGTCAGAAGAGGGTGTCAGATCCCCTGGAACTGGAGTTACAAGTGCTTTTGAGCATCCATGTAGGTGTTGGGAATTGATCCTGGGTCCTCTGCAAGAGTGGTAAGAACTTTTAAGTGCTGGACCACTTCTCCAGCCTCATCTTATACTTATTTATAATAAAGCCCCTCTTGCATGTTTTTTCTTTTTGAGGTAGGGTTTCTCTGTAGCTTTGGAGCCTGTCCTGGAACTTTCTGTGTAGACCAGGCTGGCCTTAAACTCACAGTGATCTGCCTGCCTCTGTCTCCTGAGTGCTGCCACTACTCCTGGCATTTTTTAATGTTCAAGACAGGGTCTCACAATGAACTCTGGGTGGTTTGAAACTAATAACTGTGTGGCATGGAACTCAATATGTAGAACTCAATATGTAGCTTCAAACTCATAGAGACCCACCTGCCTCTGCTTCTTGAGTGCTAGGATTAGAGGCATGTACCTCATTTAGCTCCCTCTCCAGGTTTTAAAGGGAAGCCTTCTTCTCCTCTTCTGGGGTCAGTTATGCAGTCTCCACTTGCTCCCATATATCCAGTGACTGTATGGAAAATGGGAGAGGAATGAAATTAAAACACAAATATCATGATTTGAGCAAGTCCTAGGGCAGGGAGGGGGTGATTGTCAACAGAATCCTTGGATAGGTTGAATACTGCAGGGAAGAGGCATGTTTGCCTTTAGAATTCCCAAGAAGGTGATCAGGCTCAAGAGGGCTGATGGCCACGAGGTCTATTTTGGAACAGAGGGGCTCAGGCAGCCCCTAGGCACTCCAAGACTCAATGTGATTATCAGCTGCCTCCCAACAGCAGGAAGCAGGCAATGCGTCTGATGCCTCTGTGTGGGTTTTCCAGTTCTCACTTAATGTTAGCAGTGCTGTAGGAATCGAAGCACAACAGATCATGGTGGAGCAGAAGGCACTGAGTTAGTTCATCATGCACAGTAAGGGTCAGGTAATGCTTCTGTGAAAATTTAGTGTGTGTGTGTGTGTGTGTGTGTGTGTGTGTGTGTGTGTATGTGTGTGTGAGAGAGAGACAGGTGTGCACAGTGGTAAATGTAAATTGTCTCTCCTTTTTATGATTTTTGTGTGTGTATGTACAAGCATGCATGAGTATATGTGGATCAGATGCATACAGGAGTCCTTGGAGACCAGAAGAGGGTACTAGATCACTTGGTACTGGAATTACAGGCAATTGTGAACCACAACGTGGGTTCTGGGAACTAAATAGTGCCCTCTTCAAGAGCAAGCCTTCCTAACTACAGAGTCATATCTCCAGCTACCCCTTCTTTAATTTCTTTTTGTATGTGTGTATGTATGTATGTAGGTACATGTGAGTGAAGGTGCCTGAATAAGCCAGAAGAGGGTGTTGGATCCTCTGGAGCTATAGTTAGACGTAATTTTAAGCTGCAATGTTGGTAATGGGAACTGAACTCATGTCCTCTGTAAGAGCAGTGTGTGTCTTGAACTGTTTAGCCATCTCTCTAGCCCCCCAATTATGGTCTTCTACTCTGGATTATGGTCAGGGTTGTTAAATCTGGAGCTGAGGAAACAGTCTGCAGATTCCATCGTGGGCCGAGCATCAAACTGCTCTGTGTGTTCTCAGCCTCTAACTATGCAGCCTCCAGTGAGTATTATTAATTCCTGGGTGTGGTGATGGCTGTGAGTTTATGTCTACGAGGAAAAGGTAAACTGTTATTACTGTTGCTGGAAATTTTGTGTTTCTTTCTCTCACTCTCTTATTAGTGTGGCTGTCATAGACAAACAATGATGACATGGATAATAGTTTTAGAGCCAGCAGTGGCCAGTATACAAGTTACTAGTCTTGTTGCTGTGACAAAATACCTGACAAGAAATGAATTAAGGGGCTGGGAGATGATGGCTCAGCAGCTAAGAGCACTCGCTACTCATGCACAGGACCCAGGTTTGATTCCTAGCACCCACACAGTGGCTTACAACCATCTGAAACTCCAGTTTTAGGGGATCAGATACTCTTCTGACCTTTTTGGGATCTGTACACTTATAGGGGCACAGACATACATGCAAACAAACATACATGAGATAAAAATGAATCAATCTTAAAGGAAGAACTTTGTTCTTGTAGAGGACCCAGCTCCATTCCCAGCACCTACACGTGGCTCAAAACGGTCTGTAACTCAGTTCTAGGCGATCTGGTTCTTCTTTTGGCCTTTAGGCGTCCCTCTGTCTGGGACTTGATTTTATTACCTGTAAAATGAAGTGGTAGCCAGCCGGTCCCTATGATTCCCATCAACTTTCTATCAAGGAGGCTGAAAGCCCTTTGCTAATTGCAAAACACCATGAGCCGAAGTTGGAAGTGTTGAGGGAAGGAGAGCTCAGTTCTGAGGCTGAGCCAACTTTCTGCTACTATAAACAGGTACCCAGGCCCATCAACTTAGAAAGGAGGAAAGCTTTACCTTGGCTTAAGGATTTGGAGGTTTTAGCTCATGAACCATTGCCTATCACTTTTGGGCTTATTTAAGGCAGCACACCACAGCAAAGTGTGCAGATGGGGAAGCCACTTTATTTTAGGGTGGTGGGGTGGGGGGAAGCAGAGAGGAGCAGTTGGAGTCCCATTAGCTCCTTCAAAAACACTTAATTTCTTCTCACTGGGTTCCACCCCTTAAAGGTCTACCATCTCCCCAGAGTACAACAGATTGGGGGCCTTTGGTGGACATAGATCCAAACCATGACAGGGTCCTTCTGAAGACTGATGGCTGTGGTGGGGTGTTGGGGCACAAAGGTCCTTGTACCCACAGATCACTAGGGAAACCAAGAATGCTAATCACATAGTGGCTTTTCTCAGTGGAGGCGTTAGCATACCTGTTTTCCCATCCAGAAGGCTAGACATAGATTTTGTTAATGACTTGGTAACTCTTGTGTTATCTATAGAGGCAGACCTACCCAAATTCCATAGAGTGCTTATCCCAGACTCTTCCCTCCCTGGACTGTTACCCATCCTTAGGGGAGATGCCACATGTATGTTACAGCCGGCTGACCTCTATGCTGTAGGTCAGAGACCACACTAGATTCTAGGCTTTTTGGCTATAGAACCCACTCTCATAGTCACATGTACTTTATAAAAGAGTTTCTAAGTTGTCATAAGCTTTATTGACTGATGCCTGGAAACCTTTTCCCAAGTTGTACTTGTTTTAACTATGCTGACAATGAACCTCCTGGCATTAAACTTCCCAAAGTCTGATCCAGATTGAAGTCAATATAAACTAGGTTCTCTCTTCCTCCTCTTTCTTTTTGGAGATAGGGTTTCTTTGTGTAGTCCTAGCTGTCTTCTTTAGACCAGGCTGGCCTCAGACTCACAGATATCTGCCTCCTGAGTGCTGGGATTAAAGACATATGCCACCACCAACCTGCTGAACTGGGTTTTCATTCTCACCTCTTTAAGGGTTCACTTCCCTGTCTGAAACCTGTGGGATCTCCTCAGTGGGTTGGATGAGATGTGCTAATGAGGTTCCTGGGCTCAAGAGACTAGTGGGGTTTTACAGGGTACCCAAGGTTGCTGGGGACTCATTTAATCTATTGTGAATACTTTACCATGCAGTGCAGACAGTGCAAACACACACAGTCAGCAGGAAGAGTGACAGATGGGGTGGGTGGCATTTTTCTTGGAGTATCAGGATGTCAGTGACTTCACACTGTGGGAGGTCTCTGATTAGACAGCCTCAGTTTGTGGCTCCTCAGGAACCCAAGACAGGGAGGACCATCTAAACTGAGCTAGACTATTAGCAGACTTGCTCTTCCACTCAAGTTTGAGATGCGAGAAAGGAGACAATGACCAGGAACAGTGTGATCATCTTTCTTTGGAGCATTGAGGGTACTTAGCAGAGGTCAAAGAAAGTATTATTGTGTATGTGTGTGTGTGTGTTTACATACTAGTGTGTGTATGCATTTGTGCAGCCACACATGGCTTTTAAAAAAAGTTAAACAATTTTATTTATTTATTTTTATTGTGTGTAAGTATTTTGTTTGCATGTATGTCTGGGTACCACATGCATACCTGGTGCTCAGGGAAGCCAGAAAAAGGCATCAGATAGTTGTGAGCTACCATGTGGGTGCCAGGAATGAAATCCTGTTCCCTGGAACAGCAGCCAGTGATGTTAACTGGCTGAGCCATATCTCCAGTCCTATGTAAGCTTTTCATGTAAGCACTTTGGATTCAATATCAGATCTTTATTCAAATACAATAAATGGTCTCACCCATTGATCCTTTATTTAGTTTTTGGTGTAGCTCAGACTGGCCTTGTTTCTCTTGCCTCAGCCTCTTGAGTACTGGGACTAAAGGTGTATACCACCACACCCAGCTTAAGCATATTCTTTAAAGTTTTTATTACATTTTTATGTATTCATTTTGAATACATGTGTGTATGGGTCATGCATAGCATAGCATGTGAGTATGGAGATCAGAGGACGATTTGCAGGTGTAGCAGGCTTTCTTTTGTCCACCAGCTTGCTCCCAAATGGCACCACTCAGACTTGTTAGCTATGAATGCTCAGTCTCTTATGCTTGCACCACTAGCTCTGATAACTTAAGTTAGCCTGTTTCTCTTCATCTACATTTTACCTCAGTTCTTCTTACCTTTCTTTCATTCTGTATGTCTTACTGTGTCTTGCTGGCTGATGGCTGCCTAGTTCTGGGCATCTCCCTCTTTTTCGCTCTTGTTCTCAATCCTCTCCTCTCAAGCCTAGATTCTTCTTCCTACTTATTTTGTCTGCTCACCAGTCCTGCCTATCCCTCTTATGCCTAACCTTTCAGCTTTTTATTAGACCAATCAGGTCTCTCTGCTCCACCTTCCTACTTCCTGTCTCCTCCCAGACCGAATAAAAGAAAGTCAGCTGAGCACCAACATTTACCTCTCTTTGCTTCCTGAGTATGTGACCAGCTAGCTGCCTCAGCTCTTGTCACTATGGCTTGTCCATCAGGATGGGCTGTATCTCCAAACTATAAGCCATGCAAACCCTTTTGTAAGCTGCTTTTGTAAGGTATTTTGTCACAACACTCAGACAAATGACTAGTACGGGATAAAGATCAATTGAATGTGAAGAGCAAAATCTATCAGTGCTGTTTTTGCTAGAGGAAAGGTTGGCTGCCATCACTGGCAGAGACTCAGAGATGGGCAGCAGAGAGAGGATGCTTCATCAGGAGAGCAGGGAGGAAGAACAGTTGTGTCCTGATTGGAGACTGGCAGCATGGGGAAGCTGTAGGTGGGCTTGCCAGAGAATAGAATGCAGAAATCACATACATGACCTTCTCTGTCTGGTTGAAGGTGGAGATAAAAACTGGGGAGACCGTCAATTGTTTATCAGGTCCTGGGCATCTGTAGCAGCCATATTTATTTCTGGGTGTTGTTGCCATGACAGTGGCTTCCAGGCTGTCTGTTGTAGATGGGGTGCTGCCTGTGCTCTGGCTTTGTCTATTCATCCTCTTGGGCATGTTCGGAAAGTACTCATCATGACTCTGCAATATAGGGCTCCTTCCCTGGGGCAGGATTTTCCTCTGAAGAGTAGTGCTTGAGTCCTGGGACTGTGCTACCTACCTTTCTTCCTTTTTTTTAAAAAAAGTTTTACTTATTTTATGTTATATGTATGAGTGTTGTATTAGGGTGCTCTAGAGGAACAGAACTGATAGAATGAATCAAACACACACACTCGCACACACACACACACACACACACACACACACACTCACACACTCAGGATTTATTAGAGTGGCTCACAGGCTGTGGGCCACCTAGTCTAACAATAGCTGTCTCTCAACAGAAAGACAAACAATCCAGTAGTTATTCAGTTCATGAGGCTGGATGTTTCAGCTGGTCTTCAGTGCATGTTGGAATCCCGAAGAAGTAGGCCAGTGAATAGTGAGGGCAAGCAGGCAAAGACCAAAAGTCTCTTTGTTCCTTGTTCTTTATAAAGGTTGCCATGGGAAGGCGTGGCCCAGATTTAGGGTGGGTCTTCTGATTTCAAATGATCTGAATTTAAGGGGGGTTTTCCTAACTCAAAAGATACAGTTAACGGAAAGTTCCTTACAGGTGTGCTCTGTGACTTGGGTTTTTAGTTAATTCCAGATGTAGTCAAATTGACAACCAAGAACAGGCATCACAAATGTTCTGCCTGCATGTGTGTGTGCATGCCTGGTGTCCATAGAGGTCAGAACAGAGCATCAGATTCCTGAAATGGTGTTTGTGAGCCACTGTGTAGGTCTGGGAACCAAACTTGGGTCCTCTGCTAGAGCTCCCTTTTAAAGAGGGAGCCCTCCTTCCAGCCCAGCATTGTTTTCTTAACTTGGAGAGGATGTATGAAGAAGTTCATGGAAACACAGTACTTTGTTATATTATTTTGAAAATGTTGTAAATTTACTTTTGGCTATGGTGTTTCACCACAGCAACAGAAACCCTTACTAAAACAGTTAGGCAAGCCATAAAAGTCCACCCAAACAACACAGGTTATTGCCCACCATGGTAAGATGGTAAGACTTCTTTGCTGAAGACACCTTATGTTTGGTAGATAGGCTATAAAGAAATGGTTTGGTATTTTAGAACATAGAGAAATCAATCTCACATTGCTTATGAAACTTTTGTTGGCTAGCTTTCATACTGCTAGATGATGATATGCAGGCAGTTGAGAGAGAAGACTTCAATGAGTTATATCTATCACTGACTTACTGGGTGGGATGTGCCCACCTGTGCAATAGTGGTTTGTGTAGATGAAGTTTTCCTGTCTCACAGCCTCTCTCAAATAATCACTCAGAGGATTCATATTAATTACAAATGAGCTCAGGCTCATTATAAACTAGCACTTATATTTTAAGTTAATCCATATTCCTTATTTATGCTCTGCCACATGGCAGTACTTTTTTAGTTTGGCAAGTTCATCTCCCATTCCCTCTGCATCTGCTGGTGACTCGACTCTTCCCTTCTTCCAGCATTCTTCTAGTCTGGCTCTCCTGCCTAACTTTATCCTGTTCAGCTATTGGCAAGTCAGCTTTATTAAAACAATCACAGTGACGAATCTTCACAGTGTACAAAAGGATTATTCCACAGCAGGTTTGGGTACTATGAGGTAAACAACCATTTTTCTGATTGAATTTGAGGCCTGTTCCATAGGAGAAAATTCAAGCTTAATGCTTTAAACCTGATCAAAAGGCTGAGGCTGTCACAAGTCCTGGGGTTGGGAAACTAGGCACATCACAGCACAAGCTGGCTGTGGTACATGTCTGTTGTCCTAGCACTGAGCAGATGGAGGCCGGAGTACCAGAAGTCCAAGGTTATTTTCAGCTCTGTAGTGAGTTTGAGGCTAGCCTGGACGACATGAGGCCTTGACTCAAAAAATTGGAAACAAATGTTTTTTAAATATGCATAGATGAAGAGCCTAGAATTACACCACAATGTGTTAAGTGTCACCATGCATGATTCACAGTATTAGAAACAATTATAATTTTTATTTGAATGTTTATATGGGTTTCTAAGTTTTCTCTAACAAATAAGTCTATCTCAACTAGATTGAAATTCATTTAAAATTGTACTTTTTGCAAATGTATGTGTGTGCATAGTGTGGGTATGAATGTTGACTATGAATAAGAACACATGTATATGTATGGGTACGTTGACACTGGGTGTCTTCCTTGATTACTCTCCATTTTATTTATTGATGCAAGTCCTCTTGATGAACCCAGAGTTCACTGATTTGGCTGGTTTACCCAGTTAGCTTGCCCTGGGGACTCCTTGGCTCTGTCTCATGAGTGTTGGGATTACAGGCAGCCATTTCACTTGCCTGATGTTTACATGGGTTTTGGGGATCTCGACTTTGGTTGTAATGCTTGTCATGTATGACTTTATCCATTGAGACATCTGCTTTAATTATGTTCAGATTCTTCTGTTGCTGGGAGTTTAGGTCAGTGGTAAAGCACTTTCCTAGCATGTGTGAGGCCCTGCATTTTAACCTCAGCAATGAAAAAATAATTATCTCAGGACATTCCATCCTTATTAATGAACATGGATGAGAGTGAAGACTGACCAGTTCATCTGAAATGACAGCTCACTCAACAATACTTAAAATGATTATTATTTTTGCTAACAGTCAAGTTATCCACAAACACTCATGGCTCTGTCACTTGCCTGCCAGAGGGTGGCATGGGAAAGGCAGCCTACAGCAGGGAGTAGCCATGTGGATTTATTTTCCATTTTGACAGGTGGACCACTTGCAGTCACAGCTACCTGACTGTTCCCAATGACAGGCCTCACCTGGTTTCTTCTGTAACACATTCTTTCCGTTTGAATCATAGAATACTGTTGGGTCTCCAGTGTGTCTGCCAGCTTCCAGCCCTTACTCACTATGTCTTTGGTGCTGAAAAATTGGACTGCTGCAGCTGGAGTTTTTCTTCTTACTACCTTCAGCTTGGAGAAAGCACTCTCCCACTCCCTTCTCCTGCTGCTCTGCCCACACGAAACACTGAAGAGTTGAACAGGGTCATCTTCCTAAGGTGGAACAGAGTGGAAAGGGATATTTCTGAGGCGTCAAGACTGGCACATGAGGAAGAAAAAACAATGGCAGAGGAAGACAGGAAACCTTACCCACCACTGACCTCATGTGTCAAAACAGTGTGTGCAGAGAAACAACTCCTACCAAGGCCAGAGAGGGATGGTCTATGTAAATGACCTATATAGGTTGGAGATTCAGGCTAGGGTCTTTGAACTTTGGACTTGACCCTATTCCCTGGTCCTCTCCCACTCTCAGGAATGCCTTTGCTCTATTGCTCTCTCTTTATTTTAATTATCGCTCTCTCTCTCTCTCCCCCTCTCACTCTGTGTATGTGTGTGTGTGTATGTATGTATGTATGTATGTATGTATGTATGTAGTTGTCTGTAGAGGCCAGAAGTGTCAGATCTTCTGGAGCTAGAGTTACAGGTAGTTGTGAGACATGGATGATAAATTTGGGTCCTCTGCATAAGATCAAACTAGACTCTCTTAATATAGGTGACAATGGTGTGACTGGAACAATATATGAGGCCACTGGCAGTGTGTTCAAGACCTAAGTATAAACTGACTAGTGGAGCCCATTCTATATATAGAGATACCATGCCCAGACTAGACACAGGTGTGTGTGTGTGTGTGTGTGTGTGTGTGTGTGGTGGGGGTGGAGAGGTGCCTTGGTCCTGCCTCAACTACATGATGGGACAGACTTATTAGACTTCCTATGGGAGGCCTTACCCACTTCATGGAGCAGATGGGAGGAGTAGGGGGTAGAGGGAGTGAGAGGGAAGGAGGGAGGGGGATCTGGAATTAGAATGTAAAAAGTAAATTAATTTAAAAAAAAGAAAAACAGCATCCACTCTTAACCACTGAGACATTTCTTCAGCACCCCCATTATCTTTCTTAATAAACTGTCTCTATTTCTATCACTCTCCATTCATCACTGGTCCACCTCCTTATTCCTGTTTGGAAATCTCATCAAGTGATCCTTGGAGATTTATGAAATAGTTGATGAGCTGGAATTTGGACTGTATATAGATGGTGACAACTGGAGCTTGAACATTGTGTGTTTGTGTGTGTGTGTGTGTGTGTGTGTTTTAAAGTGAGTTTCGGGAATCGAACTCACAATACCAACGTCCATTATTCTTTTTGAGACATAGTCTATAAAGCCCAAGCTGTCCTTGAACTCACTATGTAGATGCAGCTGAGGCTGGCCTTGAACTTCTGATCCTCCTGCCTCTATCTCCTGGTGTTGAGTATTATAGGTATGTGCACCACGTTTTATGCCCTGCCAGGATGGAACCCAGGGCTTTGAGCCTGCTAGGCAAGCATTCTACCATCAAAGCCACATCTACAACCATGACTTCCTTTTCTGCTCTCTGCTGTCTCTCTACTTCTAGAATTCTGTATCTTGACACATATTGTCTTGTTGAAATAAATGTTAAGAGACACAGGAACTAAAAGAAGTTCTGGGAAGACAGTGGAAGAATCATTACTCAGCACTCTCATGGTCCTGTAACCTCTAGAAAAATAGATGAGGGCTGGTGAGATGTTTCAATGAATTTCAAATCCATGATCTCATAATCTCTGGGCTCAGGGCTAAGGTGCAATTTTGGGTCCCAGGCCTTTGATCCTAAAGGTTTGAACTGTTGCCTGGTAATTTGCATTTCTAGTAGGTTCCAAGTGATTCCTATACAGGTGGTTCAAGTAGAAACATGGTACAAAAATACCTCAGAAATCCCATAAATATAGCAAAGCTTGCTCTGAGAAGACTACAGTGCCATGCTCTATAGGCAGAATACCCAAGAGCCATGGCAAGCACCATCATGGGAGTCAATTCCTGCTCTCACAGGCAGACAGACCTCTACCCTCTTCTAGTCTGTGTGATGAAGCTGGAGGACTGGCCTATGACTGTCTCATGGGATCTCTGATGGCCTTGATTGCCAGCTTGACAGGATCTGCAGTCAGATCTCTGTATTTGTGCTTAAGGGACTGTCTCTATTAGGTTAACAGAAGTGGGAAGGTCCAACATCACTGCAGAAGGGACCATTTGACAAGATGGAGGCCCAGATTCAATAAAAAGAAGAAAGCAAGTTGAACATTGACATCCATCTCTTCTTGTTTCTTGTAAACACAAAGGGAGCAAGGTGACCATTTGCCTCATGCTCTTGCTGCCACAGGTCTCAAACTGAGCTGGTTTCCTTCCTTAAGTTTCCTTGGCCAGGTATTTTTGTCTCAGAAATGAGAAGAGGAACAGAGTCTAGGGTCTACAGTCCCCTGGTGCCCTAAGACGATACATTGGCCTTGTCAGGGTTTGGTTTTTTTAGCTTCTGAGATTGTAACAACAGTTCAACTTCTCAAAACTAAAAATTTAACATGAATACATTTCCTTTTTTTATGGAGAGGAGTGTAGCTGGAGCCTTTCTGTCCCACCTGCCAATCCCACATCCACTTCTAAAATAATCACTCTGAGGCTTAATATTAACTCTATTTGATTGGCTGATGGCTCAGGCTTATTATTGGCTAGCTTTTTCATTTAAATCAACCCATTTCTATTAACCTAAGTATTGCCATCTGGCCATGGCATAATAGGTCTGATGGCATGTTGTTCCTTGGGTTGCTGGCTGGCATCTCTTCCACTCCTCCTCATCTGAGTCCTCGGTTTGATTGTTCCACCTAACCCTATGCCTGGCTATTGGTGAAACAGAAACCTGGAAAGTGTAAAGGAACCATGGGGTGGGGGAAGCTTGGAACGGGAACACAAGTGGAGACTGGTGATATGAAGTGGGAGATGGAATTATAGGGAAGGGATATCTGTAGTGGTTTGGCCCCCATAGGCTCATATATTTGAATGCTTAGACTCCAGGGAGTGATACTCCTTGAGAAGGATCAGGAGGTGTGGCCTTGTTGGAATAGGTGTGGCCTTGTTGGCAAATGTGTCACTGGGAAGTGGGCTTTGAGGTTTCAAAAGTCCATACCAGTCCTAGTCTCTATCTCTGCCTATAGATCAGAATATATCTCTCAATACATTTCCAGCAACCATGCCTGCCTGCATGCCACAATGCTCCCTGCCATGATGACAATGAACTAAATTTTGAAACTGTAAGAAAGGCCTAAATTAAATGCTTTCTCTTATAAGAATTGCCTTGGTCATGGTGTCTCTTCATAGCAATGGAACAGTGACTATGACAGGCTACAAATGAGGAGGAAGGAAGGAAGTCTATACAGAAGGAGCAAAGACAACACAAAGACTGTCTGATAAGCCTTGAGGAATCACATTATTTTATATTTACCTAAAATTATGTACTCTACACATGTATACATATGTACACATAGTCTCGTATTCACATATATTTTTAAAGGATGTTAAGCCACTTGGCTGACAGTGATCTCCACAAGAACTGTACATTAACAAAAACCCCAGTACCAGTCAAAAGAAAACTACTTTCACAGAGTTGGACAGCACAGTCCAAGTGACTCCCAAAACAATATAGATTATTGATGTAGCCCTTGGTTAACTCTCAAGAGGGGGCCCCTATTTTTGAAGATGCCACACATTTGGGACACATGATTCAAACGACTCAAACCTGAAAGCCTCTTTTGTGTGGTCCAGCTCCTGTGGGTCTAGAAAATACTATGCAAAGCTACCAAGAGAGGGGAGCAATTAAACAGTTGTACCCAGCTACGACACCTATGAACCACAATGACCAGCATGCAGGATATGCACAAAATTGCAAGAAGTGTCACTCACATATCTGTGGCAACCAACAGCTGTCTAATTGGACTTAAGGCTCATTGAACAAGAGGGGAAATCATGCCTGGTACTGGAAACCTAGCCAGCTAATGAGGTCAGGAACCTTAGAAAGAATATACTGCTATCTGCACACTATGTTCCAAATCTTCTTATTCTCTCTCTCTCTCCCTCTCTCTTTCTCTCTCTCTCTCTCCTTCTCACCCCCTCCCTTTTCTCCCCCTCCCTTCCTTCCCCCTCTCTCTTTGGTTTTTCTGAGACAGGATTTCCCTGTATAGCCCTGACTGTCCTGGAACTACTTTGTAGACCCAACTGACCTCAAACTCAGAGATCTGCCTTTCTTTGCCACCCAGGGGCTGGAACTAAAGCTGCCAAAATTCTTTGAACATTTATGGGGTACAAAGCTAAACATGTATAGCTTAGTTAATCCATCTCTATTGTGAATTTGTGGCCTCAGGTTCCCAGGACACAAACATCAAACTCTGGGACATCAGGAAAGGCTGTGTCTTATGAAGAGGGGGCACAGCCAGGCTGTGCAGTGTCTCCGGTTCAGCCTTGATGGGATGTGGTTGGCATCCACAGCAGGTGACCACACACTGGAGCTCTGGGATCTGACAGTTGGCAAAATGATGTATGGGTTCCTGGTCACACAGGACTTGTCAACATGGTGGAGTTTCACCCCAGTGAGTATCTCCTAGCTTCTTGCAGCTCTGACAAGGGACTTGGAGAAGTTCCAGGTGGTGAGTTGCAGGGCCTGCCAGGAGCATCCTCTTCAACCCCTACAGCTGCTGCTTGTACGGTGGCTTCATGTCTAAGGTTGGGAGCCTGAGTGCTGCTTTGATGTGGTCCTTGTCAACTGGGGCAAGATGGCTGACCTGGCCCTCTGTAATGATTTATAATGACAGATGTGGCCTTTTCCCAGAGAAATGTCTCCTCTTATGTGGTGAACCTTAGGAGAGTCACTAGAATAGGCACTGTGACCCAGCAGGACTCTGTGCAGGCTAAGCAGCCTCTGACACAGCAGACCCCCAACCCTGGTGTCTCCCTCCACCACTGTACAAGTGGGCCAGCACATTTTATTGAACCAATCAGAAGGTGCCTTAGGCAGGTGAGGTAAAACAGAGACATCTTCACCCAGTGTGATCAATTATCTGGTAACAACAATTGCTTCAAATTCACAGTAATCTTCCTGCCTCAGTCTCCCAAGTGCTAGGATTATAGTCATGAGCCACTTTAAGATGTGTTACATTTGTTTATGCCATGGAACATTTGTTTAATGATGCAAAGATTTGTTGTATTCTTTTATGTTGCATTTGTTTAACTTTGTGAATTTGTGTTACTTTGCCTGTCTAAAATGCCTGATTGGTCTAATAAAGAGTTGAACAGCCAATAGGTAGGCAGGAGAAAGGATAGGTGGGGCTGGCAGGCAGAGAGAATGAATAGGAGGAGAAATCTAGGCTTCAAAGAAGGAGGAGCAGGAAAAGGAGGAGAGGACATTAGGGGCCAGCCACCCAGCCACACAATCAGCAACAGAGTAAGAAAGAAAAAAGATATACAGAAACAGAGAAAGGTAAAATCCCAGAGGCATACTGTCCACCAGGGCAGCAGGGGCTAGAAGCATCTGGTCACATTGCATCTGTAGTCAGGAAGAAGAGAGTGATGAATGCCTGTGTTCAGCTTCCCTTCTCCCTCAACAGGGTCTCACTATGGATAGGTCTGGTTGGTCTGGAGCTTGTTATATTGACTAGGATGGCTTTGAACCCATAGAGTTCTACCTGCCTCTTCAGTGCTGGGTTTAAAGGCATGTTCCATCATGGCCAGATACTTTTTCTTTTTTATGCAGTCCAGGACCCAAGCCCAGGGAACAATGCCACCCACTTTCCTTCTTCCTCAGTTAAACTAATCAAGATAACTTCTCACAGATGTTAGTGGAGGCTTGCCTCCTAGGTGTTGTAGATGCTGTCAGATTGGCTAACCATCCCCACAGGCTTTCAATCCCTGCTCAGTTTTAAAGGCAGTGGGCTCTCCTGGCATGCAGGTCTCCAATGCAGTGCTTTCCTTGATTTCCACACGATTCCTACCTATGGGTCTGGAGAGATGTGGGGGTGGTGAGTGTACCCCAGGGTGGGATCAATGTGACAGAAAACCCAAGAATCACGAGTAATATCAGTGTTTCTACAAGAGCTTGGAAGCTGGCATTGGAAATGTGAGTCAACAAGATGTCTGGGAGGTCAGGAGCCTAAGTTTCTTTCCCTTCCCTTCCCTTTTCTTTTTTCTTTTCCCTTCCTTCCTGCCTGTCCACTCTCCCTCCCTCCCTCCCTCCCCTCTCTCTCTCTTTCTTTCTTTCAGATGGGATCTCACTATGTACCCCTAGCTGTCTTGGAACTCCCTATGTGGACCTGGTTGGCCTTGAACTTTCAGACATTTGTCTACTACTTTTGCCTTCTAAAGACTGATATTAAAGATGTCATCACCATGCCCAACTTTGAGGTTTATTTTTTATTTTTTGAAGCATGGTCTCTTGTAGCCCAAGATGGCTTTGTATTCATTGTTTAGTTAAGATAGTCTTAAATGCCGGATCCTCCTGCCCACCTCCTGAGTGTTGGGATTACAGGTGTGAACTACCATGCTTAGATTACACAGTGCTGAGGGCCTCAAATATGCCAGGCACACACTCTACTAACGGAACTATATGCCCAGATCTCAAGATGCGAAGTTTGGAAATAATAATTTTACAGAGGTACAAAGCACATATTGTATGTGTCATACCTTGAATGTGAACTTGGTCCTCAGCTGATGGCACTGTTTTTGATGGTTGGGGAATCTTTAGGGGGTGGAGACTTGTGGGAGGAAGTGAGTTTGTAGAGGTGGGCCTTGAGGTTTCCTAGCCTGTCTCACTTCTATCCTCTTTTTGCTTCCTGAAAGCAGGTGCAGTATGACAAGCCACCACATGTTCCTGCAGCTGTGCCTTCCCCACTGCGATGGTCTGTGTCTCCTTCACATTTCAACTAAAACAAACCTGTCCTAACAACAGTAAGAAAAGTATCTATGTAAAGTGTGGGATTTGGGGCCAGAGAGGTGGCTCAGTGGCTAAGAGCACTTATTGCTGCTGCAGAGAGGACCCAGGTTCTATTCCCAGCACCTACACAGTAGCTAACAACTGCCCAGAGGTTCCTGATCCCTCTAAACAGTAATTTAATACTTAAAGGAGGCATCTAGAACAATGATGGCCCATCTACAGAAGAACTAATGGATGATCTAAAAGTAACTCACAGACAGACTTAGCAGACTTTCTAGGGCAGGCTTTACCCTCTCTGAGGAGCAGATGGGAGGTGAGATAGGAAGTGGGGAGAATGGGAGAGGAGGAGGGAGGGGTGGGCAGAGTGAGAGGAGAGGAGGGAAAAAATATTAAAGTACCCACAAGCAAAGCCTGTGCATTAGTTTCTTTCTTATTGCTATGACAAAACACCAACACCAGGCAATTCACAGAAGGGCTTACAGTCCCAGAGGGAGTAGAGTCGATCACTATTATTAAGGGGTAGCTGGAGCAGCAATGTGAGAGCTCACATCTTAAACCACAAACAGGGAAGCAGAGACAGTACATTAGAAAAAGTGAGCTGCTGGACCACATGGCAAGCGTGTGGAGGTCAGAGAACAACTTGTGGGAGTCAGTTCTCTCCTTCCACCATGTGGTTTCTGGTGGTGGAACTCAGGTGTCTGGCTTGGAAGCAGGCACCTTTATCCACTGGGGCATATTGGCAGTCCTAAAACTGAGTCTTTTTATTTTTTTTTATTTTTAATTTTTTTTTTTTGAGACAAGACTTTTCTGTGTAGCGCTGGCTGCCCTGCAACTCAATTTGTAGACCAGGCTGGCTTTGAACTCACAGAGATCCACCTTCGCTCTAGAAGTGTTAGGATGAAAGACATGTGCCACCACTCCTGGCTCCTAAAACCAAGCCTCAATCACATAGAAAAAGAATGGTAATAAGATAACCATAGACATTGCCTGCACTGGGTGTCTGACACCATGATCAGTGTCTTTCATCGTCTTCCTCACTGCTTCCATTCCTGCTCCTTTCTGGCACTGACTAATTTTGATAGTCTGGTAGAAGGAGTACAAGGGCAGATGCTTAACCAGTCAGAACACTGCACCCACTGGCCCACGATTGCCTGGAATGAGTGTGTGATCTAAATAAGGCCTATCAGAATCCTTCCTTGGTTCCTCTACGTAGGTACTAGGAAAAGAAGATGCTCTTTTTTTTCCCTCCTGCTGCTAAGAGGGAAACTACCAGATGCAGAAGCAGGCCTGAAGAGTCTTCGGAGGTTGTGCGGCTCACCAACTTCAACACCTGCTATGAGAACTGTAAAACCGTCTTAATCAGTGTTCTCTTGCTGTGAGGAGACACCATGAGCACAGCATTTAATTGGGGCTGGCTTAGTCCATTTTTATCATGGTGGGAAGCTTGGCAGCACTCAGGCAGACATGGTGCTGGAGAAGTAGTTCAGAGATCTACATCTGGATTCACAGGCAGCAGGAAGAAAGAGTGAGCCATTGGGCCTGGCTTGGGCTCACTTTGAAGAGCTCAAAGTCCACCCCTGGTGACACATTTCCTCCAACATGGCCACACCTCTTAATCCTTTCAAACAGTGCTACTTCCTCTGGGGGCTATTCTTATTCAAACCACCACAGGACCCATTCACCAAAAGGTAGGGAAGGGACCTCAGGTGACTTACAACAGGCCTACCTGGTGTCATTCTCCTCAACTCTTCTTTTTAATATGGAGCTAAGGTTGGGGAATTTGAGAAGCCATTGATGTTCTGCTGTTAGCACTGGTGGAGAGAATGTTAAATCCAGGCAGTCAAGTCTCTTGAAGCCATGCCATTACCCTTCCGTGGGTGGCACAGCCACCGAGAGTCTAGCAGTAGCTCTATGGTACTCTTCACCTACCAGGTGGGCAGTCACCATTTTGAGTCCCAGGTAACACTGTCTGGGGTGAGCATTTTGCTTGAAGATTGAAGAATGAGTGTGTTATTGTAAGGATGGAAAAATACATCCTAATTCTCCAATGACCCCAGGAAACTAGAAGTCTAAAAAAGCCCTTAAATACCTTAAATTCCAGACCCTGCCCTCAGCCAGTAAATAGGCAAAAGGTCACACTCCTTGCCCCTTACCTGACTTTGTAAACTGCTTGTGAAACCCCCTCCCCAGTGACCTAACCTAACTGCCATTTGTCACCCCACCTAGGAGCCTGCACAAATGCAGACCTCTGGGGTTATAGAAAACTGATTGGTCTATAAAGCGTGGGCTTGGATGGTTTAAATTGATTGTTCCGCACCACGTAGGCTCTGGATGCTATGAGATGATTGGTTTAAGATGCACAGGCTTTGTTGTAACCCTATAAAAGCTGTCTCAATTCTGTACTCAAGGTCCTCAGTCCTCTACCCCTGCGTGGCGAATGACTGTGGACCCCAGTGTACTTGGAATATAAAAGACCTCATGCTTTTACATCAAGACCGCTTCTCAGTGAGTGATTTTTTTTGAGGGGGGCGTCTTTCCTGAGTTGGGGCCTGAAGGTCCATGCCTTGTGGGTCTTTCATTATCAGCTCACAGATGGAGAGTGGGCAAGGTCTTGCTGATGGTTACAGTGTACACCAAGCTGAAGGTGGGACAGGCTTCCAGAAGCCTGAGGCTTCAGACCCAGGAGGACTGGCAGGAAAATGCTGTAACTCTGGAGAGCGCGTGGGAGTCACAAGCTTCAAGGGATGGTGGGCAGTATTCTTTCCATAAAGCTGGCTCTCCTCCTTTAAATCAGTTACTTTCTTCTGGGGAGGCCTCAGTCTACTTTCCTTTTTTCTGGAAAGGTCGGGCAGTGGGAAATGTATTATTATTAATACTTCAGGAACTCAGGCTTCCCAATTCAGGGGTAGAATTTATCTTTCTTCCTTCTCTCAGAAAAGGATGAGTTCACTAATGGTCACAAGAGTTGCCTTCTATCCTTTTCTTCTCCAAATGCTGAGAGAAGTGGGAAGTTAGCTTGCAAATGTCACAAAACTTTTAAAATGCTGACTGTGGATGCCAGGAATAACTGGGGTTGCTGGGCTGAGGAGATGGGCAACACCATCATCTGCTAAGAATCCATTGTTCTGCAGCTGCCTAGGACATAATGGCGAGACTGAAGCAGGGGAAATGGGGAGGGGCAGGGTGGGTACAGTGACTGGGTGTGTCTTTGCAAATCCTGGTTTTTTGGGGGTTCAGTTCCCAGCACCCACATGGTGGTTCACAACTGTACAGATCTAGGGGATCATATATTTCTTCTGATGTCACATGTAGTCCACATGCATACACTCAGGTACACAAATACAAACATAAAATAAAATAAATAAATATTAATAAAAGAAAATAGAGGACAGTCACTGTTTTAGTGAGTAGCTTTAAAAAACAGATGATATTGGGGCATTGGAGTCTTCATTTCTTTCTGCAATTTGCAGTTTTCCCCTTCCTTCCTTCCTTCCTCCCTCCCTCCCTCCCTCCCTCCCTCCCTCCCTCCCTCCCTCCCTCCCTCCCTCTCTCTCTCTCTCTCTCTCTCTCTTTCTTTCTTTCTTTCTTTCTTTTTGAAACAGAGTTTCTTTGTGAAACAGCCCTGGCTGTCCTAGCACTCACTCAGTAGACCAGGCTGGTCTTGAACTCACAGACTGCCTCCTGAGTGCTGTGATTAAAGGCAGGTGTCACCCCTGCTTGGCACATTTTTTTTCTTTTAATAATGTTTTTATAAAGAAGCTTACTGATTCTGAGCTTTAAGATCTTTTATTTCCCATCTATTTCTCCTTCCCAGGACAATCCATGTGTCCTTCTTAGGGTCCTCTTGTTATACCTAGCTTCTCTGGAGCTGTGAATTGTAGTCTGGTTATCCTTTACTTTACATCTAGTATCAATTTATGAATGAGCACATACCATGTTTATCCTTCTGGGTCTTGGTTACCTCACTCAGGATGATTTTTTTCTAGTTCTATCTATTTGCTTGCAAATTTCATTATGTCTTTTTTTTTTTAACAGCTGAGTAATACTCCATTGTATAAATATACCACATTTTCTTTATCCATTCTTTGGTTGAGGGGCATATAGGTTGTTTCCAGGTTCTGGCTATTACAAATAATGCTGCTATGAACATAGTTGAGCAAGTGTCCTTGTGGTATGATTGAGCATCCTTGACATATTGTTTTCCAAAGTGGCTGTACAAGTTTGCACTCCCACCAGCAATGGAAGAGTGTCCCCCTTACTGCACATCCTCTCAAACATAAGGTGTCCTCAGGGTTTTTGATCTTAGTCCTTCTGACAGATGTAAAATGGTATCTCAGAGTTGTTTTTTGTTTGCTTTCTTTTTTATTTTTATTAATTTTTTTGATTTTTAAAAAAAATTAAAATTTTGTATACAGTGTTCTGTCTGCACATATGCCTGAAGGCAAGAAGAGAACGCTAGATCTCATTACAGATGATTGTGAGGCATCATGTGTTTGCTGGGAATTGATCTTAGGACCTCTGGAAGAGCAGCCAATGCTCTTAACTGCTGAGTCATTTCTCCAGCCCCCCATTTAAATTTTTTTTTATTTATTTATATTTTATTCATGAGTGTTCTGCTTGCCAGCAGAGGGCAGCAGATCTCACTATAGATGGTGTGAGCCTCCATGTGGTTGCTGGGAATTGAACTAAGGACCTCTGGAAGAGCAGCCAGTGTTCTTAACCGGTGAGCCATCTCTCCAGCCCTCAGAGTTATTTTGATCTGCATTTCCCTGAACTCTAAGGATGCTGAGCAATTCCTTAAATGTTTTTTGGCCATTTGAGATTCTTCTGTTGAAAATTCTCTGTTTAGATCTGGATCCCATTTTTAAATTGGATTATTTGGTATTTTGACCTGGGTAAAGTGGAGGTGTGGGGGTGGGGGTGGGGAATGACAGTAGAGGGGAGTGGATAAGGGATGAGAATATGCAAGAGAGGGATGGGACAGAGTGGGAGAACAATGAAAGGGATATTTTGATAGAGGGAAACATTATGGAGTTAGGGAGAAACCTGGTATTGATATCCTGACTTTTCCCTCTCCCCAGGTCCTGGGCAACCTGGCCCTGTTCCTGCTCCCAAGTCCTCTCCTTCTCCTTGCCTGTCACTCTGTGCCAGCCCTCTCCTGGGCCTGTGCCTTTTCCTTAGGGAACTTTTACTGGTCAGGGAGCCTCTCTAATCCTCGGATTCTCCCTGCCCCAGGATTGCTATTCTCCAGGCTACCTTCCCTCGAGCTGGGATCCATCTTTGACAGGTGATCACTCCTCACTGACAGCTGTCAAAGGCTGTGAAAGGTTGCATGGCTGTATTAGGACTCTGCATGCAGAAACCATGTGGTACTGGGGCTGCATGGAGCTGGGCTAACGGCAGCTCCATGACTCCAGTTTCAACAAACACAACTGCTGAGCCTCTTTCTAAACCACTACCGTTCTCTATATAAGCAAGTGCCTCCTGCCTGTTCTCTCTTTTCCTCCCTTTCCTAATCCTACTATTTGCTCACTGTCTTATAAATGTCTTTTCTAGATTTCTTCAACAACAAATTGAAAAGATTTTAAATCAGACCTTTAATTAGTTATTATTACAGGATTATCAGCTCCTGCCTAAAGAATCAGAGACCTAGACCCTAGCCCCCTAGGACTTCAACACCCCATACAATAGGAAGTAGTCTAACAATAATATCATCCCTCTTTTCTGACCCTTGATTCTTTATCAATAATAAACAAAAAAGGGAGGAATGTAGGGTAACAGGCCAATGGAAAACCATCCTGCCCCTGGCCTGTCCCCAAATCTGGCACTTGGAAATCCCCACCCCATGACTCAGGGTTAAAGGTCAAGCAATACTTGTGGCCATGCTGTGCTTTTCTGCTAACTCACCCTATAAAAGCCTACCCCTCTACCCAGCCCACTGCTGTCTCTATTCCTGCTCAGAGATTGTCACGTGTTTCTCTCCAATACATTTCTTAAGTGAAGTTTGTTTTGTGGTGTGACCATGGTCTTCCTTGGTTCCTGATTGCCAAGATACCCTTGCTATGGAAAACCCTTTCAGCCAGTAATGGGCACTCACTCCTCTTTGGTTCTGTGAGTACTTGTTTGTGTGCCAGTTATGTTTTATGACAGTCTTTTTCTGGGGAGATACAACACACATCTACTCAACTCAGATAGGGAGTCCACCACAGACACCAATGTGCTGACACCACCAGTGTCTAACTTTGTGAACTGATGAGTTTTATTGGGTTACTTATAGGAATATGGGAGCAGAAATGACAGCTGCATCACCAAAGCCCACCCAGCATGGGTGACAGACATCTCACAAAAGCTGAAAATTGAACACAGTCTGAAGGCAGGCCAACAGGTCTAATTCTCTCTCTTCCAGGCAGCACTGCTGTTCTCTGCTTCTTGTCAGGCTGCTTGGCTGCTCTCTGCCTTTTCCAGTCACCTGGGCTGGTTTCAGTCTTCTTTGCATCTTGCCTTCTCTGAGCCTTACTCTCAGAAATCTTTATTGTTTACTATTGGGAGGTAGGAGCCCATGAACATGGCCAGTTTTAGGAATTTCCTGAACCTATTTTGAGTTGTTTATTATATGCTTGAAGAGCTTCCCTGTAGGATGACATGTTTCAATATTTGAGGAAACAGATACACAACAGTTTTTTTTTTTTTTTTTTTTTTTTTACTTCAAATCTGCTAGCACTTACCAGTTTAAGGTGGGATTGTTTTTACTTCACAAACTCACCTTAAATTTCCCCAACAAAATTCAGACATGAGGAACAAAGGTGTAAAAACTGCTCATTAAATCTTTGCAAATGGAATGCAAGAAACCACCAAAACACTGCAGAAATACAGTGATGGGTCAATATATGCAAATCAATGAATCTAACACGAAAACTAATGGACTCAAGGACAGACTCACATGGTCATTAAAGTTTATGTGCCAAATGCTTTTTAAAAGCTTTTATTCCATTAAGTTATTTTCTTTTATTGAATGCTTTTAAAATTTTCAAACACTATATCCTTATTATGCTTTTTCTCTCCCTCTCTTATTCCCAGTACTTTCCTACTCCCCCCCCCCCATTGGGATCCACCCTCATTCTTTCTGTCCTTAGAAAACACATGCATCAGAATAATAATAATAAAATATGGTAAGACAAAATGAAAATAAAGACACTAGAATAGGACAAAAGAAACTGGAATAAAAGAGCCCCCCCAAAAAAGACAAGAAACAAATACAGATGCAGACTGCAGAGACCACTTGTTTGCATACTTAGGAATACCAGAAAAATCACAAAACCTGAAACAGAGTACTATACACACAAAGGACTTGTAGGGATGAGAGAGAGAGAGAGAGAGAGATTAAACTTAAAAATTTAAAGTAAATAAAATTAAAAAGAAAAGAGAAAGACCTCTGACACAATATTATGAGTCAAGGAACCTCCAAAGATGATGTTGAGTTTGTTTTCTGTTCCTTCTGGGAATGTGGTCTACCTCAAAGAGTATTTTATTTCCTTAGCAAGACTTTCTTGGAGAAACTAAATTTTCATTTGTAAGTGGTTATCAATTGCAGACAGCTTCTGGGTTAGAGATGGGTGCATGTGTCTACTGCTTTCAGCTGTAGGACCCTGTCTGCAGACCTGTGCAGGCCTTGTGCACATTACCTCAGTCTCTGAGTTTATATGTGTGTTGATCATGTTGATCTCAAAGGCCTACTTTCCTTGATGTCCTCTGTTCCCTTGGCTCTTACACTTTCTACCTCCTCCTTAGGGTTTCCTGAGCTATCCAGTTTAGAGCTGAGAGTTCCAAGATCTCTTACTCTCTGCATATTGTCCAGCTGTGGGTCTCTGTATTTGTTCTCCTCAAAAGGAGTTAGCTTCTTTGTATGTGACATGGCTGGTTAGTGACAGGCAATGCTTTACCAACATCAATGTTTTATTGATAACAGAAGCAGTAACCCTGGTGTGCTGCTGGGAATTTCACACACTGGTGCTCACCATTGTCTGAGGCCATTTTACGGAACAAGAAATTAAAGCTGGGCTGGTGTGAGGGTGTCTCTGTGATCACCACAGCCATCAGGGTAACAATCTGACAGAGGTAAGAAGGCAGTTTGATTCAACATGACTAAGTAGCCAGTGTTGGTTCAAACTTTGACCCTGAGTAGTTATTTTTGGCATATTTAAGCATAGCACAATCGGTGAAATTCTGGTGATAATTAACTCAATCCTGTGTGCAATTCTGTATAAAGCATACATACATCTTCATGAGCTAACTAAAGATCAGACATGACTACATCAGAACTCTTTGTAAATTACATATAACACCTTCAATAAAGATGGGTTCTATAGATTGACTACATGTGACATCTTCCATAAGATAGATTCTATAGATTGACTGAGAAAAAGAAGCCCATGATAAGGGTCTGGGACAGTCTTGGCCACACCTAGGGTCACCAGGCTATTAACCACATCCCAGCCTCTTGGGATAACAGGTTATGCACCCTTTCCATTGAAGGAACATCCCTGTGTGTCTAACATTCCATATTTCTCTAGTGTTGATCTGTGAGCACTGAGATCTCTATGCCTCCTACATTTGGGATGTAGCTCAGTTGGTAGACTGTTTGTCTAACATGCATTCATATTGAACATAATATGTTCAGTCCCCAACACTGCATTAAATTGGTCCCAGCTCTTGGAAGGAGGATCAGTGGTTCAAGATTACCATTGCCTACATAGTAAATTTGAGGCCAGCCTGAGCTACATGAGATTTCTTCAAAAACATAAATAAAAAACTGGCTGGACATTGTTGGTGCAGGCCTTTCATTCCAGCACTTGGGAGGCAGAGGCAGGCAGATCTCTCTGAATTCGATGCCAGCCTGGTCTACAGAGTTAGTTTCACGACAGGCTCCAAAGCAACACAGAGAAACCTTGTCTTGAAAAGCAAAACAGAACAAAACAAAAAAATCAAAAACCAGAAAGTCAGATAGAGGGAGAAGGTGAGGGGAGGAAAGAGGAAAGAAAGACAGAAAGAAAGCTTGGAGAAGCTAATTTAGGATTCCAAAGTCAGGTAAGGTAGAGACTGGATTTGATTTCCAGATCTGTATGACTTCAAAGAGAGTTATATAATGCTATTTATTCATTTATTACTTATTTGTTTAGCATGGAACATATGCTAAGCAAGAGCTCTACCACTGTGCTGTTCCCCACAACCCCAGACTACTATTCTTTTAATCTTACTTAAGATCTGAAAGCTCATTATTAGCTGATCTTTTTATGAAGCATTACAAGTAACAAAATTATTTTCATACATAACCTCTTTGCCAAGAGAGAAGGCAAGTTGACCTGTTGGAACATGTCTCAGAAAGTTTATTAAAAATGTAATTAGGTAGTGATCACGTTTGACAGGGCCGCTATTTGTTGAAGGAAAGCTAAGCTCATAGATCTTTTCCTGTGAGACAGATTTTCAGAATTAGGCTGACAGTTTCAGGGGCCTTTTGAATCTCTTGCTTAGTTCTCTGCCCAGCATCAGGTGCTCTGGGACATGCTACAATGGCCTGTGCTTTGGCCAAGTGCAAACTCAACTTTACCTATGTGTCCCAGCACATTTTGAGGCAAGGATGGCTGGAGGGAAGACTAAACCTCTGATTACTGTCACTTAAAATGATTTAGGGAAGTGAATAACAGTTAAGATAATGGACAGCCATTACCCTATGGAATCCTTTCTTCCTACCTTCATTTTCTCTAATATTGAGAAGCTTGAAAGTTCAAAATGAATAAAACCCAGTTCATGCCATAGAGAAGCCCACAGCTGTGAAGGAGGACAGGTAATGTATAATTAATTTACAAATACTGGATATTCAGGATGTGACCAAACGCTATTGAGACAGGAGGATGTGAACTGCGTGGGACACAGTAAAGTGTATAGACACTGGAGGCCAGCTCACGGGACTGATGGGTGAGTTTAGACATGGCTGAGGTGGGTGATGAATTCCAAGGTGACTCAGGCAGAAGCTGGCCAATAGATAGATTTCCCAAGTGAGGAAGAAGGCAGTGTTCACAGCATAGAGCCTAGAGGGCAGGTAGTCTGGCTATTCTTGGCGATGAGTGAATGGTGGCAGGCTTGCCAAAGGATGAGCTAGTGGGTCTGACTCTGACTTTGAGGTAGTTTGTGACATCAAAGCAAGGTCAGCAGAGTAGATATGGCATCCCTGGGCTGGGGAGTGAAGTAAGGGAGGAGCCCAGTGCTGAACATTTAAGTGACAGCCCAGGAGATAATTTTAATTATTTATTGTTGCAGAATAAAGCACCCCAAAGCTGAGCATCTTAAGATAGTCATTGTTTTGTTTGTGTGTTTGTGTTTTGTTTTTGAGACAGTGTTTCTCTGTGTAGCTGTAGCTGTCCTGGAACTTGCTCTGTACACCAAGCTGGACAAGAATTTGTGGTGTTGGGATTGAAGATGTGCACCACCGTTGCTGGCTCAAGATAGCCACTGTTACTTCTCTCTCTCTCTCTCTCTCTCTCTCTCTCTCTCTCTCTCTCTCTCTCTCTGTATGTGTGTGTGTTTGTGTGTGTATGTGTGTGTGTGTGTGTGTGTGTGTGTGTGTATGTGTGTGTGCAGGGTGAAGCCCTAGGTTGATGTGAGGTGTCTTCTTTGATACTATGTATCTTCTTTCTTTCTGTTTTAATGAAATATTTTAGTTTGGAGTTAAAATTTAGTGGCTAGAAGCACTCTATTCTATCATTAGGACCAGAGTGTAGTCCCTAGCATCCATATCAGGTGGTACACACCTTTAATTTCAGCACTTGGGAGGAAGAGGGAGGCAGATCTCTGAGTCTGAGGCTAATCTAGTCTACAGAGTGAGTCACAGGACAACAGGGCTACAAAACAAAACAAAACAAACAAACAAATAAAAAAACATCATCATCAAAATAAAAAATAAAAAGAGGCCACCAAGGCACCTGACCAACAGCTGAAACACATTGCCAGATGTGGGGATGGGACCAGGTTGTACCTAACAGTTACTGCATCCACTACCTGTCCACAGCATTAGTGAGCAAGCACATTTAGATCACACAAGAACTGCATAGCCACACAAATAAACCTGTAAGCAGGGTGCTAGAGAGGTCCCAGGGAGGCATTCAGAACCCCTGGAGCTAGAGTTACAATTGCTCTCCACCTTAATTTCTTAAAAAAGACTTATGGGTGCTTTGTTTGCGTGCGTGCGTGTGTGCGTGTGTACACACACACACACACACACACACACACACACACACACACACACACACACACTATGCACTTGTAGTACCCATAGAAGCCAGAAGAGGGCACCAGATACAGCTGAAGTTGGAGTGGAGACACACCAGGAAGGTGCCCGTGCCAGCACACCTCTCACCCACACCAGCAAGGCCTACACACCAGCAACACACACACACACACACACACACACACACACACACACACACGCATGCACGCATGGCCCTTCCACACTACTCAAGGCCCACACCAGCTGCTACCTACTCCAACAAAGTTGTTAGCTGCTATATGGGGGGCAGGAAATTAATCCTGGGTCTTCTGCAGGAGCAATAAGCACTTTTAACCACAGAGCTGTCTCTCTAACCCCTCCATCTTAGCTTTTGAGACAGGGTCTGTCACTGAAACTGGAGTTCACTGGTTAGGCTGTGTCTTAGGGTTTCTATTACTGTGAAGAGACACCATGACCACAGCAACTCTTGTAAAGGAAAACATTTAATGGAGGCTCACTTACAGTTCCGAGGTTTAGTCCATTATTGCCATGGTGGGACATGCTGGCAGACATGGTGCTGGAGAAGGAGCTGAGAGGGGAGAAGGAGTTACATCTTGATTCTGCAGACAACAGGAAGCAAACTGAGATAATGGGTGTGGCTTGAGCATATATGAGACCTCAAAGCCCATGTTCACAGTGACACCTTTCATCCAACAAGGCCACACCTCCCAATAGTGTCACTCCCTATGAGCTTATGGGTGTCAATTACATTCAAACGACCACAGGCTCTATTGGCTGAGCAGTTGGCTCTGGGAATCCACCTGTCTCCCCAGCACTGAATTATAGCCATGTGCTGTTGCAGCCAGCCTTTTACATGGGTGCTGGGGTTATAAACTCAGGTCCTCATGCTTGAGTGGCACACCTTTTACTGACTGATGTGTATTTTAAATTCTCACTGAGGCAGAGAGGAGGGCCTGTCTGTCTTGCCTTTTTCCTATAAACCAAGTTCTCTCACCCCATCAATAGCCACAATAGCCCCATGGTGATTGCTGGACTCTCCTTGTAGAGGATTGCTCATCTGTCTTAGTCTAGTGGTCCCAGCCTTCCCCCTAGCAAACATGACCCAGGTTTGCCAAGCTCTACAGAAAAAAAAAAAAAAAAAAAGCTGTTGGTAAGAGTTGCCTCCTCCAGGTATTGCCTTATCCCACCGTGTGTTCCTCTCTACCCAAAGGCAGGGCAGAGGAAGCAAAGCCAGTCCTGGGTGGTGCTTCTCCAGGGGTTCAAATGGCACTTTTAGGCTGTGCCAAAGGCACTTCCTGATTCAAAGCAAGGAGGCTCATTGTGGGGTTCTGGCAGCTTGGTGCAGCCTGTAGAAGTGGTGAGTGGAAGTGCACACAGGGCAAAGGCCCTGGGATTCAGGGTGTGGTTAGCTTCCAGAGATTGGCTGAAGGTCAAGGCCCTGGGTGGGTGGAAAGATGCAGGCTGGTGTGGGTAGGCCTTGAGTGTAGATGGGCTGTGTGTGTGTGTGTGTGTGTGTGTATGTGTGTGTGTGTGTGTGTGTTGCTGTTGTGTGTGAGTCTTGCTGGTGTGTGTGGGCTTTGCTGGGGTGAGTAGGCCTAGCTGGTATGGGTGAGTGGTGTGTGTGTATTTATGTGTGCACCTTGCTGGTATGGGTGGGCCTTGCTGGTGTATGGGGGCCTTTCTGGCATGGGTGATTCATGTGTGTTTCTGTTTGTGTGTGTGTGTGGGGAGGGGGGGAGGCTTGTTGATGTGGGAGGGTACAAGGATGGGAAGTATGTGTAATCAGGGTGCACTGTATAAAATCCTCAAGTAACCAATACAAATATTATGTTAGAAAAAAATAAATCATTCTGCTTCCTAAAAAAAAAAAAAGTTTGGAGGGACTGGGGAGATGGTTCAGCAATTAAGAGCACTGGCTGCACTTCAAGAGGACCTGGGTTTAAGTGGCAGTACTAACATGGCAACTCACCACTGTCTGCTGCCCTCTTCGGGCCACAAGGCATAAAAGTGACAGACATACACACAGACAAAACATCCATACACATGATTTTTTTTATTAAAATTATTTATTTTTGGCATGGCTGGTGGCAATGCCTTTATCTCATCATTTGAAAGGCAGAGACAGGTGGATCTCTGTGAGTTCAAAGTCAATCTGGCCTACAAAGTGAGTTTCAGGAAAGCTAGAGCTATGACACAGAGAAATCCTGTCTTGAAAAACCAAAACAAAAAAAAAAAAAAAAAAAAAAAAGCTTTGGTAGGCCATGTCATAGGCCATATATTACTCTGCTAAATGGACAAAGTACTTTTATTTTATTTTAATTCTTCTAAGTATCAAACTGACTTCTGATGACTTATCCATATACCCATAGGTCAGTGTGGCCTCCAGTATCATTGAAGAAGCTTATTTTTGTAGTAGATGGTGATTGACACATAACTTGCCAAGGTGCAAAGAATAAGAGACTTAAACATGCTCAGTTGCAGATGGAACATTTGTATCACACCTCTTCTCCAAGGTTCCACGATCATTGTGGAACAGGAGTCAGAAAGATTGTAAAAGCCAGAAGTAGTAGATACTACAAGGAAGTAATGTTTTCTAAACACAGCAGGATAACTGCACATATGAATTCATCATGGTTGAGATGTCATGCACAACACCTGTGCAAGCTCAAGCCAGAGACCATCCCAGCATGCAGAGGGGAGGCAGGCATGAAATCTTGTTTTCCTCTCCCCCACCCTAGGAGCCATTGGCAATGGAGAACCTGCTGGAAAGGGGGGGTCAGTCTTCTTAAAAGTGGGATCAATGGCAGACTGACCTCACTCCAGTGGAGACAACATCTCCTAGAATATATGGGCAGCACAGATTGTACTTAATTGGTTTTAAAAAATGGGGAGAGAAGAACCAAAGGTAAATAGGTAAGGAAAGAGAATGGATTTGGGAAGATTTGTGAGATGGATGTGAATGTGATTAAAATACATTGTATGAAATTCTCAAGGACTAATAAAAAGTGAGAAAAAAGAATGTTCAAATGTCATTGCTATCACATGCACATTTGAGAATTCTAATGTGATCCTAAGATTACTCTGACTTTTTTGGTGTGTGAATATTGAGTATTTTGTAATGTTCTCATCTTCGTACTGAATTTTCTTTTGACCTAGATTAAAAGCTTCAGGAGTAAACACTTAGCACACATACATAGGATACCCAATAAAAAGCTGTCTATACAACAAATTGTTATGATCATGTTTTCCTGCCAGCCTGTTCTCATAGCCGTGACAGCCCCAAATAACACACAGAGAAGCTGTTGGTCTATTACTCGTTTCTTATTGGCTAGCTCTGTCTTAAATATTAACCCATTTCTGTTAATCTAAGTATTTCCATGTGGTCTTATCTTACCAGAGAGAGGTGGGGACCTTTGTTCTCTTTGTCCTACATGTTGAATCTCCTCCTACCTCTCCTGAAAACCTCCTTGTCTCCTAGTCCCACCTACCTTGCTTTATTCGTTAACCAATAAGAGAAATATATTTACAGAATGACATCTCCCATGATCAAATATACAGGCTTATCACTTATTTTTATTTATGTATATGTTTGCATGTCTTTGTGTATTTACATGCAGAGTGGAGTACCTGCAAAGGCTAGAAGAGGGCATCAGATCCCCTGGGATTAGAGTTAACAGTAATTGTGAGCCACCCTTTGTGAGAACCAAACTTTGAACTCTAATCCTTTGGAAGAACAGCAAATGCTCTTAATCATTGAACCATCTCTCCAGTTCCCTAGTTTTATTTTCTGAGAACTTCTGCACTATTGTCTGTAATGGCTTTATTTTAGCTCACTTCACAGCTAACATCTCTAGGAAACTGGCCATTCTTTATAGAAAAGGAAAAATATCTACCAATTTACTCTCTGGCTGGATGTTACTCTGACAGAGCATTCTACCCTTTTGAAAATATGTGGGCAACATGGTATAGTATAATTAGTGACTTTTTTCTTTGTGTTCTGGAAGAGCCATGACCAATGGGCTATGTCTTGGTGGCTGTTCCATGGAGAAATCAGGTCAGAAGAGGAATAGCAGTTGGGCCAGAATAGCACGTTCTTTGTGGGAGTCAGGAGGGATGTGCCCAGAAAGGTAGAAAGCCAGCCTGGTGGTACAATCTGTAGCCAAGAGCTTATCAGAAGTCATGGGGCTACCAGATTCCTTGCTGCTTCCATTCTGTATCTGTGAAATGGGGTTAACAGGAAGACCAAGGCCACATTTGCTACATGTTGTATTTTTCTTTTTATCTATATCTATCTTTCTATTTTTTTTTTTGAGACAGGGTATCTTTGTGTAGCCTTGGTTGTTCTGGAACTCATTATGTAGAGCAGGCTGACCTAGAACTCAGAGATCTGCCTGCCTCTGCCTCCTGAGTTCTAGAATTAAAGATGTGCGCCACTCACTATGTCCAGCTGCATCTGTTTTTATATGGGTTCTGGGGATTGAACTCTGGTTTTCAGGCTTGTGGGCTAAATACTTTCAGCTGTTGAGTCATTTTCTTGGCTCCATGCTGGGTCCTTTTTTTTTTTTAATTTTAAAACAATCTTTTCTCATTTTACATACCAATTCCAGTTCCCACTCCCTCCCCTCCTCTTGCTCTCCACTTCTTCCCCCCATCCCTCCCACCCTGCACTCCTCAGAGAGGGGAAGGCTTTCTTCCCATGGGGAGTCAATGAAGTCTGGCACATCTCTTTGATGCAGGACCAAAGCCCTCCCTGCTACATCTAACATGCCAGTTTTTTATTTTTTTTTTTTAAAGAAAAACCAACGAAGGCATAAAGTATTTATTCATCCAGTAGGAAAACTTTTCATCCCCTGCTTCATCCACCTCAGCCTGAAGAGCTTGGGTACAAAGGGCTACGTAAGATCTGTATGGCAACACACCAGAGAAATCTCTAGAAAAAAAGGTATGGCTAGCTTGACCTCAGGTAGAGGCAAAGATTTCTTCCAAAGCTGATCTACTTGCAAAACAGAGAATTTGAGCAGCAGGAAGGAGCAATTCCTCCCCGAAGATTGCCAGAGTGTAATAGAGCTTTAAACTCTACTGTGAGGGCTTCTGGAACTTCATAGGGAGCCAGGGCTCAAGCAAGAGGGCTGGGAAAGGCTATAACCGAGTTGTTTTCCGAGGCAAGAGGCAGTTGAGTTGGGGAAAGGTTAGGGAGTGGTGTGCCAAAAGGGAAAATTGAAGGCAAAGTGTGGGGTGTGCTAGGAGTGGCCTGAGATGACCAAAACTCCTTCCTTGGAAAACTGGCTGTTGGGTGGTGGGTGTTTTTCTAAACTTCAAACTTCCATGATGCAGTGTGGTGGCTTTAGCAAGATCAAAGCAGGACTTTGCCCATGCACATAAATGGCCAAGTACCTCCAACTGTCAAAAGGCCCCAGAAGTCTCAAGTCAGGCTCAGTTCCCTGAAAGCCAGAGAATGGATGAGTTTTAGGGACAGACCTTGAAGACAGCATAGTTCTATGTGGTGTGTATAAGGTGGCATGGGGTATTTTGAAAAGAACAGTGTGATTGAGATGGAGTTCACATATTGTACACTTTATCCACTAAAAGCATTCAGTTCTCTGGTCTTTGGTATATGGCAGAGTCATAACCCATCGTCACAGTCAATTAAAAATTTCAAACAATTTAAAGACTTTATTTAAAGGAAAAAAACTTATTTATTTTATTTTGTGTATGAGAGTGGTACCCATGTGTATGTATGTGTTTACACTGTATATATATTCTCTGATGCCCACAGATGCCAGAGGGTGCTAGATCCCATGAAACTGGAGTAACACATAGTTCTAAGTTGCCACCTAGGTATTGGGAACCCTAACTGGGTCCCTGAAAGAGTAGGAAGTAGTCTTAATGGCTTTGCCATCTTGCCAGTCCATTATTAAAAGCTAATTTTATGTGTACCCATGTGTCTGTGAATGGATGGGGTTGTACACCTGAGTAAGGTGCCTGAGGAAGCCAGAAGAGGGTGTTAGGGTCCCCCAGTCACAGGTGGTTTGAGCTACCAGAGGTGGATGCTGGGAACTGCATTGAGCTGTCTTTACAGTCCCAATCATAGTCAATTTTAGAAAACCGTTACATCAGAAAGAAACCCTATCACCCCAGTACCACTCCTAAACAACCACGAATCTGCAGACTACTGTTTTGGGCTTCCATGGTGATGGGAATGTACAGTATAGGCTTCTGCTCATGGCTCCTGTCACTCAGAATGAAGTCCCCAAGACTGGCCCATCCCACGGCATCTGTAAAGCACTTCTCTCCTTTCTATGGCTATTCCTTTATGAGTGTAATGTTTAATTCACCAAGTCACCTGTTGGACATACAGGTTGTTTCTAACATTTCACTGCTGATTGCTGTTGCTATGAACATTTGTTTGTGTCCAGAGAGGTGTGATATTTTGTTTGCTTTCTGACAAATAAAACTTACTTAGAGTCAGAAGGCGGAGCTAGCCACTAGTTAACCATAGACAGGCTTTCTCTGTGTAAGTGTGTTGGCTGTCCTAGAATTTTCCCTGTAGAACAGTCTGGCCTCCAATTCACAGAGATCTGCTTGCTTCTGCCTCCTGGGTGTTGGGATTAAAGGCATGTGCCACTATCACCAGCACTCCCTCTCTCTTTCTAGTTAACTCCTCCCCCTCTTTTTAAACATGGGTTCTAAGGATTGGATTTAGGTCCTCATGCTTGCACAACAAACACTTTACTGGCTAAACCTTTTCTCCCCCCCCCATATTTCTTCTCTTTAAGTTCTAGTATAGCACTGATTGGTTAACTGGACCTGTTCTGAGGTCCTGTGTAGTTGGACGTTTCGGGGAGTGTGTGTCACCTTACCTAGATCATGCTACTGGGCTCAGTCTCTTGTCTGAACATGCCACACTTTCCATGGGGCAATGCTCAGTGGCCTGCTGAGATGGCCCTGGGCTGGATCATGATATTGCCTCAGTAGGAAGCAAAGCTATCTTCATGTCCAGGTTTGGGGAGTCACCTTCCATACCTGTTCCACTGATTTTTGCAAAGGAAAGCCCCTGGTGGGAGGAAGGGGGCTGAATGAGAAAGGTGTGGGCAGTTTTCAGCATTTTGCTTCCTTATCCTTCTGACAAACGCAGGCCATCATGAGGCTGTTTGACCTGAGAGTCAGCAAGAAACTAAAGTTTTGCTGTGGGAGGTGGGTGGGTGGACGTGCTCACTTGCATAAGGTCTAGTGAGTCATATGGAGGCATTTTGAAGCTCCCTTGATGTTTGTTGTCTCAGTATGTTCTAGGCCCAAGTCTCAAGTCCCTTGACAAGAGAGTAGATATCCTTCCTTCCTTCCTAAAGATTTATTATGTATACATGCTTGCACATAAACCAGAAGAGGGCACCAGCTCTCATCATACAGGGTTGTGAGTCATCATGTGAGTGCTGGGAATTGAACTTAGGACCTTTGGAAGAGCAGCCAGTGCTAGTTATGGCTCAACCATCTCTCTAGCCCTGGATTTTTTTTCTAATGTGTTTGTATCTGTCTCTGAGTATGGGTTTGTGCACATGTGTGTGGTGCTCACAAAGGCCAGAAGAGGTTGTTGGGTCTCCTGGACCTGGGGATATATGCAGTTGTGGGCTGCCCAGACATAGGTGCTGGGAGCTGAATCTGGGTCCTCTGCAAAGGAAGTGCCCCTCTTATCCCCTGAGTGATCTCTCCAGCTCTGGGATTATTTTGGCTTTGCTCATCAATTTTTCTTTCCCCACAATACACCTCACTCTGCCTATTTAGAAAAACAGCACATTCTTGGCTCTGTGTAGTAGGATTCATGTGCTATTTTTATCAGAAGACAGTTTTCCAGATCTGAAACAGCCGGGATACTGGTGTTTGCCTTTGTGAGTTTTCAAACACAGGCAGGCAGCTGCAGATTTCTGTCTGCAGGAAGCTGCTGCAGATATATGAAGAATCTGAAGAAAGTGTGAAGCAGAGGGAGGAACTCTCTGCCTGGTTGTCTCCAGTGTAGGCTGGTGCCTGAGCTGGCAGCAGCCCTAGGGCCTCAGGTCCTCAGGGACCAGACCAGGCCAAGAGAGGAGCCTTCCTTTTCTCATTCCCTGTAGTCTGTCATGTTGTCCAGGCTGGCCTTGAACTCAATGTGTAGCTGAGGATAACCTTGAGCTTCTGACTCTCTCTCTCTCTCTCTCTCTCTCTCTCTCTATATATATATATATATATATATATATATATATATATATATATAATCTTTAAAAGGCAGGGTCTCATGTAGCCCAGAACAGCCTTGAACTCCCTATGTAGCCATGGATAACCTTGAACTTCTACTAAACCTTCTACCTCCAATCTTGAGTGCTGGGATCAAAGATGTATGCCACCACACCCAGTTAGTTGCCACTCATTCTTTAACCACAAGTCTCATAGAGCACAAATGAAACCCCATTTCTTCTAGAAAGTCCTCCACTTATTTGGTACTTGTACTGGGAGATCTGTGTGCATGCTGAGAGAATGTGACAAGGGCCTCTAGACCAGACAGAGCAGTACCTCCTGCGTGGTGGGTGGTGACTCCTCAGGGCTATGTCCTGTTCTAGATGTGGGACTTTAGGGTCCCTCACCTTCACTGTGACTTCTAGACCAATGTCCAATCACACGAGCCCAGATGAGCCTTTTGAAAACTCCTACCAGTATATTCAGAGGTAGACACGACTGGGTGCTCTATGTCAAGCTGTGCCATCTCCAAAGCCCTATGTTGAAGTGGAGACATGGGTGCCTCAGGGCATGGAGATGGAGACTTTGAGTGATGTGATGTTGTTATCATGAGTTCCTGTACCTCATGACTGGTGCAGGACTTGCACACAGAGGGAAGAGTATGTGGAGAAGTGGAGGCTTCTAGAAGAGAGGTTTCGGGAGAAATCAGCCATCCTGTCATTTCTCTCTCTGCCTCCCAGCCTCTGGAACTTCCAGGATAGGCTCTCTGATGTGGGAGGTCCTTCTGTATGCTGTGAATATGGGTTGCTTTTATTGGTTGATGAATCAAGCTGGCCTATGTCAGGGCAGAATATAGCTAGGTGGGAAAGCCAAACTGAATACATGGAGAAAAGAAGGCAGAGTCAAGGGAGACAGCAGCAGCCACTGAGGAAGCAAGACATGTAGAAATACATAGATTAATAGAAATGGGTTAATTTAAATGTAAGAGCCAGCTAGTAATACACCTGAGCCATTGGACAAGCAATTATAATTAATATTAAGTCTCTGAGTGATTATTTTATAAGTGGCTGTGAGACTGGGTGGGACACAGAAAAGCTTCTGGCTATAAGTCTCCTTGCAGTAGGTGGAGCCCATTATGTAGCTATGGCAGCTCGGGCAAGCAATATAACTGATGAACATTCCATGTGCTTCTGGTCACCAAGAACTCCTTTACAAATTCTCCCTGATTTATACAGGGTTTCTTTTATAATTCACAGTGAGCTTGCAAAGGGATGTTGTCCCAGGGGCTGGGGAGATGTTTAAGCTGGTGGAGTGTTTCCTTTGCAAGCCTGAGAACCTGAGTTTGAGCCCAGAATCCATGGGGGAAAAAAGGAAGAAAGGTGAGCATGGTGGTGACTGTCTGTAACTTCAGCAATGAAGAGCAGAGGAGGTAGATCCTTGGGGCTCACCAGCTACTTGGCAAGTTCCAGACCAGGGAGAGACCCTGGTTGGCCTTGATTGGAACGTGCTACCACACACACACACACACACACACACACACACACACACACACACACACACACACACCCCACACACACACCACACACACACACAGGATTTATTAGAATGGTTTACAGGCTGTGGTCTAGCTAATCCAACAATGACTGTCTAACAACAAACGGTCCAAGAATTTAGTAGTTGTTTAGTCCACAAGGCTGGATGTCTCAGCTGGTCTCCAATATGTGCTAGAATCCTGAATTATGCTCTAATGTCAGTGAAGGGATGGACTTGCCAGCAAGAGTGAGAGCAAGCATGCAAAGAGAGCAAACTTCTTTGTCCTGTATATAGACTTCCAGCAGAAGGTGTGGGCCAGATTAAAGGTGTTTCTTCTCACCTCAAAATAAAATATCCATATTAAAAGTGAGTCTTCTCATTTAAAATGATTTGATTAAGAAGAATATCCTTCATGGGTGTACCCAGCTGCTTAGGTTTTAGTTAATTCCAGATGTAGTCAAGTTGACAATCAAGAATAGTCATCATGTGACTCTTGAGGAATGACACTTGAAGATGACCCCTGATCTCCAAATACATGCACACATGTGTGCATACTTACCCACACACATGTACATACCCACACAAAGCCATTGTCCTGTTCCCTCCATCAAATTTTATCACAATATTTATACTAGATTTTTATTCTTTTTTTTTTTTTTTGATAGAGTTCCACTGTGTAGCACACTGGCCTCAAACTTGTGATCTTCCTGCCTCATCCCTCATCCTCCTCCATTCTGGGATGGCTGGCATGTACTATCATACCTGTATTTTTTTTTTTTTTTTTTTTTTGCCTTCTTTGCTTGGGTATAGAGACAACTAGACTTGGAGCTGGGCGACTGAGGTCAGAGAGTTTTAGCTTATTATTGTTCTTCCAAGGTGAAACACAACAGGATGTCTAGCCTAAGATGTGATTGCTGCAGGATGCTTGGCCCACAGTATGGTCTCTGCAGAGCAGAATACTTAACTCGGGATATACTTACTTGGTGTAGTCACTGAGGAACTGAATAGAAGACTCTCAAAACTGGGTTATTACAAAGCAGCAAATCCCTTTTCTGAGTGAGGCTTTGCCAACCTGTAGCCTGGCTCACTTTGTGATTCCGTGTTGAGTCTTTATCCAAATAACCTGTCAGCTATGGTAATATCTTGCTAGTATAAATAAAGCCTGTCTGAAGGTCAGAGAATGGAGCTTGCTATTATCTAGCTAACCATGGAGGTCTGGAGGCTTGGAGGTCTGTACCTTCAGACAAGCAAGATAACACCATATTCAGCTATCCTCTTCCTCCTCTCTGAGCATTTAGACAGTAAGAGTCAGAGCTATATAGAGCACTGTTTGCATATCTGCTGAAATGGGAGCTCATCTGTGCATAATTCATCAGACATCATGGGCCAGTACTACAATGACTCATTTGAAACTAGAAGTCACCAACCATTTTCTCAACCAGTGCCTGGTGGTGTTATGTTTTGCCACTGTCTATCTTTATTTTAATTCTGTTCAGTTCAGTGCAGCTTCAAACACTTGGACAGTTCCTAAGACTTCAGAACCACAAGGGCACTCACTGTCACAAACCAAAGAAACATATGGCCTGGTCTTAGGCCCCAGAGAGCTCACAGTTTCCACAGGAACACAAACAAACTGAAAGTACACAAGACAGATGAGCCATGGTTCTGTTGGATAGAACAGAAGTTCCAAGCTCAAATAGATGATGACTTCTTCAATGCTTAGTTCTCATTATGGACTTGACTGGATTTAGAATTACCCTGGAGATACAGCTCTGAGCATGCCTGTGAGGGCATTTCCAAAAGGGTCTAACTGAGGACTTATCAATATGGGTGACACTGTCCCATGGACTGGAGTCCCAGCCTGAATAAAAAGGGGTTTGAGAGATGGCACCACAATTAAAGCATTTCCCACACCAGCACGGGCACCATGCTCAGATTCTCAGAGATCTGTAAATATTGAGTGAGAGTGGCAGCTTGCCTCTCATTCCAGCCCACAAAGGCAGAGACAGGATTTCTCAGAGCAAACTGGACAGTAGGAGTAAACCATATCAGTGAGGTCTGGGTTTGATTAAGAGACCCTGCTTCAGTGAACAAGGTGAAAGAGTTATGGAAGGTGATTCCTAATATTTACCTTCAGCCCACACACCCACACACATGCACATGAACTCTATCGCTTGTGTGCCACATACATGCCAAAATGTGCATCCATACAAGCACACCACAAAATACACATATATAAAAACTGAAAACAAATTTGGAAAAGAAGGAAATGGTGAGAGCGAGTTGAGTACCTGCACTCTCTTCACTGCTTCAGATCTACTGAGATGGAAGAAAGTAGTCCTTCTCTACCATGATGTACCATACCCCTCATACCCTGAGCCAGGAGATATCTTTCCTCATTGCTTTGTCAGATATTTGGTCACAGTGACAGGGAAGTACTCAGTAAGGCTGCAAGGCTTAAGCCCCAAGAACCAGGAGCAGGAAGAGGTCACCAGAAAGGTTGTGAGTTCTGGGAGAGATCAAAGAGAAGTGGTCTTGATCTGTCCTTGGCATCTGAAAGCCACATAGGTGATACTATGTTTCTATGGCTAATTCAGGCCATAAAGGTTCTGGGGAATTCCTGAGCCCTCATAGAAGAGAGGAAGCTCTTAGGCAGGGGAGAATTAGAGAGAGGATCAGAGGTGCAAATTGGACTTGAAAATGGCTTGTTTAATTTGGAGTGTGTGATGTGGTTTTTAAACAAGCCTCCCTCCCCTCTCTACACCCCATGCTGTCTTTGGTTTCCAGACTTCAATGCCACCACTAGACCCAGCTGCAGTTACATGCCTTCTCCTTTCCGTTTGACACCCCCCCCCAGCCAAAAGACGACTTCCACCTGGAGAGCTCTGCCAATGGAACCAAAGAGAGATTGATTTTGGAGGTCAGCCCTTCTGGGGATCTGAGGACGGTCATGTGGCCTTCTCTGAGGAGGTTACTAGGTGTGTAGAGGGTAGAACTCCAGAAGCCCACACATCCCTTCTCTGGAAAACTTTCTTCCTAAACTAGTGAATTAGCCACTGACACTCCTGAATTAGTGAGATCACTGACACTCCTGAATTAGTGAGACTGTGACCCCTTTAGATGGTGGTCCCTGACTTAGTTTCTCTCCAGGTGGACAGAGATGATGTTGTTTTAGGGATTATTGGGATGGTTGGCCCAGTGAGTTTTGAGGGTTGAGAGTACAGAGGGATGCTGGTTGAAGAAGTTCTCAAGCTGTTATGGGGGACCATACATTTAATAGGAAAGAATTCTGACTGATTCTCCTAAGAGGGTCCCAGAAACCTGAAGCATTTTCTGTTGCAGAGTTTGGGCACCTCATAAGGAAGAGGTGTTTTTTCCTCTCATAATTCTGATGGCCAAAGGTTTAAGATGGCCAAAGGTGGCCTCATCTGCCTGGAACCTGGTGAGGACCTCTTGGATGCATCACTTCGTGGCATCATGGTACCTTCTAAAGGCAGAGATTGCATGGTGAAATGGAGCCAGAAGAAGTGGACAGGGGAGCCATGTTCCTTTCCTCCATGCCCAATGTTCTATCTCTGAAAGGTCTCACCATCACACTGGGGCCAAGTTTCTAGCACACTGGTATTGTGGGGCAAACTAATCCATGCTCATCACAGCAGAGCCCACAGCATCATCATTACTTAAAATATGGGAAAGAATCTATCTTCTCTAGTGGAAAGATTGGACTTGAGACTTAATGAGGTCTTCACTAAGATGCCTTGCTTGGGGAATCCTTGAGATTAGAGTGCTTTGTGATTTGTGCTTTGAGATTAGAGCTCTGAACACTTTTCTAAAGGCAGTCATGAATGCACATATTTTCCTAAGGCAGACAGAAAGAGAAGAGGGAGGACCTACCAAGGGAAGATCAAAGACTAATTAAAAATTCAATTTTCTTTCAGCAACCTGTGCCCTTTTGTTCCAGGGCAGATAAGGATTGCTTCAGCCAGTCTCTGGTTCAGTGCTTGGATCTCTCTCTCACAAGGGACGGCTGAATACAGTGCCAGCTCCATTACTAGCAGAGGGTTGAATAACCCAAAGTCTCCTGAGAGAATTGGAGCTGATGTTTCTCCTTGAGGAATTTTAATAAGAGGGGAGATGTAAACAGAGAGAGACAAGCAGCGATGGACACAGAGACACACAGAGTGAATCAGAGAGACATACACACAGAGTTAGAGGGACAGACAGGTGGCACAAATACACACACACACACACACACACACACTCACACACACACACAGAGAGAGAGAGAGAGAGAGAGGCAGAGAGAGAGAGAGGAGAGAGAGAGAGAGAGAATAATCTAGGTAAAGTTTTGTAGCATCTCCAAGTTCCAATTTTTCTTTTTCCTTTCTCTGTTTTTTTTTTTTTTTAATGTGTGTGGTGTGTATGTATACATGCATGTGGAGGCCTTCCAAACAACCCTTTAGATTTTCCTTTTTTGAGACAGGATCTCTCTATGTAGCCCTCACTTTGTAGATCAGGATGGCCTCAAACTCATATACTAGACCTGTCATTTATGTGGGTCCTGCTTAATTAAGCGTCCATCCTCACACTTGCACAGAAAAATCTTTAATCTCTGAGCTAGCTCTCCAATCTGAGCCTCAGTTCTCAATAACACACAGATCATAACACATATATAAGAATTGTTTTAAGAACTCAGTTAGATGATATATGTAGGGCACATACCAACCACTCATTGAATGACAACCAATAGTAATTACTATGATGACATTTAAGTCTGGCAGGCTGAGTGAACTGGGCTTTTGGGAAAATAAATGAATTATACTGTTTATTATTTAAATCAAACAAAATCAAATATGAGTATGGTAGATACCATTAAGCACTCTGGGCAGTAGGCTCCAAGCCCATGACCATGGGAATACAGAACCATTTGTCTTGCTGGTGGCTCACATGTATCACTAGAGAATATTAACCAGTCACTGCTCTATGCTAGACACTGTGTAGGAGCGGAGAATTAGGCAGCCAATATGTGATGTCCTTGACCATTTGGAACAAACACAGAATCATTTCTAATGGTAATGATGGCTCTGGAAACATTTCCCCCTCTTGTAGAATGTAGCTGCCAAGCTCTTGGGGGCTGAGGCCACCATGCCTGCCTGTGCACACATAGGGCTCCTGGGCCAGTCTTCTGGCTGATTTTACCCTATGGCCTTCAGGCCCTCTGGGGGCACAGAGTGCCTCTGAATGTGGGAGAGCCTTGGAGGGGGTCCTTTCCCCCCTTCTGGGATCATGCTAGCAACACTTGCATTTTGAAGGACTTTTTTGCCATAAAATTAAAATGTTTCCACCCCACTCAATGCTTCCTTGTGTCTCCCACTTGGGCTGGCCTCTGTACTGTTTGGAGGCAGTAATCACTTGCAGAGTCCTTGGGAATCGTATGTTTATTAGTTAAACAGAAATATGCTAACTCTTTTTTTCCCCTCCGTGCAGAAAGGCATCGCTGGAAACACAAACAGCCAAGGCCAAGTGCCTGGGGGTCAGGAGCAGCACTGCCTGCCATGTCTTTCAAGTTTGATTTACTGCCATCCAAAGCTGGCATTTCTGAGCTTTGGCTGCATGGCACAGGAAGCTAAGTGTACCCTGAGGTTAGAGAGCCCGCTCTCTGGAAACTACTACCAGTTACATGACAGTGGGCAAGTCACTATCACACAGTCTCAGTTTCCTTGGCTGGGAAATTGAATGTTTTGAAAGTAGTTGTGGAGAGAAAACAAAGGAAGGTGACTGACTGTTCTACTTAACTTTTAAAAATATTGCTTTTATTTTTAATAATATGTATATGTCTGTGTTTCTGTGTGAGGCTATGCGCATGTGAGTGTAGTCTGTGGAGTTCGGAAGAGACCATTAGATTCTCTAGGCTAGAGTGACAGGTGCTTGTGAGCTACTGGAGTTTAGAAACTGGACTGCTAACATGTTTCAGGTCTGGTCAAGTGAGACATCCTTGTCTCTCAATCTGGTGGGAATATTGGACGTTAAAAGGATTTGAAAGCCTTCATTCTGTGTCTTTGGAAGGCTGAAAATGGAAATGAAAACATGAACACTTGCTGCTGCTGACAAGGAAGCCTTGTTCAGAAGGAGCATGGATGGGATGTCTTTGGATAATCATGGAAGGGTGTGAAATAGCCTTCCCTGAAGACTTTGTGAAGAAAATGGCAGAAGCCGCTGTGCTGTTCGACCTTGTGGGTGTGGCTGGAACCCATCACTGACACCCACTGAGACCAGATTAACCAATATTTTTTTTTCACACCGCCTCAACAAAATTTAATCCTAAAAGTTGTATTCAGCCATCAAGCAGAAACTTTAAGGGAATTTACCCTCCCAAAAGACCAACCATAATTGAATGAGGTGAATTTTATTGTTTTCATAACAAAATCAGCTTAGAACTGGATCACTTGGCCCATTCTCTTCTTATCACCTCCAAGTTCAAAATGTTTGCATCTCTTAATAGCCAGCATCTACTTAGATCTGCAGTTAGGCTCAACACACTCAAGCCTCAGCACAATCTTCTTTGTAGTTTTAGCCTTTTTTTGCAGAAAATGGGCTTAGTCTGTCCACCATATCCACTCTGTTTCCTGTCATAATGCTGCTTTCCCTGGGCATACAGAGTCCTTGCCCTTCTTGTACTGCGTCATTTTATGAGGCGGGTGCTTGCCACATTTCTTGCAGAATGTCTTAGGAATGTTCACCATGTTGGCGGGAGCGATATCAGCACAGAAAGCCCATTATTCTTAAGAGAATTTTTTTTAATAGATAATTGGGTATTTTGCCTACATGTAAGTATGGGTGAATGCCTTGTGGCCATAGAGGCCAGAAGGGGCATCAGATCCCCTAGTACTACAGTTGTGACCAACTATGTGGGTGCTGGGAATTAGACCCTGATCCTCTGCAATAATAACAAGTCCTCTTAACAGCTGAGCCACCTCTCTATCTCCTAACCAGTATTTACTTTTTAGAGACTATTATTTTTTTAAAATTGTATGTGTCAAACAGATCTTACCACAGAAGGATAGAGATGGTTCATTCTGTAGTGATGGCCTGGGGACATAGACCAGGTTTCCTTAAACTCCACAATCCAATGAGGTAGCAAGTTCATGACCCTTCTATAGTAGTGGAACAGAGTGTGTCATACAATAACACACTTTTCTGGATCACACCAAAGCTGAAAATTCTGGTGTAGGCCTTGGATATTTATTGCATTATTAGTTGGGAGTGAAGGGGTCTGTTGGTACATCCCAAATGACCTATTCAATGGTCTCAAAAATGTTAGTTGGGGCACAGGGGAGGACAGTAATGGCTGTTAAGGGCATCAAAGATGGCCCAAGATGATATGGCTGTGGGCTGTGACATTCCATCCTCTCTACATCCTGAAGCTCTTTTTTTTTTTTTTTTTTGAGACAGGGTTTCTCTGTGTAGCCCTGCCCTTCCAGAAAAATTGCTGTGCAGAGTAGGCTGGCTCAGAGATTTGCCTGCCTCTGTCTCCTGAGTGCTAGGATTAAAGGTGTGCATGTCCCACCATTGCCCTGCTCATCCTGAAGTTCTAATCTGTCAATCAACCTTTTCAGACACAGCTTCTTCACGAATTTTTGCTCACAAGTATATGTGTACATGTGTGCTTTTGGGTGTAGAAGTGGTCCATGTGTATCATTGTGTGTAGGTGTGTGTAGGTGTGTGTGTGTGTAGGTCAGAGGATGACTTTGTTTTTCTCCTTCCACCTTTATGGGGTCCTGGGGATGTAGCTTAAGCCACCATCAGGCTTGCTGTGCATAGAGGCACCTCACATAGGCCAAAACATTAACTTACATCATTGAGAAGAACTGACAAACATTTCACAGACATTACTTACCTATTTGCCTCTTTGAGTGTGATATCTACATCAGCCTTCTGTATCTGTGGACTCAGATTCAAACAAATGATTTAAAACTCTGAAAAAAAAGGCCCATTTATATAGACTTTTTTCTTGTCATTATTTTCTAAACAATACAAGCGATAGAAGGGCTAGGTTGAGCTCAGGAAGTGAGATGCTGTCTGCACAAGCCGAGGGCCCAAGTTCAGAGCCCCAGCACCCTTGTTAAATACTGTGTGGCCATCTGTAACCCTAGACGGGGCAGAAACGGAAGGACCCCTGAGCTTACCTGCTAGCCAGTCTAGCCAGTCAGTGAGCTCCAACTTCTGTAGGAGACCCTGTGCCCCACCCAACAGGGTGGAAAAATGAATGATAAAGACACTGACACACAGTGGACAAGTACATGCACATACACATGTACAGTAGGTATAAAACTATTTACATACTGCTTACAGTATGTTACATATTCTAATTGCTGTAAAAAATAACTTAAAGTATATTGGAAAGTCTGAGGAGATGGATGGCTCAGTTGCTAAAGTGCTCACTGTGCAAGCATGAGGACTCGAATTCCATTCCCAGAACCCACACAAAAGAGTTGGGCTTGAATGTGAGCCTTGGCCTTTAATAGATGATCCATACAACCTGGGTTTGGAGGTGTTTGCATCTCAATCCTAGGGTGGCAGGAACAGGTGGATTCCTGGGGTTCCCTGGCTAGCCAGCAGAGCTGAATCAGTGAGAGTTAGGCCTGGAAGGACCCTATTTCCCAGGTGTATGGCACCTGGGGATGATGGCAAAGTTTGTCCTCTGGCTTCCAAACACACACACACACACACACACACACACACTCACAGAGATATACAGACATGAACATGTCAAATAAGGATATAAATAAATAGGGTATACATTTGCTATTAGCAATACTGTGCACTTGAAAGAGTTGAGCATCTCTCAACTGGTGCCCATGAGGAGGTCTTGGAGCCCATCCTCTGCACATCTTCAGGGTGGACTGCAGTTTGAATGTCTATATGAGTAATGGTTACTTTGTATTATTGCTGTAATGATATGTAGTATTCCATGTCCACTTCAAAGTGGACAAAGATGTAGTCTTTATTCCAAATTCACAGGGTTGGATAAAATATCCTTCCAAATGCATATCTGGTTCCTAGACCCTTTGTGTGACCCCACCACACAAACCTGCAGATAGGTTGGTTACCTGCACTGAAAAGACAGCTGTCCTTAAAAAAGAATGTGGAGGGCAAAATATACATGAAATAACTAGCAGTCCATACTGATGCAAACTAACAAGTGTTGACTGAATAAATAAAACTGGTGCAAAGAGACAAATTCCCATGAAGGACTCCTAATGGTTTATGTGGATACATCATCCTCTATAAAATGCCAGGTTCCCCTCTCAGTGTCCCATGAGTGCTCTAGTCAGAGGCACAAACTGGTGACCCAAAGCAGTAAGGATTTGCTCTTACATGGAGGCCACAGGTCTGCAGCCAGCATTCCTGACCCAAAGGTGCCAGTATGTTGGGAATCGATCCATTCCTCATCTCTGAGGTCTCCTTCCTGACTCCTCCCCAGTGTCTGTCTCATCCTGCCCCTTCCTGTGAGGGTGCTTGTGATCACAACAAGGACCTCCACAATTCATTTAACTACAATCGCAAAATTGTGGCACACTGGGTCCTCGTCACAGGTTCTGGACATTTTTAGGGCTGTGACAGTTGATTTCAATGTCAAGTTGCCACAGATTAGAATTGCCTGAGTAAGGACGTCACCTGTCAGTTGCCCTGTTTGCCTTAGCTGAAGTGAAGACCCATCCCCAGCAATGGCAAACACCTTTTGGTAGTGGCCCAGATAAAAGGGCATGGAGGAAGGAGGGTGATTTGCTTTTGGCTCGCTAGGGCTTTGCTCTTGCCCACTCAGCTTCCCCTTTCACCACTAAGGTGACTTAGGCTGTCACTACTGTTGCTGATGTCAATGAACAGTACCTCTGGGCTTCTGTCTTTGAGTAAGTATAAGCTGCTCTCTAGGAACCTTCCAGGGCCCTGATTGTGGCTGCTGAGGCACCCAGTTTTGTGGACTGAGTTATACTAGGCTCGCAGCTCTCAGGTGAGAACAACTTGCTACTATTTTGAAACAAGCTGATACAGTAACAATAACAACAATAAATTCATCCTAATTGTGACTCTCTCTCAAAGCTGGGAATAGAGTAGCTTTAAAGAAGAGAAACCAGACAAACATGACCTCAGCCAGGTGGTCAAACACATTGTTAGTGTGACTCCTGTAATGTGATGATATGGGAATGGCACCTGACCTTGAAGATGATCCAGCCTAAACCACATAAGCCTGGTCTAACTATGGGAAAAACAACAGACCAATGCTGACAGAGGCATTTCTATGAAACACCAGACCAATACTCCTTAAAGTTGTCAAAATCATAAAAAATGAGAGGGGCTCATGAGATGGCTTAGCTGGTAAAAGGGCTTGATGCTCAGTCTGATAACTTGAGTTTGATCTGCACAGTCCATATTGTGGAAGGAGAGAACTGACTCCCAATAGTTATGCTTTGATGTTTATGTAACCACCATAGCATCTCTCTCTCTCATACACATAAAGAGGCACAACTAATAAAGTAAGTATCTTAGTCACCATTCTATTGCTGTGAAGACATACCATGACCACAGAGACTTTTATGAAAGAAAGCATTTAATTGGGGCTGGATTACAGCTTCTGAGGTTTTGTCCATTTTTATCACGGTAGGGAACATGGTGGCACACAGGTGGCCATGTTGCTGGAGAAGGAGCTAAGAAGTTCTCTATTCAGATCTGCAGCCAGCAGGAAAAGAGAGACACTGGGTCTGGCTTGGGCTTTTGAAATTCCAAAGCCCACTCCCAGTAACACACTTCTTCAACAAAGACACACCCATCCAAAAAGGGCACACCTCCTAATCCCTCTCAAATAGTGCCACTCCTTGATGACCAAGCATTCAAATATATGAGCCTTTGGGTCCTCTTGCAAGGGCAGTAAGTGCTGTTAGCTGCTGAGTCACCACTCCAGTCCTAGACAAGTCTATTCTAGATCAGCCAGGGTGACCTTGTCAGGTGTTCAATCTTAAAGATAACAGGTATTAAAGCACAAAACCAAAACCTCAGTAGCATCTTTTCTCTTCTGGGGTTTTGTCCCCCTAGGGCCTGGTAGGGGACAGGAGAGGCAGCAGAGGTGGGAAGAGGTGGTACCTAAGGAAGCTCAAATGAGTGTCATTGAGTAGGTAGAGCAGGGACTGCCTCACCATCACACCATTTATTAAGTTGATCTATAGGTCTTACTGGAGGCTCTACTTTTCCTTTCCTCTCTTCCAACTTGCCTCCTTTTTCTTTTCCTTTCTTCCTTTACTTCCTCCTCTTCTTCTTTCTCCTTTTCCCTCTCTTTCCCTCTTTCTTTTTCTCCTTTCTTTCTATAGTGTGTCATTTATCACAGGCTGTCCTTGAACTCAATAAGTAGTAGAGGATGTGTAGATGGACATTTCTGTCCCTCACAGTCCCAAATAAACACACAGAGGCTTATATTAATTATAAACTGTTTAGCTGATGGCTTAGGTTTCTTTCTGGCTAACTCTATTAATTATTAACCCATAACTATTAATCTATGTATTTCCACATGGCCTTATCTTATTGGAGAATGCCCGGAGTCCTTCCTTCCCAGTAGCTACATGGCTTTTCTCTCAAGACTGCTTTTCTGCCTCTCCTCTTCCCAGAATTCTCTTAGCCTGGTAGCCCCGCCTATACTTCCTGCCTGGCTACTGGCCAATCAACATTTATTCATCAACCAATAAGAGAAACAAACACATTATATGGAAGGATATCCCCCATCAGGGATGACCTTGAACTTCTGATCTTCCTGCCTTTACCTCCTGAGTGCTATTATTGTAGGTTTGTACACCAGTCTTGGTTATGAAGTGCTGGAGATTGAATTTAGGGTTTTGTGCATGCCCGGCAAGAACTCTTCTGAACTTGTCCTTGAATCTGTCCTCACCATCATGCAGGGGGCCAGATGCAGAGAACATCTCAACTGGAACAGCGGGCTCTCTCTGTTCCCACTGATGCCTTCAGTGCCCTTCCAGCTCACCCCTTTCTTGGAAAGATGTCCTGGCTATTCCACCCCTTCCAAGTTGCCTCCTGTTTCAACTCTAGTCCACCCTTGGCAATCATCTGTCCTGGCTGTAGTTTATATATGACACAGCTTCCCAGTACTATATTTTAATAATGCCTGTCCTTAGCTTGAAGGGACCTCTTCCATTCAACAAGGACTCTGTAAACCCAGCCCAAGGCTATAGAAGCAGCCAGAGTTCCAGTGGTCTCTTGTGTACATCCTTCTGTGGGAAATTCACCTGCTACTTTCTTTAGCTTTGAGCATTGATGGTTTTTTTTTTGCATTCTCTTCTCTCTTTATCTCTCCCTGTCTCTCTCTCTCTCTCTCTCTCTCTCTCTCTCTCTCTGTGTGTGTGTGTGGGGGGGGGCATGTGTGTGGAGTCCAGAGGCCTACCTCAGCTGTTGTTCTTTAGGAGCTGATCATCTTGTGTTTTGTTTTGGTCTATCTAGTCATTTATAGCATGAATGTAAGCCTAGCATCAGACACCTCAGCATGATTGGTTCTACGTGTAGTTTGTGTGGAGGTGGGGTTCATGATTTGTGTGTGTGTACATGTGCACACACATGCATGTGTGCTCCTGCATGTGTGTAATCAGGAGCATGTTCAAAGAGGTTAGAGGAAGGCATTGAGGTGCCCTACTCTCACTGTCTACTGTATTCCCTTGAGAAGGGTCTCACTATATGAAGCAATTCTCTAGCAACAGTTGATAGAACAAATCTTTATATAGGAAGGGGATTTATTAGAATGGCTTACAGGCTGTGGTCTAGCTAGTTCAACAATGACTGCTAACAGAAGATCCAAGAGCCCAGTGGTTGTACAGTCCACAAGGCTGGATGTTTCAACTGGTCTTTACTATACACTGTAATCCAAAAGAATTAACAGGCTTGCCCACAAGAGGGAGAAGAAGCAGACAAAGACAGAAAACTTCCTTCTTCAATGTCCTTAACATAGGCTGCCAGCAGAAGGTATGACCCAGATTAAAGGTGTATCTTTCCCACCTCAAAAGATGTGGATCACATGTGGGTCTTCCCACTTCAAATGGTTTAATTAAGGAAAAAAAATCCTCACAGGTGTACCCAGCCACTTGTATTTTAGTTAATTCCAGATGCAGTTGAGTTGACAACAAAGAGTATGCATCATACTCACTGAGTCAGAAGCTAAACTGGCAGCCAGCACACACCAGTGATCCTCCTGTCTCCCCATGGCACTGTGTTACCAGTGCCTATTGTAGGGTGAAAGGTCTGACTCACTTCCAGGTTTGAAAACCCACTAATCCCTGGGCTCAAAATCCCACCGATCCCTGGGCTTGCCTCAAATTCACGACTTGAAATTCCACCAATCCCTACCCTGGAAATCTTCACCCTGGAAAACTCTATCCTTAAGAAACCCTGTATAAGCCTGTTTCCTGCTCAGTTCCCAGGGGCTTCTCACCTGAGCAGAGGCCACTCCCTTCTTGTGTCTTTCCCAATAAAATCATTGTGTGAGGTTAGTTATGTGGTGTGACTTTGTGGTATTTCTTGACTCCCAACTGTCACGATACCTTCCCCCTCAGAGCTGCAACACTTACAAGTATACCAATGTCTGGCTTTATATACAGATTCTAGGAATCTGAACTCAGATCCTCATGATCATGACTCAGCAAACTGAGTCATTTACCCAGCTCCACCTTGAGTTTTGAGACAGGGTGTCTCAGTGACCCAGAGTGCACCAAGTAGGTGAAACTGGCCTATTGTCAAGTCCCAGGAGCCCTCCTGTCTCTGACTCCTCAGTACTCAATTGTAAGTACTATTACTATGCCCATTTTTTTTATTTTCTTTTTTATTGTTTTTAAATTGTATGTGTATGTAGCTGAGTGTATACATGTGACCACATGTGTTCAGGAGATAGAGGAAGTCAGAACAGGTGTCAGATGCCCTGGAACTGGAGTTACAGGTGGCATGCCAGGCTCTTTTATATGAGTTATGGGGATCAAGTTCAGATCCCCATCCTTCTGTGTATATGCCCCAAATCCCCTTTTCATTATTGTTAAAATCCAGAGTGTTGGAAAGAGCTTACTAACCGCTGAGTGAAAAGAGGAGGGAGAAGTGCTTGGTTCATCTCCAGTCTCGGCAGGAAGGAGTCTCTGTACCATGGGGAAAGAGCTGCGTTGAATCATCCCTGGTGAAGGGCGTTAAGGCAGCCAGGGCCAGTTAGGGTCAGACTCAAGTTTCTCTTTGCAAGAATTGGCCTGAGATACAAAGAGTATTGTGGTGGCAGAGCTTCCCAGCCTGGGAAGCTTAGAGAATGTGTCTGCATGTAGGTGAGGTCATTTGGCTGAACACCTGTAAAAATGGAAGGTGTGGTTAACCATGGCTCACTTCTCCACATCTTGCTCACTGCTGGTGGGCAGTTCCCAAAACATTGGCCCCAGATTGGGTCATAGAGTATTAGCTTCCTCAATGCTGCAGAAGCCAGGCTTGACACTGGCACTAGTCTAGCTGGTTGAAAGTCTGGGATGCCTGGACCACCCTGGGACTTTGCTTTCATCTGGGCAGAGATAAAGCATAGTATGTGTAAAAGCTTCCCCACTGATTCTGATGTACAGTTAGGCCTAAGGACCACTGTTCCTAAGAAGTTTGTTCCAACTCTGTTCCACTGGGCTGAGGGTTAGCTTCTTGGGGAGACCTGGGTACAGGCTCACTAGTTTCTGGGGCTGCTATAGTTTGGATTTTTAATATCTACCAAAGGATCGGGTATTAAAGTTTCAGTTCCTTGCCCATGGTGCTGTTGGGAGGCAGTGGTGTGACTTTTCCTGGGGAGACATGGACAAATGTCTATTTACCACAGACAGGCACTCATGATGGCCCAAAGAATGTTCTGTCCAAGTACAGCTTAATGAATTGATGACTTTATTGGGGTCATTTATAGGTGTTGCATCATCAAAAACACTCCAGCGTGGTAACCATTAAGAAAAATTGCATTCTGGAGTCCTCTGCATGACTAGAAGGCAGCTTCATAGAAGAATCTATCTCCCAGCAACTATATACTGCTCATAATTACAGAAAATGATTAATTCTTTAAGAATTTCATACATTGTATTTTGATCATACTCACGCCTCCTCCATCTCCTCCCTGGTCCATCTCCACATGAAAGTGTATATGAATGTATAAACTCTTACTTATCACCACTGTGTGTGTGATTGTGTGTATGTGTGAGTGTGTATGAGTGTGAGTGTGTGTGAGTATGTGTGAGTGAGAGTATAAGTGTGAGTGTGTGTGAATATAAGTGTGTGTGAGTGTAAGTGTGTGTGTGTGAGTGAGTGTGTGTTTGAGAGTCTGTCTTACATGCCACAGGGCATGTGTGTGGAGGTCAACAGACAATTTGTAGGAGTCAGTTCTCTTCTTCCCCTTTTTGGATCCGGGAATGATTAGTTTCCTTAGTGGCAAGCACCTTTACACAGTGAACCCTTTCACGGTCTCTGGAAAGTGCATTTTTAATACTTCCCTACCATCATTCCTCAGCATGTAAGTATAAAGCTTGCCTATCTTCAGATTTTGTGTTAAAATGTTTTAATTACTGTCTGTCAGTGCTGGAAAATGGCTCAGGGGTTAAGAGCGCTTGCTGTTTTCAAAAAGGACATGGGTTTGATTCCCACCATTATTTATGGTGGCTCACAGCCTGCTATACCTCCAGTTCCAATGACTCACAATTCTAGGGCATCCAATGCCCTCTTTTGGCATCCACAAGTACCAGGCAAGTGTGTGGTGCACATACACACAAGCAGAAAAAAAAAGTTGCTTTAGCTGTAGAGACATTTGAGAATTTTTTCTTCAGGCATCTTCCCTAGAATGTGGGTCACAGGCAAAGGCCCTTCCTGCTGGGCCTGGATTGTCTCTGGTGAGATCTGTCTTCTCTGGTGGGCACTGTGTGATAGGATGGCTTCTGTTTAGGACAGATGGAAGGAGGAAGTGTAGGTACTTGAGAGAGTCTTCAGAAGGAGAGTGGAAGAAATGGAACTATGTAGAAACAACCTGGGTGCTGGTTCAGAGTTGAGAAAATCTTGGCAGAATGGATGGAGGGTCATCCAAAACTTGCCTACTTTCAACCCCCCGTGGTGCTCATGCCTGATAAGAATAGTTCGTTCACAGAGCATGCAGCTTGTAAATGCTGTATGGATCCCCAGGAGCAGATGGAGGTGGCTGCCCATTCTTCACAACCATGAGGCAGGGAGCTCAGGAAGCAGCTCTCCTAGCTGTGTGAATGAAAGATCAAGCAGGGTTCTCCTGTCTCGTGATGGCAGATTGACCCAGAAGGTTTGCTCTCTTAAGGGGAAGGCACCTCTGCATCTGAGAATAGACTGTTTATATACTGGGAACCTTGTTCTAGTTTCCTAGGCCCCTGGCATCCAGACCCTATGACAAAATATACCACAAAAGTAATTTAAGGGAAGGTCTTATTTAGGCTCACATTTTGAGATATAGTCTATCATGACAGAGGAAGCATTGCATCTGCAGTAAGGAAGCTGGTACTTATCTCTCTCTCTCTGCTGGTGTATATGCATATGGGTGAGGGTGTGCATGCATATTGTTTATGGAGAGGCCAGAAGCTGACACTGGTATCTTCCTCAATTACTCTCTTTTCTTTTGAGACAGAGTCTGTCACTGAACCTGGAGCACATAGATAGACTAGCTTGCCAACCAGTTCCAGGGACTATCCTTTCTCTACTTCCCCAGGGATAAGATAAATCTGATTCCCATCTCTTATTTTACTTTATTTTCATAGGGTCTCATTTTGCAGCTCAGCTGGCCTGTAACTCACAGAGATTTGGATGCTAAATGCTGTGATCAAAGGAATGCAACACTACATTCAGCCTCCTTGAATTCTCTTTCAATTTCTTTTAGGGGGCTCAGTGGTCAAGAGCACAGACTGTTCTTCTAGAGGACCCAGGTTTGTGCCACAGTGGTGAACAAGCATGTGGGCAAAAACACCCATACACATAAATACAAAATTAAAACATTACAAGAAGATTTATTTTAGGGGTTGGAGTGGTTAAGAGTGCTGGCTGCTTTTTCAGAGGACTCATGTTTGATTCTCAGCACCCATACTGTGGCTCTTAAACATGTGTAACTCCAGTCCCAGGAGATCTGTCTTAGTTAGGTTTATTATTGCTGTGATGAAACACCATCACCAAAATCAACTTGGGGAGAAAAGGGCTTATTTGGCTTACACTTCCCTATCACTGTTCATCTTGAAGGAAGTCAGGATGGAAACCAAACAGGCCAGGAACTGGAGGGCAGGAACTAATGCAAAGGCCATAGAGGAGAGCTACTCACTGGCTTGATCTCCATGGTTTGCTCAGCCTGCTTTCTTATAGGATCCAAGACCACCAGCCCAGGGTGGCCCCACCCACAATGGGCAATGGGCAATGGGCTGGACCCTCCCCCATCAATTCACTAATTGAGAAAATGTCTGTCTATAGCCTGATCTTATTAAGGCATTTCCTCAGTTGAGGCTCCCTCCTCTCCAGTGACTCTAGCTTGTATCAAGTTGACATAAAACCAGCCAGCCCAGGATCTGATGTTCTCTTCTGTCTTTCATAGGCATGCATGTGGTGACATGTGGGCAAAGTACTCATATACATAAAATTAAAAAAGTGAAAAATCATTTTATTTGTAAAATGTGTGTGAGACACACACACACACACACAGAGAGAGAGAGAGAGAGAGAGAGAGAGAGAGAGAGAGAGAGAGAGAGAGAGAGAGAAAGAGAGCCGAGTGCAGGTGTCTGTGGAGGCCAGAGTTTGGATTCCATTGAGTTGGAGTGACATGTGTCTGTGAGCTGTCCAGTGTGGAGTCTGGGAATCAAACTGGAGTCATCTGGAAGGGCAATACTTGCTCCAGCCTAACACCTGATTTTTTTTTTTTTAAAGGAGATTCTGGAGCTTGAACTCAGACCTTTATGCTTGCAAGACAAGGCCTTTACTGACTAAGTTATCGCTACAGCCTCAATATCAAATTTCAATGTTTTGGAGATCATTGGGTCTATCCCAAAGTCAACTTTTTGAGGTTCAGGCTTATAACCTTGAAACAGGTTAAGCTGCAGACTCACTCACCAGCTTTGGAGTCATAGGTCTCTATTTCCCAGCTTGCCTCTTCTTATTGGAAACTGTGCTGTTATCTGTGAATAAGTGAATATAATAATAATAATAATAATAATAATAATAATAATAATAATAATAAACTATTGCAAAGAAATGAAACAGTTAAGTGCTCAATCTGTTTTTGTTGATTGACAGCTTGGTTTTGGGTCAGTCAAACCCACTGAAAACTAACCCATTGAAAATATCAGGAAAGCCTCATTTTAGAAGTGGGGAACTCCCCAGACCTTGGCTTCCATCAGAGTATAACATGAAAGCAGTTATTTAAGTTGTGTTTCTGAGGCGGGCTGGAGGAGGAAGCCAAGGGATTTCTCTAGGCCAACCCACACTCCCCCAGCCATACAGTTACCTGGGAGAGATTTTCCCAGTTTGACTTTATCAGAGGCTGTGGCAGGCAGGTGGACACATAGACTCTCTGTCAGGCTGTCCTTTAGAGAAATCATAGGGCTGATGCTCACATCTTTGTAGGGAGGAGGCTGGAGGAGCGTGAGCCATGACAGTCAATACTAGCAAGGTACAGAAGCCAGGCAGGTGGCTTTTGCTGCAGTGTGCCCTTTGTTTGTGTTTTGAGACAGGGTCTTACCTCTGGTCTGGCCTTTAATTTGACATTCTCCTGCCTCACCTACTGAGAGCTGGGATTACTAATGTGTGCTTTTGTGCTTGGCTTCCTCTGTATTTTTCAGACAGCACACGTTGAGAGCTGCATTCCTCAATGAGGGGCCCTGTGTATTGCTGGGGGTCTGAGGGAGAACCTTCCCTTGTAGCTGCTGTTTGGTAGCATATCTAGATGAGCTGGGTCCTCAGCACATCTTTGTCTTCAGGAACATTGGGATTCTGTGGGAACTCCTTCTGTTAGATTAACCCCAACTTCTAGCCTTACATGAACCTGGTGCCATGACCCCGTGACACAGCCCTTGGTCCTTAACTCTGGTCTAACACAGCCTTGCCCAGCAGCAGAGGCTCTCAAGTGTCCTTGAAATCAAGCCCCTTCCTTGCTCTTCCATGAATCTCTAGCTTGTAGAGATAAACCTTTTTGATTCCTTCCTTAGGTGGTTGAAGACTGGACAGCACCCCAGGGACCTTTTTTTTTATTCAAACATGTTTCCCTTGCACGACCAGTTATGTGAATCTTATGTTATTCTCTGTGCTCCCAAGTATATTAGTTTATCTTCCAATTGCTGTGACAAAATACCCAACAAGAAGTGATTTTAGGAAGGCAGGGTTCATTCTTGTGTATAGTTCAGGCATCCAGTCCATCACTGCAGGGAAGGCATGGTATTACTGCCTCAGCCTCTTGAGTGCTGGAATGATAGCTATGCACCACGTGACTGGCCAGTAAGTTTTATTAGATATCACAAAATGGGACCAGTGAGTCAGGTCAGTTGGTTAAGGTGCTTGGTACCAAGTCTGATGACCTGAGTTGGGCCCCGGGACTCCCAATGGCAGGAGAGTACTGACTTGTGCAGTTGCCCTCTGGCCTTTGCATACATACTGTAGCAGGCACCTGTGCACATAAACACACATAAATGTAATAAAATAGAAAGGATGTAGCAAATGTTTGGAGGGTTTCTTGAAGTTTCTTGTGTAATAATAAAGGCAGAGAAACTGTTGGTTGCTTCCTGACACCAAGCTTCTGGACCTGCTGGCTGACCACATAGAAATCTTGGAAAACTGGGTATGTTGGTCAGAAAAGGGGTACTGGAAGCTGCCCAGTGATGTTTAGAAAGCATCTCTTAAGATCCAAAGCTGGGGCTGTAGGTGCTTGGGGCCCTTGCAAAGGATCTGGTTGGGCTCTCAGTGCCCATGCCAGGTGGTGATCCATAGCTTTTAACTCCAGCGCCAAGGGATTTATTGCCTTTTTCTGGACTCCACGGACAATTGCATCCACTCATGTTTGCACCCCCCCCACACACACTCACACACACACACTCTCACAACACACTCTCACACACACACACTCTCACACACACACTCACACATACATATAATTAAAAAATAAGGTCTAGAAAAGATTAGAAAATGATCATATCATTAGCACAGCCTGATCAGGGAGTCTTGTGCAGTTAATAAAATTGCATAGAAAGATGTGCCCAACATGTTTCAGCTTATGAAGAATTCCTGAATTCTATTTCCTTATTTGAGATAGACTTGTCAGCTCAGACTGGCCTCTAACTTATAGTGGTCCTCCTGCCTCAGGCTGTGAATCCTGGATTACTGGCATGTACCACCACATTGCCTCAATTCTATCCTAACAAGGAAATGCTGTGGGAAGTTTTCTTAAAATGCAGAAGCTTCACCAGCGCATTCCTTACACTCTTTGTAATGAGATGATGCTGGAAAAGGCACTGAGTATCTTGGAGTCCATTAGGAAGCTACTCTCAATAGAGTTAACTAACCAGAGGACAAGCATATGTGGGGATAAAAGAGGCAAGTTGGTCCCACCCCAAATCTGTACATGCATGCATGAAAATCTCACCTCCAAAGTTAGAACAACTAACCTCAAGCCATAGAATCAGCACTGGAAATTCTGACTGAGAGCCGAGGGTGGAACTTGGGATTCCTGGGAAGCCCAGCTCAAAGGTGAGGCCATAGCCATTTCTCTGTTCTTGAGGTGGTAAGGGCAGAGACCCCAGAGAGCCTGGTACACAGCAGGTGGCTCACCTGCTTCCACAGTTATCTCTCAAAAGGCAATGACCACATGCTTTGTGTGGTGTGGGAAAGGTGGGTCTCCCATCCCCCAGTCTTAGGGAAGAACTAGGAGTGGAAGGAAACAGGCTTGTTTTATGTGTTGGAGTATGAAGTGACAATGGTACCAAGGATGGACAGAGGAGACAGAAGTGTGTAAATTAGATTGGTCTTTGGGTGTATCTAGGGATTGTCTTAATTGTTATTTCGCCTGGCTCACTGTAAGTGTAACTATTTCCTAGGCATTGGGCCCTGGGTTATAAGAGTGGAGTGGATTGGCTGAGAGCAAGCAGGCTAGCTTGGGTGTATTTGTCTCTCTCTACTTTTGACTGTGGGTGTGATGCTTCCTCTTAGTAATGGGCTGTAACCTGAAATTGTGAAGCAAATAACCATTCATTTTCCTCTAAGTTGCTTTTTTTCCCAGGACATTTTATACAGGAACAGAAATAAAACTAGGATACCCCCCTTACACCCAGAGGAGTGGCTGGATTGGAGTTGAGGCTGCTGGTCACTGTGTGGCCAAAAGGCTAGTAGTCAGTCAAAGGAGCACCTGGGAGGGCACTCTGTGGTGAGGCCTGGGAGTAACCAGCATAGCTGCTGGGGCTCTGCACATGCCTCCAGCCTTCCTGCTCCTCACTGTCCTCCCAGTTGGCCCAGGCAAAGATTACCATTTCCATGTTGCAGCTGTCCAGGCTGAGGTTCAACAGTTTGTCAGTTGCCCAGGGATGTGTGCTGGTACACAGAGCTTAGGCTGGGACCTCTCTTCCCATTCTGAGGGGAGAGAAGCCATGGAGAAGGGCACAGGCACCTCTTCCAGCTATAGCTTTACTTTTTAAACTTTCACTCATCCTTGGCCCAGGTCTTAGTCAGCTTCACAACTCTCCTCCTCATGGTGTCAAACATGGTCAGGTCATGGTGCCTAAAACTCTTGCCACACCACTTCATCAGGCAGGTACCTTGTCCTCACATGCTCCCAAGCAAGGTGAGTACAGAGCATAAGATATTTAGAGAGAGACCATGCTCATGTAACTTATATTACATTATCTTGTAATTATCTATTCTATTATTAATTTCTTTTTCAAAAATACTTATTTTTATTATTTCTAATTGTGTGTGTGTGTGTGTGTGTGTGTGTGTGTGTGTGTAGGAGGAGTACATGCATGTTAGAAGAGGGTGTCAGACCTCTGGGGCTAGAGACACAGAGCTTTTGAGACACTTAATGTGGGTGACTGGAACTGAACTCTGGCCCTTTGTTTCTAACCGCTGAACCATCTCTCTAGAACACTGTTTGCTTATCTCTCATTTATAAATTAATAAATTTATAAATTAAACTTTGTCATGGAATGTATTTGTAAAAATATTATATATATGGCATATATACAACACACACACATATATATAGCACACATACACACACACACACACACACACACACACACACACACACACACACACAGCTTGCCCTTTGGTACTACCTATGGTTTCAGGCATTCTTCTGGAATGGTTTCAGATTGGCCTGGGCTCCCTTAGAAGGCATCTAGGAGAAGCATAGATAAGGCCCAGGTGGGAGGTAATATTGGCTCTGTCTGGGAGGTTTAAGATTTCAAAGAAGGAGAAATACTTTAGGTATCTCTAGAGCAGGTTCCTAAACCTGGCTATTTAACAAACTCATCCAGAAAGACAGAAGGAAACAATTCTAAAATGTCCACAAAATCACAGAATCATTCACAGGCCCCTCTTCAGGCTGAACAGTGTCTGGCAACAGGAAAAACCGATTCTACCTGTACCTTTCCTAGCAGCTGCCAGGGCTCCAGGCAGAGGTTCTCAGAGGGTTTGTGGGCCAGGTCTGGGATCAAGCAAGGTACTGCAGGTAGCTCTGAGACCTTCTGAATGCAAGGCAAAGCATCTGCCAGCTACTTCAGGCACACAGCTGGATCTAGAGCCACAGTGATGCGCACTGAGCTTGTTTACTGTGTGCTTACAGTGATGATTTCTTTGTCAAAACACACTCCAGGGAGCTGCCGCCCCCGGGGCCTCTGTGTCATCTCTCTTTTATTGGAACAGAAAAAAGGCCTGTATTATTGTTCTCTGGATGCTGGTTTTCTCAGGGATCAAGAAAGCAACAAGCACTTTGTGCTAACAGCAAAGCCAGCTTTGTTGTCTGAGGCCAGGGAGGTGAGGCTGCAAGAAGAAAGCCTTTCACAGACCATAAAATAGACACTCATACACAGCAGACTGATGGACAGTGGAGGACTGGGGAAGGGCCTGGAAACCATCCTCAGTGCTTCTCTGCCAGTGCAGTCAATGTTCTGGGTGTTTCTGTGTGAAAGTCATCTTGGGGGTGGGGACATGCATGGTTCAGCTGGTAAAGTGCTTGTTATACAATCACTAAGACTGAAGTTTAATCCCCAGAGTTCATGTTACAAAGCTGAGTGTGGTGCGAGGTCTGCTTGTGATCCTAGTCCTGGTGGGCAGCCAGCCTAGTGTGCCAATGACAGAATGTCTCCAAATAAGAGGTGGATGGTGTCTGAAGAGCATTGATTGACCTCTGACCTACACTTGCATATGAACAGACAGGCAGAAAGACGAACAGAATATATAATATATATTTTATATATATGTCATTTGTGTAGCCTTAAACTCACTACCAATCATCCTGCCTCAGCTTGTTAGAGTCCAGGCATTATAGGCATGTGCTACCATGTTCAGTTACATGTAGAATTTCCTTCAGGTGAAGCACATAAGTACAGAATTCTCTGTGTACTCCACATGTGTATCTCTGTATATATAATTAAATACTTATTTATTATTGCTGTGTGTATGAGGTATATGTTTGAGTGTAGGTGCCTTTTACCAATTGAGCCATCTCTCCAGACCCAGTCAATGCTCTGGCTTTTGACAGACACATTTTGAGGACTGTGAATGCCATCTGAAGTGACAGAGTGGCATCCTGACTCACCAGGCTTGGGATGGAGACAGGCAATTTACATTCTAATCCCTCTCTAAAACCGTGAAGCTGTGGAGACTCTCACTGTGAGGATGACAGTGTGTAGAGGTCTGTGTGTGCTCTCCCTCTCTCCATATATATTTAAAATATTTATTATTGTTGTATGGTGTGTGTGAGTGTGCATGCGTGCGCGTGCATGTGCATATGGTACAGTGTACATATGGAGGCTAAAGGATAGCTTCATGGGAGGAAATGGATTATTTCATCTTACAGCTTATAGTCCATTATGAAGGGCCTCAAGGCAGGAACTGAAGGGTTATGAGTGTAAGGAGAGGCTGCTTATTGGTTTACTGCCCATTGTTCATTCAGCTTGCAATTTTAATATTTCATTTAAAGCCACCTGCCCACAGTTGGCTGGTCTTTTCCACACTGACCACTAAATAAAATGTCATATAAACTTGTCTACAGGCCAATCTTGCTGGACATTTGCTCAAGTGAGGTTCCTTCTTCCTGGATGATCCTGGCTTGGGTCATGTTGACAAAACCTAACTGGCACAGCTGACTGTAGGAAGACAGCACTGTCTTTGTAGGCAATTATGCTCTCATCATTGTGCAGATGTGCAGCCAGGGTCTGCAGCAAGTGGCTTCCTCCCTTCACAAACCAAAAAGGTGGATGATGCCTGAGGAATGATGTCTGAGGTTAACCTCTGGGCTCACGTATGTGCGCAGGTGCACACACACACAAGCACACGTACACACACACACACACACACACACACACACACAGACAGAACTCTCTCAAACACACCTTGTACTGTAGTGTTCTGACAGATCCTCTCTGCTTTCCTAGTGTTTTGGTATGCTCATTTGGAATGATTGACTGTGGGGAGAATAATTGCAAGCCCCTTTCTGTGGGGTTTGGTTAAGTGTTTTACAGGCAGCAGTTTTCAGTGATAAGACATAACCTTATCTCAGTCCCGCTAGTGTGCACTTTGCACCCTGCCCCCACAACAATCTGCCTCTTGTCTCGTTACCGGACTCTTTATTCCTACTTCCTAGAGAGTATATTCTTGTACTCCAACATACAGAGCAATGCAGTTAGAGAAATAGATTGCCAAATCCAGTTACAGGATCAGAGCCACAGAGCAAGCTATCAGCTCCCTCAAGCTGTCCACATATCTACATGGGATGGGCTTAACAAGTCTCTGAAATCTATCCATTGACCTTCCTGCTGTCTCTGCCTCCTTTTCTTGTTGCCTCCCTACAACTTACCTAGGTCTTCGTTTGTTCGTTCGTTCATTCATTCATCTGTTTTGGGAGCGCTTACTTTACTTTTGACCAAACATACTGAAAAATAGCATAAGACAATCAGACCTCTTGGTTCTGGGAGAAAATGGGGTTCCAGAAGCAGATGAAAGTGAGGAACATGCACAAGTGATGGGTACTGTCACTCATCCTCAAGGACCCACACTTCATTCCTGCTGCTTCGGTACCATTTGTTCATATGTTCTCAGGTGAGTAGCCATGGCCTCCTCTCTAGGTGCACAGGGCACACCTTACTGATTTAAACAAACCAAAGCTGTTCCTTGGCAGTGAATGATTTGCTTAGGTTGCCAGTACCTGAAGGGAAGGGTACTGGACACTGGAGGAAGGTTCTGGAATGGTTGTCTTTTCCCATGGGAGGCACATGGGGAAGAGAGTCTTTCTCGTAGATGTTGCTTTCAAGCCAGTGACCTCTGAGATGCAGAGATGAAGGGGGGATACAAAGCTCTAGGTGGGCAGAGCAGAAACCTGGAAGACATTTGGGTCTTTTAAGGTGTGGTTGGTCAAGCCTGTGAATACAGTACCTCTGGACAGTGCCTGCCTTCAAACTCTTAATGCATAGGGATATCTTGATTTGCCTTTATTTATTTACTTTTTATGTAAAGAGGAAAATAGTTATCTACTGAAAAAAATAAGCCTTCAATTCTCAGCCTCTATATTAGGAAGATAACAGATGGTGTGTGTGTGTGTGTGTGTGTGTGTGTGTGTGTGTGTGTGTGTGTGTACTGGCCCTGTGCCCAGCCGAAAGGAAATGGCTGCAGATTTGATTGATTACTCATTACTCTGTGTACAGAACTCTTAGAGAGTGGGACAGGCTTGGCCACCTTACCACAAAAGCCTGAAATCTGGTTAAAGCCAACTATTGTATGGATGGGATGGCACATAGCTGTTATCTTAGCACTTGGTAGAGGCAGGGGGATCAGAAATCCAAGGTCATTTTGATGGCACAGTAAGTTTGAGGCCAAACTTGGGCTACTTTAGACACTCTCAAAACAAATAAACAAACCATCAACAAACAAATCCCCCAAATCTCTCTCCCCTCACCCCCCCTCTCTCACACACACACAAAACAACCCAAGCAAGCAAGCAAAACTAAATCAGAACTGGAGAGATGGATTGGCAAGGTTAAATGCATGTGCTATTCGTGCAGAGGACTGGGGTTTGTTTCCCAACACCCACATGGAGGCTCACAATCTAAAACTCCAGTGCCAGGGGCTCTGACACCCTCTTCCAGTTTATAGTGGCATTGGCACACACACACACACACACACACACACACACAGAGACATTCACACATACACATAAAACTATGAAGCAGCACACACTATGGAAAATGCAAAGAAGAAAATGAACCTTGGGCCATTCTGTTTATAGGACAAACACTTGCCCTGAGTTGTTTTCCTGACAGACTTTCTTTTTCCTCTCTATTTCATCCTCCCACCCCATCTCATTAAAAGACCCCTGAAAACATATGAATGACAGGTCATATGCCGAGCACCAGGCCATGTCTCCTGCAGCCCAGAACATCACATCATTATTTTGTCAGAATGAAACTTCCTCTGAGATCTTGGCTGGTGACTCTTCTCCATGTGTCTTATGCTGAACTGTCATTTGTCATCCTATAGTGTAGTCTTACCTGTATCCCTTTTGTCTAGAGGTGTCACAAGGGATGAGATTAGTCTGGAGAGAAATCTGGAGGGAATGAGGCTAAACCAGGCATTGTGGATCTGGAAGTGGACCCTCAATCCAGCTGTGCCCTGAGAGTGAGTCCTTTTGGATGTGTGTAGCTCACTCAATATTGAGCCTCCCCAAATGCGAGTCTTGCATGCCCCTGGCTCCTAGGAATGAGAGGAGAGTCTCTACACTTGTTTCCTGACCTCTGCCTTCCAGGTGACCTGCCTCGTGATGCAAGGGTTGTACAAGTGGGCTGATGCTGAGCTCTTTGAGCGGCTGGCTGTTACTGCTGTCAATGGTCAGCCCTGCTAACTCTGGCCATGGCTTCAGGGCAGGCAGCATGGACCAGCTGGAAGGGGTGTTATGAGGAGCACTGTAGGAACATCTTGGGAAAAAGGTTGTCACACAGCCTTCTGAGCTCATCATTGTGTCTGTCACACCTCACTGCCCTGTGGCACATACACTGTGCCTGCTTTATGTATACCTGTGGCTCTCTTAGGGTATTCCTGCCCCTTGTGCAATGACTACCAAGTGGTTTGGTACAGGCCTGAATGCACGTCCCAGGCAGGTGGTGTGATGACACCTGGCTGGCACAGCTCCTTGGCTATGTCCTCACTGTATTCTCTTCACAGACACTTGTGGTCTAGTGGGAACAAGTCTGTGAGCTCATTCACAGTTCACCTGTGATGAGTGAGTTCTTTGTATGTAACACAGCTCCCAGGGATCGATACAGCTGAAACCAACAAAACAGAAATGCAATACAGACTATGTAACTAAGTATACTTGGGCCAAGCACTGTTTACTAAGCATCTTGTACCCATCTTCGAGGTTTTATGTTGTAATTCATTTAAGCTGATCAAAAGCTCTGCACTCAGATACAGCCAATATGCTCACTTTACTATGAGGTAATTAAGGCCAGAGTAGTTAATTCACCTATACAGGATGCACAGTGTAGAGGCAGGATTTGCTCAGAAGCCCATACACATGGCCAAGACAGATTATATTATATAGTGTGTTTTTGGTATCTGTGTCAGTGTGGTTTGAGGAAAAGTCCCCTTGACCCCTGTACTTTTACTTATATCAGTGTAAAATAAATCTAGACATTTACCTAGGTCTTTAAAATTGTCACAATAAGTTTGAGCAGTAGTCTCCTTCTCCCTCTACCATCCATGTCATTTAAATACTTAGTCTTTGTTTCATGTTTGAAATGAATGCACTGTTTAAAATGACAGTATTTATTTATTTTTGTGTGTGTATGTGTGCACCTCTCTGTGTGTGTGACCCTGTGTGTATGACTTAGTCAGGAAGCAGAGGACAGTGAAAAGCGGTGCTCAGGTCCCTTTCTTGTTTTTATTTGGTCCAGGACTCCAGCCCAAAGGATGTTGCCAGCCATGGTCAGGGTGAGTTTTCCTTTTTCAGTTCTTCTGGAAACTCCTTACTGACACCCCAGAGTGTCTCCAGATGGTTCTAAATGCAGTCAAGCTGACACTGTGACTCTTCCTGGTGTTATCTACGATGGTTGTATTCATACACCCGGCAGCCATATTTTAGTCTTCTTGTCATCCACATGGTTGTATCTATCTACACTCTGATAGCTTGACAGCGTGCTTTGTCATTTGCCAGTATTTTTTTTTTTTTTTGTGTGTGTTCTTTTCCATATTAGCCATTCTGACAGGGTGGGATGTTATGAACCTCACTGTGAGTTTTGACTTGCAGTTTCTTAACAGTAATGGTGAGTAATTTCACATGCACTTCTTGACTTTTTATGTGTCTTCCTTTGAGGAATCTTTATTCAAATTGTTTAGCTATCTTAAAGTTGAATTATTTAGTTTTTTATTGCTGGGTATTTTGAGTTCCTTATAAATTCTGGTCATGAATCCTTTGCCCGGTGGATATGACAAGCCAGGGAGGAGGTGAGGACAAGAAAGGGGAGTAGCCAGTGAGCTAACGTGGACTTGATGTCCACCAAAGGGGATTGTGATCAAGACACACGTCTCAGAATTTCCTTAGACACATAGTCTCCTTGTTGTTGACTTTTATTTTTAGTGGGAAATTGGCTATTTTGTGGAGGTCTAGAAGTCATGAACGGAACTGTGTCCTGTGTGATTCCAAACAGGCGATATCATTCCTGGTTCTGAGTTTTGGGGATCTTTTGTTTTATTCTTTCCCTGTTTGGATTGGATGGGTTTTTATTGTAAATGTTCATTTATTTATGTGCGTTTTGTGTGTGTATCTGTCCACAAATGTGGTCAAAGGACAACTTGCAGAGTTGAATCTCTTTTTCCACTAGGTTCTCAGGCCTGGAAGGAAGAGCCCTCACCCACTGAACCATCTGGTTGACTCTAGAATTGAAGTTTGCTTGTTTGTTTTTTTCTCAAAGAAAGAGTTCTTGAGTTATCAGTTCAAATAAATGCTTTCCCATTTTTACTTACTTCTTCGTCTTTATTACTGTCTTCTTTCTTTAGGTAGTTGGTTGGTCCTCTTCCTTCCTTCCTTCCTTCCTTCCTTCCTTCCTTCCTTCCTTTCTTTCTTTCTTTCTCTCTTTCTTTAATGAGTTGAACATTTAGTTATTTTGTTTTTTGTTTTTAGTTAATTTAATTAACAGAAAAGATAATACTTTTGAGCTTCAAACAGCTAGAGTGTTCTAATTTTGACTGTACCTCTGACTATAGATGGTTAGTGATTGTACTGACTGGTTTGTGCCAATCTGATACCAGCTAGAGTCATCAGAGAGGAAGGAGTCTCAGTTGAAGAAATGCCACCATGATATCCAGCTGTAAGGCATTTTCTCAAGTAGAGATCAGTAGGGCTCAGCCCACAGAGGGAGATACCAACCTGGGCTGGTAGTCTTGGGTTCTATTGGAAAGCATGTTAAGCAAGACAGGAAAAGCAAGCCAGTGAGCAGCTCCCCTCTATGGCCTCTGCATCAGCTCCTGGCTCTGTGATTCTGCCCTGTTTGAATTCTTGTCCTGATATCCTTCAGTGATGAATAGCAGTGTGCATGTGCCAACTGAATAAACCCTTCCCTCCCCAACTTGCTTTATGGTCATGGTGTTTTGTTGCAGCAATAGAAACCCTGACTAAGACAGTGATTGTATATATATATATATATATATATATATATATATATATATATATATTTTTTTTTTTTTTTCTTGCCTAATTTATCTGACTAGACTTTTCATTAAATGCTGACTAGAAGTAATGTGAATGGATATCTGACACTGGTCTTTTGCTTGACCAAAATTATTCACCTTTTCTCAAGATTTACTTTCAATTTTATGTGTGTCTGTGTATACATATGTGCATATATGTGCAAATGCCCACAGAGGGCATCAGATTCCCATGAGCTGGAATTAGAGACAGTTGTGAGCCTTCATGTGAGTGCTGAGAACTCAACTGGGGTCATTACGAAGAGCAGCCAGTGCTCTTACCCATTGAGTCATCTCAGCTCCTATTCTTCTTTTCTTTTGCTTTTTTTCCCATTCCAACATATTTATTAGGTAGTTTTCATGGTAGACATTATTTTATACCTGGGGATACATTAGTGAATTGAGGCCCCAAAGTCTTGTTCCTTCTGGGGGAAGCAATCACACACTGAATGGATGACTATATAACAAACATAGCATAGTTACAGAGTTGGTAAAGAACATAAAGCAGAAAAGAGTGATAGACCATGCAGTTAGAGTTAAGTCTAATCATCCTCAGGACAGAGCAGGCACAGCCTGAGGCAATTATAGTGGGTGTCTTAGTTTACATTCTAGATATAGTTGGAATAGTAACTAATTACTAGAAGCAATATAGATGTTATCCTTTCCATTATGGGGCCAATATATAATTTTTCTGAAAATATTTTATTTGTGTATGTGGCATGCTGTGAGCAGTGAAAAGATGTCAGAAAACATCCTATAGGAATTAATTTTCTTCTTTTACCAGGAGGCTTGTAGGGATCAAACCCAGGTTGTCAGGATTTTTGCAAGAGCCTTAAGCCACTATGCCATCCCATAAAATTCCTGAAAATAGTTAAAAGCTGAAATATCCACCTTATACTTGACATCACTGAATTACAATTATAAAAACATTAAGTTATTGTTATTAGTGTTATTGTTGTAGTCAGTTAAATTCATATAATTAATTTCTAGTTTCAGTTTATCTGTTTTAGAGAATTAAATTATGCCAGTGAAGGATATTATCTTTAAAGTTTTCTTTATTTCCAAGTAAACAAGCTCAATATGGTGGCACACAACTTTAATCCCAGCACTCAGAAGAGAAGACAGAGGCAAATAGACCTCTGTAAACTGAAGACTAGCCTGATGGTCATAGTAAGTTCTAGGCCAACCACAATCTAGGGAGACCCTGTCTCAAAAAACAAAAACAAAACAAAAAACAAAAAAAGTGGTTTTGTGTTTTTGGGAAAATAATTGTGCCAGATTTTGAGATTTACCTCTTTTCCTACACTGGAATTTTAAGTAGCCATTCAGGGAAACCTCTATTTATAGACTAAATCCTCAAATGCGTATGAGGCAGTTCATATCTTCTCAGAAGCCAAGCATTGAAATGGGAGCTTAACTGCCTCATCCAGAGTCCAGTGGTTCACTTTCCTGCCCAGGATGGAGAGCTCCCAGGATGCACCTGAGTCTACACTCAAGCAAGGCTTGGGTGTAGCTGTAATGAAGCCCTGTTGTATTCCTTGGGTGACCTTTAAAGCTACAGATTGTAAGTGGATGGAAGGTTGTCACAGGATGCTTGGGGTGTGTTTCTAATATACCCAAGATAGCACTTCATGATCAAAGGAAGGACATGAAAATAAAGACCCATGCTGGCTGTGGGCTTTACGTACCAGGTCCCTGAGCTGCCTGTGTGTATATGTGTGTGTCTGTATGTATATGCATATTTGTATGCATGTATCTGTGTCCATGTGTGTATGTGTGTGCATGTAAGTATGTGTACAAGTGCATGTGCACGTGAGTGTGTGTGTGTGTGTGTGTGTGTGTGTGTGTGTGGTGAGTGCAGTCATGCTGCTTCATACTTCAGGCTTCTTCACCTGTAAACTTCCAAAGCTTCTGCCGTTTCTACCTCCCATCTTATTTAGGAGTGGTGAGATTATAGCTGTGTAACTGGCCTTATGTGGGTCCTGAGGGCTTGAACTCATGCCTTCACACTTGTGTGCTAAATACTTCACTCACTGAGCTGACTAATCACTTTAACATGTGACATGATGACACTATTATCTGCTTATGTGGCCCCATAGGTTCTGGGCTTCTGGACTTCTCCTGACACCCCTACCCATACCTTCTTTCACCTTGAAGGGCATTGGAGGCTAGGAGCTTGAGTTGGATCACATCTTTGAGGTGGTTAGGATCACATTTAGATTTTTACTCTAAGAACCAGACTATGCATGGGAGACTGTCCTATAGCTTCCTAAGCAGAGCGAGTGAGAACTGAGCAGACAGCACTGTAGGCAGAATGACTAGCAAAGCCCCAGAGTGGCAAGGTGGAGAGGAGTGGTCTGGATGCATGCCCAGGACCTAGCTTCCAGGTCCCCTTCCTGATAGGTACCCCGAAGCCCCACACCTGGCTGGGTGGTGTCCATAGTGCAGGGGAAAGGCCACTCTTTCTTTGATCTGGTGGGACATTTCAATGCTGCAGTGTCTCCTGGGATGAGACCCATACCCATAATCCTGCCCTGCCATGTGCCATATGCTAGTGGTACAGGCTCTAGGGCAGTGTCCCAGGTCTCTCTTCCACTTGCATACTTGCAACAGAGGACCTATTCTGGGCATTTGTGTACCTGAGTGTATAATGTTCCTACAAAGAGGCTACTCCCCCTCCCACTGCATTTCCCTTTCAGTACAAAAACTCAGTTTATTTTTATGGCCAAGAATAAAATTTCTGTAAAGCTGTGGTCCACTTGTACGTAGCCTTGAGCACAAACCAGTGACCTTCCTTGTAGGAACTTCTATCTTTCTTCAAGGTAGGTTGACATGGATCTTTATAGCTCTGTCCCTTAATGAACAGAGCTTGAACCAAGCTTCAATGCTATTCAGCAACTCTTTTACATGGCTGTGAGCTGCACTAAAGAGACACTAGGAGGGTTTGCCAAAACTTACAGGGATTGTGTGGGCAGTTCTAGAAGTACTCCCTGCAGTTAGAGCCAACAGTGAGTTCCAAGAGATGGGGCAGAAGAGAGACAGATAGGCTTGTGTGCACTCCACCAGGCTGTGCAGAGAAGATTCAAAGGGATGCGGCCTCGGCATTTGGGTTGTTGTGCACTGCCACCTTCTGCTGGTTAGTTCTGTCAGCTCTGACATAATTTAGAATCACTTGGGAGAGTCCCATGAGTTGTCTAGATCAGGTTGGCCTGTGCTGTCTGTAAGGGATTGTCTTGTTCGTTCTTTTAAATGTGAAGATGCATTCACCCCAAATGTAGGTGGCACCAGAGCTGGGCAGGAACTGTGTCAGAGCAAAGAAAGGCAGCAGAAGCCTTCCCAGGCAGGAGGCATCTGTGCATTCCCCTCTGAGAGGGGGCAATGGAGACAGAGTTTCTCTTTGTAGCCCTGGCTGTCTTGGAGCTTGCTATATAGACTAGGCTGGACTTGAACTCCTGAGTTCTTCTTGCCTTTGGAGTGCCATGTCCCACTCCTCTCTGCTTTTGATGGTGAGTGTGATGTGATAAGCTGCTCCAAGTTCCTGCTTTGGCATTCCTCATGACTGTGACCTGGAATCTGAGCCAGCCTTTTCCTCCCCTAGGCTGCTTTGTGTCAGAGCATTTTATCACAACAGAGAGGACACCAGAACAAACCCCACAGGGAAACCGACTCTGCAAAACTTTCCCTTGAAACAACCTCACAAAAAAACTGCCCCAGAGTCCTACAGCACATGTTCCTAGTCTGGATGGCATTATCAGAGTGACTGAGGAACAGAGGAACAAGGGATATCCCTAGAGTTTAATACATTGCACCCCAAGCTCTACATTCCTAACAGTTCTCAAGAATATTAATATAGACCACACAGCCACCTACACACTCTTTACCTTAAATTCTATGAATGTTGTCAGGAAATAACCTGGAGGCATTTTCTGCCTGCCATCCTGCCTCAGTTTCTCTTAGTACAGGATAGTGTCACTGTTTTCCTCCAGGTATTAGGAAGAACTTCATTTCTTTAGGCAGACAGGGGTAAAGTACAGTCAGGCTTAGGATTCCTAAAAAAATCATCTAGAACTCAAGAAATGGCTTCATACTTCTCTTTCAATAGACCTGTGTTGGCATGTTAGGTGGGAACATGTCAGGTGGCTCACGACCTCCTGTAACACTAGATCCAGGGAAATCCAATACCCTCTTCTGGCAATTGAGAGCAATTTCCCTGCTCTCACACATGAATCCCTTCATAGACACACATGAATAAATACACATGATTAAGAATAAAAGCAAATCTTAAAAGAAAAATTACCTGCTATTTTTTTCTCATTCACATTTGCAGAGAAAAATTTGTTCAGCCACATTAAAGGAAAACTCTAGTCTTCGTATTTAGGAAAAAAAAGTTCATTCCTTCATCCTTCCAAACAAGGTACAATACAACTGAGTAACAATACACATTTCTGGAAAACACAACAATATCTTATAATCCTCATTATTCTTTAAGTATAATTCAGATATTAAGGAAAAAAGCTTCTAATCACATTAATACATTACAGAAACCAAAATTAACTTACCACATAAAATAAATTAAAACATTACATATTAACCTTCAGTGCATCATATACAGAAGTCAGAATGATGAGTTCTAAAAATAACATCGGGTTCTTATATAAAGTTATTACACTATGGAAAGTAGTTGCTTTTCAGTACTGTGTGTGTGTACAACACTATGTCTTTGAGACAAAACAATGGCTTCAGGGAATAGATCTTACACCAGAACATTAAAAACAAACATAAGTTAGGTGTGCTGGTATACACCTGTAACCCAGGAGGCTGAGGCAGGGGAATCATGGGTTCAAGGCTGACCTGGGCTGTAGAGTGAAACCCTATGTCAAAAATGTATGTGTTGTATGGCCTCCCCTTGGTCCTGGGAGAGACAGGCTCAGAACTCACCACAGGACTGGGCGGTGTTAGAATGTTGCTGGTCCATCCAGTGTCTCACAGGCACTAGGAAACCTGGCTTGGGGACCCCATGTTGCTTTCTTTACTTGAAGGGAATAATCCACCAACTAAACCTAGAGCCACAGACACCTCCCTCGCCAGTGTGAGTGTTTAGGACCAATTTTGCACCCCCCCATGCTTTTTCCCTCCCATGGAGAAAATGTGTCCCATAGTGTATTTAAAGCCACAACTAGAGGTGGGGGACTTTCTAAAAAAGTTAGTGTGTGTGTGTGTGTGTGTGTGTGAGAGAGAGAGAGAGAGAGAAAGAGAGAAAGAGAGAGAGGAAGAGAGAGAGAAAGAGAGAGAACATGTGTGTAGAACAATTCTCTCCTTCCACCATGAGGGTTGAATTCAGCTCCTAAGAGTTGTTGGTAAGTGCTTTTACTCATAGAGCCATCTCAATGTCCCTAGAATTAATTTCAGTTCATTTAATGGGGGATGTTCATAGTCCCCTGAGTCACTGGAACAGTTGTGCTGTCCACTGTCCTGTGTATTGAACATCAAGAGAGGGGTGGGGAGTGCAGTGTGAACTGACAGGAGGTGAGGGCGCTGTGGGGATTGCAGTGTGAGCTGGCAGGAGGTGAGGGCACTGTGGGGATTGCAGTATGAGCTGACAGGAGGGGGAGGGTGCTGTGGGGAGTGCAGTGTGAACTGACAGGAGGTGAGGGTGCTGTGGGGAGTGCAGTGTGAACTGACAGGAGGTGAGGGCACTGTGGGGATTGCAGTGTGAGCTGACAGGAGGGGGAGGGTGCTGTGGGGAGTGCAGTGTGAACTGACAGGAGGTGAGGGTGCTGTGGGGAGTGCAGTGTGAACTGACAGGAGGTGAGGGTGCTGTGGGGAGTGCAGTGTGAACTGACAGGAGGTGAGGGCGCTGTGGGGAGTGCAGTGTGAACTGACAGGAGGTGAGGGCGCTGTGGGGAGTGCAGTGTGAACTGACAGGAGGTGTGGGTGCTGTGGGGAGTGCAGTGTGAACTGACAGGAGGTGAGGGCGCTGTGGGGAGTGCAGTGTGAACTGACAGGAGGTGTGGGTGCTGTGGGGAGTGCAGTGTAAACTGACAGGAGGGGGATGGCGCTGTGGGGAGTGCAGTGTGAACTGATAGGAGGGCGCTGTGGGGAGTGCAGTGTGAACTGACAGGAGGGGGAGGGTGCTGTGGGGAGTGCAGTGTGAACTGACAGGAGGGGGCTGTGGGGAGTGCAGTGTGAACTGACAGGAGGTGTGGGTGCTGTGGGGAGTGCAGTGTGAACTGACAGGAGGTGAGGGCGCTGTGGGGAGTGCAGTGTGAACTGACAGGAGGTGTGGGTGCTGTGGGGAGTGCAGTGTGAACTGACAGGAGGGGGCTGTGGGGAGTGCAGTGTGAACTGACAGGAGGGGGAGGGTGCTGTGGGGAGTGCAGTGTGAACTGACAGGAGGTGAGGGCGCTGTGGGGAGTGCAGTGTGAACTGACAGGAGGTGTGGGTGCTGTGGGGAGTGCAGTGTGAACTGACAGGAGGGGGCTGTGGGGAGTGCAGTGTGAACTGACAGGAGGTGTGGGTGCTGTGGGGAGTGCAGTGTGAACTGACAGGAGGTGAGGGTGCTGTGGGGAGTACAGTGTGAACTAACAGGAGGTGAGGGCACTGTGGGGAGTGCAGTGTGAACTGACAGGAGGGCACTGGTAGACTAACCAGATCTGTCCCGTGAGATGGCCCAAGAAGGAAAACAGCATTTGTCTGACTTCCAAAATCAAAGTCACCAAAAAGCAGGGCTGTCATCTGCTGGACAATGTCCAGCCAGATCTAGTCTCAGCTTCTGACTGTTCAGACCCATTGTTTTGCAAAAAGCCTAACTGGGAAGGCACTTTTAAGGGGCATTTGAGCCAGCTGAGCTGCATTTGTGTACAGGCACTGACTGGGAGGGCTATCAGCTGCTATGACAGGCTGGACCTGAGAACTGGAATGTTCAGACACCAAGCTGAAGTCCTTCCTGGGACCCTCTGTCTTCACCATCATGTGTTTGTCCTAATTTTTCCCACCTCTGCTGAGTCTTGGCTGACAATTCCTGGTAACATCTTTAGGATGGGACATTCCCATTAATACTTTGATACCAGTTCTAACTCTTTAAAAGAAGTCAGATGTCCAGGAGCATTCAACAGATCAGAAAAAGACCTGTCATCTGAAGATAACAGTGTGAACTAGATTAAAACAAGCCCTGCACCTCCATTTGTGTTGGTCCCCATGAGCAGAACTTCAGGCAGGGTCTGCTGAGAACACTGGAGCTAATAGAGTCTAAAGTCCAGTGCAGTTGATTGGTCTCTGAGCAGCATGATACACTCATGAATGACCTTGACCCACATGTATGACACCAATGAATGCAAACTTAACCTATTTTCTTTAAAGATTGAAAAACTCCGCAGGGCATGGTGGTGCACACTGTAAGCTCAGAACTCAGGAGGCTGGAACAGGTTCAAGGCCAACCTGAGCTATACAGCAAGACCTTGTCTCACAAAAAGAAACAAACAAAACCCCACAACCATAATAATAACAAAATAACAAAAATGATGACCATAGCCATGTTAGCTATGTAGTTAGAGGACAGCATTGAACAGACTCAGTTTCTTCTTTTGGGGCTCTAGGCATTGTGAAAAAAGAGCTAAGACCTGGAACATCTCATATGATCATATGAAAATATAGATCATATGAAAAGAAAAAAAATCCACAGAAACAGGTGGAATGGAAAAGAACGAGGAACAGGCAAATCTTTCTGCTAGAAACCAAAACTGACTTGGTGTGTCAAATGTCCATGTCCTGATGTATAGTGAGAGGCTGTGGAGGGCTGGCAGGGGTGAGCAGCTTTATGTATTTACTGTCATTCTGTCTCCAGACAGTACCCAGCAGCCCAAGGATGAGGGTGGGCCCAACAGGTGAGAGCATCCTCAGGTGCTTCGGAAACATGTCTCCTTCTCCAGAGGGGAGTGGAGAGGCTTGGCAGCAATTTTATTAATAATGCCAATGTTCTAAAAGGGAACAAAACAAAGCTAAACAAAAAATAACAGTGGGGTATTTATCCCAATGCTTGAAAATAAACAGGAACGTTAAATTTCTCCTTCTAAAAATAAAGCAAAAACCAAGGCAACAGCATGGAAAATAAAGGGCTGGTCCCTTTCACGGATTTGGCCCACAGCTGGCTGCTAAAGCTGGAGCTGGGCTCATGAGAAAGTTAATGTACTTAATTAAGCATTGGCATGTGTGTCCTCCCTAGGTGTCCACATAGGCTCTCTTGTGTTCTTGTTCCCATCAGGGCACGGGTCGGGGGTGGGGAGCTGAGGGCTCTCCATGCCACTGGCTTTGCTAACTTTGCTACAATGTGTATCTGGGGGACTTTCCTGCTTTGTGTCTTAGAGGGTAAGACCTTCAAACAGCAGTTTTGTCCCCATCAGAGTGCACATTTGAAAGCTGCCTCTACAGCCCCTGGGAGGCCCCCCTCCCTGCGGTGTTGCTTTATCAAAGTGACTGGACACCTCTATTCGGTGTAACTTCACAGCCAGCTGCTCACATATCATTAATGTGGATGCCTGAGATTAATTTTAAAGATTAAAAATAAAACCATTATCCTTCTAATAAATAAGACACACACCCTGACAACAGCTTGAGGAGATGTCAAGGTCCCTAGGAGGCCACAGTGTCTTCATACAACAAGAGACGTTTCCTCTTGTCCATTTTGTACATCAGCCAAGGAGTCTCTGCTGGAGGCAGATGGCCTATTGAGAAGAAAGAGCCTGGAAACCATGGCTGGCAGGAGGCACCAACCCAAGCACATGCCTGGTGTGGGTTAGCAAGAAGGCAAGCCCTTTGAGGTTCTTGTTCAACTTGTCTTAAAACGTGGTCTACTGGCCTCTTTTCTAGGGTGTACTGAGGAAGCCCACCTAGAAGGCAGAGTTATCACAGTTTTGGAGGCCTGCAAAGGACAGAAGGCTGCACAGGCAATTGTGCAGTGAGAGGAGAAGGTCTGTCAGCATTGTCCCAGGTGACTAGGCACTGCTGGTGGTGTTGTCCCAAGAAGCTTTTCTGTCACTGGGCTGCCATAGGCCACCTGGCCAAATTCCACCTCTGGGATCTTCAGACCACTGGCAGAAAAGAAAGACAGGGTGAACAATGTGGGACTGAGACATGCCGGGGAGACAAGCTTGGGTTGGAGACTTTGAGGCAACATTACTTATTGGCTTCTCTCAGCAGCCAGGCTGAGTTCTAGCTGAGCTTCAGGGGCATCAACTTCTCAAACTATGCTTTCAGTGACAGATGGAATATGAGTTACAGTAGAGGGGGCTGGGGTTTCAGTGACAGAGAAAGATGAACTAGAGTAGCAAAGAGGTTGGTGGAGATACTTCTGTCAGGAGGACTGTTTCAGCCAAACCCATGGCCAGTACCCCTGTCAGGAGTGGTAGGGGGAAATAGCCCCTCATTTCCCTTCTGCATTGTCTCAGCACCTCTGTGACAACTTGGAAAATGGGGACCATTTTTTCTACCCTACAGTACCTCCCCAGGAGGAAAAGGGTGAAAGCCACTCTGTACAAGCATCCATGTACCTGTCTCAGAGTGGCAGCAAGCAGTCCTTCCCTTCAGGAGGGCGCTGGGCTTCTCCTGTCTGCAGATGAGGGCACGGCACCACTCACAGTGTTTGCGGACATGGCAGCAGCTGGTGATAGAAGGGACAGGTTGAGTGCACCTGCCTGGTAGAAGAGTCCAGCTGGGAAGCCCTGGGTGACGACTCAGCCTCTCAGAGCATCAGCAGCCTCAGGACCCTAAGGACCCAGACAGATACCCACATGCCTCAAAGTACATGTTGGCTGTCACAAAGTGTTGACACCATAGCTGTAGCTCTGTTCTAGACTCCCTGGGTCACCTGGCTTCAGATTCCATAGCTGAGGGGAAAGGCCATCCACCTGGCTGCTGGCTGTCTCCATAAAGGGCCAGCTGGGAAGTTCCACCAGTGTAGCAATGGCCTTACAACAGACATAAGGACTAGGACCAGCAGACCCTGGGATTGGAGGCCATGATGCTTCAGGAGGTGGCCAAGTCTAGGCACATCAATGGGCCTGTGCCTCAGATGTCCTAACAGCAGCAACTCACCAGGATAGTGTCTCTGTGTGCAGCCTGGCCAGTCCTGGAGGACAAAAGCCTGGCATTGCTTTCACACCCAGCCTTATCAAAATAGCTTTGTGCTTTCTCCAGTCCCAGCCTGAGTCAACCTGAACTGTGCCGACAGGCTGCCTTTAACTGACCAAGAGTGCCCTGTGCCAATTCAAATTAGGTAGGCATCTTCTGAGCCCTTTGACTTATACTAAATCATTCCAGGGATTAAGTCTGGCTTGGTGTCAGTTGCTGGGAATGCAGCACTGTGTTTCCAAGGTCTCTAGTTATATTGGCCAGGCCAGCAGGAAGCTCTGGGAAAGCTCTGGGATAAGACACTCCTGTAGTCTCCCTTGACCTGGGGCTCAGCACAGCTTCCTGAAGGGTACAGTTTAGAGGTCCAGAGGGTAGTGGTGGAGAAAGAGGGAGGGCATTGTGGGTGGTGACACCAATGTGCAGGGACAACATTGGGAGCCTCTGATGTAACTTTAGAATTTCTATAGGGAAGAGCTTTCATTCTGGACTACAGGTACTGGGAGCTGTTTCCAGCTCATAAGTTTTCAGAAGATTCTGGGTTCAAGGGCAGTGGTAGAGCTTGTCTTTGATTTGACATGATTTCTGGAAGAGCCCCAAACCACTGGTGGCAACTACCCATGCTCCAGGCCATTGCACGCATTGCCTCACTGTGTAGAGAGACATTAACTATCCTTAGATCAGCTGACATCACTCTCATGTCACAACAATGAACTTGTGGCCCTTTGATGTGGCCATACTCTATCAGGATGCTCCTGGGCAAGTCAGGCAGGTGGGGGACATGAACTCGGGGGTGGCAAATACTCACTGGATCAGCACACAGGTGATAATCAGGACAGCCAGGGCCACGATGGAGACCGCCACCAAGGCAGTGATGGCCTGCTTCTTCTGGCTGGCTGCCACCACAGCCAGGAGGTCTGCATGCTCACAGCGAGCACCCACATACCCAGAGTGGCAGCTGTAGGAGAAATGAATGTCAGTATGCTTCTGACAGAGGGGCTACTTTACCCAAGCTAAGCTGGAAGGATCTGGGGTCTGCTGGACAAGCCCCAAAGGGTTGTTGTGGAGACACAGGCATGAAGCAATGAGTTCCACTTCCTTGCCCTGGTGCTGCTTGCTGAGGGGAGGGGAAACCAACCCCCTTCTTCATCAAAGGTGCACTGTGATCACTGTCCTTAGGCTAACTCTTGAGTGCCAATGGCAGCATTGAGGACAAGAACTTCATTTTGTTGGGTGATGATACTGTGTGTGCGTGTTCATGCATGTGTGCTCATGTGTGTGTGCATGCTGGTAGGTGCATGGGTGTGTGCACAACTGTGGAGGGCAGAAGTCAATGTTGGATGCCTTTCTCTATCACCCTCTGCCTTATTTTGGAGACAGTGCCTCTTGCTGTATCTGGAATTCACCCATACGGCAGGGCTGGCTAGCCACTGAGTTCCAAGGATCTTCCTGCCTCTGTCTCCTTAGCTTTGGGGTTCTATAGGTTGCTCACCAGGGTCCCCCCCTACCCCATGGTGCTGGCCATCTGGACTCAGGTCTTCATAGTCTCTTGTGGCAAGAATTTTACCTCAGTTTTCTCAGTTCCAAATCTAGGTGTTTTTTGTTTGTTTGCTTAAGATAGGGTCTCTCTATGTAGGCTTGGGTGTCCCTGAACTCACTATGTAGATCAGGTTGGCCTTGAACTGACAGAGATCTGCCTGCCTTCACTTCCTAAGTGCTGAGATTAAAGGTGTGTATCATCATGCCTAGCCCAAAATCCAGGCTATTTCTAAACCAAATTTGCTTATTTAAAATTTTAGATGAAAGAAACTACACTATCTGCATAGTCCATGTTTGGCTTTCATGTCATCATCATCAAGTTTAACCCCAAGGATATTTCCTGGATGGCTCAGTGCATAGCTTGGTCCCTCCAGGAAAGGATGAGGGCTTGACACTGTCATCTGGTCACATCAGGGCTGGAGAAGTCTCTAGACTCCTGTGAAATCTTGTATATCAGCATTCAGTGAAACATGCCTGACCTCTATACAGTGAGCAAAGGTGTAAATGAGGTCCAGTGTGAATGTGCATGCTGGTGCAAGCATTGACAGCACAGTCATTACTGGTCTTGTTGCATCCCTAGCTTCTCTGGCTCCGTCATGCCAAAGGCAACCTCCTATGTGCACAAGGTTGCTCAGTGGATGGTTCTTCAGAATGGACCTACCATAAGGAGACATGCTTTTCTGGCATTCCTCCAAGCATGTGACTTTTTAAACAGAAAAGTGGATGAGGTGACACTCTGATCCCTTTTTAAAATCAATGTAAATATTAAGTTCCAACTCTCTCAGACAGGAAGCTTCCTTGGGGAGCAGCTCTATATCACACACTGAATTTGAATCTATAATCTCTCTCTCTTTCTCTCTCTCTCTCTCTCTCTCTCTACACACACACACACACACACACACACACACACACACACACACCTACAAGGCTAAGGCAGCTAATATTTTTAAGTCTATGCTTGCATTCCCTTGTAACTTGCAGTTGTCAGGTAAAAGGACTTTAAAGAACAAAGAACACAGAAAGGATCTTGGGCTTAATGGCCCTCCCTGGGGGACCTGCCGCTGTGCCAGGCTGGATTCACAGCCATTCCAGGTGTGATCCCCGAGTCCTGTCTCCTTAATCATCAAGCCCAGTTCTCAGAAAGGTTTGTGGAGTCACAGGAAAAACAGGGCATGTTTGCTCAGATCCTGGCTTTTGTCCACCGTTAAACATCAGCATTTGGTTGGTAAAGGGACCAATGTGTAGGGGTTTAAGGCTAATGGCAGCCTGGGATAAGGGGTACACACCCTTCTCTGACTCACCCAAAGGTGGCTATTAGTTGAAATTCACATATGTGAGTTTATTGTTGTTTTGTTTTGTGATAAGGGCTGGCTGTGTAGCCTTGGCTAGCTCAAACTCGTGATCCTCCTGTCTCAGCTTCCGAATGCCTGGATGATATTGGTGTACAGCCAGGCTTGGCTTCTTGCTCTTTGGTTGAGGTTATTTATGTCTGGTGTGTTTTCTCATTTACTCTTGTCATGAAATAGTCACGTCACACTTTCCCTTCTGAGGACTTGAAGGACATTTGTGCCAAGTCCAAGTCTGGGGTCTGGCTCTCTCTCCTTTGCCAGGATGGTAGGCTTATGATTTAGCACCTTATCTTGAAAAGTTGAAAAGACTGGAATTTAAGTTGAACATGGTATAAAGGGCTTGTGTCCTTGTTAAATAAGAAAGTCAGGCAGGGCCAACAAGGAAATTAAAGACTACCCTAAGGCACTAGATAGACAGGCTGTCTATACTGACTCTCATGGGTCAGTGCAATGGGATTGAGACAGAATTTTGTCTAATTAAAAAAGAAAGAAAGAGGGGCTGGAGAGACGGCTCAGTGGTTAAGAGCCCTGCCTGTTCTTCCAGAAGACCCAGGTTCCATTCCCATGGCAGCTCACAGCTGTCTGTAACCCCAGTTCTAGGAGATCCGATACTTTCACACCAATACACATAAAAAAATAAAGTTAAATAAAAAAAAAAAAAAAAAAAGAAAGAAAGGAAGGGAAGAAAGGAGGAAGGGAGGAAGAAAGAAAGAAAGAAAACCTAGGAGGAGGCAGAGAGGATACACAGCTCACTGGATAACCACTGTCCCCTTCCCTGGTGACAATCTGGAGAAAACAACAGTGAACAGATCCCCCAGGCTGGTTGGTGATTAGCTGGGCCATACACAGCCTGAGCTGTTCATGTCTAGACAATGTTGGACAGGTTCTCTTAGCTACTTCTCAAGCTCTAACCCTCTGCACAGATGTCCTTACTTTCCAGAGTCCATCTGAGTTAGAGGCTTTCTTTCTGTGATGCTTTCTCCTTCACGCAAGGTCTTAATCTACCCCCTAACATCTGCCAGTTCAAGTGGCTCACATGGTCCCTACTAGCCCACGGGTAGATGTATAAGTGGCCATACATGGGTGCTTGGACACCTGGGATATAGTCCCTTACTCTCTCCACACTGCATTCCACATCCTATATTCTCCAAAAACTATGTGCTTTCTACACTCACTCATTCACATGCTCACCAGCCTGCCCATTTCCCGTGGCTTCACTCTCTGCCTCTCAGGCCTTGTCCATCTTTAAACACCTGCAGCCCCACCTGTGACCACCCTCTTTCCCCAGTTCCTCACTCCTGCAGGGCAGGCCCAGTGTCTCAGTAGTTTAGTTCTTTATGAGTGACATTTCGTCTTCTCTTTAATTCCTAGTCTTCTAATATTAGACTTAATTATTCTGATTATTTTAAGAACAAGTCACACAAAGAAGGGAGGAGTGTCACCTCACCTGGCCACACATGAGTCATACCCTCACTCTGCTGCTGCCTTTACCTCTGGAAGGCACAGCCAAGTCACCTGGGAGTTCTAGAAACTGCTGGGTTCAAGGTTATACCCTCAGTCTGGCCACCTGGATGACTCTAACATGCATACAGGCCCAAGAAGCACAGAGGTAGGATTGGCTTGGTATCTAGAACCAAGTTAACATGCATTGGTTCTTCCTCTACCTGCCTTCCTTTCTTCCCTTTCTTCCTTCAGCACTAGCAGAGTGACAACTGCAAGCATATCCCTGTGCCAGGCCCTGGACAAGAGGGATAGAAGGGGCTGCACCTCCTTTTATGAAACAAATTAAATTGACATGAGCTTTATTACAAAGGGGGAAGAGAGGTGAGACTGGCACCTTCATCATGGGACCATTTACACACACACAGAGGTCTGCTGGGCCTGACACAATTGCTTGTCAGATACACACTTCTGCAATGCTGTCCGGCTTCTGTAATTCAGACCCTTTTCAGGTTGACTCTCCATAATGAGAGACAGACAGACAGACACACACACACACACACAGAGAGAGAGAGAGAGAGAGAGAGAGAGAGAGAGAGAGAGAGAGAGAGAGAGAGAAAGAGAAGGAAAAGAGGGGACTGCAGGACTACAAGGCTGCAGATAAGCACTGACAGCCCCCATTCTCCTGTGTCTCCTGGGGGCTGGAGGCTGTGCTGTGCCTGCTGGGTGGTTAAGACTGGCAGTTGCCTTAGAGCTTTTCCTAAGAGCAGTGTTGTGGCTTCTGGACCCTGTTTTAACTGTCTATAACATCCTCTCTTCCCCCTCCAAGGATAGCTTTTGGGTCACCCTAAGTTTCTGGCTCATAGTGCTCTTTAAAAACATGAAATATGAAAGCCACAGCTGTGAAATGTTAAGGGTTTCCTTAAGGAAAAATTTCACATTGTGAAATATAGAAAATATACTAAACATAGAGAAGCCCATACTACTGCCATGGTGCCAGCGTGTTTGTATATAAGTGACTAAAATTCATTACATAAATGTATGAAACTGTAAAATAGTAAAAGAGAGAGGGGGAAGAGAGACAAAGAAAACAAACAAACAAACAAACAACAACAACAACAAAACTCAATAAGAAAAGAAACTTCAAATCAGAATCTCAAGTTCTACCAGGCTCACGATGTATCTCAGTTCAATTCCCAGACATACAGGAAAAAACAAAACAAAACAAAACAAAACAAAATAGAAAACAAAAGTCCTTTGCAAAGCCACTTAATTTAAATGGAACACAGTAATTTCTGCACTTTAGTTTCACCAAATTCTTTCCACCCAGACGGTGCAGGGTGTGATATGTAACCAAGGCTGGACATTATCTCTGTACTCAAAGACACTTTGTTTGTATTTCAGATTACACCCCAGGACAGGAGCTCAAAGGTATACACAACTTGGAACAGGCTCTGTAGCCAAATTGGCCTGCATTCAAAGCCATTTCTTCACTTCCTGTCTGTGTTACCTGGAGCCAGTAACTGCTCTTCACCACAGATTCTGCATCTTGAAGAAGCATGTAAGACTCACCTCCCAGTTAAGAGCACCAAAGGAGCCTTGTGCATTGTGGTAAGCAGCACTAAACCTAAGGCAGGCTGTGTCTCTGTTAAAGATGAGATTAAATAGCAGGGTGTGGGGTGGGGAGATGGCTCAGTTGAAAAGGGCTTGCCTTGCACTTTGAGGACCTGAGTTTGATCCCCCAGAATCTATGTGCAGAATCCAGTCAAGGTGGTGTGTGATTGTAATCCCAGCAGACAGGCAGATTTCTGGGGCTCCCTGTCTAGCTGCCCTACCCTACTTGGATGGGCTCCAGGCCAGTGAGAGATGCTCAAAAATAAAGTGAGAGTTGGAGAGATGGCTTAGGTGGTAAAAGTTCTTGCTATGCAGTCAGGAGGATCTGTGTTTGGATCCCCAGAACTCACATGAAGCTGGGCTTTGAGTATGCTTGTGATCCTAGCACTGGGAAAGCACAGGTGCATCATGGGGCTGGCTGGCAAGCCTAAACAACTTGTTCATTATGAGGCCCAGTGAGAGACCATGTCTCAACAAACAAGGTGGGCTGGAGAGATGGCTCACTTGTTAAGAGCACTTGCTGCTTTTGCAGAGGACCCAAGTTCATTTCCCAGTCCTACACTGTCCCTCACAATTGCCTGTAACTCAAGCTCCAGGGGATTCAACACCATTTTCTTCTGGTCTTTGAGGGCACAAATACACACACACACACACACACACACACACACACACACACACACACACACACAGCACACAAAGTATATACACACCTGCATACACACACACATACAAGTGCACACACACATACCACACACACATAAAAATAATCTCGAACAACAACAAAAATCCCAACACAACAAGGCGGACAGAATCTGGGGAACAATGGTCGACCTCTGACCTCCATACACACATGTTTACATGAACTTGAACTGGCCTATACATATGTACGTGTACACACACACACACACACACACACACACACATGCTCATACACTCACAAAGGGGACATTTTTAAGAGTCTTTAGCCACATGGTCTCTATATGCTTCTATGGCTTTGGCAGGCGGCTGCTGCTACCCTGGTGACTCCCAGAGTCTTCAGCACTGATCTAGGCAGGCAGTGGAGCTTGAGGGTTGAGGGCCAGAATGAAACTGTCTCTAAACACATTTTGTATCATCTTGTGCTTAACATGTATCATCCCACAGGGCTGAGCTGGGAGTGGATTCCCCAGGACTGGTGAAATGAGAATTGAGTTCACCTTTTCTTGCTTTCTGGAGAAATGAATTCAGGGCTGAGTGTGGCTCAGTGGCAGAGCACTTGCTTAGCATGTGTGGGGTCCTGGGCTCCTTTCCCAGCCCTGAAACAACAAAAAGGACTAGATTCACCTGGTCCTATCCTTTCTTCCATGGGGCTGGGAGGCCAGGGCTTCCTCTGCAGCTCAGAGTCTGTGGTCTCTTGGGACATCTGATCCATGGGGGAGGTGATGCCTGTGTGAAACCTTGTATGCTTATGCTGTGCTGGAAGCAGTACCTGGGAAGTCTTCTAGAGTTTTTTCAATGATGACTGCAGAGTTCACCCCCCTGCCACCTCCAGGTTCAGAAAACTAAGTCCTATTTAATTAAATCAATGAATGTGAATACTTGCACATGCCCAGAGGCACAACGGCAATCACCACAGAGTCCTCACTGTGCATCTTTGAGGTAATGGTCTCTGAGGGAGATCTGAGGTTAAATGGGGCCAGGCCACTTGTGTGGGCACTCATCTGGATTTTAACTCAGGTCTAGCTGATCCCCAGATCCAGAGAGATCCTTATTGTCTGTTTTGGGTGGATGTGGGACGAGAACAAAACCAAGGCATAGTTTTCTCAGGTCCTGTCATGGGTGTGATGTCATGCTACCTCCCCCACTCCCTCCCCAACACTGATGTTCAGAGGCTAATGGGGGCTCTTATGCCAAGAGCAAATCCCCCACCTGAATCTGATCTCTTGTGGCTTCAGGGCTGCCTACCTGTGCTGGAATCTCACTGTGGTCTTCTCTCTCTAGGTATTCGTCTATTCAGACCTGTGGTGTGCACTGTGGCCAGAGTGGCCAGGGAGAACAAAGGGATGGGGAATGTTTTTCTTGACTGACAGAGATGTATTTTTCTGGGGTTTCTGTCAGGGTTTTAGTCACCAGGAACATTCAGAACAGGAGGGAAACTTCAGTCTCCTGTGATTCCGACACAGCCACCTCTGTGGATTCTGCCTCCTTCATGCAGAAGACCCACCACCTGCCCATGCCACCTTGGTAAAAGGGTGTGTTGCCCCTGACCTTACATCTTCACAGTTTTCTGTTTCTGCATATCTTCCTGCCATGGTGTTTGGCTCCAGTGAGATTTCCAAGATGTTCAGATGAACAATCTTGGGCTCATCTGAATCTTGGGTTGAAGATAATTTCTCAATGTCTGACTAGTGGCATCTTTTTTTTTTTTTTTTTTCTTTCTGTTTAGTTTTAGAGTCTGAAATGCCACTTTAGAGTTTCTGAAAACCTAATGACTCTTTTCTTCTGGGAGAGCATGCTAAGAAGTGGTGCCTGCCTCTACATGGCATTCTTGACTTGCTGGGGCTTCTTTACCAGGCCCTGACATATGGAGCCCTACCTCAAGGGATGTCAGTTTTATTGACCAGAATGTTGAGTATGTCAGCTCCTCAAAGCTGGGAGGTTCTTTAGAGTGGGGACAGAATGTTCTGGCTTTCCCTGTAGAGACTCAGAGTTTCTGGTCTGGTGGGAATTAGGTAGTTAGAACATTCTTCTCGTTACTATAAATATAAAAAAGATGCAAGGTGTGGTCCTGTCTCCCAGAGCTAATGCACCAGGAAGGTAGGGAAGCAAACCTCACCAGGTCTCCAGGTCTGACAACTTGCCTTGTTCAGACACTCTGGCTCTGTGCCCCCAGAGTGCTGTGTAGAGGATAGGGCATGGCCCTCATGTCTCCCATGGTCTCTGTTGCTCAAGGGGCCTTCTAAGAATTAGAGGCCAGTCACTCACAACACTCAGGGGCCCTGTGCATGTCTGGAGAGATCCAGTGGGTGACGGTAAGCAAATAGAGATGGAGGCAGGTGATGGACATCAGCACTGGGGAAAGGTGGGAACCAAAGAGCTGGAGAGGAAAACCATGGTTGTGTGATGCGTGGGCAGCCATGGCAGAGTGAGGTGTGGGTACACCCGTGGGAGGTCAGGCCAGCAATGTGTTTTTTGTTAAGGGAAGCTGAGCACCTGCTAGGAAGTTCAACTTTTAAGATGCACACAAGGACTTAGAGCCACCAGAGAAGAACACACAGTGTCATCTGTCACATTAACATGTCTGAAGACTGAATACTGGCCTTGGGCCACCAACATCCAGTAGGGAAACTGAGAGAAGAGGGTGGTCATTTTCCGTGGCCTCCCAGGCTGTCAGAATGTCCTATTCTGGAGCCTTGGCCCTGAAGAAGGCTCATAAAGAGTTGTTAGGAGCAACCCTGACCTTTCTCACCTGCTAGAGGAAAATGCCCATTTCTTTTTCAGAAATAGGAGGTGAATTTTGTGACAGATCCATCTAGGTCCATCTTGTCATAGTTACCACAGACAGATGAACACCTGTAAATATCCTGTTCTGAAGTTAAATGGCTTGCAGGCTTGCACTGCTCACTCCCAATGAGCCCTGGCCTTCAACTGCATCTTCTGCCTCCCTGCTGTGCACTCTGACCTGCAGTAGTCCCTAGAATCCTAGGTCTCGACTCCTTTCTGCTTGTCCACTGGTCAGCTCCACATCTGCTGAGTGCCTCTCCTCCAGGGCCTTTCTCCCCTAACTCCACTGTCGGTGGTAATTACCAGTGGCTCTGTGTGTGTGTGTGTGTGTGTGTGTGTGTGCACATGCACGCGTGCGTGCGCATGCATGCACATTCCATGACACACATGTGACGATCTGAGGATGACCTTGAGTGTTGGTCCTTGTCAGACATGCACCCTACTGCATCTGGCTTTCTATGTGGGTTCTGGGGAATCTGAACTCAGGTCATCAGGCTTAAGTGACAAGTGCCTTACCCTCTGAACCACCCCAGCCCTCACCATTGGGTTATATCTATGTGTTGAGGAGGGTCAGCATCTGCATTACACTTGGCAGTCTTTCTGAAGCTTCAGGGAGGTGGGAGCCACCAAGTTGTGACATGTGTATTGACCCTTTGCATGACCTTCCAGCTATTTCACAGGCTGGATACAAAGTGTCTGGTGTATGGAAACTTCATTATAGAGTTTCAAATACCCAGGTTAACATTCCCGCCCCCAACTCAAAGCAGAGAATTAAATTCTAGCCAGAGTTTGCTGATAAAAACAGATCCCAGCTCTGGATCTCAGTTCCCTAGCTAGCCTCATGGAAGTAAATGTTCTTTTAACTGGGTGCCTCACCACTTCCTGGAGACTAGAGGATACTTACACACATGCTGGCTTTTCCTCCTGCACCAAAAACCTGCAGGTTCCATGGAAGCAGAACTGAATGTGGGAATCTGGGCACTCATTGAAATGAGATACCACTGCAGCCGCCACGGGTGAGTCTGCTGGGGCGAAGAGACATAGGTCAGACCTGGCATACTCACCCTTTGCAAAACTCTCCCTTCCCAGTGCTCAGCCAGGGCCCAGAGTCTTCATTAAGAAGTCTGGGTATTTTTCCAATATTGTAAAAGATTTCTCCCAAAGATAGCTAGTTAGAGTCATTTTTGCAAAGAAGCTCATTTTTTTTTTTTTTTTAAATAACAGCCCTAATAAAAATTGTTTGCAGCTGGGTGTTAGCACACACCTGTAACCTCAACACTCAGAAGGTACACACAGAAGGACCAGGAGTTCAAGGCCAACCTAATTGGTATATTGATGAGTTTGAGGTAAGTTGGATCCCATTGTCTCAAAATAAAAAGGGGCTAGAGAGCTAGCTCAGTGGGTAAAGTGCTCGCTGTGAAAACACAGCTTGAAACTGGAGTTTGAGCTCCAGTACCCACACAAAAAGACATTGCAGTAAGGACTTTGATTCCTTACTGGCATCGATTGGGGCAGCACTCTGTGCCTTGTGGCATAAGAAACAAGGATGCTTACTGGACAGAAATACACTGACACACGTGCAGAACAGGCTCAATTTTCCTGCTTCCATGTTCAGAGAGTTTTTGAAGGAGACATTGTGAGCAATGGCAGATAACCTCCTTAACAATGTTCTAAAATTCTTGCAGAAGCTCCAGCCAGTGCCTCCTCTCCTGTGTCATCACACAGCATGAAGAAACTCCATGGAACAGTCACAGTGAGGGTGGGTGACACCTGATCTCTGCCCTCTGAGCACAGAGTGAGAACAAGAAGCCTACTACTTAGCGTATACACTTCTGGTCTGGTCCCCCCCCCCCATACCTGGCATGTCACACTGGGGATGAAACCAGGCAAGCACTCTACAATTTGGCTTTATCCCCTGCCCACTTCTGGTCCTTCATACAGCCATCTAGCTGTCTGCTGCTTAGAACGCAGGCTTCCAGTTCTTTCTGATGCCCTGTCCTCTTCAGGCCAAAGGGCTCAGAAAGGATGAAGTCCATGTTACAACAACTAAACAATTTATTTAAAACAAACAAACAAAAAAAAAAAAACAACTTTCAATTACAGTGATACTCTTGAAACTTCATCAGAAGTTTAATGAATTTCTGGATTACAGAAATAGTCCACTTAAACCACCAATATACAATAAAAGCCACCACAGGGAATAAAGTGCATCTTTAGTCCTCAACTTACTGAGTCATAACAACATACCACACACTTGTGAGCTTACATTCCTGTTCTAAAAGTCAAGTGCAAACACACTGTAAATGGGAAACTGCCCTTATCTGGGACCTGTAGAAGTGTTTGTGGCCACCAAGGGCACCTCAGAGGGCACCCAGAATCACAAACAAACCCATTCCTACTGATGCTCAATGTGAGAAGGCTGCGGTGGCTCTGCTCTGGCCAAGTACTTAACTCATTAATGTCAAGGCAGGGCAGGCAACTGACCAAAGATGACTTGTTACCCACCCTCCCCCCCCCACACCTTTGTGTGTGTGTGTGTGTGTGTGTGTGGGTAACACTGCCTCTAGTTTGTCAAAGTAAGTTTATGAGGAGACCTCAAGTTCCCAATATCTTTCCCCAAAAGTTGGGCCTCTCAGCTTCTTCTTCTCCTTTTATTCTTTTAAATTAAAAGATGTGTATGTGTGTGCATGCGACTGCAATTACTAGCAACTGAACTCAAGTTCTCTGGAATAGCATCTTTACCACTGAGTCACATCTCCAGCTCTTTCTCTTTAAGAAGGTGTTATGCAGCCCAGGCTGGCCCCAAATTCATATCACTCTTCCTATTTTAGTTGAGGGCTAGGATTCTAGGTGTGTACCATCACAGCTGTCACCTCTCTTTCCCTTGCCCCCCTCATATCTCTTCTCTTTATAAAAACTCAATAAAATTTCAAGAGACAGAAGGAATGCTTTTCTACCCAGGTAGAAAAGGTGGGGTGAAGGCAACATCCAAAGAAAGACTGTTCCTCTAGTGCACATGGAGGGCTGGGCAAGGCTGGCCCAGTCCCCTGCCCTGGGCCATCTCGTGTGGGTACCATGTCTGATTTGCTCTGGGACTGATAGGAAAAGCAAATGTTCTGGTTGGGGTGCAGCTCAGCACCAGGCACTTGCTAGCAGCTGGAGTTTCCAAGCTGCTCAGTTCCTGTTGTTGTGAAGTTTCTGAGAGGCCCCTATATCCTGGAGACCTGACATTTATTTTTCCCTGGGAAAGCCGTGAAAGAGACCACAGACTCACTAATAGGGCCTAGAGCCCAGCCCAGCTCACAGACAAAGTCTGGAATAGTAATCAGGGGGTGAGGAAATTCCTGCTTCAATCCACAGGGGGTTCAGAAGTTTGGACAGACACCATCTGCAGTGTCTTTGGGAGCTGGAGTTGGGGAGCTCCTGGGTTGCAGCAGCCACACCCCTGAGTAGTCTTGAGGAGCAGCTCTAATTGGCCTATGTGCCTAGCTAGTTTGGGAGCCTACAAGGCTGTGACTCTTCACTTTTCCCCAGATGTAGTGTTTGCCAGTTGTAAAGCTGACATTTATAGCCCTTTCATCACTTCCGACAGTTTCAACATGACATCTAGTAGGATCGTTTGTTTGGCCAAGGCTAGCAGTCAGTGGCAACAATAGCAGAGTTGTCTGTGAGGAAAGATAAATTAATGAATATGAGAGTCCCCAGCAGCCCCCTGAATAGCCAGGGAAAAGCAGACACCAGAAGGATGCCCCCTGTAGGGCTAGACAAGTATTTCACCCTGAGGCCAGGCTAGAGGCCCTGTGTCAGGGAGGTTGGGTTCAGGGCAACAGGACTGGCTACAGGGCTGGGACTTCTTGCTCATGACATGATATGGCCACAAGTAAAGGAACAGTAGAGGCCTTCCCCAGAGGGAAGACGTGGCACACTGGGGTTAGAGATGAATGGCTCAGGTCACAGGCACACTTGTGGGTGGGTGAGAGCAAGCCTTTGTTTTTTGAGACAGGGTCTCATTCTAGCCCAGGTTGACTTCGACCTCAGGACAGCACTTCTGCCTCAGACCTTTATGTGCTGGGATTATAGGCCATGAGACAGCATGCTCAGCTCAGGGGGACTCTGCAAATGATCTTGAAGAAGAAGGATGCCATCTGCACTGTGTGGCCACACCATAGACCTTTACTAGTCAGAGGAACATCCCTTCCTGCAAGATGGCAGGCAGGCCTCAAGGGAGCCAAATAAGTCATCAGAGGATGAAAAGGCGATCATGTCACTTCTGTTGTTGAAGCTGCTAATGTGTCGTGTCTTATTCTCAGGCTCTATCAGGCCCCAGGTTCTCAGTGTTCTAACAGACCTCATTTACTTGAATGATAAGATGGGCCAGTGAGATGGCTCAGCTGGTAAAGTAGCTTGCTGCCAAACCCAATGACCTGAGTTGGATGTCCAGGACCCACAAGATGGGAGGGTGTCCTCTGACCTCCACACATGTGCTGTGGCAACACTCCTCCATACACACCTCTATAATAAACAAACAAACAATAAATAAATGAAGGTCAAGGTGAAGTGCTTCCTATAACTGGATCCCAGGACACAGATGTTCTAGATCTTTCAACACTCTTTCCTGTACAGTCTGATTTCAACCCAGCCTGGATCCATCAGTTCCCTGCCTGTAAACTGACCTTAGGACACACGCCATGCCTTATACTCTCATTAAAGAGACAGGGCTCTTCATTATTTTGCCAAATCTCGGACCACTGTATAGCCTGTGGCTAGAGTCTTTCAGATGCAGAAACTAGCATTCAGATAAGCTTCCAGACAGCTAGAAGTTGCTAGAACAAGACATTTAGCTTGTTTTTAATCCTACTTTGAGCAAATGAAAAGCCATAGGAAGTCAATGGCATGCTGCACAAGTCTGGATGGCAAATGCTGGGAGGAGTATGATAAAAATCAACAAGTCTGGTGAGCATCAGGAAGGGCATACTTGCAGAAGCAGCTCCTAGCAGCAGGGACTCCTTTAGGAGAAATGAGAGGCAATTCTGATATTCAGAAGGGGAGGGAACTGAAGATGGCAATTTCTCAATCCCACAAAAAAGCAGCAGCCAGAACCATACCATACATAGGTGCAAAAGAGATTTCTAGATGCATGAGGAATGGTTCACTGAGGAGTAGCTGGGATGTGCTGAGGGTCCCATCTATGACATGAGATCTGCCCGCCACTGGACTTCTGTGCAGTGTGGCACTCATGCCCAAGAGACCTGGAGCTTCTGGTTTAGGACAGGGTTTGGGTGGAGCCAGATGCTTTCTGCATCAACACAGGGAACAACCAGACCAATTGGATTTCCATTGCTCATTTCTAGCTCCAGGAAAGACCCAAGCTATAGGATTGAACCAAGTTCAAAGATAAGTGCCATCTTCTACTGTCCTACAAAGATACTGGCTACTTTGGCCAGCTTTAGGAAATCAGAAACACTGTCAAGGAGTCTGTCTCTGGTGATACCACACCTGGGAGGGACTCCCCTCCTGTGCTTACTTTAAGTCAGAGGCAGAGTTAGCATCAAGTTTGATGCCTGCTTCTATCTCAAGAAGAAAACAGATTTGCCTTGCCAGGACCCTGTTGTAGCTGAGACACCTGGGCTTACTTGTAGTTTTAACCCAGATGGATTTTCTGAGGCTGGGCTATGATGGTGATAGCTGATGTTACTAACAGGAGCTATTAATGGATTATCTAACTGCACTCAGCATGATGAAAGAAGCCTTTGCTACTCCATTCTGGCCACATGAGGGAATTTAAACAGAGGGTGGTGATGTTGGTTCAAATATAGGTGATCACTCTGGTTCTTCCTGACGCCTACCTGACTGTCACTTCAAGGTGTGGATATGTGAGAAGAGGGGCAAGAAATCCTTAGTGGGTACCACCACACATAGATGACTCATTCAGAAAATAAATGAATTTGGGATTACCAAGGCATTCTGGGAGCATTTTAGGATTAGGGACTGAGATTCCCAAGGTAAATGGCTTTAATTAGCAAAGAAAATTTAGGAGCCTAAAATAAATGTCAAGTGTGGGATGGGACCTGCCTGGCTATCCCCTAGATGTCACAATATGCAGATTTCAGCTGACTGCCTACCTGCACCTTGGAGAAGGGAAGGCCAGTCCTTTTCTAACCTGCTTTCTAAGTTATGGACTAAAGGGACAAAAGATGACTCCCTTCCCACAGCTCTTATTGCTTCAGAAGACCCTGGGCTCAGCCTACAGGTTTTTAACGGGGGGGGGGGGGAGAGGAGCAGGTCATGGTTTTGCTTTGAAGACAGATGCCAAATGTCCCTCTACCCCAGCATTTAATCATTTGATTTCAAAGAGAAGGACTGCTTCTTTCATATCTTTAAACCAGAAAACCCCTTATTCTAATTTCAAGTTCTTGGGTGTCAGTTAGCATTCTGAAAACACTTCACCTCGATTTTCATTCATGCACTCAACAAGGGTATACTTGTACCCAGCTCTCAGAATCAGAGCAGGAGGATGCTGGGAGCCACAGGTGAGCCCTGCCAGGTGGGGAATTCTGCCCCAGCTTTGTTGAAGAAAGAGTCCCGTTAGAGCCCAGGGCTACCTGCCTATGCCAGCTCTGTGTGTCTCTATTCTCTTTATAAATACCAAAATTGTTAGGTAGATTGCCTGACAGGAAACCCTCACTCAGCCCCAAGGAAAAAACACTCCTTCCTGCTAAGTCTTTGAACCCTAATCCCTTCAAACCCTCTGCATCAAGGGTTATAAACACTGCAGAGATTGTTGTTTTTCTAGAACATTTTGTGTCCTCAGAACTTTTGGTGATGGTACTCAAGGCCTTGTGCATTTGAGGCAAACATTCTACCACCAAGCCCCACCCTCTGTCTTCAGAACTTCCAACAGATATGTTATTTGTGCATTTGAACACAAAATCTCTGTGGGTGGATGATGAGCCTAATTATGAATGAAGAGACTGAGGTACTAGGAGGTGGACTTGAGACAAAACTTGGAAGCCTTAAAAAACACAGGGGTAGGAGCTGCCAAGGTGCTCAGTGGGTAAAGGTACTAGCTATCAAGATTGATGATCTGAGTTTGATCCCCAGGATCCACATGGTGGGAAGAGACAAGATACCCTCTGATCTTCACACATGTCCCACAGCACATGCATACACACAGACACAATATAAATAAAAAGTAATAATAATGATAATAAAAACTATAAGAGTAAGATCAGGCATGGTGATGCAAGTGTATAATAACCCCAGTACTCAGGAGGCTGAGGCAAGGTGGGCTGTGAGTTTGAGGCTAGCCTGGGATACATAGTAAGTGCCCATCTCTGTCTCACAAAGATAAAACAACTGTTGCAGTGGTGTCAAGGACCTGCTTGAGATGAAAGCTCTTCTGTCAAGTTCATATTCCAAGTGGAAGTGTCAAGATGTTAGGAGAGGATTATGGGTAGTTTTCATTTCTTTTTTTTTTTCTTTCTTTCTTGTTTTTTATATTTCACAAGATGATCACCTTAAGAGTTTGAAACAACACTGAAGTTTCAAACTTGGCAGGAGTGGGGGCACAAAGCCTGGCTTTATTTTTACTGTCTTAATCACAAGACTGTAGGGTTAAAGAAGCCTGGGCTGTAGGAGTCTGGATTTGAATATGAACAAGAAAAACTATGTCACTCCCTCAGGCTTTAATTACTAAAAGAGAAAGGTGAAGAGCGGTACTGTCCCCTCCTTGAGTTTCAGCAGCCTTAGAAACAATAAGACCTATGCATGTAATGCTCAAGTTCTTTATAAACTCTTTGACAGTTGAACACAACCCCCAAACATCCTCTTGTATGATTGGATTGCTCCCAGACCACTCACAGTGCCCAGTGCAGTGGAAATGAGGCACAATTAGATTGTTGAGTGGATCTTGGAGTAGAGGGTGGCAGAATCTGTGGTGCAAAATCCATGGATGTGGAGGGTCTCAACAGAACATGTTCAGATGAGAGATGTTTGACAATGAGGTGGGAGACATGGCTCTGCTGTTAAGCCACATTCTATAGCTCACAACCACATAATATAACTACAGCTCCAGGGGATCTGATGCCCTCTTCTGGCCTCTAGGGTACCTGCACTCAAGTGGTGTGCCCGCATGGCACGGGCACTCTCTCTCTCTCTCTCTCTCTCTCTCTCTCTCTCAAAAATAGACTTAGAAGAACATGGCACCTATGTGAGTCCATCTAGCCACACTAGTGTCTTGGATGTGTGTTCATATGCACACATGTCCATTTATGTGTGAAGGTCAGAGGGCAACCTTGAATGTTGTCCCTCAAGAGCTCACCATTTCAGATTGCTGGTCAGTCAGCCCCAGGACTCCCCCATCCCTGTCCTTCAGACAGAACTGGTTAAAGGCATGAATCGTTAAGCCTGGCTTTGATATGGACACACAGGTTCTGAACGCAGGTCCTCATGCTTGTACACCAAGCACTTTACCCACCGAGCCATCTGTCTAACTCCAGAATTTTGCTCCTAAAGGAAAAATGTTGGGAGTTTCCAGCCACACCAGGGACATGTAACTGCTTAATTATTTCCAAGCCATGTTGGATATTTTAGTGAAAAACATTTTCTACCCAAAGTCAAGGAAATGAAGCTTGGACATGTCTTGAATTCTCTTGGGAATATCAAGTTTTCTTATCTATACGTTAAAGAATTTTCAGGCATTTTTTATGGATTTAAACTCAGAAACAGATTTGTCTTTCCCTACCTTCTGAGCAATCATTTATATTGGCTACTTCTTAGAAATAATCAGTGAAGATGGAGCAGTTCTTGTGAATTTTCCTTGGCGAAGCTTGTGTGGACTCCTGATGAGTAAATTCTCTTCCAGCTTTGGGTGGTCTCTCACTGTAACCTGTGCACAGACTTCTATGTCTTAACCCTTTGTCTTGACAGAAAATATGAGAGCAAAATTATACTCAGGGGCAGTAGCCTTGCACTAACCTTATCTTGCCTGCTCCAAAGAGTGAACTTACCCTCACGCGCGTGTGCAAGTGTGTGTGTGCATGCATGTGAAGTCCATATTCTCCATCTTATTTTTAAGACAGGGACTCTCACTAAGGTACTGCTCCATCTTGGCTGGCTGGACAATGAACTCCGGGGATCTTCTTGTCTCTCCCTGACCCCCCCAAACACTGAAATTATAGACCTGGGCAACATTGCTATTATTATTATTATTATGTAGGTGCTGGGGATCTCAGGCATGCATATAAAGTCCTTTACTCATGGAGCCTTCTCTTTAGCCCTTGATTTTTAAAATCTTATCAAACATCCATGTCTGTGTTGATCAACATTTGTCAATCTGGGGCTTCCCAGCAGAAATTCCTCCATTTCCTAACAGTGCCCAGGTTTTCCTTTAGTGAATCATTTCTTGCACTACAGGTTTACATTGGTTACAGATGCCCTCTGTATGGACTATGGATCTAGAGAAGAAAGACACATAGTGGATGACACTGTGCCTGGCAGGTTGGCATGTCGAGCACTGACTGGTCTAGAGGGGAATCTGTAATTCCTGACCTTTGCTCCAGGAACCACCTGGACTATCACTTATCACCAAGCACAGCTCCTCAGCTCTCTGGCTGGGTTTGTGGCTCCCCACAGCCTTCCATTGAGACTGTATGGGTTCAAGGTAGCAGGCTGTGATTGCTGTAACAAAAGTACCTTCATAAGGAAGTCTGGCCTTGGATTTCTTCTCACCAAATCTCCACAGCCTACAAGACTGGGGCGTGATCTCTTTAGTTCACTGGAATTATTTATTTCAATTTTTTAAAGACATCTCTATACCATGCCCATAGTGTAGAAGCTGAACTAAAATTTCAAGTTGAATTTCTTTGTTCCTCAACAACTCCTTTCTGGTGGCTTTGCATGGTCACATCTCAGTTGGACAGTCAAGAGACATCAGATAGTCATGCACTATCATTGGTACCATCCCCTCTGACAGGAAGTCACATGACACAGCCATACTGCCAGCTTCTGGAGCCAGGATTATCTATGCTCTCAGGTGTCAAGGTGCCAGTATTTGGCAAATCTCACAGAGGAAATATCTTAACGTGTCCTAAATTTCTTTTCTCCAGGCTTCTGAGTCAGGAAGTTATTGTTTTCTCCTGCCTGCAGAGTGGATCAGTCCTTCATGGTTCTGTTTGTGAGGCATTTCCTGCATAAGAAGAAGGGCTAGAGTCTGTGCCCAGCCAATCCTGCCTCTGTAGCCTGGTTGGTGACACAGTGAATATTCTAGCTTGTTCTGTGGTGGCCTTCAGGGAAGAGAAGCACAGGAAACAAAGGATAGAGTGGCCTGCTTCCTCTGATCCTTGTCTACATGCTGCTCAATGGCATCTGACCCTGACCACAGTCTTCTGAGAGCAGCGGGGAAGTTTCCCTGTGTTCTTATAAGTGCATCTTCTACCCTTATTTTTCATTTTAACAACTTGAAAGTGCCAAGGCAACAGTTCAAAGTGGAATGTGCAAGAGAAAAAGCAGAGAAGAAAAAGCCACGGACATTTGAAAGGCCCCTGTCCACACAGAACCACAGCTAACACTGAGGAGGCTCCGACAGGAAGTTAATAGAAAGGATCAGCATTGCCAAGTCACATTCCTTGTCACTGTGCTGAAACACCTGCCCGAAGCAATTTCAAAGAAGGAAGGTTTATTGGGGCTCACAGTTTCAGTCATCATGGCAGTGCGAATGTGTGGCACAGTCTGCTCACATCACAGCAGATCAGGAAGCAAACAGTGCTTCAGAACCAGGCAGGTGCTGTTCCAAAATCTTCCAAGGCTCTCTCTTAGTGACTTATTTCCTCCAGGCAACCCCCAAAGATTCCACAGTCCCCCAGATTACTGCCACTAGCTGAGGAACAAGCACTCCAAGCAGGAGCATATGAGGGGTGTTTTAGATTTAAACCATAATAAACCATCCAATTCAAGTGTTAGAAGGAAGCTTTGGTGGCTGATGTCACCTCTTGGCATACCTGCTTCTTTGGGTCCTGTGGACCCTCCAAAGTACACACACACACACACACACACACACACACACACACACACACCCTTTAGAAAGGGTCTTACTGAGCAGTCTTTGCCTGCCTTTGCCTCTAAGTACTGCGATTAAAGGCAAACACCCAGCATTTGCTATTTTTGTTTGTGTGTACTAATGGTTATCTGCCTGGAGTAGAAGCAGTGTGACAAGGGATCCTCCCTTCTAGGACTTCTGAGGTCTTTGGTCAAGCCGCAGCCACTGGAATGAGTGACTGCCTTAATGGATGAAGTTATTTCTTCACCTTCCTATCAGTGTTGTCTGTCATCTTTCAGAAACTTTTTGGCCAATTTCTCAAAAAAAAAAAAAAATGTGTATACATGTGTATCTAACTGTGTGTGGGTATGTGCACATGTATGTGGGTGCCCTTGGAGGCCTGAAGGGGATATCAGATCCCTGAAGCTGCAGTTACAGGCAGTTGTAACCTGCCTGATGTAGGTGCTGGGAATCAACTCAGATCCACGGGAAGAGAAGTGTGTGCTCTTATCCAGTGAACCATCTCTCCAGCCCCTTGGCTGAGTCTGTTTGGAAATCTTTACAGTACCAGCTCTGTGACTTGGGATGCAGAATTTTCTCATGACTTTCAGCTTCTCCATTTTTTGATTTCAATTAGCTGACTATATCTTTTGCCTATTTTTCTATGGACACACCCATTCTTGTTTATTTAAGAAGCTCTCTTTAAACTACTAAGAATAACAATTCTACATCCTGTTATGTAGACTACAAATAATTTGTGGTTTGAGCCTTCATTTTGTTGATACAGAAGACACCTTGGCTTGTAATTAGACACCTTCCCTTCCCTGAGACTATATAAATATTTACCTGTGTTTCTACCACTGGGCTGTTTATACAAATGCAACCTTCTGTAATTTATTTTAGTGTTAAAAGTGTGCTTTATTATTTTCTAAGTGGCCCACCAATTACCCCTGATCACTTATTGACTAGCTCATCTTTCCTTACTGATTTTAACTGCTACCTTTGTCACCCATCACTTTCTGGTTCTCCTGTCCAGTTTCACTGAGATTCTGTCTGCTCTGATACCAAATCACTTACTGGTTCTAACCTGATAATACAATTTGTCATTGTCTCCTGAACTTACTCATTATTTTTTTTGAAAAGTGTTATTTATTTGAATGCGTATGGGTGTTTTGCCTGCATGTATGTCTGCATACCATGTGCATGCAATAACCACAGAGCCAGCAGAGGACCTCAGATTACCTGGGACTGTGAGCTGCCATGTGGGTGCTGGGAACGGAATCCGGGTCCTCTGAAAGAGCAGCCAGTCTACTGAGTCAGATCTTAGTCGAATTCTCCATTTTTTTTTAACAGTTTGAATATTTTCACCTATTTATTTTTTCTACATTGACTTTAGGATTCTCCCCAATTTATAAATCTTTTTTGGGGAACTGAGACCTGGCCTGGGCATGGCTTTGCCACACTCATCCTGATGATTTTAGTTAAGTCACTGCCTTCCCTGGATCTGTTTTTATCTTTGTGAAAATAAGGTATTGCCTATTCAGAAGGTTCTTTACAGATTAGAAGTCCATCAAAAGGGAGATGGGCTGTTGGTGAGCCTCAGTTGGTAGAGTTCTCATCCTGTATGAAGCCCTTGGTTCCTTACCCAGCACTGCATGGCAAAAACCTAATGTGGTGGTACATGCTTAACATCCTAGCTCTTGGGAGGTTGAGGCAAGAGGATCACAAATTCAAAGTCAGCCTCAGCTACATAGTGAGTATGAAGCCAGCTTGGGCTATAGCTACGAACGACCACATTCAAACTTACTTCTCTGTTGCTGTGAGTAACACTATAATCAAAAGCAACTTGGGAAAGAAGGGCTCTTTTGATATATATATATATATATATATATATATATATATATATATATATATATATCCCATGCTTCAATTCACTGGAAGAAGCCAAGGCAAGACCTCCAAGCAGGAGCTAAAGCAGAGACCATGGAGAAATGCTGGTTTGCTGGTTTGCTGACCATGGATTTTCCAGCCTGATTTCCTATACAATCCAGGGGTGCCATCACCATAATTGGCAGGGCCTTCCCACATCAATCATTAATCAAGCAAATGCTCCACAGAGTTGCCTACAGGCCAATCTGATGGAGGCAATTCCTTAACCGAGGTCCTCTTTTTTCAGATGACTCTAGTTTATGTCAAGTTGACAAACAACAACAGCCAACCAGGGTAGATCCTGTCTCAGAACCAAACAAAAAAAAGATGTTGGGCAGGAGAGCCCTTTGAGGGGAAGGCAAAGCCCCACTAGCATGCACATATTAATGAATGTCTAGGTTTTACAATGGTAGATACTTCAGAGACAGGTGGGGAGTGTGAATGTGTCTTTGGTCTCTATAGAAGGAGTGTGCAGGGCTAAGAAGTGGGATGGGGAGGAAAAAAGAGAGCCCTTGTGACTGAACAACACAAACACCAGATGACTTTTGACCAGAGAGTGGATGCATGGGAAGGTTGAGTTGGTATAAATTTTCATAGTCCCTCCCTCCCTCCCTCCCTCCCTCCCTCCCTCCCTCCCTCCCTCTCTCCCTCCCTCCTTTTCTTCTTCCCTTCCTGCCTCCCTCCCTTTGTTGAATCAGTGTCTCTATATAGAAGGCTGGCTTTGAACTCACTGTAGTCCCAATTTGGCCTTAACTTCATTTTGTAACTCCAGGGTGACCTCAAACTTGTACAGTGTTTTCACCTCAGCCTCGAAGAGTACCGGGGTTACAGGTGTGCTCCTCTACATGGGTTCCTGGTCTGTTTCTTTCAGCAACATCTTTGGCTGCATTTCAACAGCTTCCACCCATTCAGATCAGTAAGGCCTAATACAGAAAGCCCAGACCAGTCCTGAGGTTTCCTTGGCTTGTTAACTCTGGGACCTTGGTCTTGATTTCTCTCTCTAGGAGCTGAGAGGGCCAGAGAAGCACAGAGAGAAGTCCTCACCCAAGAAGACAGATCAGGGCACCGACCCTCTGTAAGAAGTATGAGGGACATAGGTGGCAGTTGTCCCTTCCTTCTAGGCCCAGAGGACAGCCTGAATGGGCCATGAACAGAGCCATGCCAGGAGGTGGGTGCTGCCTGCCTGACCTAGGGAAATGGGACCTGGCTTCACAGCCTAGGACAGAGATGCCGGGCAGGTGAGTGTCTGCTCCCACCAGCTGCTAGAGGGAGGTGGGTGTTGGAATGCTGCTCCTAGCCACCTTGGCCTCACTCAGCCTGGCATTTCACACACCCATTCCTTAACCTCATTCTCTGTCTATTTCATTCCTCATCCCACGCAGTGTTTACTAAAATCCCTCCTCCACGAGAAGCACGGGACTTCGGTTCCCTGAACCTTCTGGGAAAGTTCCCACAACCTGGCAGCCACCAGGCATAGCACCCACTGCAGGCCAGAAGGCCCCAGCTTCTACCTTGGAGGACACAGGCCTTGTCAGGGACAAGAAAACCACAAGGTAATGTCAGAGGAAACTGGCTTTCCTTTTGAGGTTTCCAAACATCTCAAAGGAAAAGAAAAGGAAGATGCAAATCCTGGTGGCTTTGCTATTTATCAGAGCAGGGCACAACAGCCAAGGGACAAAGAAGAGCCCGAGAAGCATATTGTTATGGCTGTGTAATCCTCATCTCTGACTATGTGCTCTCATGTACAGAGACCTTAGATGCTTGTCAGCAAGTGTCTGGTTTTCTCCTTGGCCCAGGCTAACCGCCCCAGAGACAGCACCATGGGTTCCTCAGTCAGGGATGCAATGCCCAGGCATACTCAATCTTGGCTATGTGCATGTTGGAGAAATCACCTTGGAAAAGTACCCTGCCAGGATAATGACCTAATTGTTCTGAGGTATAACTAGGACAATAGTTTGTTTCTTGGGGTGTCTACTATGTAGAAAAGTTTGGGAGCCACTGGTTTAGGATACTTATAAATAGATTAAAGCAATCAAGCAAACAGACGACAACAAGAAAAACTAAAAGGAGACCTTCCTTTTCAGACTCTAAATGTAACCACAGAAAATCGTGTGAACCATTACAACAAACCTCATTGAGAACCAACTGAATGTATAAGAAACAGCTCATCTGGTATGACTTTATCATGTGGTGTCAGTAAACTTAGGAAGAGAAAAATAAAATCATGGAAACCTGTGTAGTTCACAGACAACATCACTTCCCATCCACAGCATCCTTTACTTGTGAATAGATTTTGAAAAACATTTTTTTCATGCAACAATTTTCAGACATGGTGAACTGGACTGTTTTGTTGTAGGAGTGTTCTTGGCTTGGTTTTTTTTTTTTTTTTTTTCTGTAGTGGATTTTAGTTTGATAACGTGCGATGTGCTAGGGCTCCCTGGGCAAAGTGGAAGGTCTAGCACAGTACACAGACTTTCCTTTGATGCACAACCTCCTTTACTGTAGTTGGACACCAATCTTTTAGGCTTAGAAAGGAGGTTTTATTTCTGTGCCAAGGGGCAGAACTTCCAAAAAACACAAATGCCTTTCAGCATCGTGTAGAGTAAATAATCAAGGGAATGTGAATCAATTACCCTCTCTACCTTCAACTCATCATCGAGCTGTGGAAGAACACCCAGGCAGGTTGTCAGCCCCCAAGCTGAGACACGCTTCTTTGGCTCCCCAAGCCTCGGCTTTATCTGCTTCAGGGGTTTTCCAAAAAAGTACATGTACGTAGATGAGTTAGCACTTTGCCTTTTAATTCAAGCCATTCATAAATTCCGGGGGAAGTACAAGGGACCCCAATGGTACTGAGTTTTATAATCATTAGTATCCCATGGTCCATGTCAGGAGGCTGCAGGAGATCATGCCCTATTGCACCTCTTACCCCCAAAGAAAGCCCTGAGAGATCCCAGAGCTCCACCACAACTTAGTAAGTTGGTGGGAAATAGGATGAAGAAAGTAATGAAAGCCCACATAGCAAGTGCATGGCTTCAACAACCCAGCCACACTTCCCAGAGGGGCACAACTCAAAAGTCACCACAACTGTATTTATGCAAAAGCAGCCACTCTGTTCAGGATGGCACCACCAGTGCCCACCAGGTCCCTTTGGGTTGTTTGTGGGAAACATTCTCTCTTCTCTTTCCCCTTCCATCCTCCCCCCCCCCCTCGTGTGTGTGTGTGTGTGTGTGTGTGTGTGTGTGTGTGTGTGTATTCAGGAGTGTGTGGAGGCCAAAAAGACCAAAAGACAACTCCAGTGTGGTCCTTCAGGTGCCATTCACTTTTCTGTGGAAGAAGAGAGAAAGGGCCTGCCAGTGGTCTGGTATTCTCTAAGTAGGTCAGGCTGACTGGACAGAGAGCCCCAGGGACCTACCAGACTTTGCCTCTTCAGCATCTGGATTACAAATGTGGGCTACCAGGTCTGAGTTTGGAAAATTAAGTTTAAAGAAGTGTTCATAGTGGAAGAGAGGAGTAGAAAGATTGTAGAACCTGAAAGAACAGGAAGTTTGCTGATTTTTGTCTCCTAGAAATGTCAGAGAAGCTACACACATAAAGTCTCATCAACTTGACTTTATACAAATGACCTATAAAGGACAGTACCAACAGACATGCTAACACAGAAGAGGAAAATCTCATGGCACCCTAACCCTAAACAAAGAACTACAGGCAACTAAGGAAAGCTGAGAGTGGGAAAAATAAGTCTTTCCCAGGGAAGGGCCCCAAACTGGTTATCCAATACTAAATGGTCAGGGCTGAAATCTATACATACAGGTAACATTATATGTACCAAGCAGGTTGTTGTACTTGTATATTTAGGAATATACATATACATACATTTAGGAATACACACACACACACACACATGCACACACACACGCACACACACACACAAGCGCACGCACACACACACACATGCTGTGAGTTTGAGAAAGAACAAAAGGAAGTTCTTGGGAAGAGTTGGAGGGACAAAATAAGAAGTAGGAAAATTATGTAATTATATTTTAATTTCAAAAAATAAAAAATGTTCATTTCCTTTATTTTCTTAAAAATTCAAAAGAGATGAGTGTATGTTGAGACAAGACCTCACTCTGTCCACTAGTTGGGCCCCTTCTCTGTTGGCTCTGCCTCCATTTTGGAAGGGCTCATTCTGCTGTGAAGGGCCCTGTCCACAAGCAGCTGTTTGGGAGTTCGAAGCCCTGTCCATCTCTACCTTCATCCCTTAGGAAGCCTCAGGACACCGCCCCACATGGTGTTGAGAAGGACCCAAGTAAGGAGTCTATGTATCTACGGGTCTTGTAGATGAGACTTTCAAGACTATCCACACTGTCCCCTGCCCCTGCACCCATCCCAAGTCTGTTCAATGCTGCAGGAGAGAAATGTATAAAAGCAAACCTTAGACTGGGGGAGGTCTCCTTTTGATGGAGATTCCAGAGAGAGAAAAACAAAGAGATTGGGAGTGAGAGGGAATGAAACAAGACTAGAGACCTAACAAGGATTTGGGGAAGAGAGGAACAAAGGGTGAGCTGGTGTCACATTGATCCTAGGGCACATTAACAGGTACTTGAATGGGAGATTTCCTTCTGCACACCTGGTCCAGGTGGGGCCCAGGGAGAGAGGATGGATAGGATGAATGGGCTCTGTGTTGGAGCATGGTCAGTTAAGAATGGCCCTGGCATCTTTGCAGCTGGACGGCATGTCTTCTGAGGTCAGGCGTGGAGGAGATAAGGTAGCTGCTTACGTCAGTCTCTGCCCTACTTCTGACCATCACTAGACAAGCAGGTATTACCTTCCCATTTCACAGACAAGGAAATGGAGAGGTCAGGTGATTTGTCTAAGGTCACTTTGCTGGTTGGCATGGGGGCTGGTCAGAGCCCTGGTCCTTGTGTGCTCAAGGCCTGGCTTTCCCCTGTTTCTTTATGCAGCTGCTGCAGACTTCATTTCTCTTGCTGTTCTGTTAGATTATGAACCACATTCATAGAAAATGGGGGGTTTTCACATCCCTACCTAATTTCACACCCTTTCCACATGCTGGGCTAACAAGCTGTCTCTGCGTTCCCCTCATGCTTCTCAATTACCATTTGTGCTACAAATATGCTCAAAAGACAAAGGTGTCTTTCACGTCACTCCCTCATTAGAACACTTGGCTTTTGTGTGATTGCTGAAAACCTTCAGTCAGTTGTTTGCAGTGGCTCTAAGATTGATTGGGTCTGTTGTTAGGTAGCGTTCTGATTCCGGCAAACACAAATTTGAGAACAGTGCATATATATTTATGTTTAACATTCAAGCTCCAATTGTAATGGGTACTAATGATGGCTGTACTTTCATGTATCCAGGAAAGGCATAAATATACAAATACTTTTTTTATTTTTTGAAAGTAAAATATTATTGTAGAAACACCCAATATCTCTATACAGTTACCTAGCACTGAATGGGAGCTCTCCTTTCCTGTTTCCATGGAGCAGAACCACCTTCTCTTTTGGGCAAGCCACTTTTAGAGACCTGGAATGTCTGCCCCTATGGCCCTGTGGTGATGCTAGAGTTTCAAACCTCTTTTTAAAAATAGTTTTATTTTTATTATTTTTAATTAGGTGTATGTGTCTGTGGCTCCATGTAGGTATGTGCATGGGGGTGCTGGTTTGGAGGAGCCAGAGTTATAGGCATCAAATACCCCAGAGCCAGAGTTATAGGCAGTTGTGAGCCACCCCACATGGGTACTGGGAATGGAGTTCAGGACTTTTAAGAGCAACATTCTCATTTAACCCTCAAGTTGCCTCTCCAGCCCCAAATCTCAAAATTTTTCATATAAATCTGCAGTGCCTTGGGGTATGAATTTGAGTAGGAAGGCTCTTCTAGGAAATATTTCTAGAAAGATCTAGGACCACTGTGGGTGACCTGAAGCACCCACACAGGGTCAGGTGCATCATGGCCTCTATCTATCTGGGTTCTAATGCCTCTATATCCACCCTCTTTGCCTGAAGAGGAGTTCCAGGATCCTCCACAGCAGAAACATGCCACTCATCTTAGCACACACCCCAAAAAGGAAAATGCCTCCAAGACAAATAAGCTAAAATTTCCTTCACAGCTCCACCCACATTCATCAGTGTCATAACAGCCAGGCACCTAATAGGGTAAACAGAACTCCAGAGCAAGGAGGGAGCCTGAGAGATGAAGAGACCAGAGAGGGGAACTCCATCCATCTGTGATGCTCTATGTCCTTGAACCTCTTACTAGGATCACTTAAAATGCACAGAAGGCTGGAATTCAAATTCAGTTTGTGCTCTCCATTTCCAAATGTCATATTTATTGTTGCCACTATGACACAATGTACAAATTAAGTGACTTAAAAACCACACACATGTACTATTTTACAATCCTGGAAGCCACAAATTGATATGAATGTTAGGCTAGAATCACGAAGGCATGACCAACCTTATCAGTCAGATCTCTCAATAGCTTTCAGAAGTTGCCTGGGTTCTTCAGCCTGAGATGCAATTCTGTTCATGTTGCCACACCTCCTACTGAGCTTTCTGCCCTTGTTTCCCTATTTTAAGGGTTCTTGAAACTATAATCTGTCCATCTGCCAGAGATAATCCCACTTCCAAGACCCTCAGACTATCTGCAAAGCGCCTTTGGCCACAGAGTTAGTAGCATAGTCACAGTTTTTTTGGGGACTGGGGGTAGACATCTTTGGTGCTCAGTGAAAGCCCTTCTTTTAAAAACATACTTATTTATTTTTATTTTATGTGTATGAGTGTTTTGCCTGCATATATTTCTGGGCACCAAGCCTGTGGAGGTTAAAAGAGGGCCTTATATCCCCTGAAACTGGAGTTATAGTTGGTTGAACTGCTATGTGGGTGCTTGGAACTGAACTGCAATCCTCTGCAAGAGTGGCCAGTGCTTTTTTGCTGAGCCCTCTTTCCAGCCCCAAGACAGCCTTTTAAAGGCAAAGCAGCAAGAAGTGGCTGAAGACTCAGTTCTTGTGTGTGGTGATTCCAGTCTACCCCCAACAGAACCCAGAAATTCAAACATGTGACTCTGCTGGAACCACGTAAGCCTAAACTGCAATGGGAAAACCAGACACCAGAAATCTGACTCCAAACTCAAAGGAACTTGAAAGGTAAGAACCTGAGAAATTCGCACCAAGACTGCGGAAAGTCTCCAAACTATAAATCCCCAAAGACCTTAGTGCTGTTTACCCATAGCTGCTCTCAGCCTCCATCAGGGTCTCCAGTACACAGGCTCCCATTCCTGTCCACTCTTGTATCTCATGGAGACCCCAATCCTTCCCCAGCAGCAGTTATTGCCTCAGAACTTTGAGGTTTTTTAAAAATATTATTATCATTATTATTGTTTTTGGGTGTGCAGGGTGCATATGTGTGATGGGGGCACACGTGTGGAGAGTAGTGGACAATTTGCAGGAGTCTGTTCTCTCCTTCTGTCACATCATCCTTGGGGTTTGAATTCAGGATGGTAGCCTTGGCAGCAACCACTTATACCTGATGAGCCATCTTGTCAACCCCCGCCCAGCTAGTTTTCAACATAAATCCACCCAATGCTTATTTCCTTAGGGTAAATTCTTACAAGTGAATCAGTGGATGAGAAGAGTTTCCCTTCTAACCATGTGATGAGGGTCAGCCAACCTGCTATCATAAGTTGTCAGATCTTACACACCAACAATTCCTGTTTCCAACTCTATCTACTGTGTGCATCAACCCTACCTCACATTGATTTGTATCTCTTTGGAGGCTTCAAGCCTGGACATCTGTTTTGTATTTCTTGGCCTTTCTTGTCCTGAGAAGTTGTTCTTTTATATTGTGCCCATTCAGATAATCTGACAGATTTTCCTATTGCGTTGAGTGAATATTTCATATACTAAAGGTATAAATTCCTTTTAGGATTCAAGTACTGACAGATATTGACTATGTTTTTTTCTGCATTGGTGTCTTTGATGGTGTTCATAAAACTAACTTTTGTATATATTTCCCTATATTGTTTGTTCTTCAATGTTCTAGTCATTTTTTATTTTTGGTCATATAAACATTCTTGTTTCCCCCCCAGTCCTGGGAGTTAAACCCAGGGCCTCAAAAATGCCAGGCAAATGACCTACTTCCCAATCTCTATTACATAATGTATATAATATATAACAAATAGACATAATATAGTGAAAGAAATATAACAAAATATTTTTGCAACAGGTATTCACATGACCCATCTGACACAGGATGACCTTAAATTTCTGATCCTATTGCTTCCACCTCCCAAGTGCTGGGATCACAGGTATGCACTGCTACTATTGCTTTATACAGTGCTGAGAATCACACCCAGGGCTTTGTGCATGTTAGGTAAGCCCTCTGTCACCTGTGCTACATCCCCAGCCTCTCATTTACATTTTCTTAGAGAAATTTTATGCTTCTATCTTTGAAATATTTCAATCTGCCAATATTTATTTTAAAATGTCACTCATATTCCAAATCTAAACCTGTTTATCTTAGATATTTACCATCCTGTGCCAGGAATTGCTCTCTATCTAGAGATGTGAAACACCTCTTTGTCCCATGTCAGAGAGTTATGTGTGACTGGGTCTTGAAGAATACACAATGTCAGGATGAAGGTCAGTAGTTGCTTCAAAACCATAGTAACCAATTAAAACATGGAGGATTAGGGGAGGTTGAATTTCTACCCGTGGCATGAAGTTGTGTTGTGTAACATGAAAAGACCATGATCTGCTGTACAACTTTGAGCTTGTAATTCCTGAAACTGCTGAGCTGGAGAGATTGCTCAACAGTTGAGAGTGTTTGCTGCTCTTGCAGAGAACGCAAGTTTGGTTCCCAGCTGCCACATGGGGACTTATAACCATCTGTGACCCCAGCTCCAGGGGATCAGATACCCTTTTCTGGCCTCTATGAATACCTGCATTCACCCATGCAACACACACACACACACACACACACACACACTCACACACTCACATACACACATACACATGCACACTTAAAAATAAAAATGATCATCTTTAAAGATGTTAATTCACCATGTTGTGTTGTATACAGAAAAATTTAAGAGGGTAAAAACGTTCCCAAAACATCCTGGGAAAGATAGCCTTCAAAGATTTGAAATATAGATTCTGTAGAACACTTGAGAAGAATCTTTAAAAGGTGTCCTTAGGATGTATTTGTGGAATTCCATGGATCTTTCCTTTTAAGGTAATTTATTTGGCAGAATTTCTGCCTTGCTGAGGAAGCACAATGCTATAAAATTGTTCTCCTTAGCACATTCACCAGCAAGGGAAGACCCAAGTTACTTTCAAGATAAAGGAGAACTTGACTAAATGATACCAAAGTCTCCTTTAAAAATAAAATATAATTTATTTAAAGACACAATGTTCCTTTAAACAAAGAGAGATTTGTACCATCAAATGTTCAATAGATAAAATGAAACTGAAATAGTTAAAGCATTTTAACACTGGGACAAGGAAAGGTACATCACTAAGTCAGCATGGAAAGCCCCAGAACAGTCCTAGTTGCACACAAGTTGACATGGGATAAAGTGGTGTTTCATGTTTTCTGGGAAAGAGCTGGTCATACCACAGTGACTCTGAGATGGTAGGGTATGCACTGAGAGAGCTCACATGAGCTATACAGCATCCCCCCCTGCCACTGTCAACTACAGAGTAACTGGCTTGGAAGTACCCTCTCAGAGCACAGTCCAGGTGAAGTCAGACACAGTAGCTCAAGAGCATCTATAATCCCCAAGCTTCTCCAGCAAGATGGGAGGCAGAGCCAAGAGAATCCCCAAGGCTTGTGGATCAGCTAGCCTGGAATATACAGCATCAAGTAAAAAGAAAACCTGTTCCCTAACAAGGTTGTCCTCTGGCCTCCACATGTGCTCTGTAACACACACACACACACACACACACACACACACACACACACACACACACACACACACATTATTATTTTTATTTTTTTTAGCAGGCACTCTGGAGATATGAACTCAGGTGTCACAGAAGGACTATCTCACTACACAGGTCTGTGTGATTACACATTACCCACTGAGCCATCTCCTCTGCTCTCCTTGTCTTTAACAGATATTTTGAGGTTATGGGTGTTTTCATAATGTGTGATTATTTAATTTGTGAAAATAGTAATTTAGCTCCTTTCCTGCCAGGGTAAAGTGAGCAAAGAGCAGGCTGGCTCTCACCCTGGTCTTGGCAGTTCTCAGAGCTCCCTGTCACACACTGAGGTGCTGTGACAGACCCTCATCACTGCTGTCTAGCACTTACCTATGCCTTCTGATCACTGTTAGCATATTTTTATTGTTTTACAAAAACAGACTTAAAAGTTTTACAATGTGTCTGACCTTTTGGTTCTGTAAAACCATTAGTTATCTACAAAATTCATGTTCAGCTAAATTACAAAAAACTCAAAATTGCAAAAATTTTACCATAATGTTTCAAGTAAGTTTGCAATTTTAATTAGGTGGTGCTCATAGCTGCCCTTGTCAGTGTATAGCCTGCAGACCCAATGAGTGGGCATGAGCACATTTCTTCTCCAACAGCAATCACTGCAACCCTCCTGTTCCAGTTAACCTCTACAGCTCTCTCTAAAATACACTCAACTGGAGCCTTCCTTGTTACTTCTGCAGGAAACACAGAGAAATGACCCATCTCAAAGGCTGCAAATAAAAATCTGTGTGTTATAGGAGCCCCTTTAACTGCTCTTCAAAGAAAGCCAACCAAAATACTCCCTCCCATGTGCCTATCAAGATAGAAAAAGGCAAGCCATAGGCTCAGACCTGAATCTACCACAGACTGGTGCATGCTGGGAGGCCTGAGGGCAAATCTCCACGCAGAAGGAGCTTAGGTTATTCTCTGAGTGTGTACTCCCAAAGCAGTTGTTTTGTAGTTGGCAGGCTGTGTGTGCTTGTGTATGTGATTACACACACGGCCACTGGTCCTGTTTGCAATAAGTGAGCCACACGGATCTGACCCAAACCTTCCTGCAAAGCACCAGAAAGCCTTAAGACACTTGTCATGTAGGACACTGCCCCATAAGATACCTGTCAGTCAGGAGGCATGGTGTCCAGAAATATTGCCACTGTCACTTAGTACACAGTACCCAGGAAATACTGCCCCACTGCCGCCTGTCTTCCAGAGACTAATCCCCTTGGGTGTGTCCCACTCCACCCCTGACCAACCGTGCAGAGGAGGTTCAGTTAAGAGGGCAAGATGACAGTCACCAGCTTTCAGGAAGTCTGTGGATTCATCTGCTGTTTGAGTTGCCAGTGTGGCCACTGACAACCCCCAGGAAGGCTGCATGTGCTAGCTGTCCAGGTTGAGCAACTTTCAAGGCCAGCCCATAGCAAGTGCACAAAGTCCTTCATAAATGCTGTTGTTCTTATTTGAAGTGAGGAAAATTACTAGTCACAAGAAGAAAAAGAATTAAAACCAGCTTGTTTTAGTATTAGTGCAGGTGTTTTGTGTTTTTGTTTTTTAAATAATCAAGACTGACTTTAGGAGCACTTTCCAGCTTACAGGACAGTAGCATTCCTGGAACTTGTATGGGTGGGTTAGATAGATCTACACAGGAAGCAGAATGTTACAGAGGTGTGAGGATATAGTTGGTCACTGCTTCTAGGAACTGGCCTTCCCTACCACACACTAGGCTGGATGAGATGGCAGGGTGGAGTCTACTGCTAGGGTCAATGCAGTAGGCATAAGGTTTTGACACCACGTGTTAGTCTTTGTAAACTTGGTACAAACTAGGGTCACTTAGGAAGAAAGAACCTCTACAGGAATTGCTTCTATCAAACTGGCCCAGGGCCATGTCTGTGAGGCAATTCCCTGATTGATGAGTGACATCTGGATGACTGGCTTACTGTAGGTAGTAGTGACATCCCTGGGTAGGTTCTGGGTTGTACAAAAAAGTAGGCTGAGTAAGCCATGGGGAACCAGCCACTAGGCATCTTCCTCCATGGTTCCTGCCTCTGTTCCTGCTTTAGTTCCTGCCCTGACTTTCCTCAATGATGGAGACTTGGAAGTCAAATAAACCCTGTCTTCCTGGTGGTGTTTCCTTGGAAGCAACCCCCACAGGCTCATGTATTTGAATGCTTAGTCCCTAGTTGGGGAGGATTAGGAGGTGTGGCCTTGTTGGAGGAGTGTCCATCTCAGTCTTTGCCTGCTACATAGATCAGGATGCAATGCTTTCAGCTACTCCTTCAGTACCATGAAGGTGTGTTTCCCACTATGGGGATTATGGACTCTCTAAAACTGTAAGCAAGCTCCTAATTAAAAGTTATTTGTATGAGTTGCCTTGGTTGTGGTGTCTTGTTACATCAGTAGAACAGTAACCAAGACACCCCCCCAAGTTGCTTTTGGTCATGGTGTTTATCATAGCAGCAGATAGCAAACCAAAACACTCTATAGTGTTCTATTCCCTGTGCAGATGGAACCACCAGAAAACTGGTATGGGGCTCCCCAGGGCCAGGGGCACCAGCTAGTGTGTGGGCTGTGGGGAAACAGGTATGTGTGATACATGAGTCAGGGTGAATAGGACCCAGGGAAGAGGATAGCTCCAGGTTCATGGTTTGGAGACAGTCTACAAAGAAGGGGATTGAGGCAAGGAAAGAGGGTCCCTGATTTCTAGCTAGTTCATTACCAAGATAAATGGAGGGGAGGATAGTGCTACTGACTGAGGCCTATGTAATGGGGTGGAGGATGTCCTCTGTCCCTCTCTGGTTTTGAGGTGGGGACAGACATCTTCTCCATGTAGAGGAGCATCCAGGGGTACTATCTGGGCCTGTGTTCACACCTGCCAGAGTGTGATGGCTGGTGTTTGCTTGGAGCCACAGGGAGCATATCTCTTCACTTTCATTGGGTCCTCATGGTCACTGAAGTTACACAACTAAGATTTGGTCTGCATCTGCATCAGGGCTCCAAGGTCTTCGTTTTGCCCTACACTTCTCACTGTGGCTACATTCTAGAGCCCCTTAGAAGGGTTAAGAACACCACACTCATGGTGGGGAATCCACCATAGACCTACGAATTAGAATCTCAATGGTGGAATGGATCTGACCCACAGTAATCAAAATAAAGATGGCTAATTTGCACATTTATTCATAAGAATAATTCATAACATACTAATCTATAAAATCCATGATCTGTTGTTTATGACAGTTCATGTCAGCTTTGACTAGCCATGTATTAAGTGCTCCTCAGTGAGGAAAGTGTGTTTCTCCACATGCTGTCTGGAAGCTTTTAGAGATGGAGAGATGTCTTCTTTTTACAAAGGTTCACACATATGGCCTGGGTAGTGGTGGTCTTGGTTGGGGGTAGGGGTGGGTGGGAGGGTGGGGGGCCAGGGGGACTCTCTTACTTAAAAGAAAGTGTTGACTGAGCCCGGTTCTTTTTCTTTTCTTTGAGACAGGATTACTCTGGATTAGAGCTTGCTGTGTAGATCAGGCTAGCCTCAGACCCTCAGGACTGCTTCTGCCTCTTGAGTACTGGGATTAAAGGCCTGTGTCCCCATGCCTTGTCTGAACCAGATTCTAAATAATGCCAGTCTTTGAAAAAGGAGGAGAGTGTGGCACAGGGTGGGGGTTGTAGTTCAATAGCTCAGTAGTAGAGTGCTTGTCTGGCATGCCTAAGGCCCTAGATCTGATCCCCAGTAACACAGTCACACATACAAAAACTACAATATCTTAAAATGCAGTAATTGTCAAGGTTTACCCATGTTTCACAAGTGTCCTGATATGAGTGTCTCATCAGGAGGTCCCACCAGGAAGCACCTGTGACCAGACCCCTGCAACACACTTACAGGAAGAGACCAGACTCCTGCAACACCCCTACAGGAGAGACCAGACCCATGTAACACCCTTACAGGGAGAGACCACCACAGGACCTGAGCTGGTTTAGGATGAATGACAGGATAGACTGACAAAGGAAGACATAGAGGTTCTGGAGATGGACACTCATAAAGCTATCCTATGTAAGTTTTTAAAAAGTAATTTACTACACAGGCCTCCAGGCTCCATAGTCTAAGAACAGTGATATCAAATGGGAATGATTTCTCTGCTTAGACATCTTTCAACAAGTCTGTGGGAGATAATTAGAAGGATAGATTCTCTCTGGCTAAACCAGAAACTTGCTGCATTGTGGCCACCTGAGGTGCCCAGCAGAGAGGGACACTACACACATTAAAGCTGAACCAGGAGAATACTTCTTTTTATCCCTGACAACCAGCTTTGTAATCTACGGGGTCACCCATGTTTCACAGGTCCCCTGACACAGTGTCTCATCAGGATCTGCAAGGAGGTTCTGTCAGGAAGCATCTGTGACCAGACCCTGCAAACACTTAGGAATCTTGACAGCTAAGAACAAAATCCATCACAGGACCTGAGCTAGCCTTGGCTGAACAGCAGGACAGACAGACAAAGGAAGATTATATAGCTTTGTGTCAAGAAAGAAGGCAAAATATTGCTGCTAGACACATGTGCTTACATGGTATTACTATATGCACATGCTATCCATACACATACATGCATATGAGATCACACACATTTTATGTTAAGATGAATATCTAATTTTAATTTTTATTATATTTTATATGCATTTGCTGTGTGTGTAAATGTGTGTGCCAACAGAGGTTAAAATCATAGAGGTAAGGTATTTAGAATCCTGCATTCCATTACCATCTGGGTTTGAATCCCACATTCCCCTCTTTCTAGTGACCTTGGGCAAATTTGATAACTTCCCTGTGCCTCAGTTTTGTCAAGTGTAAGATGCAGTTGCTAAAATTACCTTCTTCTTTGAGTTGCAGATATTAAATGATGCTAAATAGACCAGCACCCAGCACATAGCAAATATGAACTGTTAGTTCACCTTGGAACTATATGACTTTAACATGACGAATAAACACAAGCTCATTGTGAAATGTTGTTGAACTCTCACAGAAGCTTTGGCCATTATGTGTATTGATTCAATAATATGTAATTAATAAAGGTTCAGCTTCTATTTGCAGGGCTTGTGCCTTTGATATTTAAAATTAGATTTTTGGCTAAGGCAGGAAGAGCGCTACAAATTCAGTCAGGCTAGGCTACATATGAGTTCCAGGCCAGCCTGAGCTACAGAGTGAAACACTGGACACACACACACACACACACACACACACACACACACACACACACACAGAGGGAGAGAGAGAGAGAGAGAGAGAGAGAGAGAGAGAGAGAGAGAGAGAGAGAGAGAGATTGGTAGATTGGCTGGGAAGTATTGACCCAGGGTTGAGTCAGAAGCTGCCCACAGTGGTCCCTGTGGTAAGGACTTAGGAGTCTGTCTTCTCTCTGCTGGCTTTTATTTAACTGGGTGTCAGTTGCAAAGTGTGCTGAACCTGACTTTAATAGAAGATACTAGACTTTATAGAGGCATGTCATAGCCTATCACAGTATTGGGAAGATATGTTTGTGGTGGATTTCAGAGTGACATGTGACACCTTCCTCTTCTGAGATTTCAAAACATCTTCCTAGATCTACTGGGCAAGATGCAGAGGGGTACTTGCCATAGTTCAAGCCCCTTGAGTAGAGATGAGAGAAGGCCTATGCTTATAAGCCACTGAGTGACAAAGGGAAAATAAAAGATGTCCCTTCTGCCTTGGGGCCTCAAGGTTGCTATATGAGTCCTCTGCTCTGCTTCATCTCACCCCATTTCTAGGCCGAGGAATTCAAGAAACACTTTAGACAAAGGAACCTGGTCACAAAAGGGTCAGATGCATGACCCATCTGGGAAGTAGGATATGACTTTCAAGTTCAGGATGAATCTATGAACTGCAGGTTTCAACAGTGTAGAAGCTATGACTCCAGCTTGAGTCCCCAGGAAACACAGTCACCATCCTGCCTCAAAGCCACTGTGTACTTTCCATAATCCCAGATAGGCCAGTGGGGAGAGCGGGCTTTGAGGTGAGGGCCCTATTTCACTTCAAATTCAGACATGCCTTATTCCAGAACCCAGCTGAAGAGAAGCAAGGGCTACAGGGATGGGGACTGTCATTCAAAGGTGAGAACATCTTGCTTTTAAGGGCAAGCACCATTCAGCCTCTTCCTCCCACCAAGCTCTAGCAAAATGTGACTAAGGCCCAAGAGCACAGATTTATAGGCCCTGTGCTGATGGGAACCCGGGTCTATATTTTTACTCAGTGAGATGACTGTCACAGCACTGAAGTGTCAGGTCTCAGCACTCAACGGCAAGGCATACAATAGCCTCATAAAGACAGTCTTACTTCACAGGACCTGCTTTTCCAGAATGACACAAAGCATGGAGACCAGCAGTGGGTAGCAAGGGACAATGTGGGAGGAACACTTCCAGTGTACACACAGAGCAAAAGCCTCATCTTTTAATAAGAACTCCACCAAGGAAGAAGCTGGGGCACAGGGGCCACATCTCCCAGTTGTTCTCAGTCTGTCTTAACAGATGAGATGTCCCTAGGGTTGGGAATGCTAAAAGTGAGACATTTCCAGTGTACAATTCCTCCCTGTGCAACAAGGTGACCCCACCCTCCACCCCCGTGGATGGTACATGGGAAATAGAAGTTGAAAATGTATTTAATGCACTAAGCTGCCAAACACTTGAGCTTGAATGTACTCACAGTCTTAGTTAGCCTACCACCAAGCAAAGCCATCTAACACAGGGCCCACTTTATAATAACATGCTGAGGATCCTGGGGGTATATGTGAAATGGTAAAGAGCTTGTCAGGCAAGCCTGAGGATTTCAGTCCTATGCCCTGGGTCCTATGCCAAGGTGACCATTGAGAACAAACTCTACAAAATTGTCCTCATAATAAGTCAAATTCTTAAGAAGTGCTAAGTGCAGCTGGGTGGTGGTGGCACACACCAATCTCAACACTCAGGAGGCAGAGGCAGGAGGATCTCTGTGAGTTTGAGGCTAGCCTGGTCTATAGAGCGAGTTCCAGGACAGTCAAGGTTACACAGAGAAACCCTGTCTTGAAAAACAAAAGAAGAAGAGGATGAGGATGGGAAGAGGAAGGGAGGAAGAAGAGGAGTTTGTGTGGCTCATTCACTGCTACTGTGGCACAAGATTGCTGTAAAGCAAAGCAAAACAAAACAAATAAACAAACACAAACAAACAAACAAAAACAAAAACACTAGAAACCAAACCATCATGACTAACAACCCTGCAATCAGTTCCTGTAAAGAAGACTGATTCAGGAGCCACAGGGCCACAAAGTTATGCTACAACTGATGAGGAGACATTCAACTGGATGGCAAAGCCACAGGGAAGGCTGTGCTGCCACCAGCATCTGGGGCCAGGTTTCAGGGCACAAGGCACAGGTGTAGGTGTGTGTGCTGAGCTTAGAAACTGCACAGCCTGACTAGCCCTCAGTGATCACCGAAGCTGCTAGACACCCAAGAAAAAGGGAATAACAAGTTAATCTACTAGACACGATTATTGCAAACTTGTTTGCCCTTTATTTTTGCATCTGGTCATAACATTTGTAAATCTAAGGTATATCTTTTCATTTCACCTTTTCTTACACGAATATCATGTGTATCTTCCTTTATCATTGTACATTTCATTTCTTCCCTAGCAGAATTTTTAAAAGCATATTTGTAACCCTGGAATTTGGGAGGTAGAGGCAGGAAAACCTCAGCTACATAGTGAGTTTGAGGTTAGCCTGGGCTACATGAGACTGCCTGAACAACAACCAATGTGATTTTTTTTGTGTGTACGGGAGGATTTTCTTATACAGCCCAGGCTAGATTCAGACTCCTGCCTCAGCTTCCCAAGTGCTGGAATGGCAGGCATGAACCATCATGCCTGGCTCAATAACACAATTAAAAACTAAAATACAAAAATGTATTGTGTACGGGTGTTTTGCCTGCAAGTATGTGCACCACCCGCATACAGTACCCTCAGAGGCCAGAGAAGGGGGTTGGAGACCCAGAAACTGAAGTTACTGGGTCTGTGAGCTGCCACATGAGTACTAGAATTGCACTCAGGTTCTCCGAAGCAGTGCTGTCAGCTAGAATCATGTCTCCATCCCCTAATCAGCATAGTTTTGAAGGACCATTTTCTCTGGAACTGTTTCCCCTTTTTCAGACACTTAAAGACACCTTTTGCCCCAGTGGGGAGCAACCTAACTCCTGTCATTGTTTTTATAACACAAATCCCTAGAAGGGCCATGGTGGGGTCTCAGGGTGTGCACAATGTTAAAGTTCTTCTATATGGGCTAACACTAAGCTGCTCAAGGGCCAGTCTGGGATACATAGGAAGAACCTGTCACAATTTGTCAATCTCAGAAAGGTTACACACCCATTGGCAATCAATGTTGCCATCCTATGATGCAAACAAAAGATGTCTCAAACTCTACTATCATTCTAGAAAATACATGAAGAAAGGGCTTACTTCATTTTACACTTCCAGATCACAGTTCATCTTTAGGAAAAGTCCAGGTGGGAATGCAAATGAGAAGAGGAAACAGAGGCCTTGGAGGAGCACTACTTGCTGGCTTGCTCAGTGGCTCATGCTTAGCTAGTGTTTTTATATACCCCAGAACCACTGGCCTAGGGATGGTGCTGTCTGCAGTATGTCAATTAATAATCAAAACAAGCCCTTACAGACATGCCCACAGACCAACCTAATAATGACAATTTACTCAATTGAAGTTATTTTTAGGCAATTCTAGGCTGTGTCCAATTGACATTGGGGCCTGGAAGATAGCAAATTGCTCAATAAACATATGCAATGTAGAATGGTTCCCAGGTCATTTTGAACTATGGGTACCAGGCTCCTTTCCTTCAGGTCTGACTAGGAAATCTACCATCTTCCTCAGGCCTCACTGCCTTCTAGCCCCTTATTACCCTGGAGGTTTCCTCTGTTGCTTCTGCAGCTCCAAGGTATCAAGGAAATCATATTTTTTTTTTTTCAGACACAGGATGACTGGCCTTAAGATGTTCTTCATGGAAGACAGAGTAATGCCCCAGCCTATGTGTGACCTCTAGGTCTCTACATGTGTTCCTTGGACCAGCTGGAACATCCAGTACTTCCCCAACAGGACTCTGGGGCCAACTCTTATCTAAGCAGTCACATTTTGCACAGTTGGATGGAGGGAAGGTGCTGTTTCTGTAGGATACGGGTTCTGTTTTTGGCAGGATGGCTGCAGTTTAGCAAGGTGCAACTGAATGCAATGGATGAAAACTTAACTTAGGTTAAGAACACCAGCAGCAGGCATGACGGGCAATGGGCAGGTGAAGAGCCAGTGGAAAAGCATTCCAAACCTCCTGTGAGCTAACAGGCTTCTGAATGTATCTCTGTGCTCCACAGGGAATGCTGGAGAAGGGAATGCTGGAGAAGTAGCAAAGAGACGTTTCAGCTACTTAAAACAAAGATGGTGTCTCTTTGGACTTTAAAATTGTTCCTATGCAGCTTATTTTATTTTTGTTTAATCAAATAAGCAGAAGGTCTTCCCGTGGGAAAAAATAAAAAAGAACACCAAGTCTTAGGTCGGGCATTGGTGGTGCATGCCTTTAATCCCAGCCCTGGGGAGGCAGAGGCAGGTGGATCTCTGTGAGTTTGAGGCCAGCCTCGTCTACAGGGCTAGTTCCAGGTCGGGCTCCAAAGCAATATGGGGAAAAACCAAAAAACCAAACCAAAGCAAAGCAAAACAAAAAACACCAAGTCTTCATAGTTTGCAAATGTGGCTTTCTTGAGAGAAGTCTATCATGGTGTGTCCCAGTTTTGATGGCATATCCCTATAATCCCAGCTCTTGGGAGAGGCAGAAAGATCAAGAGTTCAAGACCACTCTCAAATACATATCAAGTCAAAGGCCAAGGTCGGTTTGGGCTATACATGGCCCATCTCCAAAAACCAGACCAGATCAGACCAATTATCATCCCGACCTGACTGATCCAATGCACTTCTTTGACAGGGTTCACACTTAGTTCTCTTCAGGGCTGCATACAATGCCTCATCCACAGAATGTTCTCAACAATGTATGGGAAATAAATGTTAAGCACTAAAAACAACAATATAGTAAGACTTCTGCAGGCCTAGATTCTAAAATTCTTTGAATTTTATCACTTGCCTAGCTTCCTCCAAAGATAATGACTGCCCTTCTAGCTCATCTTGTGCCAAGCCTTTCCCTTCTTCTCTTGGCACCATTGGATCAAGGCCCTCAGCCAGCACAAGTTCAGGTAGGTGGTTTCCATAGTTGACAGCCTATTTCTGTTCTTACCAGTTAGATTATATGTTTACCAAGTGGCCATTGTGTTTGTGCTCAAACCTGTTTAAGTCAGTTGTAGTCATTACTGTATTTGTGTAATTTAATTATATATTATGTAAATTAATGAAATATCTGCACAGAGGAGAGCTACTGTTCCTGTGAGTTTTGAAAAGGCCTGATGAAGATGGGCATGTCAAAAGTGATCTGCTGTCATGTTTCTATATCTTTGAAAACATACAGGCCAATTAGGCTGGCACACAGCAGAAAAAAAGCAAGAGACCCTGTGTCAGACAAGGATTGACACCCAAGTCCTAGCACTCATCCTGAATAATTCTAGGGATTCCATGAATACTTTAGAAATGCGGTTCATGCCCCCACTGATAGGAAACCAAGGTACTCTTAGCCAGTGAGCCTGGGGAGCAATCCATTTTCATGTTTTGTGTTCTGTTTTCTCCCAAAGAAGCCTCCCCTTGAAAGGCAACAGACATAGCACAATTTGCTTTGCAAACAATAACAGGTAGGGTTCAGCAGATGGCTCAATGGGTAAAGTGCTTGCTGCAAAAGCCTGGTGACCTGAGTTCTGATCCTCAGCACCCAGGCAAAAAAGGACAGGCACAGAAGCACAAACCTTCAATCCCAGAAATGCAGGGACAGGAATACCCCTGGTGTTTTCTGGCCAGCCAGCCTAGACATATCAGTAAGCTCTTGGCTCAGTGAGATACTTTGTCTCAAAAATAAGATGGATCTTCTACAGTTTTGTAGAGGACTTGAGTTAAAGTTAGGGTTTAGTTTCCAGCACCCATCTGGTAGCTTCACCATCACCTGTAACTACAGTTCCAGAGATTGAAACCTCTTCTGGTTTCTGCAAACTCCTATACATTACACAGGCAGGCACATACCCGAAAATAATTAAGAGAGAATCTTTTTGTTTTTTTAAAATGACAAGCAATTGAAGAAGACAACACATGTCAATTAGTCTCTAAGTCTCAATGTGTACAAGTATACAAGTACATACACACCTGTACAGGCATGTACACCACACATATACACACTGTAGCAGATGAAATGAGGAAGTAGATGACAACAAGGACACACCCTGGAAGGCAGGAAGACTCATTTTATCCGGAAGCTCCTCTACGAAAGCACTAGGCAACTGCACACAGGTGTGTGCAGCTTTATCCTGAACTGCTGTACAGCAAGCTCCTTGTGTGAGGCACTGATTTGAAACAGGTGAACCATGTACCTGGGTCAAACATGTGAGCCTTCTAATTTTAGAATGACTTCAGCTTCCCATATGGGAAAACTGTAGACAATGGAACGGGGAAGCGTTTTGAGGTTCTGAAAAGCTTTTGTTAAAGGAGGTGAGCAATGAGGAGAGTCCTGGCTGGCTGGCTGGCTGACCCACGTTCTGCCTGCTTTGTAAACAAGAAAAGCCTTCAAAGGCTTTCCCCTCTAATCTGACCTGCCTTGCTGTCCAGCCCAGCCACAACTCTCATTTCAGCAAATTGGAATCTACAGTCCCCAGTGATGCCTGACCTGGCCACTATCTCCCCAAGCAAGTGAGAATAGTGACACACCCTACAAAGAACCCCACAGTGAAGTTTCCGTGTTCATCATTTTTGAATAGTCTCTCAGAGACTGCATTAAACAAAGTCCTCAAACATGCAAGGTCAGGTGGGTGTCCATAGACACTGGTCAAAGGTGAAAGATGAAGAATTGGAGGTGGAGAGAGCCACTTTGAGGAACGTGCAAGCCGCAGGAGTCTGGCTCCCAGGGACCCATAGGGGCCCTCACCACACCTTGGTCATTACAGTGAGTTTCATGAGAAAAGAACCAGATAAGCGGCCTGGGAATGTGCAGCATTGCTGAGGGCGAGGCAAAGGGCTGCCCAACAGCTTCGTGACTTGGTGCATTCTGTCCTTTTAAAAGGGGCATCCAAGAGTGCCTTTTGAATATAGGTTGGAGTTTTTTTCCTAAGGAGGGTGTGGCTGGTGTTCTAAACTGTGGGTGCTGACACCCTCACCTGCATCCAGCTGATGTTTCTCTTTGAGTTTTATAAATAGATACCCAACAATGATTAAAGTTTATGCTCCAAACTTCAGAGCATTGATTTCACTCCTGTGGCAGTCTATGGTCAAAATGGCACACGGAACAGCCAGTGATACCTCCAAGAAAAGTTCACAGACTATGTCGTCACCCATTATGTGGGCTTCTGGAGGGCCAGACAGATATGTCCAATTCTTTGTAGGATTTTAACAACCAGAGGGTTGAGATTTGAAGATACAAGAGCATCCTTGAGATGCAACATCCCAGGAGAATCAAATGCAGCTGTCCCTTTGTATCCAGCAGGGAAGGACCAGTCCAGATTGAAACCCAAAGATGCTCAAGTCCTTACAGGAAACAGTGTAGGTTACACTCATGTTCCCGCGCAAGTGCACACACACACACACACACACACACACACACACACGCATGCAGGCCCAAAAATGACATCAGTGTCTTCCTGGATTGTTCTTCACTGTATTTATTGAGGCAAGATCTCTCAGCTAGTCTAGCTAGCCAGCTTGCCCCAGGAATTGACCATCTTCCCCTCCTAAATGCTGGGATTATATGGAACCACCATGCCTGTCCATTTTATATGTGGGTTCTGGGGATCTGAACTCTGATCTTCACAATTCCACCAAGCCATTTCCCTAGCCCCTTCCTACATATTTTAAATTACCTATGCATTACTATAATATACAAAACAATGTATAAACGTGCCAAAGTCTATACATATTTAGTGTGCTTGCCATTTTTTTCCAGGTAGTTTTGGTCCTTTGACTTCTAAGATGCAGAACCTGTAGATATGGAGGGCCAACTCTTCATAGCGGTCACACCATCATTCCCTGCCTGACTCAGGGCAGACATCAGCAAGTGATCACTGACTGCAATGCTCTCTAAAACCTGAAGGTATCCTCAGAATCTCCCATCAGGACAGCCATGTGGAGATTCTTGGGCCATTGCTTTCTCAGTCCCACAGATGAGGAAACCAATCAAGTAGACACTTGAGGATTAACCTGTTCAGGAACTTGGAAAGTCTGAAACCAAGCCGGCCCCACCAAAAGATCCTGGTCTCCTCCCTGAGGCCCCATGTTCTCCACTGTTCCACCCAAAGTAAATGCCTGAGAAGCCTTTACTGATGCAATCCAGTTTCCCACACCTCTGGCAACCTCCACCCTTCAGTTTTGGGGATCTAAGAGAATGAAACTAAGATTTTGGCAAGAAAGGCCAAGGGTAACTGCCTGCCTGCTCTAATGGCATGTATACTTCCCCCAATCAAAAACAAACAAAAAACAAATTCCATGTTCTTCTGAGCAGGGGTCCCACCCTTGATTGGCACATGGAGCCTGCAATTTTCTCTCCGAAATGTTCTGTAATGCTGGGTCTGCCAGAGGCCCTTGTGGCACCATTGCCACTCAGGGATGTATTGAATCAAATGTAGATACAGTGGCTTCTAGTTCTGATCAACGATGTGGACAGCTGTGCCCATGCACTACTGTCCTGAAATTCCTTGTCCTAACCCTAATGGATGCTTCTGGAATTTAGTATAGGAGCCAATCAATACCCAGGGCATGGGGGAGGGGGAGCTCAGGTACAAATGAATAAAATTTCCAAAACAGAGTTCACATGAAAAAAATTATACTTATCAGGCAATGTAAGAAAACACCAAAATAAGCACAAATTAACACTGAGGGCTGGGAAAATGGCTCAGTCAATAAAATGCATGCTGTCCAAGCATGAGGATCTGAGTTCAAGCCCCAGAATTCATGTTAAAAAGAAGGCAGAGATAGGACCTCCAGGGTCCAATGGCCAACCAGTCTAGCCTAATTGGTGTGCTCCAAAACACTAAGAGATCCTATCTCTAAAATGATGGACTGTGTTTCCAAGGATGATGTCCAAAGCTGTTGTCTGGTCTCCACAGGCACATTTGAGCTGTTCCCACCCCAGGATTTCAGCAAAACCAAAGAGAGCCAGTCTCACATTTATCATTCATCTTACCGAGAATAGCCAGTGTTCAGACAAGTAGCCACCTCCCTTTTCCCCAGAGGGGAAGTGGTTTGGGGCCTTCTGTAAAGTGCAGTGTGCTTCTGTTCTGGCCTGTCAGAGTGAGCTTCCATGGGAGCTAAGTCATTAAAGAGTCCAGGCAGCATGGCAGGGGACAGACTTGATGTGGGGGGGTCTCTGTGAGAAGGGTACATTCTGAACACTTGCTGAGGTTGGGCACATTCCCTCATGAGGAAATTCAGGAGGGAAAGGGGAACTGGGGCTTCAGACAAGGTGGGGCCGGTGATTTTCTGGCTGAAGGATCAGTTCTGCCAAGAGGACCTATAGCACTCCAAGGAGGCTCAGCAGGAGCCATTCCAGGGCCCTGAGCAAATAGACTCAAGCAGGATATCACTAGGCTCTGTCTGTATGGATAGACTTGAAGGGGTAACATAGTCAAGGGTATCCTTCCCACTGATAGTGACATCAGCATTTGCCACCATTCCAACCTGTTTCAATGGAGTGACTCAGTAGCCAGCAGGTCTCCATTCCACCTGGCTGACCCAGCCACAAAGCCTGCATGTTTTGGGTGCACAGTTTGGTTTAGAAGGATGCAAAGCACAGCAGGGCCACACAACCAGCATCTCAGCCTCCCAGAGCTGCCTGAAGGTATGTACTTCCATCAGGTACCAGAGTGAGTAGTGACTCCTGCTTGGCCTCATGCTTAAGTTCCCTCAAGCCCAGGCTGTAAGTGTTGCAATGGTATCTGGTACTTGCCAGATGGCTTAGTGGGTAAGTGCCTGTGACACAAACACGAGTACCTGAGTACATACACACACCTCTGTCCCAACACACCGAAAAGCAGGAATCAAAATCATTAAGACAACCATTATTATGTACAAAGACTAGCTAGAAGCCCATGAAACGGAAGGGTTCCCTGGTACACTGAGATGGTGAGGGCTTTGTCTCCCAACTCTCAGAAGTACTGAGAGAGAAGACTGAAAAGAAGGGGGTGGGTGGGAGGTAGAATAACTAAGCAAAGGTCACTGGGCAGAAATGGACAAGAGTTTTAGAAATCTAATCATTACATGGATGGTAAAGTATGGACAACTTCAAGCTCTGAGGTCCTGCAGGCCCCAATTTACCTGCCACATTGGTTGTCTAAACAGGTGAAGGACTCTTAATGGGACACCCCTGAGGGAAAAATGTATAGTCCTCTTGGGTTATGGTGTAGGCCTTTCAGTACACTCTCTTCTGCCTGCCCAGAAGAGATAAGAGGGTTCAAGGATAGGCAAGTGCCCCTGGAAGGGAGCTCTCCAGATGTGAGGCAGGACCCATACCCCATCCACATCCAGGGAGGATGGACTCACCGCTCAGGGGGGATGTGCTGTTTTCCAGAGCCTGACACACAGCTAACATGAAACCTGTAAGGGAAGCAGAGAAGGTGGATAAGTGTCTCCTCAGAAAAGAACTTCCTTGGAGGTCAAGCAAAGACTTCAGGATTTTATTAAGGGGCCAACAAATATGTCTTTGAGGGTCTCAGGGCAAAATGAAAGCAGGAGCCCCTTGTGCCCAGTGATGTAGTAGGCAGTACCCTGGGAACTAAGGCTCCCATTGACTTTCTTCATGAGACACAGACTCCAAGACAGTACAGTGAGGCCCACATGCATGGCCACATGCATGATCCATAAAGCCACTTCTGACAACAGGTGACCCATATGTGTCCTCAAGTTACAGAGGTGGATGTTTGTGGAAACAGAGCAGAAGGTTCTTGAAAAGAAGGGAGCTCCTGTGAGTTTTGCCATCATCATAAATTAACTTCCGTGACCTGAAAGGCAGAGAGATGCCTCAGGCAGCCCTGCAGAGGAGGCTAGGCCCTAGGAAGACTATTCTAGAAGGCTGAACCCCTCAGCCACTGCAAAAATCAAGGTAGGTCTTATCTGCCCCTCTACCGCAGTGTAGGATCTATGTGACCTTTGAGGTGCAACAGCTGGCTCCTGTTTCTCAGAGGAAATGTCTCCTTCCTATAGTCCACATGTTCACAGGAGTCTCCAGACAAATCTTCCATGCACACACCCAGGAGTCCATTTCTGCCAGAGCCAGAAAAGGTTGGGGGTTGTGCCCTCAGAGCTATGGCATGGTCACATCCTGATGCTGTGGGCACTGCCACAAACCACTCTGGCTGAAGTCAGTCTGAGACCCGTAATCAGTCAAGGCTGACATGGAAATGCCTGGCATACCTCAGGACAGAGAGCATGACCAATCTGTCAGCATATGTCCCCAAATCACTGAGTGATCCTTAAGCCTCCTCCCTGCCTGAACCCTGCCTGTCAGGACAAATAGCATAAACACAGTACTGAGCATTAACCCTGCCAGCCTCTGGAGCAAAGTCAGGGGATCTGGTGTACAGTGGGGCCAGTCCCCTACCTGGCACAAAGCCCCTGCATCCTTCTACTTCTCACCTGTCAGCTGCCAATTGCCAAACTCATGAAGGCATTTCAGGAAGTAATTAATGGCTGCAAAGAACATATGTTCCTCTGAGGAAAGAACACTTTGCTTTTATTTATGATTCTAGAAAGGTGACAATAATAGTTCCCTTCTGTCCCCTCACTTCCCATGATGCCCTGGCTTCACTCTAGCTGCTATGGGCCTGGATCAGGCAGAACAAGGCTCAGACTCTCCTCTTAGGTGCCATGTGCTATGGTTCCACAACCCACACAGGTTTCAGACATTCTCATCTTATTCTTTTCATGACCCTAGAAACAAGTTCCTGCCAGTCTCTCCATCTGTGGGGATGCCCAGGAAACTGAGCCTTAAAGTTTCAGAAATCTGCCCAAGCTCCTATGCTACAATGAAACTTGAGTCTACCCACTTGCAATGTGCAAGACACTGTTGTGTGAGTGTGCCCGCCGGCTGGTCATGGCACACCAGCAGGTATGTTTCCATTGGTATGACCCTTCTGGCTTAATCCAGAGACCTGGCAGGCCCAAAGGTCTTATAGAGGCTACAACTTTACCTCCTGGGATTTTTTTCTCCTTTCCCTCAGTTTCCCCATAAGACAGACCTGAGCTGTCCCACCTGCATATTCTGGGAAGCCAGCACCCACCCTCCATGTGGCCTGATGTCTGAAGGCCTTCTAGGAACATGTGGCTTTGGCAGACATGAGGCTCTGAGAAGCCAAGGGGCCACCACAGAGCCGGCTTGGGCTTAGAAAGACACAGTCTAGCCTCAGGTTCAGCAGCAGGCAGGAGCCATGAGTCCCTCTAGGCTGAGTGTCAAAGCCACCTGGCACTGGTCCTGGGGATGGGAAGGCAGCTTGTAGGGCCACCGAGCCAGCTCTCCTCCCTTGGGGACAGGCATCCTTTCAAGGCTGTCCTGCTAGGATCTCATTCTCATGTCTATCTAAATAGCTCCCAAGTAGGAAATCCCAACTGTAGACTTAAAAAAAAAAAAAAAAAAAAAAAAAAAAAAAAGGAGGGCAGTGGGTGGTGTTGAGGGAAAAGCTACACACAACTGAAGAGGATCCTTAGGGAAGCCTGGTCCCAGTTCTCAGCACAAAGCTGGGACCCAGGACCCAGGGCTGCCCTCAAGGCAGGGTGAACTCACCATGCTTGTAACACAGCTGTCTGCCACTCAGAAACTTCAGATAGAAACAAACAAGGTGATAAAGAAGGCTAACCCATGCTTTGGAGTTTGCAGGAGTGGACACTCCCAAGCCTATCTGTGATGGAAAAGTGGGAAATGACATTGAGAGGGCTGGTCACTCCTGTTCCCCTGGGTCCCAGAGGAGGGACACCCACTCTTGAGCCCAACTCCTGACTAAGACAGACAGTCTAGGACAGGGACACAAGCTGGGCTTTCAGCCTGAGACAGAACCCTCTGCCCTCGATTGCCCATCGCTTGGCAATCACTTCCTATGGGCAAGTGCCAGGCCTAAGGGGGGCATCTTCAGGCTCCTGGCTGTACCAGCTGAGGTGAGTGTGTCCCTACCCTGGCCTCTGTTGCAGCCTGTTTGCTCCTAGGCTTCTGTCTCTTCCACTGAATGGCTCAGTGGGAACCTGGCAAGAGCTCCACATGTCATCTGTTTGTACCTCTAAGCCTGGAGGGACAAGACTGAGTGAAGTCCTGGTGCTGAGGGAAGATGGAGTTGGATCCAAGTCACAGCAGGTGCCTTTGGGTACAAATGCTCTGGGTTTAACAACAGCACAGGGGAGGGGTGGGCAGGAGCTGGGCTAGAGAGGGACAGAAGGATGCATGAGCATTTGGGGGTTGCTGCTAGTCTCCCTTTCTGCCTCTTTATCTCATTGGAGGTGGAGAGCCATGAGGAACAGAGGAGGAGTCAAGGAAGAGGTGAGTAACCTCCTGTGAGACCCTGCAGTTTGGTACCAGGTCTGCAGGGCTCCCAGTGGCACAAGAATTCTTGTGAATGGGAAACCAGATCCTAGGCCCTGCTGAGATAGACCAGTAAGTGTTTGCCTCACAAATTCCCCAGTGAAGAGGAGCCTCCCAGTCTCTGCTGGGAAGAGGTGTCAGTTTACCCTTGGCCCTGCTCCCAGAGGTGCTGTGCTCCAGAGGAGCAGGCAAAGCTGCAGAGGAACTGGCCAGACAGGACAGGGAGAAGTCTGGGGACAGTGAGGCAAGGTGTTTGGAAAGACAAGAGACCCAGGAATGAGTCACTAGACAGATGGCCCCATGGCACACAAGGCTCTTTCCTTAGCCACCCTATCTCTAGAGCAGTCTTCCAAATCACAGGCTGGACCTTGGCATCCAGGAAGAGAATTTGGTGGGGAACTCACTGGCCAAGGTCAGTGCTTTATCAGGAGATAGGTTCTGACACATAATGGAACTGGAGTTGTGGATGGTTGTGAGCTGCCAAAGTGGATCCTAGGATTGGAAGCTGGGTCCTTTGGAAGAGCAACAAGTGCTGTGTGCTGGCCGTTTTTGTGCCAACTTGAACACAAGTTAGAGTCATCAGCCTCAGTTGAGAGGCTACCAGGAAGTCCAGCTTTAAGGCATTTTCATTTAGTGATCAATGGGAGACGGACCTAGCCCATGGTGGTGGTGTCATCCCTGGGCTTATGGGTTCTATCAGAAAGCTTCTTTTTTTAAGGAACCGTCAGCACGTTGTTGTTGAAGTGTGGAGTTGTAACTCTGTGTGGACTGTGGACAATATATACTTAAATGTCACATTATTGCAAAATGGGTGTTTTATCCAGGTACTCATACACTATTTTTTTTGTACTGCTGGTATTGTACCAGAAACATTTTCTTTTATTGTTACTTGCTTTTTAAACTTTGTTTAGCCACTTAAAGAAAATCTGCTTATGACACAATTTGCCTCAAATCCATTCCAAGTTGTTTTCCAATAAAAAAATTACAATTTACCCCCCCCCCCCAAAAAAAAGAAAGCTAAGCAAGCTAAGGGAACAAGCCTGTAAGCACCTTTCATGGCCTCTGCATTAGCTCCTGCCTCCAGGTTCCTGCCCTGCTTGAGTTCCTGTCCCGACTTCCTTCAGTGATGAACAGCAATGTGGAAGTGAAAGCTGAATAAACCCCTTCCTCTCAAACTTGCTTTATGGTCATGGTGTTTCTTCACAGCAGTAGAAACCCTGACTAAGACATGCTCTTAACTGCTGAACTCCAACCCCTTGTTAGTTTGTGTGGGCACAGGGTCTTTTCCTGGCCAGAAACTCCAGTGAGTTCCAGGAGCCTGACTCCACCTTACTATGCTGGGATTACAAACACACTGGACCTGGCTCTTTCCATGGGTTCTGGGGGTCAAACTCAGGATTTATACTTGCAAGGCAACCAACCACTTTAATGATCAAGCAATCTCCCCATATATATATATATTCACACACACATATATATATTCATATATATATGAATATTTATATATAGATGTTGAAATATTTTGGGAACAGGAGCAAAGTCCAAACAGAAAATTAATTTGTTTCATATGTATATCCTATGAATAGTCTCAGTGTCATTGGGCTTAGTAATTTTAGAGTATCTGCCTGGTGACTGTGAACTGTTCCAGAAGGTCAGGTGTGAAACATTCTGCTTAAAGCCTCATCTGGGCGCTTAAAACACTGCAGACTTTGGACCACAGGTTTTCAGTCTGGGTGAGCAGCCTGTATGATGCTCCTTATTTAGAGGTGAGAAGACCCCAGCAGAGCACTGGGCCATGGGCTCATTCTAAGCACTACATAAAACCAGGTGTGGCAACACACACCTGCAGCCCCCAAACTCAGGAAGTGGAGGTGGGAACATCAGAGATCCAAGGCCATCCTCAGCTCTATAGGGAATTCTAGCACAGATAGGCTGCTTCAGGCCATGTCCCTTTTGGCTAAGGCCAGGCATGCTCAGTATGGGCAACGCAGGCAGGCAGGAGCCCAGAGCCTAGCTTTGACTAGGAATTTTTTTTTTTTTTTTTTTTTTTAAAGCAAGTCCTTATCCTCTTCTCCTCTCCTTCCAGTCCCCTTCCTCCTTCTTTACTGCCATGTAGTTCAGGCAGGTCTTGAATTCAGAGCAATCCTCCTGCCTTATCCTTTTGAGAGCTGGGATTGCAAGCATGCACCACCATGCCTGGACCAGTTTCATCTTTTCCCACTTTGGGCACTGTCTTAGATAGATGACATGGTTGAATCTCCAGCTTACAGGCAGTTATGAAGTCAGAGGGCTGCCCACCTCAGCTAGCTAGCTGGGGGCAACAGACCACATTTGACTCTTTCTGAGTAAGTCCTCTGCCTGGAATGACTGCCTGCCCATACAGTCTCAGCAAGGGGTGCTGCTCTACAATAATATACATGGAATTATACAAACTATCAGGCTCTGGATGAGATATCAAATTAGGGTACTTCCCACTTCTACATCTTCAGTACAGACTTGATGGCTTCCTAATCTATCCATATGTACCAACCCATGAAAGTCAGTGAGTTTGGGTTCCTCAGCTGCCTGTCCTACTAACCTCTGGGGTCTCTCAAGCAGCTAATTTCATAATGACAAGTCTAAGGCAATATCTCCTGGTGACCTTCTGGTGACTGTGTGGCATAGGTGTCACAGTGTCATGGAAAGCTCCACATCTCTCTAGGTCAAAGAGACCCTCATGGACAGGGAGGTGGAGAAATGGCAGAGGGGTTGGACACTGTAGCTTCTGCCCCTTCTAAATTCTGATTGAGGTGTGCCTTGACTTTGGGTCACAGGACTATGGCAAAGTTGAAGTGGGTGTGTCGCTTCCTTAGAGTACAGTGTGCCTACTGAGTCTGGCAGCAGACGCTACTTTACCTGATGTCACTTTTCATTTCTCAGAACTCTCCAGAAATCAGAGAAGGAGCAACAGTTGCCCACCTTGTTCTCCTTCAGGACTCCTGAAGGACTTCAGCAAGGGACTACCTGAGATCCAGGGTCACGTGGTTGAAGTCCAAGGGTACTCAGGGCACAGACCTGGCTTTTGAGGATTTAAAAGGGCACCATCTACTTATGTTAATGAGTCAAAGATTGAGCAAACACCTACATAACAAAAGGAGGAAGAGGGTCAGATTGGGAGGGAAAGAGAAAGAAAAAGAGGTAGGAGGAAGGTCTATGGGCCCTGGAGATGGTTAAGAGCATACACTGCTTTCAGAGTTCCCATCACCCATGTCATTGGTGGCTCACAATCTCCAGCTCCAGGGTATCCAAGGGCAACTGGGTACCTGCACTCTGGTTCATACACACACACACACACACACACACACACACACACACACACACTTAAAAACATAAGTTTTTAGAAAGAAGAAGAAAGGGAGAAAGAAATAAGAGAAGGAAGGAAGGGAATCTGAACTCTGTGATCTCTGTTCTAAATAACTGAGACACACAGGGCAATGGCAGTGTCCCCATTATCACACTGCAGCAGAGGCCAATAATGTGAGCTGTTGAAGTCACTGAGACCATCCCAAACACCATCTCCAGCCATACCCTCCATCAGGGCCTGTTCCTCAAGTCACAAGGTAAAAATAAACTCATGTCCTCCCCCTTCTCTTCCTGTTCTAAGCAAGGCTGAAGACCAGGTCAGCCCCTCCCTCTACTTTGCAATCCAAGCCAAGCCCTCCTACACAGCCAGCCCCCACAGGGACACTTCATCCATCCCTGCATTTCAGCCTCCCCAGTCCAGGCCTCAGCACCTCTCTAGGCAGCTCAATGGTTGCCAAACCGGTTCTTCTGACAAGGCCTTTCCTCTTTTACTCTGGCTGCTGGAGCTATTGAGAGAGGGCAAAGGAGCCAGCACTCTGGACCAGCTCCTTTCCCAGCTCAACCCAGGCTGGAGTCTTGAGCCAGATTTAAACACAGTCTCAAAAGCCAGGCATGGTGGTGCATGACTGGAGGTTGAGCCTCTCCCAAATAAACAGCAACACTCTCCCCTCTAATCTACACACACACACACACACACACACACACACACACACACACACACAGACACACAGAGACACACAGACACACACAGACATACAGACACACATACAGACACACACACACATACACACACCAAGCCCCCAGAGGTACTACATCCAAACACCCCTGCCTCCTCTCTCTAGTGCTCAGACTTCCACTGCCTACCCCAGCTGCCACCATGCTTGGGGTCCTTGCAACTCTGATCTCTGTGGAACTGTTGAATTCTCTTTTCCTTCACCATGAAAGGTCACAGATTCCATCCCTTGGACAAATTCATTATGACACAAGGCTTAGGGGATTTGTCAAAAACCTGCAGGGCACTGAATAAGTGTTTCTTCCCATTTATTTTATTTTAGAGACAGGATTTAATTAATGTAGCCCAGGATGACCTTGAATCCTTGATCCTCCTGCATCATCTCCCTAGCTCTGGGATCTCAGGTTGCCCCACCATACTTGACTGCTCTTACTGACAGTTGCTTAGGTCAATGGATTGCTAATCACCCAGATCACAGCCATACATATTTCATATCATAATGTGTCCTGAAACATGCATGGACATTAACATTGTCTTTAAAGTGCTGCTCTCTAATGTTGGCACACCTCATCCTCCTGTGGAAATCATGTCTGCCTTTCAAAGTCCAGCTCATCTGTGGAAAACAATCACGCCTTTGCCAATTTACTCCTTCCTTGTGGCTTTGAGATTTTCCCACTCATCCATCTGTCCCAGTGGTATGGTGTTTCCTGTGTTCACTATCCCCATACTTGGCCTCAAGCCTGGTGCCTACTTTGGATGGACTGAGTTTCTCTAAGAAGTCTCCCTCTTGAAAAGGAAGCTGGAGGTGATGATGGGAACCTGTAGGAGTGGGCAGCCAGAAACCTGTCATTCCCCAGAATTCTCTGTTTAGACCCCTTTCTTCTTACATTTCTAGAGTTTCTTATTCAGATTTCAAGGGATTATATTCTGACCATTCATTCATTCATTCATTCATTCATTCATTCATTCATTCAAGTGGTGACCAAGTATCTATTACTGTGTTGGAGAGACTGGGGACAAAGAGGCCTGTCACTCACAACCCACACAATCCTTTTCCTATAAGAAGCTACCTTTCCAGTTCTTGAAAGCCATCACAGTGAACTTTAGAAATGATCTCTGAAGAGCTCAAGTGGAGTTTAGATCCTAATTTAAAAATGCCTAAAACTGACATCACAAACATGAGGTTGGCAGAGAGTTGACCCACTTGCAAAAGGAGGTGGTACATCCTAACTTGCTGAAAAGCTCCCAAGGTAAATAAACAGTGAAAATCAGCTAATGAGAAAGCCGAAGAAGTGCTTGAAAGAGATCCACCTTGTCCCAATGAGACACTTCTGTTCCTAAAGCCACATGTGTGCGCCGAAACATGTTGCCATACTGCCATAAAGATCCCTTCAATGAGAAGGGGTTCTGACCCTTCACCCACTCAGTAGCAGCAGAGTTCACTATGCTGCTCACTGATGCTGGCTTGAGTATGCGTACACATGTGCACGTGCGCGTGCACGCATACACACACACACACACACACACACACACACACACACACACACACACATGCCTGACAACACAGCTCTGGCTCATCAGTTACTTGCCAGGACTCAGAGCTATGTGTGTCCTGGGGCAAGGAAGGCCCTTGGCAAGGACTATCTGTAAGATCTGTGCCACAAACTTCTCTGCCAGGATGGAGCCCATCTCTGGGTTTGGGATGGGTCCTGAGTCAAGCTTCCTCTTCCTCCAGGGGCCCCTCTAGACATTCCCATCTGAGTTCCTGGAACTGCAAGGTAGCAGAGCTGGCTGGAGTCCTCAGTTGCTGAGTCACCAACAGGCTTTACCAGGGCCGAGTGGCAAAGACATTGTACCATGCTGAGTGCTCTGAAAGCCTGTGCCAGCTGACTACCTCAAGGTACCTTTGGAAAGGGTCCTAGAAGGATGAAGAAAAGTCTAGAGGCATGGGCTGACACAGGGTTGGGGTTCAAGTGGTACCATCCATGGGGCCCAAGGCCTTGGAGCCTGAAACAGGCAAAGAATGAGGCAGGATAGAAATACAGGGAAAGGAGTCCTTTACTCCAGCATCAGAATCATCTGGCCAGGTGATAAGCAAGCAATCCAGCACAATCAACATTGCTGAGAGGTAAACAAAGCAGTGAGCCAGGCTTATGGTCTGAACATGTATGATTTGGGCAGGGCTGTTACTATTCTTCCTTTTTCTGGGAATCTCTTACAAGTCTATTTTGTTTACAGTGGCAATAGCCTACCTTCCCACAACCCTGTGAGCTAGACTTTTCCTGGCCATAGCCCATCTTCCCTTAGTACTGTGATCTAGACTTCTCCTTTATCAAGTGTGATCTTGTCCTCAGGAACTATGTGTGACCTCATTCTGGTTTCTTAGCCATTTGAAGAGAACAACTTCAAAAACACCCAAATCTTATATATGACTACTGTAAAAATTATGAAAGGGACTCTTTTCTCTCTCTGAGAAGCCCAGATCCCCATTCTCACATGTGTCCTTTCATTGCACCCTTCTCTTACCTATAGTGCTTAAAAATATATATTTTAAGACATCTTTTTAAATCTCAGTTCTGCTTTATCCTGGCTCACCCTGAAAATCTTGCTTCACCTGAATCGAAAGATGATGGGATCCTCTTGGACTATTGAAAGAGGAGTTGTCCTATGTCCCTACGGCTACGGATAGAGTACACTTGCTGCCAGCAAATGTGGATGCCATTGCCAGTCGTTAGGTCTACAGGGATGGTATGAACCCTCTCTCCATCTATGTGGTCTACTGGGACATTGCAGCATCCCTGCTTATGGTAATTCAAATCATCCTTTGACCCCAACACCAACCAACATAATTAGCCTTTTGGCAGCTTCAAGCTGGCCAGGCATGGGGCATGTTTCCTTTCCATGTGTAGATATCCCACCTGGCCAGGGGCTTGGAAGCCCTTAAGAATGTGCAAACAGTCCCTGAACTCTGCTCCATTTCCTAAATGAGCAGCAAACACATTTCTTCCCACCACTGCCCAAGACTCAGGACACACGGGCACCTCCCGGGACCAAACACAGAAGGTGTTTGGGTCCAACACAGATCCAATCCACTTGGCAGGATTAAGATCAATGAAATATTAGTCTGGGTATGAAGGCAATTGGGAGGAAGGGACAATGAGTTCAGTGATTAGGAAGCATGGTCCCAGAGAGGAAGAAACAATCCCTAGAAGGTCACCAGCTTGTGGGGAGCACGTGGAAGCTCTGGGGTTTACACTGCAGACTGGCAGGGTTCCAGAAGTGAGGAGCAGGAATGACCCAGAAGGGAAAGGAAGGACAGGAGAGAAAAGCCCAGGGCTGGAAGGAAGAGTGGGTTGGGAGTGTGGCTAGCTTACTGCCTTTTACTAGAAGACCAGCAAACCCCTCGCCTTCCAGACAGCCTTCTTCCCGCTGGCAATACACCCCACTATGGTCTTTTGAATCCCACAGGGTTTTTGTGTTATTGTGGCAATGACAAGGACCACTTTTGGTATTTAGTGGGTGGGCCAAGAGTACTAAATTCCTGTAGTGCCTGGGACTTTGCTCCTTTCAGAATGTGATTGGTGCTTCTAGCGGAGACAGTGGAGACCCCCAAGGAGAGAATCTCTTCATTCCAGGCCCGAATGGTGCCTAAGCAGAAATGGCCAGCACATAGTGGAAAGGAGCTAGGGACAGTCACAAGAGCTGACAAGTCCCTCATCAGAACTTGGCAAATGGTCTCTCAGAGGTTAGACTGGGATTATGGGTAGGGTGTGAGGTGCTGACCTCATCTCATGTCCATCTGTCTGTACTTGTCTGTCTGACTTTTTTTCATGAACCAAAGGCATCTGGGTTGAATGGCACAACATCTGCTTGTATAGTATTGAGGCTGATTAGCCACAAACAAAGGCCATTTCAGAGGTTATGAGATTCTCAAGGGACATATAATTCTGATCGCCTAGTGCACAGCCCAGCTTGGAGACCCTGGTGTATTGCCATAAGGTCATTTGGATTGTCATGGCCACATGTAGCAATACCCTTTGGTGCTTTACATGTTCTCACTCATGCTCTCCAAATCTCATTTGTGGACCCTAGAGACACTGGTAAGGAACTAGGCACGGCTACTCAGTTTGGGGACAGACAATGCCATGTGCTTTTTGTTAATGACACTTTAGAACATTGAAAAGAAAAACAGTGTTACGAGTTGGGATCCTTCAGAGTTATGAAAGACATCATGGAGGGTAGGGCAGGAGCTCCCTGCCATCTCCTCTCACCCCCACTTTCTCCATGTTTATTCCTTCAGCTTCTGTTGGGGAAGAGCAGAAAGAGAAGAAGAAATAGGAAAAAAGGATGTTTGCTGCTAAGAAGGTTCAAATCTCACAATAACAGGGAGCTCTTGGGAAAAAGGAGGGAAGGAGCTAGGACTCCATGTTGAAGCCCCAGAGAAGGGTGCAATGGGACAAGGGTGTTGGAACACCCCTGTTTAGAGTGCTCTGAAGTACAGCCTAACAGCCAGACCCATCTCAGAGAAGGGGCCACTCCAGAGGACAGTTTGGGCACATGAGTCCTGCCATGGGGCCAAGCCATAGCCCCTTTTACTGCATATCAGAGTTGAAAATGAACCTTCACCAGAGTATCCATAGAAGTTGTCCATTAAGTGCTGGAACCTAGACACCACTGTGATGTCCCTCACAGGTAAGTGATAAATGGTGTGGTGTGGTCAGTGTGGGGCATTATATAGCAATGAAAACAAATACGCCAAGAAACTATCAAGACACAGGGGAGGCTGAACACCATAAGTTAACACCATTAACTTAGTAATAACATGACAGCATTGGCTTGTCAACTGTAACACACACACACACACACACACACACACACACACACACACACACACCAGTGGATGAAAGGACATACAAGAAGGCATTGGGAGCTCTAGATTTTTGTTCCATTTTTCTTTAAACCTGAAACTGCTCTAAATAATAGCCTATTAATTTATAAACCAGACCAAGCAAAAATTCCCCTCCCTTCTAATTGTCTAGTTGCTCTAGTCCTATGTCCAGGCAAAATGCCTCTCTCTGCTACATCCTGAAGAGTTGGGTGGGCTTTTCCAGACAGGCAGAGATCCTAATGAGCTTCAGATGGAGTCAAGAGATGACATGTAGCCGCCAAAAGAGTAATATACCGAGCATTACCAGTAAGCCACAGCTTCAGGGAAATATATAGATTAATAGAAATGGGTTAATTTATAAGAGAGAGCTAGCCAGTATTATGACTGAGCCATTGGGCAAACAATTATATTTAACATTAGCCTCATAGTGTTATTTTATGAGTGGATGTGGGGACATAGTGGGCAGGAGAGAAACCAGTCCAGCAGGACCCGGAGAGACAGAGAAAAACTTCCAACTACATGTGACAAAGGATAGTGGAATAGTGGTTAGTCAACCTCTTGGTCTTCCAGCCATATGTGAGAAGGGCTCCTTAGTGGATACTCTACACAGATTTCATCATATATGAACCATAGACATGAGACTTCTGCCACCTTCTCTGCCCTGTGAGTTCACCAGCGACAACCAGGCCAACACTCTCTCTTGAAGAAGATGACAACTCAAAGCTTACACACATCTGGTAAGAGGTAATCTCTATTTAGGAATTATCTTCATCACCCTGGCCTGTAGGAATGTCTGGGGAGAGTTTTCTTGATTGCTGATTGATGTGGGAGGGGCCAGCTCACCTTGGGCTAGGTAATCTCTGGGCAGGTGGGCTATAGAAGAAAGGGATTTGAGCAAGCTTCAAGGAGCAAGACAATAGGAAATATTCCTTTGTCATCCTTGATAGTTTCTTTCTTGAGATCCTGCCTTGACATCTCTCAGTGAAACTGTGATCAGAAGTATAGGCCAAATAAACTCTTTCCTCCCCAAGTTTTGGTCAGTGTTTAATCATAGCAAAAGAGAAACAAACAAGGAAAGCATGAAAAATAAGAAGCACAAGTAACAATACCCTCAGCCTGAGGAAATACATCTTTTTATCACTCTAAGAAAAATGGGTCATCATCTTGAGCATCAATATAAATAGGTTGCATGCACAGAGTCAACTCTATGCAGGATCCCCAGCAGACATTACTAATCAATCACAGAATTATCACTGAATTTAACTACAGCTCATAGAGTCATCTAAACAGTCACTTCCAAGACATCATAGTTGGCCTAGAAGATGAAACTGTTTCCCAGGTGTGCCAAGACAAAAAACAAAAAACAAACAAAACAAAAAATGCCCTCCCCCCCCCATTTTCTGCTATGCTAGTGGAATGGGAGTCAGATGGAGGAGGGAAGGAAGGAGGCAGATGAAGAGAGTCTCTGGAGGTAAATGACAGCCAACTATGGAATATTGCCATGATAGTTGAGACTAGAAACAGAAGCAAAGTCACCTGTCCCTCCCATTCTCAGGCAGACTGTGTCACCCAGACACCTGACTAGTATAACTGCAAACTGAAAGAGGGTTCTTTTAACCCCATCCCAATACTGAGAGTTATTGGGGCCGAATACTGATAGTGATTCATGCTGATTTCCTTATCTTCCCAAAGCAAAGATCTATCTTTCTTTCTTCCTTTCTTTCTTTCTTTCTTTCTTTCTTTCTTTCTTTCTTTCTCTCTCTCTCCCTCCCTCCCTGCCTCCCTCCTCCCCCCTCTCTCTTTCTTTCTTTCTTTCTTTCTTTCTTTCTTTCTTTCTTTCTTCCTTTCTTCCTTTCTTCTAGGAACAAAAGCTCTAGACATCTTTGAAAATAGCTCCTCAGGTGACAATCAGTAGAGACCAAGCAGCACCTGAACCATTTATGCACAAAGCAGAAGCAGAGAAAGTAGACTCAGAGAGAGTGAGCAGCACCACTGTTCTGCGCTTTGAAGTCATCTTCGTGGAGTCTAATAATGCCTTTCTACAAACAACTTTATCTTCAAGGCCAATGGGAAGGCCACTTGTCCACTTCTAGTTACTCTCAGCTGAGTAAGAGGTCATCATGGCTCCAGAAAGCATCCTTGACTAGGTCAGCCCCAGCCCACAGGGTGGGGATGGGTGATTGGCAATCCCAGGGAAGAGGACCAGACTGGTCAGGATGGGGTGAACTGCCAGTTAGACACCAGACTGGCTCACAAGCACAAACTGTGCCTTCCTTATATAAGGAAGTGCACACAAAGGAAAACATGTATCACATCATATATGAGGGGGTGAGAAATGAATCCCCATGTGACAGGAATCCAGTTCTCAAGGCCAAGGGCTCAGATAAAAGGTCTGTCCTTGAATATCATGTCTCTATCCTTGGCTTACTGACTTGTCTGGCTGCAGGCTGCTCTCTAGCCTCAGGCATTTCCCACAGAGGACAGGAGCCAGCAGGGAAGCTGTATTCTGGATCTTTCAAGAATCATAGCTATGAAGCCCAGTGGCTTTCCTTCCTATTAGAAAGCAAGACTTATTTCAGTAGGCCTTCTCTTTTTAATAGTCACCAGGCCTGAGCTTTTTGGGCTGAGAAGTCCCAGCTGAAATGATAAAAGGTTTCAATTAACAGGGCTGTTCTATTTTAAAAAGTTCACCCCTCCCCACAAGAAGATGTATCATTTGGGTCAGGGACAAGTGATGGGGTGTGGATCACAGAGAAATGCATAGACCCAATGAAGACCATGGCTGTTGGCAGAGTCATGGGGCAAACCTGCAGAGATTGAGGGGGTTGGGGGAGACTCCTGCTCTGGCAGAGAAGCATCTTAGAAGGAACTACTCTACTGTCTGTCTATATGCTGTTGGACCAGAAGGGTGGGCTCTGTCCACAGTCACCAGCAAAGCCAACTTCTTATTTCTGTAGTAGACACAGCATACCTTACCTAACTTAAAGAGAGATTGCTTTGGAAAATGATGCTCTGATAAGGTCCTTTAAATACAACATAGGCCTTTTCTTTTATGAGATGGAAGGTCCTACTATGTAGCCCAGGTTAGCCTTAAACTGATAATGCTCTTTTCTCAGACACCTCAGTGCTATGATAACAAGCTTGTACAAGACTAGAATCTTAAAGATGTATTTATTTAATGTGCTTTTTGGTCATGGTGTTTCGTTGAAGCAATAGAAACCCTAAGACACATTGTATGCCTATGCCCAAGGGCAAGCATGAGCATCATTACTAGCAAGTTCTAATATTTTTCTATAGTTAACTTTCCAGAAATAGATTACTAGGTACAAAGATCAAATACTTTATTATTATTATTATTATTATTATTATTATTATTATTATTATTATTTTGTTTTTTTTTGAGACAGGGTTTCTTTGTGGCTTTGGAAGCTATCCTAGAACTAGCTCTTATAGATCAGGCTGGTCTCAAACTCACAGAGATTCACCTGCCTCTACCTCCTAAGTGCTGGGATTAAAGGTGTGTGCTACTACTGCCCGGCATGATTTATTTTTTATTATTTTTAAAGTGTGTGTGTGTGTTTCTGTGTGTATGGGTATATGCATGTGAGTGCACTGCCTGTGGAAGTCAGAAGAGGGCATCAGATCCTCTGGAACTGGAGTTAAGGCCAGTGTAAGCTACTGGATTCCGGTGCTTAGAGATCTGAACATCAGTGTGTACTCTTAGCTGCTGAGCCATCTCTCTTGGTCCAAGATTCAGATTTGTAAAATCCTCAGTTTTTTTTCAGACATTTGCTCATTGTGAAGAGGTCTATTCCACCAGTGGGTTTGTGTATAATCAATGATTTGTCAATGTGTGCTTAAAAAGGAGAAAAAAAAAAAAAAAAAAAAAAAAAAAAAAAACAAAGACAAAAACAAAAACCTAAACACTTTAACAAACATTTGTAGAATTCCTACACAGACCCCTAACCTGAATCAGATACTTAGTGTCTGTCTACTCTAATACGCAAAGCCCTCCCCCAAAAGAAGTAAATAAATAAAAAAAAAAGCCACCAGCTGGACGAGGCTCTGGTGTAGGCGTGAGCAGCAAATGTTCCTTTGTTCTCATATGCTGCTCAAGTCAACAGCAGTATCTGTGCTTTTGCAGGCTGTATGGCATGGCTGGGGTGAAGATTGAAAGGAAGGCAGCGTGTAGCAAACCCACTAATCCAGGTTCTATCTTTAGTTGGCCTGTGAAGAACTGCAAGTGTTCATGTAAAGGTGTTAGAGCTGCTTCTGGCTTTCACTGTGATTTGAGGAAGCATTGACTAAAAGTTGTAGGGGTTGGGAGTGGAGAGGGGAGGCCAGGCCTGCGGCACAAGGCCTGCAGGTCACACTCTGTGACTTTTGTTGTCATTTATGGGTGACAGATTGTATAAGCACCTTTTGAAAAATTCAGGGTAGAACTGCAAACGGGATTCCACCAACAAATTTGCTCTAAGTTCCTAGGCACAATACGGATTTCAAGTGGCACCTTATGTGAACATGTGCCATCCAACCTGAACTCCTGACAGCAGGAGAAAGCTTCTGCTGTGCTCCTTTATAATATTCTCCAGTCTAGAGCAGGGCAGCTGTCCTTTGTAGCTAGCATGGGGACATGCAGGGAAGTTACTCTGACTGGGTGCAAATGCAGGGAATGGCAGCCTAGAAGCCTGACCACACAGATCAAGGTCAGCCAAACAATGGCCCCTCACACATGACCAACATCTCATATGATCTGGGGCTTGGCTTCCACAGCCTTCAGTGCCTAGCACCTCAGCCCCTACAGCCTTATTGCCCAGCACCTCTGCCTCCACAGCTTTCAGTGCCCAAGGATTCAGCCTGCATGGCCCTCTGTGACTTGATGCAGAGAACTGGAAGTAGTGGCTTGGGGGCAGGACAGAAGACAAGGATTCTTGATCCAAATCCGATTCTGGGTTCTGGCACTTGCTGGTTGCAGGAGTTTGAGCAAGTTATCTAATGTTTTTTGTGCCTCTGCTTCCTCATCTATGAAACTGGAGGTCTCAACATGGCTTACAGAATTGCCAGGTGGGGTCAGTGGGTTCTGTATGACATCTAAGGCACTTCGAGGACTTCTAAAGGCAGAGTGTTGTCTCCTCAGTACTCTTGCAACATTCTTCTGAGCCCAAGGTCCACTCTATATCTTATGCCCCTTTTTAAAAGCCCCTGTGTCCACTTAAATCACTTTCTGCAAGAAATTTCAGGGCTGGGGATCAGGGATAGGTCATGGTTCCCTTTGCAACATCACCAAGCCCAGCCCAGCGCAGTTATATACTGAGATAACCCACGAAATAACCTGAAGAGAGGCCTCCCTTGCTTCATGTTGACTGGCTGTATGTTCCTTATTATCCTGTTGGTTCTGTAATACACTGTGGATGAAATAGCCATGTTGGGTAAATTACCCAATGGCGTATTAGAGTTGGGCCACAAAAATCACAAAGGCCACTTGATCATGTAGATGACCCCACTTGGGGTGGCAGATGTAAGAGTCCATTGCTTCCCTTTAATCTGAAGTCCAGAAAAGGCAATTCAGTTGAAAGGGCTGTTTTGTTTATTTTCCGTCGTTGCACACTATGGGAAAGAGGCTGTTCACAGGAAGCCAAGCTCATGTTACATAACCAGTTGTTGCTGTTTTACTAAGGGTGCGTCTCTCAGCTTTCAAGTGGTTCACTGGTGCAGAGCTGGTCCGTTATCCTGCTACCTTAACCTGAATAGAGCCTTAGTCCAGGAAGTTGAAATGAAACTCTTTGTTCCTTTTTCTCCTTTCTCCACAATAAATATAAACATATAATAGAGGGTGGAACTCAACTCACTGGAATTCCCACCCACAGGTGACCATGGAGACGTGAATCACAGATAGGACTCAGCACTGCAGACCCTAAAACAGCCCCTGAGTCATTTGAAGGATAAATTCATATAATCCCTAATATTGCAAAGCACCCAACAGCAGTGTCAGAGTCCATGTAGCAAAAACTGTAGACTGAAATGGGGAGTAGAAGTTACTGTGGCTGCTGGACACTTCAAAATCCTAGACTAGAAGCCAACAAAGACAGTGTTGATCTAAAAAAAATATCACCAGTCAGAGATGTAGCTCTGTTGACAGAGTACTTGCCTAACATGGGTGAATCCTTGATTTTGTTCCCAGTTCTGAACAAACCTGCTGTGCTGGTGCTTGCTGTCATCTCAGCATTTGAGAGAGAGATGGAGGCAGGAGGGTCAGAAGATCAAGCCCATCCTCAGCTACATAACAAATTCAATGCTAACCCATGTTACAAGAGCATTTGCCTCGCTCTTCCCCCCAAAAAGTTACCATCAATTAATTGATATAATGAGCATTTATAGATGATGCTGAACATAGCAGCTAAATACACAACCTTCTCAAGCTTATGTGGAGTATTCACCAAGAGGGACCACATTTTGAGACATTACATACAACCCATGGGAAGGAGTAGAAATCAGAGTGTGTGCTTTTAGATCACAACCCAGTGGAACTAGAAATCAAAACAGAGAAATAGCTAGGGGCTGGAGAGATGGCTCAGTGGTTAAGAGTGCTTAACCCTCTTGCAGAGGGCCTGAGTTCAGTTCCAGTGCATGTAACTCCAGCCTCAGTAGATCCTACACCTCTAGCCTCTGTGAACATAGTGCTCATGTGCACATTTCCTATACATACATAATTAAAACTGATAAAAATATTTTTTAATATATGGAAATCTCTAAATTCCTGGAGACTGAACAACACACTCCTAAACAAAGCATGGGTCATGGAGTTATGGAGAGGAGCTAAGTATATTCTGAAGCAAATGAAAACTCAGCTCATTGAAGTTTGTAGGATGCAGCAAATGCAGTACTCAAGGGAAAATTGTACTGCTGCTTACACATCCTACAAAGGAAGATGTAAAACTACACTCCAGGATTTCCTCTTTTAAAAATGAGAGATGGGGAGAGAGAGGGTGAAGGAAGGGAGGGAAGGAGAGAGAGAGGGAGAGACAGAGAGACACAGAGAGAGAATTCCAAATGAACAGAAGAATTGTCACCTCTAAATTTCTGAAAATTAGCCATTCATGTGGAATGAGATGTCTCCTAAATTTCCACCAACACTCCCAAAATTGCATCAGGTTGTGTCTATCCCTGAGTCCTGTAACTAATCTGGCTAGCGAGGGAGATGACAAATTTTCTGAAGTCATGGTTTAACCTAAAACAAGTGAAAAAACTGAAAATCTAATGTTTTCAGTCTTGCTTTCCTTTCACTAATAGATCTGAGGATATATATAATATATATATATATATAATCTTAAAATTTATTCTTATTTTTTCTTATTGTACTTATTGATTTATTCTGTTTTTGAGACAGGGTTTCTTTGTACAGCCCTGACTGTGTTAGAACTCGCTCTGTAGACTAGGCTGTCTCTGAACTCACAAAGATCTACCTGCCTCTGCCCCCTGAGAGCTATGATTAAAGGCATGCACCACTACCACCCTGCCTGAGTTGTTATAACATAGAAAACAGTGTCATGACTTAAACTACTTAAGTTTCCTTTGAATGCCCAATTTATCCATGTTCCAGCAAGATGTACCAGGTTGGGATTGGGGTCCCAAGTATGCCAGAGTAGACACCACATGTTCTTAGCTGAGAAAGAAAAGAGAAGGAAGACAGTCTCAGTGCTCCAGAATGTCCCAAGGAGGATGGCAGACCTGCCACATGCTTCCAATTCCCCGAAAGCCCAAAGTTGAGAATGACCATCAAGGAGTAACCAGGCTCCTTCAGTCTTCCAGAGCAATGAGACCCAATGTCCACCAGACTCTAGCTAAGTAACAGAGTGAAGTGATGCTCTTCTCTCCATGAAGGGAAGTACGGAAGCAGCCCTCCAACACCACAGAGGTGTCAGGAGATGGAACCCTCGTCACCACAGTGAGAAAAGAAGGGCATCCTCCATGATACAGTGTGACCTTCTGATTGTCAGTTCCGTCCTAGTTTCCAGGAGCACTCATCTACTCTGGTCCCGACAAGGGTGGTGCATTATAGCCCCAGTCCTCAGAACTGCAGGACAGAACAAACACCACAGACAGACTGTAACGAGTACGGTTTTTCCGCCCGCCACCTGGTTTTGCCCTGCCACCACACCAGCCCCAAATAATATACAGAGACTCTGTATTTGATACAATGTTGTTGGCCCTGTTACTTGTTTTTTATTGGTTAGCTCTGCCTTAATTATTAACCCATTTTTGTTAATCTATGTACTCTCCATCTTGGCTCTCCATCCTGACTCTCCTTACTATTTCCTGTTCCTCCTTGTCTCCTAGTCCCTCCTATCTTCCTTTCCTATTGGCCAACGGTGCTTTATTTATTAACCAGTATGAGAAACATATACAGAATGACATCTCCCATCATCTCCTCTTTTCTGTCTAAATAAAAAGAAGGGTTTTAACCTTAATATAGCAGAATATATCACATAACAGTTATCAAATAATCACAGTTAACATTATTTAGTCCATTAACATTTAGCAAGATTTGAAGAAAATATTCCATCATCTATCCTATCTTTGTGTGTCTAAAGTAACTTATCTTTAATACTAAGGAAAACTATAATTATAACTATCTGTCTTCAACTCCTTCAAAGACCACAGAAGGATAGTCTATAAACTCTAGAAATGACAGAGACATCTTGTCCGAAGTTCTTCTGTAATCTTCCATCTTTAGCCCATAGGCCATAGTGTGTCTGACAGACTCTCCAGTAAAGCAGGAAACTTTAAACTGTCTTTTTGTATTGGCAGTTTGTCAGTCACTTTTCTCTGTGTCCTGCAGACTGTCTCGCAGACTCTTCCATGAAGCAGGATCTCTGTAGCAATGTCCATCTTGAATCAGGAGTCACTTTCCTGTGGGTCCTGCATGTCCAGTTTATACATCACAAAGTCAAACAGTCCAGACAAGAGGAGTATCTTGTCCAAATGGCTAGTCTTGCCATATTGGAGGCAAACTCCATAACGAGTTTCTTTAATGTCCATCTTCCTTTTTGACACAGGTGGTGTTACCAGGAGCATTTATGTTTCATTGTCAAGTAAAACCCTAAATCATTTTAAATGCCATATTCTGTAGGTCTTTGAAAGGTTTGAAGAATTCCTATCTTAAATACATCTTTGTGTATCTTGAAAACCCTAACTAAACTCTAAGCTTTGACTGTCATAGGTAATTATCTATAATCTGTACTACATTATACATTACATTTCTAAATGAGCTACACAAACAAGAGGAGAAATATACATATGACAAAATTGACTTTAAATTGTATCAATAAATGAAAATCCATTCCAAAACAAACTATGCATATCTATATCATAACAGACCCACATCTCCTACGAATGAATTGGCAAAGTGGAATTTGAAATCAATAAATGCAGAAGAAATTATCCAGCAACCAAAGAACAGCTGAGACAGTATTTGACAAAATTGAAAAAAAAAAAAAACCCCAAAAAACTTTGACCTGAAATCCAAACACATTCTCCAAAAGAATTAAGATTCAGACCAGCAAATGAACACCATAAAAGTCCAAAATGACACAGAACCATAGAAAGCCCTTCCTACCCTTAGCCCTTAGCTTCACCAAAGCAGACGTACCAAGAAGTTATGAGAGGATTCTAAGCCCCTGTAAAACAAAATAAAAATGAAGCCATTTATTTGTAAGGCATGATGGTAGAAACACTTAACGCCCAGTTTAGAAAACTGTTTACAGGTCAACAAGAAAAGAACTAACTAACCCCATCATGGATGCCAGAAGATGAACCGTGCTAAAATCCAACACACATCAAAGAAGACAACTTGATTGATTACATTTCACATGTTTAGAAAATGATAGTACTCACCACAGACAGGTTGGCTGAGAACCACACAGGTGATGGAAAAGTACCTTCCTTCAGCTTTTCAGAAGTCAGGTTTTCAAATCATTTCAAGAGGAAAAAGTGTGAATCTTGGGGACTAGAGAGATGGCTGAGCAGTTAAAAACCCTTTGTTGCTCTTGCAGAGGGCCTGAGTTGGGTTCCTAGTGCCCATCTTGGGTGGCTCATAGCTTAACTGCAAAAACTTTCAGGTCTGCATATTTAGAAGCTTCAAAAGAACCTCATGTCCATCAATCAGGGGCAGATAATTAAGTGACAGATGTGATGGCATACCTGAGAGCCATCAAATGGACATAGTGATGTGTTTATGCATTTGCAGCAGTGTTGCCCTTTGCCTTGTGAGTGACAGATTTTGGACTCTCCCAGGTGCCATTTTTGATGGAAAACAAATGAATTTACAAATATCTCTATTGGTATCCAGGAAAAGTACATGTAATAAAGGGCAGTAAGCTGGGGCCTCTGGAGAGTCATGTTGGTTGTTTTTAGAGTCCCTTGTTTGTGGGTTCCTGTTTCTGTTCCTTTTGGGAAAAGACTCAGCAGGATTTAATGAGGATGGCAGAGAAGAGGTCCTGGTCTGACCACCTGGGAGGTGATAGCCACAGGGACATGAGAACCACAGATAGGAAGTGGTCTACACCATGTATAACATCAGAGGTGTGTGTGTTTGATGGGTTTCCTCTAGAGGGCATGGATGATCTATAAGTTGACTTCACATCCCTGAAAAATGCTCAGGTTCTAGGCTGGCTTTCATCCCAGTGTAGGGACCCATGACTCATCCCCTTAAACCTTAATTATAGCACTTAAGTCAGCAGTGTGCCAAAAAACATCTGTCGTTGTTTAACTCTGCTGCAAGGAGTGAATACAGTTCACAAACAGGCCTGAGGATGCCTTCCCCCAGTGCAAGACCAGTGGGTCAGAAACCAGCACCAGCAAGAAGGATTCAAACCTGTAGCTTCTAGCCAAGCTTGGTGGCAAGTCAGTGGACTGGTCCTGTTCTGCTGTCAGTGCTGTGGGGGAGAAGATGGACTGAAGCTTTCTCTTTAAATACAACAAAATTGCCCTAACTCTGTATGTTCCCAGTCAGTTGCCAATGCCAAGCACTAGGAAGGGAGTGGTGTACCTCTGTCAACCTCCCATTCATCAATGGTGGCAGGTCCTGTGTTGATGTGCTATGAGTTCCATTTAGCCAGTTAATCCTTGGGACCTCTCAGAGGCACAGAAATGAAACAGAAAATGTTTTAGCTTGGGCATGATGACCTAATGGCTGGTGCCCAGAGAATTGCTGATTTACCTCATATAGACTTGGATAAAAGGCCCCAAAGAATCCAAACTGAAGATAGGTTCTTGCTCCAAGAACCTAATATTTGTGTCTGGAAGTACTGATAATAAAAATAAAAGAAATTAAACAAATAATCCAATAACTGTGGATCTAATAGACACAGCAGCATTCAGAGAGGACAACACATTTTTAAAGCTTAAGGTGGGACTGAGAAGATGGCTTAGTTGGCAAAGTTCCTGCATGAAGACTCCATTCAATCCAAAATACCCACTGAAAAACAGTCAGGCATGGTAATGCACACCTGTAATTCCAGTGATGGGGAGGTAGAGGCAGGAGGATCCCTGGAGCTTATCGGCTAGCCAGCCCAGCGTAATCAGTGAGCATCATGATAGTGAGACTCTGTCTCAAAATACAAGGTGAGGGTTAGAGGGATGGCTCAGCAATGAAGAGGATCCAGCTTTAGTTCCCTGCACCAAAATTACAGCTCATAACCATCTTTAAATCCAGTTCCAGGGGATATGATGCCCCTTCTGGCCTTTCCAGACACTGCTCACACACGCTGTATATAAATTCAGGTAGGTACACACTCATACACAGAAGATTAAGAAAATAAAATCTTTTAAGACAGAAATTTAAAAAGGCAGATGGAACCTAAGAAATGACACCAAAGGTGATCTCTGACCTCCACATGTTCTAGCACATAGACACAAAGGCTTCAAGAAGCATCTGGATGTTGCTGGAAACCATCATGCCAGACACCCTCCAAATCAGAGGCGGTATTCTGATAACAACTCCATTAAGTGCTTTCTACAAACAAAATCATTTCCCTGGACTCATAGGAACAGCACCAACCATGAAAATTTCCCTTGAGTTTTATGTGATGATTTAAAAGAAATTTCCTCTCCCAACATTATTAAGAGAAATACATTTTAAAATCTGTTTTATTTGGGGGCCCTGGTGCTCACTTTGTTTTACTCTGTTAAAGGGCAGTTTCCAAGGAAAATGTTTAAAATACAAGACTATTTGTAAACCTACCATAAAGTTTTGGAAACCAGAGTTGAATAGATTCTAAGCAAAACAACACTGACTTAAGAAATAATGTCTTTGTTACTGTTCTGTTGCTGTGGAGAGATATCATGACCAAGGCAACTCTTATAAAATAAAGCATTTAAATGGGGGGCTTGCTTACAGTTTCAGAGGTTCAGTACATTATCATCATGATGAGGCCATGGTGGGAAGATGGTGACATTCATGGTGTTGCTGCAGTAGCTTCCTTTCCCACAGGTGGGGGAAGGGGAAAGGAGAGGAAGAGAGAGATTTTGTGTGTGTGTGTGTGTGTGTGTGTGTGTGTGTGTAAGAGAGAGAGTGTGTGTGTGTGTGTAGGTGAGAAAGAGAGACAGGGAGAAGAAGACAGAGAGAGAGAGAGAGAGAGAGAGAGAGAGAGAGGGAGAGAGAGAGAGAGAGAGTTTGTGTGTGTGTGTGTGTGTGTGTCTGGGCCTGGCACAGGTTTTTGAAATGTAAAAGTCCCTGCCCCACACTGACACACCTCTTCCAACAAGACTGCACCTTCTAATCCTTTCAAACAGTTCTGCTCCCTGGTGACTAACCATTCAAATGTATGAACTTATGGTGGTCATAACTCCCACAGATAGGAACCTGGAACCAATCACTAAAAAAATGTCGAGGGCAACATCTGCCATTTACTTCACTCTTTCATGAGATTGTCACTCCCTAAATATTTCAACCTTCAACATGGAACCATTAAAATGTATTTTATAAAGTTCACTCGAAACTAATGGCAAAATGTAAGAAAAGAAACAAGTAGTGGGTGGTGAAGCTGGAGAGCAGATTCAGTAGTTACAAGCACTGGCTGCTCTTGCACAGGACTTGAGTTCAGTTGTCAGCACACACATGGCAGCTCAAGACCACCTATAACTCCAGGGTCAGGCTAGCTGATGCCCTCTTCTGGTCTCTGTGGGCACACACACAAATAAAAAACAAATCTTTAAAAAATGAAGCTTTGAACAGACACCTCACAGAAGATTGAACCCAGCAATATTTACAGATTTGAAAATAATGCTTTAACATAATTAAGTCAAGTGTCCTAAAAACACTTGAAACCAAGGGAAAAAAATGCTGAGCCTTAGTGAGTTATAAAAAGTGTATTTTATATGTATACATAGACATATATAAAACAAAAAGCTAATCCCCATATTTAACTGTTGAATGCATAAATACTATTAGTAAATCCATGGGAAAAGACTATCTATTGCTTTTCAAAAATGTTGCTTTTTAGGGTCAAAGAGATGTCTCAGTGGGTAAAGGTGCTTGCTACCAAGCCTGGGAAGCTGAGTTTGATCCCCAGGACCTACACAGTGATAGAACTGACTCCCACAAGCTGTCCTCTGACCTCCACATTCACATTTGTCAGGTGAGCATACATTTCTTACAATTCTAGCTGGCACCATGTATTAAAAAGAAGACAGAAACAACAGACAATAATGCTGGAAGGCATTATTCAAGAATACATTATCCTCTACTTGAAACGCTAAAAGAATCAACTGAAGGCATCTTAGAGTTGGCAAGGTTTGTTAAAATGCAAAAATGAAGGGAACAAAAGCCCTTATGTGTCACAGTAGACAGCAGGGAAACACCCCATTGCTGTAACTCAACGATGGGAGGATAGGGCCTGTCTTTCTCGTGGCTGACCTCAGGCTGCATCAGAATACATACCGGTGAACAGAATAAAAAATTTGCTGTTAGGGCAAGAATGCAAAGTCATGGAGTCAAATTGAAGTTTCAGCTTGATGCATGTGCTTGAAAGCACTTAGCAGATGATTTAAATAATGATCTTTCAAGGTGGATTATGATAAAAAGGGTAAATCAAAAGAACTGCTAGGCTGTTTTTTTATAAGATGAAATATGAAATCAGGTGTGGTGGTGGACACAGGGAATCTCAATCACTTGGGAGATGGAGGCTGGAGGATCAGGAGTTCAAGGTTATCCTTGGATATATATCGAGTTTGAGGCTAGCCTGGGCTACATGAGACCCTGTCTCAAAAATAAATAAATAAATAAATAAATAAATAAATAAATAAATGAATGAATGAATAAATGAATAAATGAATGAATGAATGAATGGAAGATGAATCACACTCTCACATCCTACACTCTTCCATAGAGTAAGTTCTAGATCAAATACTTCAACCAAATGTGTGTGATTCCACTACAGAACTGGAAGGGAAAAGTAAGAAAATACTTGTGTTAGTTTAGAATTCAGGAAGGTTTTTTTTTCTCCCCTAAGTATTTAACTTGAACATCACAGAGAAAAGTAGACTATAGATTTATAAAGATGCCTTCATCAGAAAAGCAAGGGATAAATGATGGAGACGAGCTCTGTAATACATGGCTGATAAAGACTTGTGGAGTGAAACACTTTCTCCTAGAGCCTCATGGAGAGAACAATGGACCAATTCAAAGACATGGAGAAAATGATGGACCAATTCATAGACTCTTTTAAAATGTTAAGATGTAGACACTGAGGCAACAAATGGCTAGTGTGTGAATGCATGAATATACCCTACTAAATGGCAAATCTGATTTTTCTCCAACAAGCTTGTCAAATGTTAGGTCTAATCTGTGGTGTTCTTTCTAGAGGACTGAAGAAGGTGGGTATCTGGGAACAAGATGGAAGCAAGGCCAATTTCTGGGATTTTATCTTAAACAATCAAAGATGAATCCAGCATTTCTGTATAAATATGTCTGTTGTGTGGTGAGGTTCTTTTGTTTATGCATATGTGTGCATTTTTGTGTGAGTATGTTCACAAGAGGCCAGAAAAGGACATTGGAGTCCTTGAGCTGGGGCTATAGGAGCTGGAGTTATAGGTGGCTGTGAGCTGCTTGATGTGTGTCCTGGGAATTGAACTTTGGTCCTCTGGAAGAGCAGCAAATAATCTTAACTACTGTGTCATGTCTCTAGCTCTGACTTTCTAGATTTTAGACGTTAACGATAAGTTCAATAAATTTAATATATGGTTTCTATTTCAAAAAAAAGTTAACCAGTACCTGAGGATGTGTGCACAAGGCCCTGGGTCCAATCCTCACACCACAAAATTTTTAAGCCAAAGCACTGCATATTACATTCAGCTCAGGAACTCGCCTTTCAAGTTTGAATGTATTATGACAATTCTCATTAACCAGCTGCCTAATGAATCACTCCAGTGATGACAAAGAAGAGAACCCATTCAAATAACTCCAGCACCATGGCAATTCAACAAGCAGCATCTTTCACCTGTCTCCTGTATCTTTACAAGCATTTCTGTAGCACAGGTGGAAAAGTGGACTGGGTGCATTCTCAAGTTAAGCCCACTTGTAACTGATTGGACACTGAACGAAGTGACTTCTGAGAAGTGTTATATCAGTTAATATTCCCAACACAAAGGTGGATTCTTTGTTAACAGTGAGTGATAGGAGGTCAAAGCTGTGCAAAAGCTGGCTATGTTATAGTATAAATGCATGTGTGCATGCATGTGTGTGTTTGCCTGTGTGTGTGAGAGAGACTCTTTGCCACTAGACATTAGTATATATTACCCAGGAGTCATATAAAAGTGTTTATTACAAATGATTGAGATACTCAAACAAATAAAAACATCATGAGCCCACTGGGATTCATACACATCTTAACACTGACCTATACTTCCCCATGGGACTGTAATACAGTGTTAATTGTGGTTATGTTGTGGTGGCTACCCAAACACTTCTCATATTTCCCTTAATTTTCCAGATATTCTAGAGGAATAAAATAGGTCTTTGCCATCATAAAGATATGTCAGAATTTGTTTTTATGCATTCGTGTGTGTGTGTGTGTGTGTGTGTGTGTGTGTGTGTGAGCATGTGGAAGCCTGAGGTATCATCCCCAGGATGTCACATACCTCCATCAGACAAGATCTCTCATTGGCCTGACACTTACCAAGTTGGTAAGGGTGGCTGGACAAAACCCTAATCCATCCTCACCAAGACTAGCATCACAAGCTTATTCTGCTCATGCTACATAAGATCTTGGGGTTGAACTTGGGACTGAACTTGGGTTCTCATACTACTTATTCCCTGATCCATCCCCCTAGTTCCAAGTCTACTTTTCATATTTAAAAAAAATTATTATTGCATGCATGCAACCCAAAACCAAAACTTTCAAAAATATTTTTTTTCTCCTTCCATCTTTGTGTGGGTTTGGGGAATTGAACTCAGTTCATCAAGCTTTTGAAGCAATCACTTTTACCTACTGATCCATCTCACTGGCTCTGTAAAGCATTTTTTTAAAACAACAAGAAAACAACATCCCAAAGAAGAGTGGCACTCGTGATATGGAAATTTGCATGCAACCACCCCACCTTTGGTTATCAAATAAAGAGCTGTCTGGGATGAATGCTGACAACACCTCCTGGTGTTTGGCAACTGAGGTATATTTAGAGTGTCCTAGGTAGACACTCCATGAGGTCATGTTGACAGGTCTCAAGGCAGAGGTGAAGATCATGGAGCCAGAAAACAGCAGAAGAGAGGAATGAGGCACTGGTCAGCCTATCCACACAGACTCTGAGGCGGAGGTGCTGCCATTTGTTTTCCAGGCAGGAGAGGTGAATGCTAGAAGATGGAAATCAACAGCCAACACCAGCAAGCTAAAGAAGCTCCATGTCTAAGCCCTTCCTGTGGAAAACTGCACCAACTTTGTGTAATTGAAAAGCCAAAGGCTCAAGCAAGGAAAACAGAAGGTCCTTTTGGGCACCACACATTTGTAATTCTGGCCCCCAGGGGGCTGAGGCAGGAGGATGGTGCTTTCCTTGGCAGATAAATCCTGTTTCATTCTACCGCTCCAAAAATATTACATATAGGAGAGCACAGAATTCAGTAGACTAGGAGATGACTCCACGTAAAAAGAAAATAAGAGAAAGAAAGAAAGCAAAAAGCTTCATCAGGCTTACAACAAATAAGCCAGTATTAGATTGAACACAATTAGGTTTCATTAAGTGTCTGGCCTTTTCTAATCCCAGGTTAACAGTTTTTATTTCTTAAGTCTGGTTTAATACAACACATTCATGATGCTTCTAAAGAATTGGCCTAGGCAGGGTGGTGGCACCTTCCTTTAAGCAGTCAGATCTCTGTGAGTTCAAGGCCAGCCTTGTCTACACAGTGAGTAACACCCTGGAGAGAGAAGGAGTGGTGCCTAGACATGAGCCTGTGGGTCAAAAGAGCACACCCCCTTGCGTTTGAGTTGCTGTTTAGAGGTGGTCTTGATAGCTGGATTTCTGGCTTTTCTGATTTTAGGAAAGATATTTGTATTTGCCATTTGCCCTAGGAGACATTACATAGCTAACCAAAGGTCTGGAGAGATGACGGCTCAGCAGCGAAGAGAGCCCACTACTCTTACAGGGGACGTGAGTTCAGTTCCAGTGATCACAATAGGTGGCTCACAACACCTGTGACTACAACTCCAGGGGATTTGATACTGTGTTCTGGCCTCTGTGGGCACTTCACTCATGTGCACAAATCTAGATATATACACACACACACATACTTTTTAAAAATCATAACAAAAATATAATCCAAATCAAAGCCAGTAGAAAAATCTCCCAAGCCTCTTTATCTAGATACAATTACATACACACACACACACACACGTTTTATATATATATATATATATATATATATATATATATATATATATATAGTTTATATCTTAAAGTCATATCAGGAATATTTGAATAAGCTACATATCAAGAGCACTGACTGTTCTTGCAGAGGATATGGGTTCAATTCCCAGCACCCATATGGTAGCACACAATCCTCTGTATCTCCATTCTCATGTCATCTGATACCCTTGTGGCCTCCTTGGACACTGTGTACATGTGATGCTCAGGGGTACACACTGGCAAAACACTCATACACTAAAAATAAGTACTTTAAAAACAGAAAGCATGAAATGGTTAGGTTGAAACTGATGTTTGGTAACACAGGTTATAGGCAAAGCAGAACTGTGAACTCACAACAAGGCTCCAACAGCTTCGTTGCCAGCAGCACAGGCTGAAAGGTGGCTTTAATGACAGCTCCCAAGTAGTCAGCCACACTTAAGATTGATTGATCGATGGATAGGGAGAATGGCTTGGAGGCACAGGCTAGTTAGTTAAGGAAGAAGGTCCCCACAGCACTGTCTGAAGAGCAGGGGTTTTTGAGGCACCTCCAGCCACACAGGACACACCTGAGGCCTTACTGAGCACACAAACCCCTCCACCCCTGTTCGTCAGGCCTCCAGATGGGTCAGACACAGCATATTGCTGTACAAGATGCTCACAAGGTTTTCAGTGTGGGATGACCTGATGCCTGTCTGCTTTAGAGGGCAGTGTGGTGACCAGGGTCTTGTTCCAAACTCATATTGCAAAGGTCCTTGGAGATCCATTCAATGGGAAAGTCATCCATTTGTCTGTGTTACCATAGTAAAAATAGTTCAAAGCATCATTTGCTCCTATAAAAAAAAGTCTCCCTTGAAAGAGGCATTACTTATAAAAAGATCACCTTGTCCTGAGGAAACCAAATGTTGGAAGAGAAAATAAGGCCAGCAACCTTGCCAACATCTACCTCCACCTCTCCAGGCCTCACTCCCAGCAAGCATACCCTAACTGTCCAGTATGGAAGGCTTGAGTCCTGAAGGACTCATGAAAGGTAGACAGTGAAGGCCTAAAAGATGACATTTCCATGTGATGGAGAAATCCCCTAATGAATCCAAAACAAGGTCACCAATCACTGCCACCCCCATCCATGACAGCCTCCTCTGACATCTATAGACAGTCTTCACCTATGGAAGGTGCTGCCAAAACAGTATTTATCTAGGAGTTATAAAGGCCACCTCGGTCACAAAATCAATTTTATTTTCAGTGTAGCACTTACTTATATCTTTTGCAGCAGTAGGGCTTTGGGCATTCCAGGTAAAATGGCTTTACCACTGAGCTGCATCCCCAGCCTAATTATTTTTATGGTTTGTAAATCTGTTGGCCATCTCATCTGCTTTCAAAGCAACCTGGAAGATGGGGCTGGCTTTATTATCCCCACTTTACAGAAGGGAAAACAACTGGCCGTTGGGTACTACAGAAAAGGCACAAATGTTTGACATAAAAAATGAAATGGTTTATAATGAAATGAAATGGTTTATAATGTACGGAAGAATGTCTAGGTTTACTGGAGTTTGATGGCCGACAGGCGACCCTGACTAGAAATCACTTAGGTAGGTTTTCTGGCAGAAACAGGGTGAGGAGCTTGAGGCAAGCTCAGGTGGTGACCCACATAACCTGCCGTGACATCCTGAATTCTCTGGAGCTCCAAGTACTAACAACAAGGGGATGGGTGGCATTAAGGTTAATTAAGCTCTTACTACATACCAGACATTAGTCTGCAGGCATCAAGTCTATCCAGTAGCCCTCCTAACATTCCCATTTCACAGTGACGAAAAACAAGGCACAGGAAGGCGATCTACTGCCCACAACTTAACCTCTTGTTCCCTGGACAAATAGGAGTGCCATGCCCAGGAGGAGAACCCTGATGGCAGTCATCACAGGAACCTGGATCACATTTCGAAAAGTCACTATCTGGGCCGCATTCCCCACACTCTGTCCCCAGAAAGTGGATAAGTGTAGGGATCCAAGCCTCTATGGCAGCGCTAACAGCCAAGTCTGTCAGGCCAGCCTAGGCTTTTCTGGACCGTGTTTATTGATGAAATGCTGGCTGATTTGCCCGGAGCTGTCTAAGAAAAATCAGAGAGGAAAAAAGGCAGCTTCAGAGGAAATACTGTCAATTAAAGACAGGTGGGAGGCAGCCATTTGAGTAAAGGAACAGACCTAAGGGCTGTTTTTTTTTTTTTTTTCTTTCAAAGAGTGTTAAATAAAAAGAAATCCTCATTGGTGTAAATTAACCCCCCCATCCACATGCAATTTTTTTAAAAAGCTACTCCTTTTGAAACATTACAAGCCAGCTTTTATAGAGTGGTCAATCTTATGTTTATAATTTTTTTTTTCTCTCTCTCTCAAGGAAGCAGAGAAGCAGCTGCATAGAGCACTCAGGCAAGGAGAAAATTACAGCTTGTGTGCTGAGCGTGCAAAGGGACTGGGGGAGCACAGCTGTCAACAGCTGCCTGGAGGTGGGAGGCACTTGTGCCTCTCATTTTCACCGACTGAGCAACCTTGCCATCCTGACGCTTAACCACAAAGAAACCGAACAGCGAGTTCTGGAGTTTTCTATACCATCTCTCCTCAAAGCTCCACCTGAACCCCAGAGATAGAACTGGGATGTTGACCACAGGTGAGGTGACTTTCCACACCTGCACTCCTTGCTATTTAATGAGGCTGGTCCACCTAGGCTCTTTGCACTGTCTTTCCTCTCTCTGTAAAACGGGAAGAAGGATGTCTTCTTCATCAGGTGGGTGTACAAGCCAAATGAGTGAACAAATTAGGACTGCTTGGGAACACCAGGCAAGCACTTACCGGGTTCTATCTAGTAAATACAATTGGGGGGGGGGGAGTAGGTAAAAAGCCTGCAGGATTCCCAACACTTCCATGTTTCATGACAATATATTGTATTTGAAGTTTCACTTCACCCAAAAGGTAGTTTTTGCAAAAAGTAAGGAAATCTGCCCATAACTGTCCCTTCAGGCGAGGATGCAACTAGGGCGTCCCCTCCTGACACAGAGCAGGACTAGCCTTTCCAGGATAGAATTGAGGGGACCTGGGAACCCTCCTTCATCTTAGCTGTGACAGGCTCCTTCATCTTGGCTGTGACAGACTACCAGTATGTGCATATTTTGCAGAGGGGAGTTCCAAACTTCCCTCTGGGCACTATTGACCCTGGAGCAAGCATCTTACTTAACAGGGCTTTAATTATTAATAATTAATTAAAACTAGATTTTCATGAGCTCAGGATAGTCTCAAACTCGCTATGTAGCTGAGAATGGTATTGAAATTATGACCCTACTGCCTCTGCCTTCCCAGCGCTAGGGTCACAAGCCCTGGTTTACATGGTCCCGGGATCATTCCCAGGCTTGGTGCCTACTAGACAAGTACTTTTACTCACTGACCTGCCTCTTTACCGGGTTTTTTAAATGTTGAAGATATCAGGAAAGATTCCCAAGGCAGCATCAGTGGCCAGGGCACCTGGGTACTTCAGTCCACTCTGTCAAACATCACAGAACCCGCACCAGACAGATGAGAGTGGATACTGCACTTGGGAACACACACATCAAGGACAGACCAGTCACCCGAGCACACGTCTGCGAACTTCGCAGCGGGAAATCTCCCCTGCCACCCAGACACGCGGGGACGCGTCTCCCCTCCCCCACCCACCAATTCTGAGAAAACTGGTCACGCTCAGGTGTCACTTCTGCCTCCTCTGACAGAGACACCATGGCTTCCAGGGAAGCTCATTAACAAAACACTTAATCTGCATAAAAAGCCCAAATCCACCCCAATGCCTAGGAGAGCTTTAAGAGGAAAGTCAAGGGCGCGGGTGCGCAACGTGGGCTCCAGCCCCGGGGAAAAGAAAGGGGACTCAAGCCAGGGCCACCAGAGGGTCGTACTCAGACAACCCGCGCTCAGGCGGCTCCAGGGAAGCCCGGCTCCCCGACAGCCAGGTAGGCAGGAGGGCGTGGGCACCGGCGAGCTGACGCGTAGAGTAAAGTTCAAGCCGGATCTCACCGCCGGGCGGCCACCTCGCCAGGACTGTCCCCCGCTTCACAGTTCTCAGTGACTCCCGGTGGCTCTCATGCTCCCACCCACTTCAAACACCCCCCCCCTCTCTTCCCCTCTCCCAAGTGGACTCCGGAGCATCGTAGAGAGCAGTCTGGAGAGGGCCCGGGGACACCGGGTGTCGCCTACGTACCCAGAGCTAGCAGAGCGAGCTGTCCGGCGGCGGGGACCATCTTCTGAGCGCAGGGCGCTGCAGCCACCGCGCTCCCTGCGGTTGGCTAGTGGCCGCGCGCCGCCGCGGTGAGCGCGGGGAAAAAGGCGCAGGCTGCAGGGCCGGCCCCCCGGCGCGCGGGCGGAGGGACGACCGCGCCTCCCGGTGGCACTGGCCAGCACGCTGCCCGCGGCGGAAACGGGAAGGAGGTTCCCGCCACCTCTCCGCCCCTAGGCGATCCGGGCGCGGTGGACCACCCTCCGGTGATGGGGCGCCCCCGAGGGCTCAGGGGTGGGGACTGGGAGTCGGGGGCGGGGACCCGCGCCCCGATCGCGACAGCCAGTCACCACCCTGGGCCAAGGGCCAGGCAGGAAACGCCAGGCTACAGACACCTCCCCGCCATGCTCGTGCTCAGGGTCGCCGCCCGAGTTCCCTGAGCAGTAGCCGCGTCCAAGCTGTAGGCGGCGGAGAGGAGTCGCCCAGGATCTAGTCACCTGCGCCAGGGGCTGCTCCAAGACATTCCCGAGCAGGAGCCTGGAGACCTTAGTCAGTCACCCGGCAGGGCCTGACCCAAGAAAAGCGCTGCCTTCATAGTCAGCCAAACACTCAATCAAACTCGGATGCCCACCTATGCCCCCTTCCTTGCTGGTTCTGGGACGCCTGCATCAACCAGAGGCAAAGCCACCCTGCGTCCCAAGATACAGCGTGAAGATTAGGAACTCTGTCTTCCATGAACTTAATCACGCGTCAACCCCCACTGTCCCACTGTTTCAGGGGTGCGGGAGCCGGCACAAAAGCTGGCTAACGTGGAGTTAAGTACAGGGCAAAGGAGGGTGGGGGTCAGATTGCTGTCGCTTTTAGGGTTTGTGGCTTTGAGTTGACCTCTGATTACTGGACAAGAGAGGAGAACACAAGAAGGGTCTTTTCTGGGTGGAGAAAGGATGACTCATGCGTGTTTGGGAGACCATTCATGGGGAACAGTACCCCAAAGAGACTAGCCATAGTTGTCAGACTGACCCCCTCCTGCTTCCTACAGCCTAGCTGCTCTAGAGAGGTCTCGCTCTCCTTGGGGATGGAGCCTCGGTGGTAGGTTTTGTTGGCTTTGGGATTCTCTTGCTGTCTCCTTAACTGGATGCTCAAAGTCTCAGATTTCAAAATTCCAGTTTATTCCAAAAGGAGGCCTAAGCCATTGGACTCAACGTGTGGCTACTGCACTAATTATCTTTCTGTTGCTGTGGCAAATGCATGCGATAGGGAACTTAAAACGAGAGATTTTGGTTCTAGTTCATCACTTGCCACTATAGCTTCAGGTCTGAAGAGGAAAGACATCATAGTAGGGAGCATATGGCAGCTCAAAAGCAAGGAAGGGGGTCCCAATATCCCTTTCATGGGTACATTCCCATTGACCTAACTTTCTCCAATAGGGCCCATCTATTGAAGTTTCCACAATCTCTCACTAGCGCCGCCCACTGGGGGCCCAAGCAAACAACAAATGAGTTTTTATGAAAAGAGGTGTTAAATCAAGCATCTGTTTTGTTTTATTTTACTTAATTGATTGGTTTTTTTTTTCCTTTGGAGACAGGGTCTCATTGTGTTGCCCTGTCTGGACTTGAACTCACAGAGATGTACCTGCTTCTGCCTCTGAAGTACTGAGATTAAAGGCCTACACAGCTATACCCAGTTTCAAGTGCCTCTTTTGGAAAACAAAACAGATTTGCATAAGTGTTTTGACTGTATATACATGTGTGTAATACATGCATGTCTGTCTGTCATCTGATACCCTGAAACTGGAGTTACAGATGCTTATGCACTACCATGTGTGGGGAACTAAACCCAGAATCTCTGCAAGCATAACAAGTGCTCTTAACTACTGAGCCATCTCTCCAGTCTCACCAAAAGAGGTTGGGGTGGGGGAGGCATTTAGGCATTTAATATCTTAACTATAAATATGGGCTGTTTCATTAGAAAAAGGTGCTTTGAAAGGGGTGTGAATTTGTACAGAAAACCATCCCTTTCCTACACTGACTAGACAATAGTGTGCTTCCTTCATCCCTTTATGCTGTGACTGGTAAGGGTCTCCTGTCAGTTATTCCCTCCACCCATTGCACCGATCCTTGTTATAGCCTTCACACAGGGGCTCGTTTCCTTCAGCTTGACCTGGACCTGCCCTGGGGCTCACCTGATTTTATTTTATTTTAATTTTTTGGTTACAAGAGGCAAAGAATCAGGGCAAGGGAATGGCTGTGTCCTTCCTGGAACACATGCAGAGCAGCAAAGGCTGTGGTTGGCTGCCAGCTGTCTGGGAATTGGACCTGGTCCCCTGCCCACTGCCCACACACTGTTGGGGCTGGCAGAATCAAGCAAGTAGGCTGGTCCCCTGAAGAGCTGGAAAACATTTTTAATCAAAGGATAATTTGTGGGGCTGCAGAGAGCACTTTTCCTCCCCAGAGGACCAGAGTTCAATTCCCAGTACCCACACAGTGGTTCAAAACAATCCATAACTCCAGTTTTAGGGGATCCAATACCCTCTGCTGACCTCTGTGGGCACTAGCATGCACGTGGTATATGTACATAAATGCAGGCAAAACACAATGCCATAAAATGAATAAATATAATTTTAAAAACTTTCTTTAAAAGAATAAAAAGATGATTTGCCAATTTTCAAACTTGAAAACTCCAAGTGCATTCTTTCTGTTTTACTCCCACCCTTCCTTTCTCCTCTTCTTCTCTTTCCCTCTCTGTCTTTCTTTTCTGGGGCAGGGTCTTGTTACATAGCTGAGAGTTTTCAATTTTTCTGCCCAAGCCTCTTCAGTGCTGGGGCAACAGAAGCCATGCCTGGCTTAGAGTACTCTCTAATACTTGAAAATCACTCATCATTCCCCCAAGATTTTCTTGAGCTGGTGCAATGAGGTTTTAGACCATTCCAGTTCATTCTCTCTCTCTCTCTCTCTCTCTCTCTCTCTCTCTCTCTCTCTCTCTCTTTCTCTCTGTGTGTGTGTGATATCCTGTTGTGTGTATGAATGTTTGCATGTGTGTGTTTGTGCACATTTGTGCATGTATGCAGAGGCCAGAGGTTAAATCATTATCTGCTGTCCTTCTACCTCATTTGTTCATTGAGGTAAGGTCTTTTAATCAAACCAAGAACTCACTGATTGGGCTACTCTGCTAGCCAGCTTGCTCTTGGGATCTCCTCCTCTGCCTCCCAAGGTTGGAATTTCAGGTAGGCTTTCAAACCACCCAGTGTTTATGTGGACTCTGGGGCTCTGAACTCCAGCTGTCATGCTTGTGTGGCAAGTACTTTAACCATCTCCCCAGGCTTCTTCCCGTATATTTTTGTGAGTAATCAGGTTTGGGAAGCAAATGACAAAAGTGGTGTTGGAAACAAACTTTGTTCCAAAGGTTTTCTGCTCCACTGCCTCAGTTTCCCACATTTTAGTGAATATAATACTTAACTTATTGGGCTGTAGGAGAATTAGGTGCCAGAATTTGTCTGCTTAACCATTTCATATGAACAAAGCTAGTTATTAAAGTTCCCCTGTGAGCTCGCCACCCCATTCCATGTTCCCTACTCTTCCCTTGTTTAATCATTCCATGCTAATTTCCTTGTTCATGAGTGCACATACATGCATGCACACCTTTACAAATACACACATGTACACCTGCATGCACACACATACATACTCCTGTTTCAGCTATACAAAATTCATTGTTCTCTGAGCTTCGTGAATCCCAGTGGTGTCTTTGAGACTGCAAGGAGACTCAGTGCCCTGCTCCTGCAGACCCTACACCTATCCCATGCATCCTCAAGGCTCCATTCCCATGTGCACACAGAGCCCTCATTACAGGAATACACCCTGGATGGAGCAAGAGTGATTCACTTTGCAGAGCCAATCATGTCTGTCCCTGAGCAAACAAAAGAACATTGGTAGGGCTGGGGCAGAGGCCACCAAGTCTAGGAGGCTTCTATCCAAATTCTGAAGTCATGAGGAAGGGGTCCTTTCCCCCACCCTCCTCCAGACTCCCCTCATTCTTGGTTATGGGGCAATCACAGGCCCCGTGCTTTTTGGGCCTAGCTTTGAGTGAACAAACCTGATGCTTCTAAATGGTCACAAGGAGGAAATATAGCTGTGGATGTGAGAGGAAAGATAGCTCCCATGTGCCTGTGTCAGAGCCAGTGACCCTTGCTGGCTTCAGCTTGTGCACGACCTTCCCTTGGGAAGAGACACATCAAAAGGGGAAAGGGGGTGACAGAGGCACCCACCAGACGTCAAAGGTCAGAAGCCATTGGTCATGAGGGACCCTTTTGGAGGACTCGAGAACTGAATTTTGGTAGAATGAGAAGATTCTATCTCAACAAGGGATTTAGAGAGAAAAATGGTTGCAATGTGATGAATTGTCTAACTTTCAGGCCCACAGAGGTCTCAGCTGTCAGTGTGCCCAACTTTAGGGGAGGTCAAATAAGAGGAACTCATGCTGGGTTCATTTTGAGTCTTACTTGCCTGGGTCAGGGAGACCTCTTCCCTTTCGTGCATCTGGGTGATCTTCATTGCCCATGCTATTAAGAACTGGTGTGGCTCTTGCTTCCTGCCTCACACTTGATGATCAGGCTGACCTCAGATGTGGATGCTGAACATGTGAATTACTGCAAATCCCAAAGCATGGGTTGGAAGCTTGGGTGAAAACTGGTCAAGGTACTGGGTTGGATGCTCTAGAGTTCTGGAACACCAATGGCTGCCACAGCAGAGGCATTGTCATCCAACACAGCTTGGGAACTTCCTAGGTACCTGGATATAGTGCAGGTGACCTACTCTGGTACATTATGTGGCAGACACCACTTCTCTCCAAGCATGCACAAAGGTAGAATAATTCACTGGACAGCCAGTTCCAGGTCCATTCTCTTTGCTGCCCTCCCCTAGTAGTTTTGACTACACCATCACACCTTTCTGGAGACTGAGAAGATGACGTGTGGAACTCTTACACAGTTCCTATAGGAAAGTCCCAAATCCAGTGTCCAGAAACCCTTAAGCAGACTCAGCTAAGGATACTGTCAGAAACAGCGATGTTCAGAAGTAAGACGGGAGGACAGAGGAAAAATAAAGAGGATGGGGGAGATGGCTTAGTTGGAAAAGCACTTGCTATGCAAGTATGAATATCCAAAACCCATCTCTAGAACACACACACACACACACACACACACACACACACACACACACACACACACCCCTAAAGAATAAAGAAAAGAGAAATCAAGGCAAATGGGACTTACTAGTTTACTTTTCAATTATGGATCCAACTGCCTAATACACTCAATACATTCTCCCCAAGGTCAGAGGAAAGGGGAAATGGAAAGCAGGACAGGTAAGACAGAAGACAGAGAAAGACAAAGATAGTCAAAATATTTTCAGGATGCTCAGGACTACAGCAGAAGTTGATAGAGGAGAATCTGGTCTCTATCCCAAACCAGAGAAAATGGGAAGGAGGGGAGAGTTGTACCCCACAGGTCTATGAGAGATGGAGTTCTTGTTCAAGGAGATTCTACAAACACAAGGACATATCTACACTCTGTGACAGGCAAGTGTGCCTTCACAGTCAACTTCCAAACTCCATGAGGAGTATGAGGGACAGATGACAGAGTGGGAGCCTGTGGCACTGACCAAAACAGAGAGAGGAGGGGACCCACTGTCACATTAGACACCAGTGCCCTTAAGGGCAGCTGGAGAAGGCTTGGCAGTTTTTCAGTTCATGATGAGAGCAGTGCTGCAGGGAGCCCAGGAATGTTTGGAGTTACAGTGGTGGAAGTCTGTGCAGGCAACAACCCCTCCACTGTGCTCTCTCATCTTAGTGACACAGCTTTTGCTTCAAGCCTGTTGTATCCCAGTCACCTGAGTTTGGACAAGCTCTTCTGCTCTGTAGGGAGCTGGGGGGAAGAAGAATCAGGGCGCTTCCAAATAAAACTTATTGCACTGATGTCTGTCAGATAAATGCCAAAGACCACAAAGTCATTGCCATGGAATTTTGAGAGGAAATGTCTGTTACACAAAATTCAATTTCTTATCAAGATAGTTCAGATAAGACACTATAAAAGTGTCAACCACCTGTGCACCGCCCTGACTGAAAAACATTCCGCAGAAAATACCCCAGCCAAGAAAACAAAACAGACTGAATAACGTGGAAGAAATTAATGAAAAAGTTGATGAATGATGGCAGGCGTGAACCTGGTATTGATCTCACATTTTTAATGTCTATAGTGCCCACTATTGTTGCCAGTAGCATGGATGGTTCCTTTCCCATAAGAATGGCAGCAAGCCACAAGATGAAACAGGACAATCCCTTGATTGCTGCTATTGATTGGCTTAGGGGTAGGCACATTAATAAGCCTGGCCATCAAAATATCAGGGGGTCTCGTGAAGCTTCTGGGAAAGGAATATTCCTTTTGATAAAAAGAGTATTGAGGTGGCCTTTTCTCCTTTCCTGTTTGTGGATGAAATATCTGCAGCTTCAGCATCCATTTTGTGGCAATGAGGAAAAGAATGTTAGATTTCTGGTGGAGGATGGATTCAAGAGGGTACTGAGCAAGACTGCTGGGGATTAGTAACATTGTGAACAGATAGAGAGACAATAGAATGGCAGGGGCTTTAAAAGAGTTCAGGTCACATCACCAAGACAGACAGTGTGGCGGGGTCTCTGAAGAAAGAGATCAGAGCCCATTCAGTGGCAGAAGTGGGAGCCTGTTCTTACAACTCATGAGGATGGGGGAAATTTTACTACTAGGACCTCTGATTCCCAGGCTGGAGGCAGGGAAATAGCAGCAAGCACAAAGTGTGGCCTCTGAAGATTTTTTATTGTAAAATCATCTCCCCAGGGCTCAAACACAATGTCTCAGTAAGGTGCCTGTGAAAGCACCTGAGAGGAGCCTAGATTCTAACATTACATTTTTACTACCAAGTGAATGTGAGCACTGGGCATTGAATTGCTATAAGTCATCCCTGCGTCTTCTCTTGGCTACTAGTATGTGTGTGTGCGCATGCGTGTGTGTTTGTGTGTGTAGGGCAGTGTAAATGCATGTGTATCCATACATGTGGGGGCCCCTTGAGTGTCTTTCTCAATCTTCCTTCACCTTAGTTTTTGAGCCAAGGTCTCCCATTAAACCTGGACCTTACCAAATCTGCTGGACTGACTGTTTGACCAGTGAGCTCCAGACATCCTACTGTGTTCATCTTCTCATTGCTGGGCCAATACCACCATGCCTGACTTTCTATGTTGGTACTGGGAATTCAACTGAGGTCCTCATGTTTTCAAGATGAGTATTTTACCTACTAAGCTACCTCCCCAGTCTATTCTTGCCATCCTTTTTGTGTGGTAAAACTGTATAATTAAATGTCCTTGAAGTCTGAGATGATGAAGAAAACTTTCAAAAGAAAATTCACAATAAGCCATGTGTGGTGGCACACAGCTGGATTCTCAGGACATGTAGCCTCCCATGAGTTTGAGGTCTGCCCAGAGTCTGTAGTGTTGGAATTAAATCTAGGGTTTCATGCATATCAGACAAGGACTCTACTAACTGAACTACAGCCCCAGTCCCTAGGTCTCTTTTTCTAAATTTAGTTTAGTATTATTGTGTCCATGTGTGCATGTGTGATCATGGAGTTCAAAGGGCAACTTTGTGGTGTTGGCTCTCTCCTTACATCTTTATGTGGGCTCAGGTGATCAGGCTTTTGCAACAAGCACTTTGACTCTTTGAACCAGCTCACAAACCCCACTTCTCCTTTTAACAGGCAAAATCTCTTCAGAAGATTTTTAAGAAGCATGCCTAGTAAAAATCATAATAGGCAAAAACAGACACTAATAAACTCATCATGGGGGACATGGGAATCAGAGACAAGCCCCTCACTGCTGAACTTAGTCCTCAACTGATCCATGCAGTTGTGCTGTAGGATCAAACCTGCCAGCCTCGGAGCTTCAGGAAATGGTAAAACATCAGTTTCAAAGGTCTGATTCTCAATGTGGCTTACACACATAACAAACGAGCGACAGACTGAAGTTCCAGGGTGCCTCACTATCAGGAACCCCTCAAAGGGATGGAAACAGTAAAGATACCATGAAGTTGAGTAATACAATTCCATTAAATTAATACACACAAGTCAAACCTTTTTATTCTGTAAATCCAAGATTCAAGAGAAGTGAAGAGTAAAGATGAGTAAAGATGCTTGCTGTTCAGTCTGCTGATGTGAGTTCAATCCCTGGGACCCACATGCTGGAAGGAGTTTTCTGCTGATCCCACTTGTCTATAGGTACCTGAACATGAGGACAGCATATGTATCCTGCATACACAGACTTATAAATAAATGAATAATAAAATAAAATCAGAGACTAAACTTGACATTATCTCTAGAACCACTGAACAAGTTCTTAGTTAATGAGACATTAGATACATCACTTAGGACACATTTTTTATCTTAAAACACTGGGAGTAGTTGTGCATGGTAGAGGTCAACACTGATGCTGACTTAGCCACTGTTACATGATGTTTTCCAAATAAGTTGATTTGCCGATGACACCCTTTCTCTGAATCTATCTTCCTTCTTTTCTCCACTGATTTGAAATAATGCCTTCATCACACTGTCACCCCTCCATTCGCAGTTTGTTTGCTTATTTTTTTTTAAATTCACTCCAGCCTCCCACTGTTTTAATTCCATAATTTGGTTACAGTTATTTTTTTTCCAATGAAAGACTTTTTCTAATTAGCACTCCAACAGTGGTCCAGATTCATACCATTTGTTAATTCTTTGGGTCATCCACATTGTGTTAATTTGATGGGAGATGTCATCCTGTATATGTTTCTCATACTGGTTAATGAATAAAGCACTGCTGGCCAATAGGAAAGGAAGATAGGAGGGACTAGGAGACAAGGAGGAAATAGGAAGTAGGAAGGAGGAGTCAGGATGGAGAGCCTGGAGAGAACAGAACCGCCATCCCTGCGCTTTCGGTAAGACCACGTGGAAATACATAGAAATGTATTAATAATTAAGACAGAGCTAGCAGATAAGAAACTACTAACTGGCCAACAGGATTATATCAAATACAGAGTCTCTGTGCATTATTTGGGGCTGGCGCAGAGGGACAAACCAGGCAGTGGGCGGAAAAAACTTACTCCTTACATTAATTAGTCTTAATTATCAACTTCACGGAAGTTAGACTTATCTGAGATGGGAGTCTCAATGAGGGATTGTCTAGTTTAGGTTGGTCTCTGGGCTTGTCTGTAGGGGACTGTCTTGATTACATTGAGATGCACACCCGTCCACTATGGGTGACACCATCCCCTACATAGGAGATCCTGGACTGAGCTGAGTAGGTAGGAGAAAATGAGCATGCATATCAGCTTGCAAGTATTTGTTGTTCTTTTCTCTGATGTCATGTGATCAGCTGCTTCTGATGCCTTGGCTTGGTTGCCACAATGGACTGCCTAGAACTGTAAATCTTTCTCCTTTAAGTTGTTTTTTGTCAGAGTGTTTTTATCACAGAAGTAAAAGGGAAGTTATGACACACATCCTGGAAAATATGGAAGTCTATGGACTGTCTTCCTTGTATTTAGATATGTGTCTCCATCTCTACACAAATACAGATTGTTTTTATCAGTGCTAAAAGGCTCTTTGAAGCTTATAGTGACAACCCTTAAAAAAGATATGCCCATCCATATTTACCCCAGAACATTTACTTTTCTTATACAGGCTAGAGGGTCAAGTTTCACTATGTGACCCAGTGTGGTCTTGAACTCACACTGTAGACCAGACTGGCCTCAGTCCTCTGACCTCAGCCTCCTGGGTGAGGGAGTATTTTATTCCTTAGTATAACTGAAATTAATTTCAGTGATTATTTATGATACATATATGAAAAATGTACCTTGTAGCTGCATTCTGTCCCTTTCCACAAGAGTGTTAATGTATGCATATGGACAAACAGCAGGACAGAGTGAATGTCTAACTTCTTCCTTTTGGTTTTCCTTGTTTAATTTTCTATAGCAAGCATCTCCTGCTTTTGCAAGGATTTTTGTTCCAAAAGGAAGGATGGTGAGGGCCATGGGTAGGTTTGGGTTCCAGGGAGTGGCAGGGGAGTGTTTCTTCTTTTGTAGACTTTCAGATGGTCCTGAGCTTGAGGACAAGCTAAGCTTGGATGTCAGCTGTTGGCATTGCTGCCACAGAAGGGCAGGGATCCGAGGCTGATGAGGCCTCCTCTGCCCTGCACACAGGCACCTCAGTGTGAGCAGGGGCTGGGATGGCTGAGCAGGCTCAGCGCTGGAACAGGAGCTCTGTTTCTGCCAGTGTCCAGCACAAAGGACAGAGGTCTCTTGTTTACTTTGGATTAAAAATGTTAAAATGAAAGACAGAAAAAACGTTTGATTTTCTCTTTTTTGTTTCCTTAACAAATTGTCATGAGTTGGGAATGTTTTTGGCATCTTATGCAAATAAAACTCAATCAACCCTGATGGCTAAGGAAGCCTTAAAGAGCCTCTCTTGTTTACAGTTTGCTTTAGATTTAAGACTTAAAAGTAAAAAGGACTGAAGAGGCCCCTGAATTGTTCATTCATTTCCCAGGAAGTGGGGCATTTATTCCCAGCTCATTGGTTAGCTGGGCCAAGTGACATTTGACCTTTTGCAATAAGCTCTGTGTAGGCTGAAGCAACACATTATTATGGTCACCCCTCATGCTCCCTTCCTGTCTCCAGTCCAGTCTCTCATACACTGAGATACATGTTGTCAATCAAACACCCTCTTAGAAAACTGGGCCTACTATGGGACACTTTAGACACAGAAGTCCATAAATCACGAAGGCCTAGGTGGTCGTAGGTTGAAAGACTGCCTGAGACTCAGGGGAATGAATCCTTGAAGACCTCTGTATCATGATCCATACTATGTGAATGGGAGCCTGGGGTGAGACCATAGGTCTGCACTAATGGCCAGGGCAATGTTCTGAACCCTTCTTATTGGCAGTTCAATGTAAAATGGGGGCCACTGTATTATTCCACACAGAATCCCTGTGAAGATTACACAGGATGGTGGGAGTCAAAGGTTCTAAGTCTGTGTCTGTTACAGCAAACAGTGCATGGTGACTGGCTTACTGGCCACCATCTGTCATCACCATGGAGTGCTTCATTGGGAAGATGGGCTAGCCACATATAGGCCTAGAAGAGAGCTCACCCAGCAGAGCCTTCTGTCTTGTGCTGGCTTGTTCTTAAGTTACTCTCATGACATCAGAGATGTCTGTGGGGGTTAGAAATAGAAGTGTTGGGCATGGGTCTTAGTCCTCCATGCCTGATACTTCCCAGCTTCTGATACTCCTAGAGTGTTTAGTGAGATGTGGCTACCTGTGATGAGAGATGGATGGATGCCCTTGGTGGTGGTGGGGAGCATAACATACTTATCAATGGGCATTAAAAGGCAGAATCGAGACATTAATTTAGGTTCATTGTGTTCTTTTCTGATGCTGAACTCATCACAGACAATAATAAGTGGAGGGGCAGGTTTCTCAGAGTGGAAGCTAATTCCATGTGTGCATTTGGCTGGATGAAGGTCTGTCTAGGGAGCTGCTGTGATGCTCAGTATTGTCAGCCAGATAAATCTGCAATCACTTTGCGAGGTGGGCTTCTGGGCTTCCCTGTGGGGAATTATCTTGTATTAAAAGAGGTAGGAAGACCCACCTACTGTGGGTGGAAGCTGACAGGGATCCTGGGCTATACAAAATGAGAAGGGGAGGTGGGCAGCAACAGGCATCATTACTCTGCTTCCTGAGTATAGATGCAATATGACCAGTTGCTTCAGGTTCCTGCTGCATTGACTTTCCTTCATGATGGATTGTACCCTTGCATTGTGAGCTGATTTAAACCCTTCCTTTCTTAAGTTGCCTTTATATTTTATCTGAACAACATAAAAAGAAACTAAGGCACCTGGTAAAGCAGTTGAGGAATTACACACATGTGTGTGCTGGAACGGTGTTTCTTGAAGAGTACAGATTTGAACAGGGGAAAGTAAGTTAAGATCAACCTTAGCAGTATGAATGAAATTAATCCAGTTCTCCAAAGGTCTGTATAGAGTAAAAAATGGTAGAAGATGCTGAGATGTAGCTCAGTTGGTAGAGCACTTGACTAGCTTGCAGGAAGCCTGTGTTTAATTAGCTCCACCATATAAACTAGGTGTGGTGCTGCACACCTGTAATTTTAGCACTGGGTAGGTAGATGCAGGAGGATCAGAAGTTCCAGGTTATCCTTGACTGATTAGTGAGTTTGAAGCCAGTGTAGGCTACATGAGTTCTTGTCTCAAAAACAAAGACAACTATCTGAAGCAATGGCTCAGAGGTTAAGAGGGCTTGTTGCTCTTGCAGAGGCTCTGAGTTTGGATCCCAGCACCCTCATGGCAATTCATGACCATCTGTAACTCTACTTTTAGGCTATCAAGTGCCCTCTTCTGGCCTCCATGGACACTGCATGCACATGGTGCACTGACATACACATTTCCTGTAAACAAGCAAATACACAATAAAAGGAGAAAGGATTGCCCCCATGTAAGCTGGGCACTCAGCTGGGCACTCAGATCTCATCCTTGAACCTTTCTACTCCTGGTTCGCAGGTCTTCCAGCTTGAAGAGGGAGTCCACCTGAAGTTCCCAGGTCTTTGGGTCAGACCAGAACTTAGCTCTTATTACTATTTTTTCCCCTGTTTCTTGGGCCTCTCAGTTCCACTCAGATGACACCACTGGCGCTCTAGGACTGGCACGTCTCAGTTTCCATGGTGGTGATACATGCATTTAATTGGCTACAACTACAGTGACTTTTTGATGTCTTCTTCTTTTCCTCCTCCTCCTCTTCTCCCTCTCCTGTTCCTTCTTCTTCTATGAAAAGACTATTTTTAATTGTATATAGATTGTGTGTGTGTGTACATACAAGTGAGTACAGTGCTCAAGGAGGCCAGAAAGGAGGCAAATCCCCTGACGCTGGAGTTACAGGTTGTTGTGAGATGCCTATCATAGGTGATGGGTACCAAACTCAGGTCCTATGGAAGAACATTTCATGTTCCTAACTGCTGAACCATCTCTCCAGTCACTTGAGTTCTTATGTGTGTGTGTGTGTTTACAAAGAGCTTCTGAAGGCTCGCTGCCCTCATGTGATCTCACATCAGTGCAATAGGGAGATGCCATTGTGATCCCCATTTTAAAGATGTGAATCCTGGAGTTGATCGGTGAGTTGTCTATGGTCCCACAGCTGCAAAGTGTCAGTGAGATTGTATTCCTGGGACTACAGGGATTATTCAGGATAGGTTCAGGACACATCTGACCCTCATGTCATACTTGCCTCAGACTCATCAAAGGTGTCTGCTTAGGGGAGGGTCATCACCAGGATGAGAAGAACAGACACCATCTTTGGTATTATGTCTCAGCCTTCTGGGCTCCTGCAGCAGCAGATGAGCTTGCTGCATTGTATTCTTTCTGCAAATGAGAAGAAACCCCATCTTTCTCAGATGACAGCAGACAGGGGGCACGGCCACAGCCTAATGGAAATGTTGGGGGAGACAAGTTAGCCAGGCATAGTGGCTCCCACCTATGATCCGGCATTCAGGAAGCAGGAAAAGCAATGGAACAGGCTTAGATGGATTGGAGCTTGGGAAAAGCTGTAATAGACGCACTGTGAAGGTTGTAAACCATGTCAAGTGTGTTGTATAATTTGTGAGTTTCAAGCTTGTGATGTGATGCAAGTTTCCCATTTTAAAAAGTGGTGTGCATGTACATGTGTGTTAATGTATTTGTATGCATGTCAGCATGTGCATGAACAAGTGTGCATTGCTTATGTATGTACATACATGTGTTTATACTTTTGTCTATGTGTATGCATGTATGTAGGAGGCACAGAGGCCTTTGTGCTCACAGATAAACACAAGGGAAACTGGAATGTTAAGCATACAAGGTTGTTCCTTCAAGGGAAGGAATGCAATACCTGTTATCCACCCAGAATGCTAGGAGTGGACATGTTCACTAATATGGAGTCCTTTGTATTATCTGTGTGGCCAGAGATGTTTCTTGCACCAAACCCTTCCCAAGACCCTTATCATAAGCTTGTTTTTCTCCATCAGTGAATAGAATCTATATTTATGGACTTTACAAAGAGTTTCAATGTAGACACAGCTGAACTGTATTTAGTTTACTTTGTTCCTCAAGGAGATTTATGTATGCTTTATTGTGCACACAAGATTGAGTTAATTGCCACCAGGAAAGTTTTCACTAAATTGTGCTGTGCTTAAATGTGTCTAAAATAAACTGCTCAGAGTCAGACTCTTGAAGTTTGAATCTGCTGCTAAGTTTTGTTGAACCAAACTACCTTCTTGCCTCCTACGGATCATCTACCTATAGGGCTGAATGTGTGTACATGTGTGCATGTGTATGCATATACATGCACCTGTTTGTGTTGGTCCTCAGGAGCCTTCTACCTTGTTTTTGAGTCAAGATCTTTTAGTGCAATCTGGGGCTTACCAAGTAGGCTAGACTGGCTGGCTAGCAAGCCCCAAAATCCATCTGTCTCTATCTCCCCAGTGCTGGGGTTCCAAGAGCTCAGCATGGTACCTCACTTTAATGTGGGTTCCAAGACTCTGAACTCAGGTCCCTCTGAACATGAAGAAAGCATCTTACCAATTCAATTATCTTTCCTGCCCCAAGTTTTATGTTTGTTTTGTATTCTTATTATGAAAATAAATTTGGTTTCACCCACATCTTATTTTAAAAACTTGGAGGAGGAGGGAGAGAAGTGGGAGTGGAGAGGAGGAAGGAGTGACGGAGTGGTCAGGATGGTTTTCCTGTAACCATGACAAGGGAAAGAGGTAAGAGCAGGGCTGGGTAGCACTGGTGACTAAGCGATGAGGAATGGGGAGAATCCTGGAAGGTTCTCTGTGTGCTTACCAATGGATGGCAACACTGGGCATGTTCTTGCACACTCAGTGTTGGTGACTGGTTTGAAAAAAATCTAAAAATTGTGAAACATGCTTAATGATTTACTTTTGGTTTCAGTCTGAACCACACAGAGTTTTATCTGACTTCATGTTGTTGTTGGGGTACTCACTGACATCAGTCTCTCTTGCTAGGTCCTTTTGGCCTTTCAAGCATCCTGAGCTGTTAAAGAATCCCTTGAGGCCATGGGGTTGAGGGCTTCATAGGTAGAAGACAACTGTGGCTGGAAGCACATAGAAAGGTTCTCATCCTGGGGTCTCAACTGCACAGCGTCATTCTCCTTGTAGAGACGAGACCCCAGATGTTCAGCAGCATATACACTGTGAAGTTCAGACTTGAAGCCTGAAAACCAGATCCTTCAGTGTGGGGGGTTATCACGGTTTAATAAGGCTGAATTCAGGGAGAAATAACTTACAACCTAGGCAGATGAACACCAGCAGATTCCACTGGATGCTCTCCTCTCCGCATCCCATCCAGCGCCTCCTCAGACCTAGTTCCATAGGTCACATCCACCCTTGGCCCCACCCCTAATGGGCGTGTCAGCGCCACAGAAGCAGACAAAGTGAATATCTCACTGGGTGGGGGACACTGTGGCTACGCTTGGGAGGGAGGGAGAGGACCTCCTGAAGCACATACAGTAAGAATAATAGTGTGGGCAAGGGCCATAGTGAAAACCACACAGCCAGAGAAAAAGGGCCTGCTCTACTGCGTGGATCATATTAACCCAAGGATAATACTGACCACCTGACCGAACTCTATCATGCACAGGAAGACACAGCATTGAAAACATAAAATAAAACAGTAAGAAAAGCTCTTTTGTTTTAACCCAGCCTCTAGTTGCTGTGGTCCTGTGTCTTGGGAGTTCAGCCCCATCCCTGGTGTTCTGCTAGAGTAACTTGACTGATTAAATGGTTTTACAAAAATACACTGAGGAACAAGCCTTGAGAGATAAATGACTGAGATTAGAGTCTCCACCAAGGAGAGAAAGTCCTGAGTAGAGTTCTACTGATGGAACAAACAGGAGCCATGTTCTGAAATCTAAAGCAAACATGACCACTCAACCAGAGATGGGAGAGGTGTCTCTGCACACTGAAGTCAATACAGGGGCATCTGGTACAATACCCTCTGTGGGTGACAAGGTAAGGACCTTCTCAATGATTTGAACTCTTGCCTGACTCAGATTTCCAACATGTTACCTCTCCTAATGCCAGATCTAAATATACATATACATATAGACAAGATTGTCAATGTGGTGGGAGGGGTTAAGAGTGCTTACTGCACAATCAGGACGACCAAAGTTTGGATCCATGCACCCATGTAAGAAGCTGTGCATCCTGGAAATTCCTCTAGCTCTAAGGAATCCACAGCCCTCTTGTGGTCTCTGAGTACACATAGGCAGATGTATACACACACACACACACACACACACACACACACATTCAACTCACATAATAAATGACTGACTGAATAAATACAAATTTCGGCCATCACAAATAAATGACTTCTGTTCTTAAAGGTCAGTTGCCTAGGAATCTCTCAGTCTCTCCAACTTTCTTCACAAAAATAAAGATGAGAAGAAGGGAAATGTGGTGGCTCATGCCCATAACCTCAGCACTCCCAAGGCTGAGCCAGTGGGACTGGGAGTGCAAACTTATGTTCAGTTGTATGGTGAGTTTGATACATGAGACACCATGTCAAATATACAAGAAAAAAAATGGAATAAGAACTCAGGAAACACTAGAAAATTCGAACCCATGGATGGCCTAACTGGGTTCTCACAAGCATATTTACAGGTACAGGTGGGACACATCAGATTGTTAAAAACTTATCCTGTTCATGCCTCATATAATAGAGGTCAGGGGAAAGCAAGGTGCTGCTGGTTGTTACTACAGACCCAGGGATCCAAGACACAGACAAATTGGAACCCCAGGTAGGAACAGCATCCCCATCATCCTGCCTTTCATGGGTAGTAATGTTACATCTGATTGGTGCAGAATCACTAGGAAATAAAGTCAGAAAGTGTGTGTATAGGGGAAAGGCAGATGGGAGGAGAACCAGCAATTTTGTGCTGTACTCTGGGATGTGTGGTATTTGTAAGTTAAACGCCACAGGCCAGGGTGGGGCAGAGAAGATCCCAAATGGTAACACACTAGCAGTTTCAGGTGTGCAGATGACTCTGACACCTTGGGTCAGAGGAACAGAGAACCAGGCAGGGAATGTGCCACCTAAGTAGAGTTAGCTACATGACTGTTGTCAGTTACAAAATTGGCCTGCATTCATGTATGCCTACTCAGACAGTGGATTAGCAAATGGGATGTAGAAAATTCAACAAGATGTAGAAACAATTAGGAATAATAAAAGACTTTAGTGAGGCTAATTATTTTCTTAAAGATTTATTCTGCTCTTAAGTGTGTGTGTGTGTGTGTGTGTGTGTGTGTGTGTGTGTGTGTGTGTTTACGTATGTATGCAAGTGCCCAAAGTGGCCAGAAGAAGGCATCAGATCCTTTGAAGCTTGGGTTGCAGACAGCTATGAGCTTCTTGATATGGGTCCTGGGCACTGAACACAGGTCCTCTGAAAGAGAAGCAAATGCTTTCAATTCTGAACCCTTTTCCCAGACCTTAGTGAGGTTAATTAGTTTCTATGAATTATCAGTAAATATTTTAAATGAAGTAAAAATACTGTAAGGAGTAAGGTTTTTCCTCCTCCCGCTGGTCTTGTCCCGCTGCTGCACCAGCCCCAATTAACACACCGAGACTCTGTATTTGATATAATGCTGTTGGCCAGTTACTTGTTTCTTATCGGCTAGCTCTGTCTTAAGTATTAACCCATTTCTGTTAATCTAATATTTCCACGTGCTTTCATCTTACCGGGGAATGCCTGTGTCTGGTCTCCCCAGCCTCTCCATCTTGACTCCTCCCCTCTAATTCCTCTTTTCTCCTTTCTCCTAGTCCCTCCTATCTTCCTTTTTTATTGGCCAACAGTGCTTTATTCATTAGCCAGTATGAGAAACATATTTACAGAATAACATCTCCCATCAAAATACTATATAAAGTAGCAAAAAAAAAATCACCAAATATTTAGAATAAATATAACAAAGTATGTTGTGGATCTCTACAGTGAAAACTATACCATGTTGATAAGAAAAATACCTAAAGACCAACGTAAGTAGAAACCTAACATATTAGATTGCCATTCTGTCCCAATCCAAATCATATGTGTTTTTCTACAGTGCAACTCTGCATTTGCCTGTCATCAGTAGTCAAATGTTCCTTGCTGAATCTGGGTGGATTTGAGTATTGCAGGAATAACTGGCCATTCAGGAACAGCCCAGCTCTACAGAGGTATGAGGATGTGAGAAGGCCCATTTAGTTTATGAAGAGAGTGTAGGAACCCTGCATGGTGCCTGGCCAGTCCTTCATGCTTTGGTTCTGTAATGGTCTAGCACCATCCATCCAACTGTAATTACCTGGGAGATCCCATATCACAGAGAAAGCCTATCTATAGGAGCAGTGAGATGTAGTAAATGGCAACTGTTGCAGCAAAATGCCTGCCACACAGGCATAAGGACCTGAGTTTGGATATCCAGCAACCATGTCACAAGCCAGGTATAATGAAATGTGTCTGTAATCTCCCCACTGAAGAGGTGGACACAAGAGAATCCTGAAGCTTGTCAGCCGTGGTACCTAGCCAAATAAGCAAGTTCCAGGATTAGGGAGGGACCCTGACTCAGAAAGTGGAATGGACCAAGTGGTGATGGGACATGCCCTTAATCCCAGCACTTGGGAGGCAGAAGCAGTGGATCTCTGAGTTTGAGGCCAGCCTGTTCTACAGAGCGAGTTCCAGAACAGCCAGGACTGCACAGAGAAACCCTGTCTTGAAAAACAAACAAACAACAACAACAAAATGTGAACTGAAGAAACTAAAAAGTTGAACTCTGCCCTACACACGTATGCATGCATGCACACACTGGTGCCATCTGTAAAGTCACTCTCTGTCTTATAAATGGAACACTAGGTGGCAATAAGAAGCAGTACATATCGACCACACAAAGAAATGTGAACAGATATCTCAAGCACTACAGGACAGAAGAAACTGGACAGGGGAGAATGCAAACCATGTGTTTCCATTTATGTAAGTTCAAGAGCAACTGATGTCAGAGGACAGGAGTCACAGCAGTGGTTACCTCAAGGCAGTGTGAACTGTGAACTGAGGGTGCCAGCAGCTTTCTATCTCTCTGTGTGAACATTGGTTCTCTAGAAAAATGCATTTGCAAGAGGTCACTAAGCTGCATGTTGAAGTTTGTTTCCATTTACGTTACTGCTCATGTTTTACATCCCAGAATACAGGAAAGAAAAATATGCAAGGACAGTGAATATGGCCAGGCTGTTTGAGAAAAACTGGCCTGCACCAGTCCCCTAATTTTAAGGGAGAAGGATAAGAAGGATGTCAGGATATTTTTAGGGGAAACTAAAAGTTTCCCTTGCATTCAGTTAAAAAAAAAAAAAAGAAAGAAAGAAAGAAAGAAAAGAAAAAGGTGCTGAATAAAGTTGAATTTTGTGTAAAAAAAAAAATGAAATAGAAAGGAAATTTGACTCAGTTCAGAGGAAAGAGGTGAATTGTTATTATGGTAAGAGAGGCGATTGGCTCAGAAAGGCACTAGAGATAGCCAAAAGTGTAACAGAAGGAAGTGTTTGAATGCCACATAGTAATAGGAGAATCATCTGCCTCTTGCTCTGAATTCATGAATAGAATCCTGTTGAGGGCAGAGCTAGTTTAATGTCCACTGCAGCTCCAATTGGCCTCATGAGCGACAGAGCTGTGGGTGGGAGCTATCCTCCCTGCTGGGTACCACGTCTGCCAGTGTCTCCTGTCTCTTGGACAGACACCAATTCTCATTATTGATGTTACGTGTGTGCGTGTGTGTGTGTGTGTGTGTGTGTGTGTGTGTGTGTGTGTGTGTTGTGCCATGCATGTGCCAGAGCACTTGTGTGAAGGTCAGAGGGCAACTATGCAGAAGCCAGTCCTCTCCTTCACCAGGGTTCAAATGCAGGTGGTTGGGCCTGGTAGGAAACACCTTTTCCTGCTAGCCATCTCTCCATTCCTAGATCTCATTATTGAGATCACACGTAGTTTCCAGGCTATTGCAGTTAAAAAGCTATTATACCTTCTCCCTATCCATCAAGCTAAATAGCAATGAGTTTAGAAGCCACAACAGGTTCCATCTGCCTTGATCTTTGAATGACTGTGCAGCAAAGTCTTCCCTGAGTGCCACTATAAACCAAGACCATTAGATTTAGACCCTTGCTCTATGCCATGCTACTGGAGTTTTGGTATTTGTTCATTTTAGGGAAAGTGAGGCAGAGGGAATGCTCATAGCCAAGACTGTGAGGCTCAGCTATGCATTACCCAGCAAAGTTGAACATGAAATTTTAGGAGCCATCACTTCGGCTTCTGCTTACATAGTCTATGTACAGTGAACATTATTACAGCACCCTTAACAGGGCTAAAGCACAGAACTTTCATTAGAGAGAAAGTGGTGAGTTAAATCATAGTCATAGATTAAGCAAACCACAGTGAAAAACAAATCAGAGCCACAAACAGCAATATGCGTGGCTATCAAAAGCTGAATATTGAGCAAAGGATGTAAATAAATCCTCTAAGTCCTGGCATGTATGGGATTTACATACACTCAGAATGAGTCCATTTCTGAAACATATGAAGGTTGGATGAGACCAGATGAGACACACCCTCTCCTGTTTAACTGCTGAACCCATTCTTCAATTCTGAAGACAAATAAAGAGACTTATATGGCATTTTCATCAACTATGACTGGAAAAATTATGACACCATCACATCCTGAAATGCAGACATTTTAGAGAGAGGAAATACATTAATCAAGCAATGAAAAGCCCAAGTTTTAAAAGTGGAAATCTCCAATCTGAAAGGAAGGAAAACCCACATACCCTAACTGAGTACAAATGATTCTAGTCACAGGCCATAAAGATATCTGCCAGGACATTCCTGTGTTATTGTCTAAACTGTTGTAGAATATTATTTTAGCTGGGCAAAGATGTCTTACATTTGTTTATGCTGTAGAATATTACTTGAATTATATAAAGGTCTGTTACTTTTGTTTGCGTTGCATTTGTTTAATTATGTAAAGATGTGTTGCTATTCATCTTGTCTTCTTAAGGCACCTGATTGCTAATAAAGAGCTGAACAGCCAGTATCTAGGCAGAGAAAGGATAGGTGGAGCTGGCAGAGAGAGAAAACTTATAGGAGGAGAAATCTAGGCTGGAGAGGGAATGAGAACAGAAGACAGAAGAGAATGAGGGAGATGCCTGGGGCCAGCCAAGCAGCTGCCAGCCAGCAGCCACAAGGAGCAGTGAAAGTAAGATATACAGAAAGAAGAAAAAAATCCTGAGGCAAAAGGTAGATAAGGAGAAACAAGTTAAAAAAGCTAGCCAGAAATGATTCTAAGTTAGGCTGAGAATTCAAAACTAATAATAAGCCTCTGTGTCAAGATTTGGGAGCTAGTTGGTGGCCCAAAAGAAAAAGCCTGGTCCAAACAGGAAAAATTGGAACATTTCTCCTGTACTTCTTAAAGCTGACAGAACCCTGGAAGCAAACATGAAATGATGCACAAGCAACAACTAACCAAATGTCACAAGTGTGGTGGTACAGTCCTGTGATCCTAGCACTCAGGGGGATCAGAAATTCAAGTTTCTCTTCTGCTTCATAAGTTCGAGATTCTGTCACAAACAAATAACAAACAAACAGGGCTTCAAATTGTTTTCATCCTTGATCATAATCATTTTTAAATCACAGTAAGTCAAAACAAAAGGATGATGTCAAAAGCAATTTCACAGAGGTTCGTCATATGTGAGGCTGGAGAGATGGCTCAGAGATTAAGAAGGCTTTGCTGTTCAGAGGACCCAAGTTTAGCCTTCACACTCGGAGGGTCACAACCATCTGTAACTCCAGTTCCAGGGGATCAAATATTGTCTTCTGGCCTCTGTGGACACCTGAATGCATGTGTACACACACACACACACACACACACACACACACACACACAAACTTTTAAAAGTGATTAAAACCCCAAAGTAGATATATACTTTTGATTAATCTAGTAAATGGGTAGTAAGGGCTTCTTTACATGGTGGACTATATTCAAACAAAACCAATTGCTAATGTTGTTTTAATAATGAGCCAACTACTGATATAATTCTTAACAGAGGGTGTCCTGTCCAAGCCAGAACCTTATGTTTACTGCTCACACTTTCATGAATGTCTAACTAATATAAAAATTAGATGCCTGGGTTGAAAAGACAGAGGAAAAATTATGATTTAAAATGTGTGATCAGCTGGGCCTGGTGGCACACACCTTTAATCCCAGCACCGAGGAGGCAGAGGCAGGTAGAGCTCTGTGTGTTTGAGGATAGTCTGGTCCACATAGTAAGTTCTAGGCCAGACAGGACTACATAGTGAGACCATGACTCAAACAAACAAACAAACAAACAAAAAACAAACAAACTCCAGAACAACAATGAGAAAAAAGTGTGGTTAAATTTTCTCCCTAGACAAGTGACAGTTGGATGGTGTGTGGGAATGACCTTCTTGTATAGACAATAAGGTGAATGCTCCTTATAGACCGATAGACTGAATAAAGCTAACTTAGCTTGGTTTTGTACTCTTGCCTCCACTTCTGTAACCATGCAGACACAGACATGAAACCACCCCATTGTGCCTGATGCCTTTTTATTTAAACAAATAAATGAACAAGAAAACAGCAATGTAAGCTATGTAAGCCAGACTGGCTGGGATTACTGTCATTTCAACAGGGCCTAGGCTAGTGTTCATCTAGCATTATGATATTTTAAAAGACTGACTTAATTTTTAATTATGTGAACATATGTGTGTGTGGGGTGGGTATGTGCACATAAGTCAGTGCCCACAGAGGTCAGAAGAGGACATCAGGTCTCCTAGAATTGGAGTTAGGTCATTGTGAACTGAATAGTATGGGTGCTTGCATACGCAAGTAAAAAATAAGCAAATGCACACACACACACATTTGTGTGTACACACAGGTATATATACATGTGTACACACAGGTAACGCTCACATATGCGCACGCACACACACACACACACACACACGCAAAAAGTAAGCAAATGAACACATTACACACACATTTGAACACACACATACACATATCTCACTGTGACAGTGCATTGTCATAGTCACACTACTGAAGCTGAAAAACACCCAAGATCAGCATGTTCTGGTACTGCTTAGAGACTATAGCCCTTGCTACAGGATGTGGACTCATCAGGAAAAAAAAAAAAAAACTGTGAAGTTTTTTAATAGTATCCACCTATTCCAAGATTTTGTTTTGCTTTCCTTTTTAAGAAAAAGAAGTCACAAGGGCTAAGGTCAGGGCCAGAACCCTCTCTCAGCCTGTGGTGACAGTGATGGATGTCCCTGTGGTGACTTCAGCCTCAGACTTGAGCTCTTTGGCTCAGAGAGCAGGCAGTGGGAACTAAGGCAGATGCTCAGGTTACCAGAATACAACAGTAGCTTGCAATTAAGAGCAGCACAGATGGCAGCTTGACAGTAGAGGGAGTAAAATGACCACCTGAGACTTAGGGATGCAACCACTTCCCACATTCCTACCCATGCTCTATGTGGCCAGCTTTAATTTGCTGGGGGTGGGAGTGGGAAGGGCAAAACCAAGAACAAATAACATGATTAAGAAACGGTGAGGCTGATGAGCCACCCCAGAGTACCCATTTATTTCTTCTTTGTCATGTTTTTTTTTTTCTCTGCAGGAGTGTGCCCTGGGTCATTTGAGACGAGAATGTCTTCCCTTTGTCCTGCTCCATTCTTGTTTCTGTTTTTAATGAGAAAGGATCTTACTCTATAGCACAAGCTGGCTTCAAACTTGAGGCAATCCTCCTGTCTCAGTCTCCCAAGTACAAAGATTACAAGCCACTGCCTGGCTTTTCTCCCTTGCTCTAAACTGTCTCTGAACACCCCCTTCTCATTGTCTCCTGAGCGTTTTATTTTGTTCCTGGTGGTAGTGTTCTGGTACATTCTAGTGACCCATTGGTGCCAATGAGGAAGATATTAAGCTTGGAGCTTCTGGCGGTGACACAAATCTACCAGAAAGAGACAAATGCTTTCAAGTTAGTCTAGGCTGGTAATAGCATAGCTAGCTAATGGCAAGCAAGATACCACAAACCTCTAAGCTGTGGCTAGGATAGTTGTGAAAGCAACATGGTTACCTCCACACTGCCATATGACACATGAACAGGCAGGGTCATGTTGCATCTGTCCTGTTCTGCCCATCTTAGGTCACTGTCACTCCTTTGATGCATGAAGCATCTATACTAGCTAAAATCACCTAGGAACATTCCTATTTTGTTCTTGAGATAGCTTGGATACTGGAGTTTTGAGGCTTTTTTTTTTTTTTTAAACAAGCCAGAACTGTATGAGACCTGAAACATCTCAGACCAGTTTTGACACAATCATTTGTAGAATGACAATTTCAAACCAGAACCATAGGAGTGGACTGAAGGTTAGTAGCTGATGATGGATTTGCTTGTTGATATTAACACAAAACTTATGAGTCTGGAAACATGATGAGCTGGCTGGATTCATAAAAACCACATGGCTAATGGGCATATTACATACGTGTTTTCAGTGTTTAAAGTCCTGTTCTTAGAGATGAACCGTGAAATTAGGCCTCAGGTTTCTCCTTGTCTACCTGTGTAGCACCTGGTTCCTTTATTCTTCAAGTCAACACATCTCCATCTATTTGCCCTGAGGGAGCAACTGGGGTGTGCTGGCCAGGGCACATAACTCAATTCCAAAATTCAATCCAACAGCAGTGTCTCTATAGGATTCTCTCTCCAATGAATTACCAAACATCCTGGACACGAACAGGGGAAGATTGCCCTAGACTCCAAATACAGCACTTTGGTCTTCTGTCAGCCATACAGCTGCCTCCTGGCTCAGTGTGATCTGGACCTAAAAGTCCTACTGAGCCATTGAGTCATCATCTCTGATTACAGTGATAGAAGCATGAGGCAGGAGATTCATTAAAACTAACCAACCAGCCAACCAACCAGGCAACCAACCAACCAACCAACCACAAACTCAAAAAACTAGCAGTGTTCAAAGGTGGATCCCAGGTCCTGTCCTCCCCTGGGCTTTGATGACACCTGGAAAATTGAGTAAATCACATGTAGGATACTGTGCTCAAAAGTGTTTTGTAAGGATGTGGAGGGTTCAGGCCTGCAGTGGGTTCTAGATGTAGGATGTTGTGGCAGCCACCTGGTCTTCAGCCTCCTTTTGTCTTTACACCTGTGTGTTCCAAGATTTAACCTGAGGGAAGTTCGAGGAACTGTGACAACAGTGAGAACTATGGTCAAAAATGGTCACAAGGGCCAGTTAGACAGTTAAAGCCTTAGTAAAGGGCTTGAGATGCAAGCATGAGGATCTGAATTCAATTCCTCAGAATCTACGTGGAAAAAATAAAAGCCAAAACAAAGAAACTCAGGCATAGTAGGTGTGTACCTGTGACCTCAGTGCTGGGGAAGTAGTGACACTAGGATCCAGATTTAGTGAGAGGATTTGTCTCAAAGGACAAAGTGGATTGTGACACACAATGACACTGACTTCACATTAACTTTCACAGGTGTGCTTATACATGTGTATGCATACACACACACACACACACACACACACACACAAACACACACACAGGTACATCCCTCCACAAACACATTCTCTCTTTTCTCTCTGTCTTTGTCTCTCCATCTCTCTCTCCTCTTTCTCTCTCCCCCCCTCTCTCTCACTCTCTCTGTCTTCAGTCTGTAGCTATGGCCCTACAGGAAAAGGAAATCAAGATAGGGGACAGAAGGGACAGATTAGGGGAAGACAACTAAGGTGGTAAAAGGATCTTTTGGGGGTAATGAGAACATTTCAAATTAAATTATGGTTATAGTTTGTAGCTCTGTTAAAATCACTAATAATCATGATGGCAAATAAATTACATGATGATAAAGCTGTTCTGGCCAGCCTGGCCAGGCTTCCAGCATGTTAGTAAGGTAAAAAGTCCTGCTCTTTCTGACCACATCTCAGGCAACAATTCTACACTTGACACTGGCCTAGGGAGTGGGAGGCTCCCTGCCCTCCCTGCCTGGGCTTAGCTGTGTGGTCCACCAGAGACAGTGCCCAGGTCTTTGCACTGAGGAGGGGGGCAGGCCTCCAGAGGTGGCTTTGCCCATTTTACAGTTCCTACCTTCAGGATGTGGCAAGTTCCTGTCCTCATTCAGAAACCCCAATGGCCCTGCCACATTACAGGATGGGGATGTTTGTGGGACTCTGAGAGATCTGCTGATCAAGATGCCCAAGCTCAGACTTCCAAAGACTTTGGCAGAAGAATAACAGGAACTCAGTAGCAGGCTACAATTGCTCCTCTTTGATAATAGTAATTAATGCAAGCTTAATAACCTCTCACTGTATTTCCTATTGCCACTTCTGCTTCCTACCACTTCACAAATTCAACAGAAAAGAATTCTAGACACTCCTGGGGTGCAATGTTACAGCAGTGTTTTAAGGTTTACTTGTTTAGCATCTATGATGCTGTTTTTATTTCTAAAAGTGTCATGTTACCTGTATAGAACTTTAGAAAGGGCAGAAAGCAACAAAAGACAATAGAAATGAAATGTGACACACAGGCCAATGACAGCCACTTTCAGTGTATTGCATTTGTTTACTGTAAATCTCTATGGTCTTTTGCAATCACATTGAAATATATTGTTTTGAAAAAAGAAATAAAACCTTGAATCTGGTTCATTTTGATATGTGCTGTCTTTTGTTTGCAAATTCTTTATGTTAAAGTATTTTTCTTCTAAAAAATTGAAAGAAAAGTGTTGATAACCTAATTTGTAATTTGACAATAATCCCCAGTCTTTCCAAGTCACTAAGCATACTTTGAAAATTTGTCTATCATAGTCATGTAGGATTGCAGTGTACAATATGTAAATTATATAAAATTAACATATCATTTTGACTGATTTATAGGCTAGCTAATGCCTTATACATTAGCATATATATTTAGTATACTATAATATATACATATATGACTTTATATTAATATAGTTAATCACTTCCTGTTGTAGATTTTGGATGTTTCTATTTATTGTTTATTTATTAATTTGGTAGTTTTGGGGCTTGAGCAAACACTTTACCACAGACTGCACTTTCAGCCTGTAGGTTGCTTCCAATTCCTATTGACAATGAAATTGTTTAGACCAACATTTTCTACAGAATTGTCTCACCCTAGACATGAGATTTCTGTTTCAAAATATGCAAATATCATTTGTTTTGCCTTCTATTTTCTTTTGTCTATTTAAGACAGGATCTCACTCAGGACACTTCTGTGGTGCACCCTTATATTGCAGTATGATTCTAAGAACTTCCAAACTCAGAATAGAGATCAGAAGACAACTTGGTTTTCTCCTTCCACTATGTGGGTCCCAGGAATTAAACTCATGCTGATAGATTTTTGTGGCAAGCTTCATCTCACCAGGTCTATATCTCATTTTTTACATTGTAGGTTCTTTGGTGCTGACATTGGTTTATTATGTGAAGCAGGGTCTTTTTTTTTTCAAGTGGTTATCTACTGGACCATATATTGAAAATTTATTTATTTTTGTTGTTTGTTTTGAGGCAGGGTCTCAAGTAGCCTAGACTGGCTTTGAACTGAATATACCAACCAGAATGACCTTGAACTTCTGATCCTCCTACCTCTATCTCCCAAGGACTGGAATTACAGGCACAGACCACCACCACACCTGGCTTGTGATGTACTGGAGATTAAATCCAGGGCTTCAATGCACACTAGGCAAGCACTATAAATTGAACCCCCCAGCTGCAATTTAATTCTTCCTGTAACTAGTTTTGAAGGGCTACCTTTATCTCGAAGTGAGATATTATGTAAATTTTTATTTGTTCCTGGGCTTCCATTTCTTTTTCCTTAGTCTGAGAGCCTTAGCCCATGCTGCCCAGAGTTATCTCAACTAATGCTAAGTATCATGATATGAGCTGTCGTATTAAACTGTCTCTTAGTTTACTTCTCTGTTGCTGTGATGAAATACCATGACCTGAAGCAACTTATGGAAGAGAGAGTTTATTTTGGCTATGATTCCAGAGGAATAAGAGTCCATCATGGCAGGGAATTGTGGCAGCAGCCAGGCATGGCCACCAGAGCAGGAAGCTGAAAGTTCACCTCTCCATTCACAAACACCAAGCAGAGAGAGTGGGCTGAAAATGTGATGAGATGCTATATTCTCCAAGCCCACTTCCAGTGACATACTTCCTTCAGTGAGAATCAAATAAACCTCCCTAAACAGTGCCATCAACTAGGGACCAAGTGTTCACAAGCCTGAGCCTATGGGGGACATTTTTCATTCAAACCATCACATAGGGTACTAATACCTAATAGAATAATTGGAATTGATTCAATGAAGTTTATAAACATGTGGCTATTTCTGTAGCTGTGGTCACTGGAAACCTTTTTAAAAACATTTCCTTAATTTATTTATTTACTTGTATTCATGTGTGCCTGCATGTACACAGGTACCCAAAGAGGCCAGATGAGAGCATCTGCTCCCTTGAAACTTCCAGTTATAGGCAATTGTGAGTTGTGAGTTAGGTGCTGTTAGAACCCAGGTTCTCTCGAGAGGAAGTGCCCTTAGTTGCTGAGCCATTTCTCCAGTCCTAGGACCTCCCTTTTCTGACTTCCACAGGCACTTGCTGGCATACCCCGATACACACACACACACACACACACACACACACACACACACACAGAGAGAGAGAGAGAGAGAGAGAGATCGCTTAATTTCTTTTTGTCATTTTTCTGAAGTAGTTATGTAAAAATTCTAATAGCTTCTCATTGTTGAACCAGAGTCACATTCTAGAATAAGACCTTAAAATATGCACTATGTGGTATATATATATATATATATATATATATATATATATATATATATCTTAAGCCACTAAATTCCATCCTTCCTTCCTTTCTTTCTTTCTTTTGTTCTTTCTCCCTCCCTCCTCCCCCTCTCCCTTTCTCCCTCTCTCCTTCTCTCCCTCCCTCTCTCTCTTTCTTTCTGAGAAGGTCTCAAGTAGCCTAGACTGCTATGAACTAGGTACCCAGGATCTTTCTGCCTTCACCTCCCAAGTGTTGTGGCTATAGCCCTGCTCCACCTTGCCTGGATTACTAATGTTTTATTTAGAAAATTTCCCTCTGTTGATAAAATAATTTGGGTGCAATTTCTGTTGTCATGTTTGCCTTCATTGACATCCCTAGTTTTATTTTTATAATCAAGTTTTATTTTATAAATAAAAAAGATTTCCATTTTTTATGTTTTCTGGGGCAATTTTTATCTTACGTTTAGCTTATGTGTATGTATTTATAAGGAGTGCCACAGCAGCCCTGGGTCTGGCAAAGCCAGTTGTGCCAGTGAGTACCAGGACTGAGCAGAACCCTCAGCTATGGCTGAGGGAGGAGAACAAGTATCCCACACCCTTCATGGAGGCAGAGTTTTCTTTTGTCTTCACAGTGCCCTTAAAGGCTGGGGGATTAGGTTTTCTGTTGTCCACTGAGTTTGGTTTGATAACATACCAGTTCCTTTGAAAATCAGCCCATCCTCATCAAAAGCAGTTTCTCTCTCTCTCTTTCTCTCCTGTTTGTTTTGGTTTCTGATTTTGAGACTGTTGTCAGGTAGCCCAGGTTGGCCTGTGACTTCCTATGTAGCCAAGAATGACCTTGAACTTCTGGTCCTCCTGATTCTACTTACAGTACTGGGATTATGGTGGTAATCCCCTACAATCCATTTATAAGGTAGTGGGGATGGAACCTGGGATCTCCCACACACCAGAGACACATTCTAACTGCCTGAGTATAGCCCTAGCTGAACTAAGGGATTGTAATTAATCTTACTGTTTTATGTTGTTTTCATAAAAACTGTTGCAGATGGCATTAATGGTGCTCTTATGATTTTTTAAAGAGTTAATCACTTTCTGTTTTTATTAGACCAATGCTTTTTAGCAACTTTATCTTACATTTCTTTTACTTTAAAAATATTTCTTTTTGAGATGAATTAACTTATTTTTATTTTTCCTTTAAAATAATAAAAGATCTCAGAGTACAATTTTCTTTCTGAACTTGGCCTTGTCACCCAAGCAGAGGTTTTGAAATCCACGTTGTTATTATTATTATTTTCCAAACAGCATCTAATGACAGTTCCCACTTCCTTTATTACCTAAGAATTATTCTGAAGGATATTGCCCAACTTCCTGGTATTGGAATGCTACTATTCAATCCTTTTTTCGCTGATTCTTTGTGTTGCTAGATGATGACCAAAGATAACTTCACTGACATTTTGTTTATGGCTTTACTTTTAGAAACTTTGTTTATCCAAAGTATTTCTTTTTCTTTCTTTTTTTGTTTTTCAGACAGGGTCTCACTATGTAGCTCTGGATGTCTTGGAACTCACTACATAGACCAGGCTGGCTTGAATTTACAACTACCTCTGCCTCCTAAGTGCTGGGATCAAATGTGTAGTTCACTATGCCTGGTGACCAAAAGTTGTTTTAAATGAATTTAAATTCAGTGTTTATTAAGAAACTGTTGCTTAGTTCCTTTGTTTTCAGTGGATTCATCCAAAATCATTCCTGGTTCTTTTAAAAATATTTTACTTATCATCATCATCATTATTACTATTAATTATTATTATTGTGTATGTGTGTGTTTATGTGTGTGTTTGTGTGTACCTGTATATGCACACACATTCATGTGTGTCAACCTTGGGAGGTATTCTTTTCTTTTAGACCAGGGTCTCTCACTGGCCTGGAACTCTTCAAATAGGCTAAGGCAGCTGGCCAGTGAGCCTAGGAACTCCCGGACCTCACCTCCCCAGTGCTAAGTTACCAGCATGCAAAATTAGCTTTAGGACATGGCTCTAGAGGTGAGACTGAATTTTCTTGCTAGCAAGGCAAACATTTCTCCCTTTTGGCCATCTCCCTAGCCCTTGTCTTCTTTTAAAGAACTATTTTTAAGGTCACTTTATTTTACATTTCCTCTATAGAAACCATCAAGTTAGTCTCAAGTGGGAAAGGATTTTACAAGGCTTGTACTGACAAATCACTGGGGAAGCTGGGGTCTAAAGGAGATGGGCACCTAGTCTGCCACCTACAAGTCAGGAAGCCACTTTGGCTGCCTGTCAGCCTCCTGCCCCTCAAAGCTGGGGCCAGACTTTAACACAGAGGCAGATGGCCCCATCTATCTGACCTTGTTTCCACCCCAGCAGGAGGAACACGGTCCCTGACCATCTCCACCTGCCAAGGCATCCTTGAGGGTACCTTACAGGCCCAAACTAATTTTTACCAAAACTGTCACATAGTACTGGGTTCAACGTTGTGAACTCTGAGGGCATTTTTTAAAACTGAGAGTATTGTCACAACCATCATAGCTGCTGATAGCAGTGGCTGACATCTTTGCTTTTCTGCTCATATGCATGTCTTCTTTCTTTGCTGTCTTTTGGTGTGCAGGTCAATTTTTATACAGTTTGTAAGTTTTTTTATTTCTTATTTTTTCTTATTTTACATATCAATCCCAGTTCCCTCTCCCTCCCTCCCTCCCATGCCCCTCTACCCCCTCCTCTCCCATCCCCCCCACTCCACTGGGAGTGTGATGCCTTCCAGGAGGGATCATCAAAATCTGTCAAGTCATTTGGAGTTGGGACTAGGCCCTCCCTCCTGCCTCTAGGCTAAGGGAGTATCCCTCCATGGAGAATGTGCTCCCAAAGTCCTTTTGTGCACCAAGGATACATCCTGGTTTCACTGTCCGTAGACTGCCAAGTCCTTCTAACTGAGACCCACGTTCAGGGGATCTGAGATGGTCCAATGCTGGTTTCCCAGCTATCAGTCTGGGTGTCCATGAGCTCCCCCTTGTTCAGGTCAGCTGTCTCTGTGGGTTTCTGTAGCCTGGTCTTGACCCTTTTTCTTATCATTCCCCTCTCTCTGCTACTGGATTCCAGGAGTTCAGCTCAGTGTTTAGCTGTGTCTGCTTCTATTTCCATCAGCTACTAGATAAGGGCTCTATGATGGCAGATAAGGTAGTTATCAATCTCATTATCAGGGAAGGGCATTTAAGGTAGCCTTTCCACTGTTGTTCAGATTGTTAGTTGGAGTCATCCTTGTGACCAGGCAATGAGATGTCTCTGTCATTTCTAGAGTTTATATATTATCCTTCTGTGGTCTTAAAGATAAGTGGTTTAAAGATAAGTTACATATAGGACTTTAGATTTACAAATATAGGATAGATGATAAAATAGTTTCTTTTAATCTTGCTAAATGTTAATGGACATATTGTTAACTATGATTCTTATTGGATAACTGTTGTGTTATATATTTTGCTATGATAAGGTTAAAACCCTTCTTTTTATTTAGACAGAAAAGAGGAGATGATGGGAGATGTCATTCTGTATATGTTTCTCATACTGGTTTAATGAATAAAGCACTGTTGGCCAACAGAAAAGCTAGATAGGCGGGACTAGGAGACAAGGAGGAAAGAGGAAGTAGACAAGGAGAGGCAAGATGGAGAGTCTGGAGAAAGCAGTATGCTGGCCGGCTCCCCGGTAAGAGAAATACATAGATCAACAAAAATGGGTTAATACTTAAGATAGAGCTAGCTGATAAGAAACAAATAATGGGCCAACAAAATTATATCAAATACAGAGTCTCAGTGTGTTAATTGGGGCTGGCGTGGTGGCGGGACCAGACCAGAGGCGGGAGGAAGAACCATACTCCTTACACACACACACACACACACACACACACACACACTCTATACACTCATACACACATCACATACACTATATATATATATATGCACCTGCCAATCACATATATACATATATATACATATACATACATATATATATATATATATTATACACACACACACACACACATCTTTTTCAAGAGTAAGCCTACATTTCTGTCTACCAGCTAATGCATTAGATGTCTTGACTAGGGCTCTGCTAATTTGAATGAAAAGGGCTTTTGAGGAGAAAGCTTTGTTGGCCAGCCTAGAGGACCAGGCTAATGAAGTGAGCAGGTGTCAGGAAGGTGATCAAGGTGACACCCAAGACTTGTTCTGAAACACCATGACACAGGCTTCTCTTCTACACCCCTGGCTGCAGAGCTGTATGGGGCTTCCTTCTTCCTGGATCCAGTGAGCTTGGGGGCTGCTGAGACCAGTGTTTACATAGCTGACTTTCTGTCATGAAAGGCCAGGCTCAGGTGCCACTAAGAGATTGTAATTCTTCTCTGGACAAGGTAGAAAAGACTGAGGCTTCCTCTCTCCCCAGTTTTGGCTAAAATGATCGTAATTGACATATGTAGATACAGGTGTCATTTCTCTTACTGAAGGTGAACATGGGGACCCAGGGCCAGTTATGACTGGGGGCTCCAGTCACAGAATCTCATTTCTCTGTCTGCAGGGTTTGGTACCCTGGAGTGTTCAATGCTGGAGGGATACTATTCCAAGACTCACAAGTAAGTTCTGCAGTCTTGATAAGCTGTCAGTAAGGGAGCTACCACCCACAGAAAGCATAAGTTTGGCCAATAGAACTGGAAAGTGGTCATTAAAAAAAAAATAGAAACTCTTCCAGGTTAGGGGCTTAGGAGATGACTCAGCCTATTACATACTTGCCCAGCAAGAGTGAGGACCCGAGTTTGAGTCCCAGAACCCATGTGAAAAGGGCAGACACAGTGGTGTACACTTGTAATCCCAGCCCTGGAGAAGAAGAGACTGGCAGATCCTTGAAACTGCTGTCAGGACCTCTAAATGCATCTACACATACATATTCACATGAAGTGCTTTCTGTTTAAGCCTCTAATGAGTGGAGCCTTCTTCTTTTTAAAATATTTATGTTTTACTTTACATGAATGGGTGTTTTGTCTGTGTGTATGTGTACCATGTGCATGCAGTGTCTAAGGAAGTCAGAAGAGGGCGCTAGACCTCTTGAGACTGGAGGCACAGGCAGTTGTGAGCTGCCGTGTGAATGCTAGAAAATGAATTCTGGTTTGCTGTAAGAGCAGCCAGTGTGCTGCTTAACCCATAAGCTATCTTTCCAGCCCTGAGCTGAGCCTTCTTGAAGCATTTGATCTTTCCTGGTGGCTGATCTAGGGCTTCACTTCACTTCCAGTAGCTACTCAAATCCCCACTGCTTCCATCCCCTGCCCCTTGAATTTTCTTTCCTCCTGAATTTTCTCTTGTAAAGCAATCTCTTCACTTCCATCTGGTCAGCCCCTCCCTCCAGAACCTGTCTGGCCAGGCCCTGACCTCAGCAGGCTGACTCATACCTGCATCATAGCAGTGAGGCCAGGTCTATATCCTGCTTCTAGGCCCAACCCTACTGTTACCCTCTCTAAGTCTTCTGGGGGGGAGGAACTGAAGGATTCTGTCTTCCCGTCTTCCTTCTGATTGATAGTGCTCAGCCAGAACAGATTTGGCTTCCCGGCTCATGAACCTGACCATTCCTGGATGCTCAATTCAGAGCTAGCAGTGCCCTTGAATGAACTGGCAAAGCTGTCCCTAGTTCTGACCACACATACTGTTGTCTGCCTGCCTTCCCCTCTGGGGTGGTAAGCTCTGAATTCCAGCATGTATCCACTCAGCTGTGGGCCTGGCAGGCATTTTGCCACTGAGCTGCTCTTGTTGGCTCTGTGCCCTCCGTAATTACTGGGGCTGGGCCATGCACATCCTCTCTCCCTCCTGGATTTCCAGCCTCTAGGATCTTCTGTAGAAATTGGAGCGGAGTCTAACCACAGGCTGGACGTGCATGGCCACAGGTATCTGCAGTTAGACAGGGATTCAGAATGTGCTAAGGCACATCCACTGTCTGTGGAGTTGTGAGTCTATACATTCAGGGTGACAACTCCCAGCCTGAACATATGCCGTGTCTCCTTAGCCTTCCCTAATCTAACTTAGAAAAACCTCATATGTAAGGTCCTTTTAAGGAACTTTGGATCACAGCCTGCTTCTCAACACACCAGATTTGACCACCCATCTCAATAAGTTAACTAAAAGAGCCAAATTAGGTTGGGCAGTGGTGGTGCATGCCTTTAGTCCTCAACACTCTTGAGGTAGAAGCAGTAGGATCTCTGTGAGTTTAGGCTAGCCTGGTATACAGAGTGAGTTCTAGGACAGCCAGAAATATAGAGAAACCCTGTCATAAAAAAAAGCCAAGTTAATAATGAAAGCAGAAAAAAGGAGATTTTTTTTCCAATGTGACTACATTGGGAACATTGGTGTGTGTGTGTGTGTGTGTGTGTGTGTAGTAAATGATTATGGTCATTTTTCAGTATGAGGTGGGCTTAGAGTTCACCTAAGTTACAGACAAGCAGGAGGTGCTTAGCCCAGGGTGTTGCTGGATCTCCTTCTTTCTTCCCAATGTGACCTCATGGAAATATTCATGGAACAAACACCCAAGTGGTAATTGCTAGATAACATGGTAGTTCAGTACTTAATTTTGAAAGGAAATATTTTTCTGATTAGCTGAATCTTCTCCCTTCCATCACCCATTGCTTGAGCAATCCTATTTCTCGACATCTTTACAAGTACTTGGTGGTGTCAGCGTTCCTTCTGCAGCTATTGTGTTGGTGAGCTCACTGAAGTTTTAACTTGTGTTTCTTTGACAGTGACAATGCTAAACATTTTCTATGTGCTTATTTATATTGTGCATTCTCTTTTCTCTGTGGTTTTTGCACATTTCTCCCTTCTTTCTGTCTTATGTGTGGGATAGACATGTGTGCACACTACTGTGTGGGCATACTCACTTGTATGCACACATGTGGAGGTCAGAGGTCAACACTGGGTATCTTCTATCTCTATCTACCTGAATTCTGGAGACATGGCCTCTCTCTGAACCTGGGGTTCACCATTTCAGTTAGACAGACTGGCCAGAGAGCCCACAGGATCCTCCCATCCCTTCCTGTACAGTGCTTGGGTTACAGGTGTGTGCCACCATGTCCAGCTTCTACGTGAGTGATAGTGACCCCAGACACTAAGCCATCTCCATAGCCTGGCCCTTGCTGATTTTCTACTAGAAATGCTTGTTTCTTTGCTATTCAATATTGAGAGTGGTTTTTTTTTTTTAATCTATTCTGATCACAGTCCTCTCCCATACACAAAGTGTGACAATTTCTCTCCCGTTCTGTTCCTAGTCTTTCAAGTCCACAAACACACGCTTGTCTTTTCTCACTTCTTCACAATCTTAGGATTTTTTTCAAATACTGTCCATGGAGGAATGAGAAGCATGGTTACCTATTTTCCCAGAAGTAGAAGTCAGATAAGTCTCTAAAAACTTTACATTTAATTAGTGCTGTCTCTGCCACACAGAAGTGTCACAAATTCCAGGAGAAGTATGACCAGCGATTTTGAGCATGACAAATGGAATTTAATTTATTTAAATGTTATGACAGAGATTTAAAAAAAAAAGTCAGAGTGCTGGGAAAAGCCACACTCTAGAAATATTTGAGGACAAATCTGACAAGACCAGAGCTGGTCTTTGGTTTGTTTTTATGTATGGGGACTATGAAAAAGGAGAGCCCCCGCTGATATCATTTATGGTTTTAGATTGAACATGGTGAACATGTTAGGAGGGTAGGGATGCAGGAAGAGGCCAGTGGTATGATGGGAAGAACCACACATGAGCTTTAGAGACTGAAGATGCCTGGGGAAGACCCAGGGCTGGTTCTAAGGGTCCCCAGCAGAATGTGGGAGAGAAATGGGGTTGGGGAGAGAGAGAGAAGTCAAGAGCAGTGTTCAAAACACTGGACCTAAGGAGACTCTGGCCCCTTGCAAGCATCATACATCAAGTCTGGAAGAGGTCACCTCAGTAGGCTGAGGACACGGGTTCCCCAAGCATTGGCCTGCCCAAAGCTTTGAGAAATTGCAGCCAGTGGCATATGGTGCCAGGGAGGATCTGGATGCTGAGGAAGATTCAGGTGTGTGTGTGTGTGTGTGTGTGTGTGTGTGTGTGTGTGTGTATGTGTGCAAGCTCCTGTTTGCACTTATTTTGGTTGTGAGAGACTTTAGTATGCTGTGGCGAAGGAAAGAGCCAACAAGGAGAGGTGGTTTGAGGAGACTGAAGATACAGAGAATAAGGAGCTGGCTACAGAGCCAAGTGGCTGGTGGGGATCATATGGGAAGGGGTAGGGGGAGTGGCTTCGATGCAAATACAGATATCTGGTCCTCCAAGCTTGGCATGAAGGTGAGATGCAGGTCATGGATGCATCTTCAGGAAGCAAGTAGTTCAGAAATAATAATGCTAGACCACATTTCTTATGAGGTGAGTTCAGAGCTCATCAAAGTATCACAGCCAAACTGGAGGCCCTGTCCTCTTGTCTTCCTGGCTGGGAGTTAGTGTCTGCTTGACTAGGTGCTCTCAGGGTTGACAAGTTACAAGCAGCCTGCCACTTGACCCAGTTCTCTTATCAGAAAAGGAGGGACTCTTGAGTCCCAGGAGGATGAAGAATTTGAGGTGGGGACTATGTTAGAGAAAAGGAATATTGTAAATCCCTGAAGAACTCAGTGAGGAATTCAGGGGATAGGGAAATGTGACTAGGAACAATGATACTGCAAGGCTCCAAATCAGGGTGCCAGCCAGTATTGCCTTCCCTCTAGGCTGATACCCAGCTTTGCACAGTTGTGAAATTTAACTGTTTAGCTTTCACGACTGATTCTCTAGTGCTTTTATTATGAAGTAAGGATCAATATCTCACAATGGAAAAGTTTTCAGTCCTGTGCTGACTGGCTCCAGTGGTTGGTGGGTTCTCTGGCCTCTGCTGGTTACAGCTCAGGGTTGAATGGAAGAGTGATGATCACTCCAAAGAGAGGGTGATGGTGGGCAAGCCGAAGGGCTGTCAGGTGTGAGCATCCAGCTGAGTCTGGATGCCTGCATCTTCCAGCTTTCTCCATATGAATCCATGAGTCAATCTCACCCGCATTTCCATGAGTGATGTGGAAATCAGAATAGATGTATTTTCTTGGCAAAAAGACATGGAGGAGAAGCTATCAGCTATCTTGGTGATGGTATCTTGGTGCAAAGGGAATGATTTTAATATGGGACTCACTCTGTAGGTAACTTGTTTAAAAACACTTAGTGGCAGGCTTGCAGGGTTTGAGAGCTGTAATTACTGTGTGGAAAGAAGGAAAGGAATTCTGTGAATTGCCTGTAGTTCACTGTTTGGGCACAACATCGACTGAGGCCCTGTAATGATAGGCAGTCCCACTAATAGCCTTCTCCAGCAAAACATCTCTCATGTTGCCCAGACAATGCACCCATTTGTGTGGCATGCAGGCCTGGCCTCTGCGACTATACGAACTCTAGCCAACTCAGCACTTGGCTTGGTGACCCAAGGTTTCTTGGGCCACATCATCAGAGATGCACACAATCACTGAGGACTTCAGGATGAGGGACCTCCAGGGAGGGCAGAACTGACGTCAGCCCAGGAGGTGAGAATCCAGGCCCAGAGAAGGCAGGCTGTGTTTAGGGCATGGCAGTTTCTGTGGAGACAAGATGGATAACCCACTTTCCATTGAGTGGGTTAGGGGCTGGAGGAGCAAGAGAAAGCCAAATTTCACCCATTCATTTGTGAGGAGCTTGCCTAGAAAGGCTGAGTTCATGATGGCCTAACATGACAAGGTGGCCTTGCCTGCTTTTCAAGGGGACATCTTGCATGCCCAAGAACTTTTGAGCAATGGAGATCTACAACTCTTTTCTATAAGCAACCCTGAGCTACAGAGAGATGAGGAAATGGGACATATTGTGTATTCAAAGCTGGAGACTGCAATGAACTGCCCAGTTCTGTTACAGAGAAGGCCTGACCCAGCTTGTGTTCAGCTTGGTTGGATTTAGAACCATTGTGAAGGCAAGCTTCTAGGCATGTTGTTAGGAGAGTTCATAGATTGGCTTAAGGGATGGGGAAGTCTATCTTGAATGTGGATAACATCTTCCTGTGGGTTGATGTCCTGGACTGAATGAAAAGGAGAGGGGGTAGGTATTGCGGTAAATAAGGATCAGGATAAACAAATAGGCCGAATAGATGTTTATTCAGGGAGAAATAACTTACAACCTAGACAGATGAACACCAGGAAATTCAACCCAATCCTCTCCTGTCCGAGTCACGCCAGAAAGAGAGAGCCTTTCCTGGCCCCCTCTGACCTCCTTCCACAGGTCACTTCTGCCCATGGCTCCACCCCCCAATGGGCGTGGTCAGTGCCACAGAAGGACTATCTCACTACAATTCCCCTTTTAGTCTAAAGAAAAGATTTAGGCTTAATACAAAACTACATACACAACAGTGAATAACAAGTGTGCTCCAAGAAAAGGAAAATCGAGAACAAAATGACCTACATATCTAGTCCTAGGGTGAGGGCATAATGGAGTTTACAATAGAGTTGTCCTAAGCTGGAAAACGTAAGTCTAGTACCTAATATATCTAACTAGGAAGAGAGAATAATAGTTGTGATAGTTTAATCTTCAACCTCATCAAGACCTGAGAAGGAAATTAACAATACTAGAGTAGACAGGAAATGTGGATGGACAACTTCCAAAAGGTGCAGCAAGGACAGAAACAGCAAGCCACCTGAACAGTCACCCTAGGTCTCACAGCGACGTTGGTACACCCAGATTTGGCTAAGGCTAAGAGAACTTGACAGACCACAACAACAGCAGGGAAATAGAATGGCTGTCTTACCCTGACTTGGCAAGGTCAAGCAGTCTTTTATATTTGTCTCCTGCAAGCACATAGGACTGCAAGTCCAAATCAGTGGTCAAGGTGGGGGCAATTCTATGCCCAACAGGCCATTAGCTGAGGCGAGATTGAACTCCAGCAGGAGCAACAACAGTGTCCAACATATTTTTCGGGAAGTGCACGGTGCTGTCAGGAGCAACAGTATCTCATGTCAATGGAGTACTAATATTAAAACATTTAAATGCCATGTTCTGCATGTCTATGAAGTGATTGAAGATTAAGCATCTATATCTGACTAATCTCATAGGTACAGGAAATGTGAGTGAAGATAATCTGTAATACTCGGGAACTTAGCTAAAAAGACTGATTAAAACTTTCCTGAGTAAAGCAGGAACAAATACTTAAACAATATAACTATTTACATATACATACATGTAAATCCCTAAAATAGAGGTAGAGTATAAGTGTCAAGACAAGAGGTAGAACTATAAAGGGCAGCAAGATAAATATCCCAAATTGTATCAATATACAAAATGTCTTGAATACAAGAAAAGTATACATACATAGAATATGGTAAAAAATAATGTGCATAAAACATTGTAAGTGGAAATATTTAACACAATATAACAAAATATAAACTTAATTTTACCACATAAGAATACACAACAATGTAAGCTGTAAAATACTATCTCATTCTTACTCAAATTCTCAAGAAAATAGGCTAATCTACCTATATCCCATCTAAAACATACCTTTCCCAACCATTCCCTATTCCTGTCTAAAAGATAAACCCGAGTGTAAGCATCACCCAATCCCAAATAACTAAAACCAACCCAAAGACGATGACTATTATCCCAAAATTCCAAGGGTAGGGAAAGGGGGCGTAGTCATATTAAGATTACTTCCTGCTGAAATGGGACGATGATTGCTCCAATGGATCCTGTAGGAAGAAAATTTTTAGCAACCAAATTTCTCAACAGAACTGGCTGTGACATATGTAGTTAGTCACTGTGTGGCAGAAAATTCTTGACTGTAGTTCTATTTGAAACTCTGGCCAGGGTGTAATAAAAAGGTGCACCATTACAGCTAGCTAGTCATGAGTTGTCTCGAGCAAAACCCGCTTCTGACACCAGATATTGCGGTAAATAAGGATCAGGATAAACAAATAGGCCGAATAGATGTTTATTCAGGGAGAAATAACTTACAACCTAGACAGATGAACACCAGGAAATTCAACCCGATCCTCTCCTGTCCGAGTCACGCCAGAGAGAGCCTTTCCTGGCCCCCTCTGACCTCCTTCCACAGGTCACTTCCGCCCATGGCTCCACCCCCCAATGGGCGTGGTCAGTGCCACAGAAGGACTATCTCACTACAGGTAGGCACTAACATAAATCTCTGCTTTCCCACTGTGAATGCAATGTGATCAACTGCCTTCTGCTCCTGCTGCCATGATGGGCCATGTCCCCTTTAAATTTGAGCCCAAACAACCCTTCCCCTGTTTAGTTGCTTTCATCAGGTGTTTGGCTGCAGCAATGAGAATACTGTACTAACACACTGCTCATCCAGGCAAACCCAGGAGCCCAGCAAGGTCTGAAGGTCCAGGCTGCATGAGAATCTGTTGGCGTTGGTGATGTCATGAGGGCCTGTGTCATCTCCTGCTAAAGAAGAACCAGGAAGGCTAGGAGATGGCTTAGTGTGTGTACTTGCCCTGCAACCCATGAACACTGGAGTTTGGGTCCCTAGAATCTGCATAAATGGTAGGTGGGCATGGCAGCCCACTTGCAATCCCAGCACTCAGGAAGTAGAAATGGGATACTGGAGCAAGCTGGACCAACTGAATCAGAAAGCTCCAGCTTCAAGTGAGACCTTGTCTCAGGTGCAGAGTTTTCCAGGAAGATACCTGATATCAACCTTTGACCTCCACATGTGCAAGCATACAAGTGTACATGCACCTGCTTGCAGACAAGTGCCCCACACATATAAATACCCATGTGCATACATGTGCACATCACACACATGTGTGTGTATATATATATATATATATATATATATATATATATATATATACACATATGTGTGTGTGTGTGTGTAAAAGATGACCTAAACAACCTGCAACTGTCAGCATACACCTTTTACAGAAAAGAAGCTGGGTCATGTGATCTAAGGATTATGTTGGGCTTTTCTTGTTGTTTCAAACTATCTGACATAAAGCAACTCAAGCGCAAAAGGTCTTATTTTGGTCTACAGTTTAAGGAGCATCATCTGTCTTGATTGGGAAGGCACTGCGGCAGGAGTCTGGGGTAACTGGTTACAATGTGTCCACCATTAGGAAGCAAAGAGGAGAATGAAAATGGAGGCCACCTCCTGGGACTCACTTCCCCAGACAGGCTCCATTTCCTAAAAGTTCCTTCATTTTCTAAACTAGCTGGCTATGAAGCACATCCACCTGTGTTCTTGTGGTCATACTTCACATTCAAATAGCAGCAGAAACTCATGGGTGTCCTTCTTTCTATTTCCAAAGACTTCACAAGGCAAATGCTTTTTTTTCCTTTTCTGAGAGCCTGTCTAGATATCCTGAGAACCTAAATATCATGTAGCTAGCCTGAGTGACCCCAGAGGGCACCTGGACATCTTCCTGATGGCGTAAGCAATAGGAGGGGGCATTTCCACACCTTCCCATGATTAGAAAAGGGAAAGTCATACCAGGGGTGATGGGGAATGAAACAAACAAACAAAAACAAACAAACAAACAAACAAAAACCCTAGAAAAGCTGGGATCAGGTGAGCCATGCACTCTGGAGACACACCAGCAGTCTGGAAACTCAGCAGGTTTATTGTGTATAGTTGACTGAGGAGGTGGGTTAGCTAATTTGGGAGGGGGAACTCTCAGGCTGCAGTCATCATGGAGGAGGAAGTTGTGGTTGATGCTTTGTTTATACACTGTCAGCATCTGTACTCACTAGGTAAGGACTTTGAGCCTGACCTGCAGAAGGCCTTGCCATGCCTGTGGTTCTGAAGTGTTGGAGTCCTTAACATGGTTGTGCTCAAGTCAAATACACGTTCAGCCAGGACTCAGCCCTTCCTCACAACACACCTGTTTTCTTGGTGGCTTGGAATTTGCCAAGAGGCTAGCATAGGTTGGTCAGCAAGTCTCTTCAATCTGCCTCCCATTGCTGGGATTACAAGTATGTACCGTGACACCACCTTTTACAGGGGTTCTAGGGACTGAACTAGTTCCTCCCTCTACTCATCTCTTTTCTGTGTATTCTGTGTATTTGAATTCACAATTCTCCCTTCTTTGCCCCTCAAGTGCTGGGATAAGGATTATAGGTGGGAGTTGTCAAACCTGGCTCCATGTCTTATTTTCTCTGTTACTTGAGATGTTTACAGTTTTTCCCCCCTGTTTCTTTCCTATTGGCTATTTGTTAACTTGCATATAGTTGCGACATTCTCAGTTTACTTTATTTATTTCTAATTCCTCTGTGATCAGAGGAGTCATAGTTTCAAACACTGCTAAATACTTGAAAATAATGTGTATTCTGTTATCATCGAATAACGGAATATTGTAGAGATTTTGCTGGACTTGTGAATAGTATTTTATGCAGGCCTTCTAGTTCCTTGTTGATTTGTTTACCACTTGTATGGTAAAGTGAGATGTTGAAGCCTCCAAATGCTATGACTAAGTTATTTATTTCTTCCTTCAATTCTGTCCATTTTTGTTTCATGTATTCAGAATGTAATTTTTTTAAGTGTTTATCTTCTTGATTAATTGGTACCTTTATTATTATTACTTATTTGTTATTATTATGGAATACCCTTTGGGGTAATGAATTTTGTGCCAGAGACTATTTGGTGTGAGATTAGTTTGTTGACTCTAGAGACCTTTTAGATACAGTTTACTTTTCCCATAATTTTACTTTCAGGGTTTTCTTTTTTGTGTGTGTGTTTTGAATATAAAACAAATGTCTTGTAAAAAGCAAATTGGTTACATTTAAAAAGATCTAGTTTAGCAATACCATCTCCAAAGGAGAATTTAATTCATTTATACTTAGTAAAATACCAATAGAGATTATAGTGATCACTTCCATAATTCTTTCCTAATATCTTGCATAATTTTGTTAATTTATTCCACTATGTATTGCTGCTGAGAATTTCTTACTGCATCTTTAAATCTTTTTTATCTGTTTTTAATGTCATATCATGTTTTGTAATTAGCATAGTAAGTCATAACAATTTAGTTCAGATTTAGTCCAACTTAATTTCAACAGTTACTGAATTAACTTTTATTTATTTGTTCTTATATAACAATGCCTTCCTCCTATGTGTTATTACTGTCACTAATTATATTTTATATATTTGTGCCATGAATTTATAAGTGCTACTGGTACAAATATCTGCTAAATCACATGGGGGAAGCAAAATTTCAAACAAAAACATGCTTTGTTTTTAACTTATGCATTATTTTTACTGTCCTACTTTTTTTCTTTATGTTAGCTTGCATGTTTTTTTTTCTAGTCTAAAGAATTTTCTTTACTATATACATGTGATGGACTCTTCATTTTTTATCAGAATATCTTAATAGCTCCTTTGGTTTTGAAAGATAATTTAAGAAGATGCAGAATTCTTGGTTGACAACTGCTACCACCAGCACTAAAAACAAATGTGTATGTGTGTAGGTTTGTGTGTGTGAATGCAGGTATCTATGGAGGTCAGAAGTCAGGTGATTGTGAGCCACCATGTGGATGCTGGGAACTAAATTCAGATCCTTTGCAAGAGTATTAAGTGCTCTTAATGATGAGCCATCTTTCCAGCCTCTCCCACTTGGTATTTTGAGAATTACCTTCCACTGCCTTCTGATGCCTCTAGTTTCAGAAGGGAAATCTGCTGTCTGTCTTATTGAGGCTTCTATGTGCTTCACAAATCATTTCTCTCTTGCTGCTTTCCAGGTTACCTTTTTGTTTGTACTGTCACTTATATCTAGGTATGGATCTCTCCAAATTATATCTAGGTATAGAAATCTTCAAATTATATAGGATCACTCTGAGTTTACTGTGATGAGAGAGCATTTCTTGGATATGCTGAATAATTCTGTAAGTATGAAGAATTGAGGAAGGGCATCACTTCTTCAAATGCTTTCTTGGTTTCTTTCTGTATCACCCCTTCTTTTGGAACCTCTATTGTTGAGATGGTTGATGGCATCTCACTGGTCTATGATGCTTTGCCTATTTTTCTCTATTCTTTATTCTTTGTGTGTTTTTCTTTTCTTTTTTTAAACCAAATGATCAGTTAGCCCAATCCCAAGTTCTTTGTTTCCCCTTTCTGGGAAATTCTGTAGAATGTTTAACTTCAGTTATTGTGCATTTCATCTCTTACTTTTTGTTCATTCCTCTGTGGTGCTTATTAATGTTCTCTTTTTAGTAGGACATTTTTTGTGGTCTCCTTTAGGGTTTCAGTGTAGATAGCATTTGTCCAGCAAGCCCAGTATCTAGGCTTCTTTTGGACTGATTGCCTTTCCCCACTTAGAGCCAGTACTTCTTCCAATATTGACAAGGAGCCCTGTGAGCACTGAGACATGATTTTACCATTTCACCAAAGTGCTTCCAGCCCTGCCCCAGCCTTCAATTACTGCCTGTGCAGAATTTTGAAGTCAACCAGAGATAAGACTTTAGAGTATTTTCTGGTCTTCTTGTCTGTGTGCATAATACTTTGGATTCTCAGGAATATTGCAAAACTTGTCCCTTCCTCTCTCTTTCTCTCCCTTTTCTCCTCTGTCTCTGTCTCTCTCTTGCTATCTCTTTCTCTCTCCCAGACAGGTTCTCTTGCTAGCCCAGACTATCCTGAACTCACACTTTTACAGCAGTGTCTTTGGAGTTAGGAAGGGGTGGGAGACCCTACAAGGAGTGGGTCACTGTGCAGTGTTTAGGAAGTGCCACCAGGAAGGGCAGAGAAAGGCAATCACTAATATTTTCCGGATGGCAGCACACAAATTCATACTGGAGGGGAGAATAAGTACAGGGCATCATAGAAACTTATGAATTAGAAGTTAAAGTACATGTGCTGGAACACTTGGTTCCCAGAAGTTGCTGTTATTTTGGAGGGTTGGGGGAACCTTTGAGAAGTGGGGATGAACTAGAAGAAGTAGGTTACTGAGTAGAGGGTCCTGCTCCACAGAGAGGTGAGCATACAGCCTCACACTTCTGCTGCCAGCAGCTGGGAGAGCTCTCCTGCCACCATGATTTCCCTGCTGTGAAGGGAATTATATAAAACATAAATACATAAAAAGTAAAATCTACCTCCCACGAGTTGCTTCTTGTCAGGCATCTGGTCACAGTGATGGGAAAAGTAGCAAACAGAAATTAAGGAATTTGGAGCTATTTCTAGTTTGAAGTCATTGGGGGAAAAGGACAGGAGATATCCAAATATTGGGGGGGGGGGGGAATCCTCCTTTCAGAACTTCTGATCAGCTTGGTGGCTCTTGATTCTGTGTGTGATTACCATGGATTTGTCAACCAGAAATTTTAGTCTACCACAATGAAGATGGCCATCATTTTGAATTTTCCTTCATTGTTAATTTCAATTAGCTGCCCACCATAACAATAATCCACAAATTAGACAGCTTTCTGAAGCAAACGACACAGTCTAATTTTCCTAGGTGTACTCTCAACCTAACACAATCTGGAGTCACTTGAGAAAAGTCTCAATAAGAAACTGTCTACCTCTCTGTTCAGGAAACCTCCTTGTCTCCTAGTCCCGCCTATCTTGCTTTCCTATTGGCCATCAGTGCTTATCCATTAACCAATAAGAAAAACATATTTACAGAATGACATCTCTGATCATCTCTTTTCTGTCTAAAATAGAAAGAAGGGTTTTAACTTTAACATAGCAAAATATATAACAAAACAGCTATCGAAATAAGAACAATATTCAGTCCATTAACACTTAGCAAGATTTAAGAAAATATTTTATCATTTATCCTATCTCTATGAGTCCAAGTCCTATATGTAACTTATCTTTAATCCTAACTAAGGAAAACTATAACCATTACTATCTGTCTTCAACTCCATCAAAGACCACAGAGGATAATATATAACTCTAGAAATGACAGAGACATCTCACTTTCTGGTCAGTCACCCGAAGTTCTTCTGTAATGTTCCATCTTCAGCCTATAGGCCATAGTGTGTCTGGCAGACTCCTCAGCAAAGCAGGAAACTTTAAACTGTTCATCTGTATTGGCAGCTTGTCAGTCATTTTTCTCTGTGTCTTGCAGAATGTCTGGCAGATTCTTTCATGAAGCAGGAACCCGGTAGCAATGTCCATCTTGTATCATCAGTCATTTTTCTGTGGGCCCCCTCCTGAATGTCCAGTTTATACAGCGTAAAGTCAAACAGTCTAGACAAGAGCAGTATCTTGTCCAAATGGCTAGTTTTGCCACACTGGAAGTAAACTCCACAATGAGTTTCTTCGATGTCTAACTTCCTTTCTGACACAGGTTGTGTTGCTAGGAGCAATTATGTCTCACTGTCAAGAAAAACCCTAAACCATTTTAAATGCCATATTAAGTAGGTCTTTGAAAGGAGATTCAACATGGAGGATGGAGAGAGCAGAACACCGGGCCCTCTCTTTGAGCCTTCACCTAGTAGCTGATGGAAACAGAAGAAGATACCCACAAGTAAACACTGAGCTGAACTCCTGGAATCCAGTTGCAGACAGGAAGAAGTGATGAGCAAAGGGGTCAAGACCAGGCTAGAGAAACCCACAGAAACTGCTGACCTGAGCAAGGGGAGCTCATGGACTCCAGCCTGATAGCTGGAAAACCAGCATAGGATCATCCAGACCCTCTGAATGTGGGTGTTAGTTGGGAGGACTAGGAAGTCTATGGGGTCTCTGGAAATGGATCAGGATTTATCCCTAGTACATAAATGGACTTTGGGAGCCCATTACACATAGAGGAATACTCTTTCAACCTAGACACACAGGGGAGGGCCTGGGCCCTCCTCCAAATGATATACAGACTTTGAAGACTCCCCATGGAAGGCCGGGCCTCATCCTCCCTGGGGAGCAGGAGGCTTGCCTCAGACACACCATCAGGAAATACTTGGAGTCTCTCAGCATCTAGGTTCTGGGTGCTTTTTTGTTCTCCACCCCCCCCAGGGGTGTGTGAAACATTTCCCTCATGTTTCTTTCCATATCCACACCCAACCCAGCCCTGGGACCTAGAACCTGGGTGCCACGGTGATGGAAAGATAAGATTGTCCCCCTGTGGGACAATCTGGGGAGAACACTTGCAACTTAACAGCTTCTGAGGGATGCTCCCCAAGTGGGCTATTCTGAGCATGACATGACCCTGAAGATCATATCTTCTCAAACATAAACTAGCATACAGGGCAATGACTGTCTCAAAAAGGATGGACTGAGGTGCACCATGGCAGGAAGTACAGGTGTGGTTGGTGACAGAGGGGGACATCAGGCCAACAGACTGACCATGGCCTGGGAGCAAGAGGGTGACTTGCTTGAGAGACTTGGGATAGGTTGGTCTTTGCCTCCAGTAAGTCAAAAACTAGCGAGTCTAAAGCAAATGTGTTTTCCAGGTCTTGGAAAAGGTTTGATGGCACACAGTATTTGGATGCACACTGGTTAATGACTGTTTATGGAGTGCTTTGAGATGCAGTTATATGGCATACAGCCAAAAACAAGGGTGGCCTATTTGGGTTGGCAGTGAAAAAGTTAAGTGCACTTTCCTAATTAACACAAGTTGCTCAAAAGCTTGTTTTTATTCTTTTCCCCTCTGAGCTAAGACCCAACATATCTGACTGTGAAGCAACCAACTTCCCTTTAATCCACATGCAGCCAACAAGGAGATCTGCTGCTAGGGATCTGCAGCATGCCTGAAAAACACCAGCCCAGTGGGGAACCAGAGTCACCAGGGCCCAGGACAAAGGATTCCCAGTTTCCAGATCAGAGCACCCCAGAATCCTGAGCTGAGTTCCTCAGGAGCTTGGTAGGAGGAGGGCACCATCTGCTGGCCAGAAGGCAGCAGGCATAGAGTTTGGGCAAATAAGCAGATCTCAGGATTCTTTGGAGGTGGATCAGTTGGTAGAGTGCTCGCCAGGTGTGAGGTCCTGGGTTCAAGCCCCCATGCTGGGGAGGCGAAGAAGAAATGCTAAAGGGAAATTCATGAGGTTCACCTTTATTTATTTGGATAGTTTAAAGTTTATCAATTATTTTTTTATTTATGAGTATGAGTGTTTTGTCTGCATGTGTATTTGGTGTTCACAGAGACCAGAAGGTGGCATCAGAGTCCCTAAAACTGGAGTTACAGACAATTGTGAGCTGCCATGGGGGTACTGGTAATCGAACCTGGTACTTTGGAAAAGCAGCTAATGCTCCTAACCACTGAGCCACCTCTCCAACTCTCACCTCCATTTCTATGAATGCTAATAGAATTAAATGCCATTACTATGAGAATGTAAATTACACAAATTAAAGATTGTTTACATTTATTTTGTGTGTGTGCACCTGAACATGCATGCGTGTGTGTGTGTGTGTGTGTGTGTGTGTGTGTGTGTGTGTGTGTATCACAGCATATATGTAAGTCAGAGGACAACTTGTGGGAGTTGACTCTTATATGGGTTCTGGGGATCAAACTCACAGCATCAGGCTTGGCAACGAATGCCAAGCTAGCTCACCAGTACCAAACGTACAGCTTGGCTAGGCCTCTGATAAACTGTCAAGCTGGAATAGTCTGGAAAGAGAGCACAGAGGCCACTTCTGTAGTTAATGACCTGTCAACAGATGATGCTGTCCCTTGGTTGGCATCCACATTTTTTGTCTTCTTTCACCTACCAGATAGAGTTGAATGAGAACTTCTACCTTGAATTTTGCAAGGTAATAAATTATGTTTGCCCAATTTTTCACCAAAATTTGATTTAGTAGCTTGAAAATATTTTGGGGGTACACTGTTATCCCTAAAATATTAAGAAGTCAATAGTGTAACTCTAAGGACAGGTATGATCCACTATGTAAGGAGTGGGTCACGGCTAGACAATAAATAGATAATAGCCATTCATCAACATTAGCACAACTGTGTGCAAGTAAGTTAGCCCCTGGACCAAACGTCATAGTTGGGTGTGAAATGTCCCCACATTGTATAATATTTGAACATGTAGTCCCTTGCAGGTGGTGTTGTATTTGGAAGCTTTGGAACAGGAGGCCTGGCTGCCAGAGGTGGGCCTTTAAGAGCTAGAGGCCATCCCCATTTCTGGTCTGACCTCTGCTCCCTTGTCTGCAAGAGTCAAGCAAACCAAGCTCTTGACATGACAGCTGCCATTAGCAGTCTCTACTACCCCAGCTGCTGAGTGTACCCTGTCAAGATGGATTGTGCCCTCTGAACAGTGAGTCAAAACCATCCTTTCCTCCCTAAATTGCTTCTGTAAGGTGCTTTGTCAAGAAAAGCAGCTGACCCACAATCTATCCTCACCCAGTCAATGAAGGAGGCATGGAGGGGGCCATGCAGGTATCTGAGGGGAAAGTGTGTGGCAAAGCATGGGAGCCACGGATGCTGTGACATGATGGGAAGAACTGACAGGCTAAAGTGTTCAGAACAGTGTGAGCAAGGACCATCCAACCTGGGGCCTGTAGGGCAGCTCTGAGTCCAAACTGGTGCATGCACATTAACCTGTTTAGCCTTCCCAGCCTGCCTAGCATGCAGAAACAAATTATTATGGTTGTAAGTCACTGGAAGTTTAAGACTCTGCTGTGTATTGCTATGATGGTGACAGCTGGCAAATATATTAATCATGGAATCACAGAACTAAGCATAGTAGTGAATGTCATCCAAAATGTGAAGCCAGAGGAGGCTTATCCTACACCATTAGTCTGTATGTCTTTTACAGTAAGGAGGAAAGGGCAAGGAAGTGGTGTCCAGAGGCTAAATGGTAGGTGGTGTGTTCAGGAAGAGACAGTTGCGTGAGTAACTTGGTTCAGTGGGTAAAGGTGCTTCTGCTGAGCCCAAGTTCAATCTCTTGGACCCACATAGTAGAAGAAATGAACCAATTCCCCCCAAGTTGTTTTTTTTTTACTTCCACATACAGGGTGACACATATGCACCCCAATATGCAAAACCAGACAATTAAATGTATCACTTGCTGGGGCAGTGGGGGACAATATACTTCCTAAAATGTGTGATACTTCTGAGATCAAAAGAAGGCACTATTAATTGTGCAAGGATATGGATATAAACTAGGGATGTCTGGGCAAATAGAGACATATGACCAATGTTACTTAGGGAAGTCAGCCAGGTAACCCAAATCCCTGCCTCAAAACAAAAAACAACAAAACAAGACAAAATGGAAAACAAATTTCACACCCTAAACTGCTATATAGCCAGAACCTTTCTTTCTTTCTTCCTTCCTTGATGGGAGATGTCATTCTGTATATGTTTCTCATACTGGTTAATAAATAAAGCACTGTTGGCCAATAGGAAAGGAGGATAGGAGGGACTAGGAGACAAGGAGGAAGAGGAAGTAGTAAGGAGGAGCCAAGATGGAGAGTCGGGAGAAAGCAATATGCCAGCCGGCTCCACGGTAAGAGAAATACATAGATCAGCAGAAATGGGTTAATAATTAAGGCAGAGCTAGCTGATAAGAAACAAGTAACCAGGCCAACAGAATTATATCTAATACAGAGTCTCAGTGTGTTATTTGGGGCTGGCGGGGCAGGACAAGACCAGGCCGCAGGAGGAAAAACCGTACTCATTACAAATGGCGCCCACGTGGCTAATAAGAACTTCCACTTAAAATTTAACAAAAGCTTAAGAAAGTGTTTTAGAAACAAAAGAACAGAGACAAGCAAGGTTTCTTGGTAACAACATTTTCTGGGTTGCACTCTGTTTTGTGTGAGACAAGCAAAAATTTCTGCGGCTCCTTTAAGGGAAGATTCCTGACTCAGCATAAGCGACAAAAAACTGCACGGCTTTAAAAAAGCACTGCTAACAATTTATTGGTGTGCATGAGAGATGGCAATGGCAGTGACCACATCTCCAAGCCAGCAGCATGCCTGCTGGATGGCAACATTGACCAGGACAGTGACCACAGCTTTCATTGCTGGCAGTAAAAGTACCCGCCACCATCTTGATAACCGCGGCAGAAACAAAGACTTTCATTTTAACAATGTTGTTGTTTAACATATAAAGACTCATGGTCAAAAAAAGATAAAGATTTACAGTAAAGACAGATTCATATTAAGAAAAGGTGCTAAAACTTTACAGTGTGTTTTAAAAAAATACGTAGAGCTGGTGTCATACAGTGTTCAGTTCTGGATAGACTGAACATGTATGCCCCTGACAACATGCTCCCAAAGGCAGCCAGTGCTGAAGGAGAAATAGACAAATTCAGTCAGAGGCTTTGTAGGCCACTTTCACTAATGACCAATAGACCTGATCTGTGACCTCACCAACACAGATGGAACATAGAGAAGAATATGCACTTGAACATCTCCTGTGTTCAAGAAATACTTACTGGGGGTGCAGCTGTCATATTCTGGGTTGTAGAACAAACTTCTGCAAAGGTAAAAGAATCAAATTTATGAAATTCCATTTGGTGTGTTTTCATGCTTAGAGCCACCCACCTCACCTATCTTGTGTGGTCATAGACAAGGAAGCAAGCATTTGGTTGAACAAGGTTTTTGGTGTTTTTCTTATGAAGTACTATGAAGAGGGAAAAAGAATGAGGGGGTTTTAAAAGAAGTTATAAGATTGGATCTAGGACTTTAAACTATTAGGTTTTGACTGTGAAATGCCTTCACAGGCTCGTGTGATCTTCAGCTGCTGTTGCTGTTTTGGAAGTTTGAGGAAACTATATTAGCCTTGCTAGATTGGTGGGCTTTGAGGTCTATAGCTTACTTGTTACCCAGTCTCTGCTTCCTGTTCGAGAGAGGGGTGAGGAAAAAGTCTCTGCTAAACTCTCACACTGCTACAGGCCATGTGCCTCTACACCTTGCCCTCCATGGTGGATGGTGTCCCCTCATGTCATGAACCCAAACAAACTCTTCCTGATGTCTTGCTGTGTCATGTGTTTGGTTACAGACCAGAGGAAAATCACCAATGCACCAAAGCAAGAATAAAAGCCATCAGAATGCTGTAGGACCAATGGACTGGAAGAGCTGGTCAGAGCTACTTGTATTTAGGCCCCAGGAATAAGGTGATAATTTACAAAGGATGATCAGAACAGGTATTTGAAATTGGTACTGTTGGTAATGACAAGACCAAGGGTATGGCACCAGGAATGAGTAACCATGAAGGCCATGATCACAGAAAGAAACAAGGTAATGGATAGGGTCAGTTCAGATGGGAGGTGATGCCACACACAGTGGGAGTGAAGGGTACAGTCAGGTGACATGAGAGTCATGTTGAAAAGGAAGTGTCAGATATTTGGTGAGTAGGGGCTGAGAAGGTGACTCAGTGGGTAAAGTGAAGACCCAAGTTCATATCCCTAGAACCTGGGAAATTATTTTATTCTGGATGAAAGGCAGGTGTGGCAGCATGTGTCCATAATCCAAGTACAGGTAGATCTCAAGGCTTGCTGGCCAGCCAGACTAGCCAATCAGTGAGCCTTAGGGTCAGTGATGAAGAGTGAAAAAGAGAGTCACTCAGTGTCACATGTGGCCTCCACATGTGCATGCATGGGTGAGCACTCCTACACACACACACACACACACACACACACACACACACACACACACACTCACACACACACATTAGATAAATAAGTAGGGTGAAATGAAATATCTTGGAATATGTGGATTGAACAACAGCAAAGGAGGAACCCAGTTATCATCCAATCACCCCAACTTCCCGCCCCTTGTCTCAGGCTTCAGGACCTGGTCATAGCTGGTAGGTAGGACAGAGAGTAGTTGTAAGAGCCCAGCTGAAGGGATTAATCCAAAGGCCCCTGCCCTTTGGCTTTAGAGCATGGTCACTAGGAAATTGTCTATAGGAAGCCCAGCTGTCCCTTCAGGCCCCCACGCAGTAGGATTCTTCTAAGGAGACACTGAACTTACATTTGAGGCCAAGGATTCCCAGAGTGAGAACTCTTGAGAGCAAAGCTCTTTGTGCACATACTTGGAGAACCCAAACTTCTAGCTGGCAATCTACAAGCAAGCTTCCTTACTGACTCCCCAACATTGCAGTCCTCTGGACAGTATAGCCATCACAAGAGAGCCTGGGGGAGAAAAACAGACACACCCAGGGAGAGAACCCCGGGATGGCTCTGGAGGAAGACCAAACCATCCCCTGTCATTATGGACGATGGGACAGTCCCCAGGGAGGAGCCCAACACCCCGTGAGTGAGATGACAGAGGTGCGCAAACACGGTGGCATCTTAACATAGAAGCAAAAACATCTGGAATCCAAAGCTTTCAATTAGGATGTGGTGAGGATACAGATAAAAACAAAGAGCAGGATACCCATAGATGGGACAACAGAGAAGTTAATAAGAATGACTAAAAGACTAGTTAAAAGATTAAGTCAAAGGCATATTTCAGAATATAGGCATGGCACAGGGAGACCCATGGGAACAGATGAATGGCTTAAATAATTAGTTCAGAAATTCAGTTATCCAGCTAAGTTCCCCAGCAAGGAAACAGGAAGTGCATCAGATGTATGGCAAAAGGCATTTCTCTGGGGGTAGAAAACCAATTTGCCAACTTATAAAGCCCAGGCTGGAGAGGTGGCTCAGGGAGATAAGAGGGTAAGTGTGTCTGCAACAGCAGCACGAGGACCCACATTTGCATCCCAGCATCCATGTCAAGGCTGGATGTAGTACACAGACTGGTACTCTCAGGGTTGGGGGGAACAGAGGCAGGAAGATCTCAAAGGCTTGCTGGCTGCCTGCCTAGCCTGCAGAAAGTTCCAGGTTGGGTGAGAGACCTTGTTTCAACAGGTGATGTGGATAGTGATAAACATTGTCCTATGGCTCCCACATGTGTCACCTACACACATGTGCCCACATATATGAAGTTCACATAGTGCTGCCAATCATACATATCTTTAACACATTTCTACAGTTCAAATGTAGAGTATACCTAGAAGCAGAGAGACAGAAAGACAGATGCACATAGAGATATTCTTTGAAACTCAGAAGTCAGGTTGATATCAGACCTCTTATCAGAATCTGGATTCTAGAAGACAATGGATTTAAAAAATTATTTTTGTTTATTATATGTATGTATATGTGTATATATGCACACATGTGTGGGAGGCCAGAAGAGTGTGTCAGATCCCCTGGACCCAGAATTATAGGCAGTTGGGAGCCAGCCAGTATGGATGCTGGAAACTGAAGTTGGGTCCTCTGCCAGAGCAGAGCAATCTCCCTAGCCCAAGATAATGGATTTAACCCTTCAAGATTCTGAGGGAACACTGCTAAACTAGCAATGATTTAAAAAAAAAAAAAAAAAAAAGGTCGGGATAAAATACAGTATTTTTGGAAGCATAGACCAGAGAAAGTGGACTCCCATGAGGATCAACCTTTAGGTCTCTGATCACAGGCAATGTGATGGAACATGGGCCCAACCCTGTTCCCTAAGTCCATCAACACATTTATTTCCTGCAGCTCCCAGCCAGTGACTGAATGTAGCAGAGATGTGTTCCTGGGATGCACCTTGCAGAGGATCTGAGTTTGGTTCCCAGCACCTATGTTGGGTAGTTCACAAGTTATCTATAGCCCTGTTTATAGGGGATCCAACACCCTCTCCTGGTCTCCAAGAATACCTGCACACATGTGGCATAAATTCACGCTGACATAGACACATACACACACACACACACACACACAAATAAGAATAATAATAAAAACTTAAAAAAAGCCATAACAGAAATGAAGAAAAATAGACACCTCTGGAAAAATAAATAAGAATGACATGAGGCTAAAATGAGGGAGTATCAGTACTAAATTAAAATAAAGTAATAAAAAGGATTAAAGATTAAAGAGAAGATGACTGATATGGACACAGACAAAGGAGAGTCCTCCAACATGTATAATTGGATCCCTGAAGATGAAAACCAGAGTAAAGGGCCCTAAAATGTTTACTTGGCTGAGTGTTTTGACGCAGGCATTGAAGGCACACTTTGTTCTGCCCCTTTCATCAACATTTCCCAGGATTCCCAGCATCGTTCAGAGTCTCCTTGGCGCTTTGAAGTCACATGGTATTGAATTTGAATCTTTTCTCCTCCAGTCCCTTCAAGAACTGTTGGCAAATTCCTCAAGGCTCCTGAGCCTCAGTGGTAACATGTCCATTAAAAACAACAGTTGTTTACTGTGTGAGATGTGGATGAGGGGAGGCACATCACAGCATAAAGACAGTTTTTGAGTCTGTCCTTTCCACCTACCAAATGGATTCTAGGTTGTCAGGCTTGGTAGCAAGCACTTTTATCCACTGAGCCATCTTGCCAGCCCAATATGCCCATTAATGCCTACCACCTAAAAATGCTGAGGGTTGAATGGGAATTGTGCAGGGCCTAATACATAGCAGCTCTGCTAAACAAAGGTACTGGATGAGAGGTGCTGAAGGGTATCCTTTCATGTTCTTTATCTTTTGGAAGCCAAATTGTAGAAGAAAAGAGAGCAATAGTAATACTTTTTAGATGAGACAGGGTGCAGGCATGGGGCTAAATTCCTAGGCTCAAAACCCAAGCCTCCTTCTTTCTTTCTTTCCTTTGTACAAGTATACATCCTCTATTTGCCTTGACTTCCCTACCAAATCATACTGATACGTTCCTCCTAAGATTGGCACGAGGACTGAAATGGTTAGGATAGTGGGTGGATGTCCACTTGAACCATAATCAATAATCAAGATCAAGTGCTGGAGAGACAGCTTGTTAAGAGTGCAGAGGACCGGGATTCAGGTTCCAGCACCCACATGATGGCTCACAACTACATGTAACTCCAGTTCCAGGGGGATCTGATGTCCTCTTCTGGTCTCCAAGGACACTGTAGGTGTGTGACACACACACACACACACACACACACACACAAGACAAATCATTAAAATTAATTGATAGATGTTAGCTATAATTGGAGTTGGACATTAGCTACAAGGTCCACCAGGTTTAAGATGCCTGACTAATTATAATATATCTAATACCTTAACATGTAAATGATTTTAAAAAACAAATAAAATACTTACAAGGGTAGGATAAATAAGATGATTCCAAAGCTATAAAATGTTGAAACTGAAAAGTGGAATGGAGAATGGAAAATGAAAAGGCTGCATCATAGAAAAAAAAAACTTTCAGTGTGTGTGTGTGTGAGAGAGAGAGACAGACAGAGACAGACAGAGAGAGAGAGAGAGTCTCATGGAGACCAGAGGACATCAGATTCCCTGGACCTGGGTTTATAGGTAGTTGTAAGGGACATAACCATGACAATCACAGAACAACTGATTAAATTAAAATATGACAGGAATGAGAATGCAATAGAAACACTTGAAGCCATATTGGAAAAAAAAATTCTGGAAAAGACAACAAAAAGGAACAGAAAGCAGGAGAGTCAACATATATCAGAGGGCGAATAAAGGAAATCAAGAGATCCCAAATATAACCAGAGCAATTCAAAAGAGAGCAGAGAAAATTGACAGTAACAGGACCAGATCAGAAAAATTTCCCACAACTGAAGGATGTGGCCTCTCCAGACTTGCAGGGCCTTCTGGGACTCAGCAGGTTGATTAAAAGTAAACCTAGATGAAGACACTCCATTATGCAATTTCAGAACTGTGAGAAGAACTGGAAGATCCTGAAAGATTTCAGAAAGAAAGAATATTAAATAAAACAGGAGGGGAACCTGAATCGCCTTTTAGTAGCAACACTAGAGACACAAAGGTTATGTCAATCAGCTTTCTGTTATTATAGCAAAATACATAAGGGGAAATTATAAAGAGAAAAAGTCCATGTTTCTCAGAGTTTTTATAGAAAATTATTCTGAGTAACTTCTGGAAGGTGAAAATAAGTACAAAAAATTAAGGCAATAAAAAAGAAGGCAATTATTAACACAGATTAAAAACAAAAAGTAAAAAAGGAAACCTCATCATTGGGCAAGACTTGGCTGTGACTAATATTTGTCCAGGCACAGCAACATAAACAGAGGCCACTGATTTGGTCCAGGACTGTAATAATTATATGGAGGGGGAGGGGACAGGAAGTAAAAATACAGAGATGGTGGAAGAGAGACAGATTCCCATCTACCACCACAGGAAGTCTGTGGCTCAAGTAGAAGATGGAAGCTCTTACACACTAGTTAGAAACACAGATGTGCAGTGTCATGAAAATAGATCAAAGTAGCAGCCTCTGGGGCCAGGAACATGTGGAGCATGGAGAGGTGGGGTAGGGAATTGTATTTTATTCTATCAGATCAATTTGATGTTTGAAACAATGTGCTCTAAAAAACCAAAACTTAAGTGAAAAGACTAAAAGGTTAATTTCCTCTAAGGAGAGGGCATGTGATGTGTGCCCCCACTGCTGGGCTGCCTTTTGTGAGGGCCCTGGCTCAATGTGTGACACAGGAAATAATGGCAATTCTTCCCAAGTTAGTCTCCAGTTTTCTATAGAAGTATTAAAATATGCCATTGTATTGTTTTTTAGTATAGAATACTAAATGTTGCAACAAATGAAGAGAGTGATCCATAGGTAAGAAAATTACAAGCAAGTAGAAAGCACTTAAATGCACGTTTGACAATGACCTAAGTGTCAGTTGTATTAGTCAGCTTTCCATTGCATTGACAAAATACCCAGGATGATGAACTTAATAAGGGAAGATGTTTTCTGAGGCTCAGGCTTCAAGGTCTAGTCATGCTTGCTTGCTTGGCTCTGTTGCTTTGGGATTGTTGGTGTCTCAGTATATTGTGGTAAGAGTGTAGGTCGGCAAAGGTATTTGCTTCATGGTGGTTCATGAGCAAAAAGAGACAGGATGAAGATGGCCTGGGTACCACTATCCCCATCAATGACACATCTTGATGATGTGACTTTCTCTAGGGGCCCTCCACTTAGAGGCTCTACTACTTTGCAAGAACACCTTGGCTGCGACCAAGTCATTAATACATGGGCCCCTGGGGAACACTCAAGACACTCAATCACTGTAATTTGTCATGTAGCTGATTTCCTTTTTGACTTTGTAAGAAACCTTTAGACTTAGAAGCCTGGCCCTCAGCCCAAAAGAGGCCATGGAATCTGCTACTCCAGGCTTCAAACTTTGATATATGAACACCCCTCCCTGAGAGCTGAGTCCTGCTCATCTCCCCAACCCCAGCCCAGGATGGACCCAACAGTTATTAGCCGATGAACTCAGAACCATCCATCCATGAAACAGAGAGTGAGAGGACTCCTGCTTTATTTCATCTGTAGACCCCAAGATGGAAGCTAACACTCTTGCAGGGTATGGAGGTGTGTTTATGTGTGTGCATGCACGAGTGTCACACGTGCAATTCCTGTGGGTTTTGTAACAGCACCACAGCATGGGGGCTTTAAACAATGAGCTGTGCTCTCTAACAGTTCTGAAGGATAGCATTCAAAATCCAGAGGGTGGCATGGCTGTGCTCCTGACAAATGCTCTAGAGAAGACCCTACTTTTCCCATCCAGCAGCCTCAGGAGTTCTCTGACACTATACTGGTCTCTGCCTCCACCTGCATGTACCTTCTCTTCTTGGTCTTGTGGGATTCCTCCCCACCCCCAGTGATCTTTTTTGTTGCACCATGCATTATAGATACCGCCTGCTAGATTAGAGCCACATCTACCCTATGCTCTGTCCAGCTGCATCTGCTAGGATTCTATTTGAAAACCAGGTCATAAATTGAAGTAGTTCAGACTTGAATGTATCTGTGTAAAAAACAGATTTTCTGTCCTTGGCCTGGCAGGCTTACCTCTCCCTGGTGCCATTGTCCCCTCTCCAGGCAGGAGGCTCTTTACAGAGACCTCCACCCAGTTTCTTGAAGCTGTGTCTCCCAGCTGGGTCCTAAGGAGAGGACTCAGTATGACTGCCAGGGAGGTCGATCTGCAATTCAGAAGAGGCTCTTAAAAATTAGACATCAGGGCTACAGAGATACAGAGGACCCAAGTTCTGTTCCTAGCACCCAGGTCTCCGTGGCTTACAATGGCCTGTAACTCCAGTTCTGGAGAATCAAACGCTCTCTGCTGGCCTCTGCCCACACCTGCACTTACACATATAAAAAATTAAGGTCTTCAAAAAACAGATATTGAGAGTTAAGTGAATGGAATAAATGATACATGGTGAGTGAAAGATAGGATTTTAAATTCAGCTAAAGGCAGCATGGAAAATATTCAAGAAAGTCCTCCCTGGAATCTGAGTATCTTATTCATCTTCTCATAAGCACTGACAGAATGCAGAGAATTCTGGGCATTGGACTGCATTCCACTTTGTGAAGACATGGTCAAGGGCATTTTGGGTGCAATGTCCATCCCACTTTTGAGATCACAGAGCCGGAGTGCATTCTGGGTAGCAACATCCACCCATCTCTGAGAGGAACATTCCAGGTAACAACATTCATCCAGCCTCTGAAAGAGTCAGAGTGCATTCAGCCACACTCATTACCCTGAGAAGACTCTGTGTTTGTGAGCTTTTCTTGCCCATCAACCTCCTTGGTACCTCAGAGTTCCCAGCCATGGTTAGAAGTCTGGGGGCTACCATTGGCCTGAGTTGCTCACCTGATGTTGATAGGTTGGGCCTGACTTTTCCTGAAATCCAATGTCTGGTTCCCCTTCCCTTGCTGTGGTGACCTACCCTGCCCATAGTGACTCAGAGATAGGAGCCCAGAGTCGGGGATGTCTTTCCTGCCATGCAAGAAAGAGACAGTGTTTTCACTGTTTAGATGATGCAGTCTTTTGGGTGGCAACATGCTTTATTTATTATTATTGTTATTAGTAGTATTTTATGCCCAGAGACATTTGGGCATAAGAGCAGGAGGTCATGCTGGCCCTGTGTATTTATTTTTAAGGCCATGGGATCATTGTGAATCACTCTTTAATGACTCACTCTGCCCTGTAATTTTGAGGAAGAAGTTTGTCTTGAGCCCGCCTCCCCACCAACGACCATTGTTTCCTTGGTTGTGACCAGATACACCACTTCTTCAAAAAACAATGGTCCACACCTGTGTGATAACTGGTGTCATCTTGCCTGGGAGTCTTCATTCTCAAGGAGTGATACATGAGAGGCACCCAAGACAGTCTTTCCCAAGGAGAGTGGGGAGGAGTCTAGCCAGCTCACACTAACTTCTCAGAATGGGTGTAGACAGCTGGCTTCCTCCCAGAGACCCCTCTGCTACCTGGAGGGAAGTCTACATGGGAAGCACAAGGGCTACCCAGGGTGAGGACAGCCACCTTGGCCAGACATCAGGACCAACCATCATATCCTACAAAAATAAGCTTCAAAAGCTTTGATAAGAAGAAGGCATGTAATGACAGACTGCACTCCTCTCATCTAAACATCTGGAATCTTCTAACACACTAATTAACCCTCTACCCTGAAGGAGAGGAACCCATGCTTGCCACCCTAGAAGGACACCTCAGTTCCCTAGAAGCCAGCACTGTCCCTGAGCCAGGAGTTCCATAGGGTCCAGCTTCAACCCTGTCAGTGTGGTTCTTGAATCAGTGCGTGAGCCTGGATTCACTGTGTTAAAAATGACAGAACTTGGGCTTGCAAGATGGCCCTCTGGTAAAGGCACTTTGCCTCCAAACCTTATATCTTTCCCAAGGACCCACCTGGTGGAAGGAGAACCATCTCCAGCAACTTGTCCTCTGATCTCCATACATGCACCAAGGCATGCGTGTGTTCCTTCTACCCCCGCATAAAGATGGTGCAATACCATTTTTTAAATTGGAGAATAAGGGCTGAAGAAAGGGCTCAACACTTAAGAGCTCTTGATCTGCCATCATGAGGATTAGGGTTTGAATCCTAGCAGCTATGTAGTAAGCTGGGAATCCTCTCAAAAGCCTGGATCCCAGACCTGAGTGGGGCAGGAAGATGACTGGGCTCACTGGTTTTCAGCCTAGCTGATGTTCAGAGAGACCCTGCCTCATAGGGAAAGGCAGATGCTGCTAGGAACTCACTGACACATATGTACCATGAGTACTCACATAAATCAAAATAAATCTCTTTGATAAATGGAGTAAGTGGTAATAGCTAGTGCCTTGTGAGGTGCTGGTAGGCGAAGATGTGGTGTGAGAGCTACATCTGCTTCAGGAGGATTGTGCACCATTTTGCAGGTCTGATGATGGGTGTTGTGAGCTGGGAGGGAGGGTTGGCCTGCAGTCTGTTAGTCAGGGCTCCTAGCTGAGTAAGAAGATCAAATGCCACAGATTGCAGGAGACCCTCGGAGAGTTTACTCACACAGAAGTAGAGAGGGGGAGGCAAAATTCCTGTTTCTGGAGGCCTGTCCCTTCCCTGACAGCCCACAGGCTGTGATACCATGGGCCCCATTTCCTGGTCACTGGTGCTTACACAAGGCTTAGTCAAGATTTCTGGGGACTTGAACAACATAGATAGTTCTAGATTAAAATGCTATCTTGTTCCTTTTGAACGCCCCACAGCCATCTTAAAAATATTATTCTGCTGTGTGTTGCTTGCTGTTCCTCCCAAGGGCTTGAGGAATGTTATTCAGGTGGGGGTGGGATGGGATAGGGGTGGGGGATAAGGGGAGATGGAATGAAAAGTTTGATATTGAAAAAATGGGCTGTAATCTGTGAATAAGCTTGTTCCTGGGTCTTCCTCACTCCTCCAAGGTCACTTGGAAGAGACAGGTCCATAGAGACTATGTTGCACTGAAGGATCAGGCTAAAGGTAGATGCATGAGTCATAGAAATACAGGGTGTTAGGAACCCAGCATGGTGCCCTGAGCCCAGCAGGTGGGGCTGGCTGGGCAGTTAAGGACAGATCCAAAGACATCCTTGGGAGGCATGTCACGGGAGAGATGTGTGAAAATAAGCAGTCCTTTGGGGGCATTTCTGGATTGGTGGGTGAATGCACCCCCTGGAGGCAGTGCAGTGTGTCCTAGAAGGATGTGGATGTTTTCCCAAACACAGTAGCAAAGTTTTCCCCATTCACTGTTAATTTCAACTATTATATCAATTTTCTGCAAGACAAATTACTGTCTATAGGATATTCTGTGTAGCTAGTGAGAATTGAAGATGGAAAGCACACTTTTTTTTTTTTTTTTTTTTTTTTTTTTTTAAAGTGTTTAATGTGCAGAGTCAGGGCCAGGCTTGAACAGGTGATTTTCAATTCTCAGCAGGGCTCCCGGACTCCTTTTTTTTTTTTTTTTTTCTTTTAAGTCCTTGTTGATATACACCAGGGATGCTTGTGGTGATAATAACAATAGCTAATGTATTTCCTGTCCCACTGTGTTCTTCAAGCTCATGTGTCCGGTGAGATGGAACACCACTGTTAGCTTTGTTTTACAGGGAGGACAGAGAGTGGCCACATAGCCAGTAAATGACAGTTCTGGGACTTGAACCCAGACAGCTTGACTCCAGAGCTCCCTCAGCCTTTCCCTGAGCTGCCCCACCCCACACACATCATGTACAATGTCTGAGACAATGGCACTGAGTAGCTGAATGCAGGAAGGCTCTCGCATGAAAGCAGGCACACCAGGATTTGTGAACACACCCACTTTGCCCCTTCTTTATCCCAAAAGGTTGGGAACCTACAGAAGTTAGGAGCAGGGATGAGGGTGAGGAGCCTGAGCTACAGACATCTCTGTACCTTGCCTGAAGATGGGAGGAGGGATAGTGGGTGTCCCCCAGCTCTTCTGCTCTACTACTCTGAGGCTGTTCAGTACAAGCCCCACCCTTGTCGTGCTAGGGCCAAGATTGGGTGTGGTGCAATGTGCCTTTGATCACGGTTCTTGGGAGGCAGAAGAGGCAGGGGTTACTGCATGTTCAAGGCCAGGTAGGGCCACACAGTGAGGGCTTGACTCAAGAATAAATAAAGAAGTAAAGGAACTGGGTGTGGGGGTGCCTTGGTGTGGTGGTGCACACCTTTAATCCTGGCACTCAGGAGGCAGAGGCAGGCAGATTTCTGAGTTCGAGGCTAGCCTGTTCTACAGAGCTAGTTCCAGGACAGACTCCAAGGCAATACAGAGAAACCCTGTCTTGAAAAAACCAAAAATAAGACAAACAAAACAATCAAAGAAACAAAAAAGGAGAGGTAAAGTAAGGAAAAAAGGAAGAAAAAGAAGAAACCCAATTCTGTCTGTATTCCTAGGTAAGTGGGGAGGGGGACTCTAGGTGATAGTCACAGACAGGGCAGCAAGTCCACAGGCCCAGAGCAAGAGACCATGCCAGCAAACACTACTTCCCATAGTGGGAGAGAGGAAAACTGCCACACTGATCTCCAACAGACTCCCAGAAGCAGCCACAGTGTTGGGACATGGCCGACCAACAGGATGCAGGGGCCTTCCCATATACCACCAGAAGTAGCTTCCTAAATGCAATCTGTGGGAAAGAAAGTGGACCAGAGAGCTGGGTCGTCCTGGGTGATGTGATGAGTCCTTCTGTGGCTTTCCAAGGAGGAGCACCAGAAGGGGTCCAGCATTGTTCCCTACCTGTGCTAGTTCCTCAGCCTCAGAGAGGAGAGCTAGATGGCTTGCCATGGAGATTGTGACCAGCATCTAGGTCCACTGTTGCCCTTGCTGTCATTGTAGTGACTCCTGGTATGTGTAGATCAATTTAAGCAACAGACATTGATCTTTTTTCAGCTGATTTGTTTGGCTTATACCAGCTAGGGCAGGGGACACTGTCTTCTTCCCTCTGTATGACAAAACATTTCCCATGCAAGCATGTGGTCATGCCTTCACAGAAACTCTCAGAGGGTGACCAGGCCTCTCCCCAGGGCTTTGGGCAGAAATGGGGGTCTCTGCCCCAGGTTCCTGTGGTCTGATTACCCCAGGTATTTCCTCATTGTACAGATAAGAAAGCAAAAGCAGGACTCTTATGACCTTAGGGCTCACCCCATACCATGGATGGCTCTGGAGCCCTGGCTCCTGTCTGTACCCAGTCTTTACCCAGGTAGTTTGTGATGTTAGGTCTGTTCTGAGTTCTTAGATGAGTGAGGAAGCTCATTGTTTTCAGTTAGAAATTTTGCTAGTGAGAAAAGAGGGAAGCTACAGGACAGCTTAGCTGGAAACAAACACCAGGAAAAGTGAGGAACTTCTGCCATCTGGTGGGCATTTTGGGTAGTGGCAGTGAATTGAGCGAACTGGTGGTCCACCAAGTGGTTAAAGTGGTTCTATCTGGTGTCTATGTCTGGTCCTTCCTTTTTTTTTTTTTTTTTTTTTTTTTAATAACTACCACACAGCCATTTGAAAGGAATTCATATTCTTCTTACAGGCTATTTGCATCTATTAAACCAATATGTTTTTATTGTTACATTAATTGAACCTGCTATATTCATACCCCCCCCCCCCCGAGTGTGTGTGTGCATATATATGTAAATTTTATCTACTTGGTGTGGGAGTAATGAGGCATAAAACCTCTCCTTTAAAGTTATGATTTCTTCATTTTCTTCACATTCCCATTTATTTTATCTTCATTAAAAAACATTAACTTTCTTTTTTGCATTTGTTTATGGGTGGGAGTACCACAGTGCACATGTGGAAGTCGGACAACTTGTAGGAGTCTGTTCTCTCCTCCTGCCCTGTGGGTTCCAGGAATAGAACTCAATTCATCAGTCTTGGAGGCAGGAGCCTCTTCCCACTGAGCCCTGCCTCTCCTTTATTTCTGAGAGAGCTTATATCCCTCTAGGTTTGTAGTTTGTTTCCAGTGCTTTAAGGGTGTCACTCCACTCTTCTTCCTGGCTTTGTTTCCAACAAGAAATGGCCCCTATCTTCTTTGTTCTCTTGCACACACGGGGGGGGGGTTGTTGCTGTGTGTGTGTGAGTGTGTGTGTGTGTGTGTGTGTGTGTATGGTATATACACATGTGTATGCAAGAAGTCCAGCAGTTCACACTGGGTGCCTTCTTCCATCGCTCTCCATCTTTATTTTTGAGACTAGGTCTCACTGAGTTGGAAGCTCATGGACTCAGCGAGGCTGCTCATGAAGACAAGAGGGTTCTGTTCTACCTCCCAGCACTGGAGACACTTTACCAAGTGAACCATTTCCCCAGCACCCTCATTCATTTTTCACAGCTATTTTTATGTTTTATAGTTTGGTAGCTATATTACCTTTTAGAAAAGATCATCTTTAAATTTTTATGTCACCTCTAAGTTAATAATTATCATGGACTCAATGTTTGTGCCTCCTAAGTATATAGATTGAGGCGAATTAACCCATTTGCTCTTCTAACCATTTAAAAATCATAAAAAAAATGACACATTTGGTGTGTTTTACCTTTATTCTCCTCCAATTTATTATTTTTGCTTATTTCAATAAGTATTTTTTAAATGCTTACATTTGGTTTGCGAATGAGACATTAGACTTAGATTATATATTTAATTGCTCACTAACTTGGTTTAATTGCTGGGTTATTTATACTGATTTTTCATTCACTTGTGTCCCAGTGGCAGGTGTTCTTAGGTGTCCATGGGACCATGTTTAGACTTAGCTTATGTTTTCCTCATCCTGCTTTTAAAAATGTTAGATATCTTAATCAAAGGTTGCAGTAAGATGGCTGTAGACCCCAGCTCCCCACTTGCACTGAAGGCAGCCTTCACTTTTCATATTTCTAGAAAGCAGGGGGCACTGCTTCCCTTTCTGCATTCATCTAGCAACTTCAGGGGAAACATGAGGAGGAAGCAGGTCCTATCACCATCTTTAAATATTTTATTCTTATAAAATCATGTGTGTGTAGGTACATGCACATGAATGCAGGTACCCACAGAGGCCAGAAGAGGGCATCAGATTCCGTGGAGCTGGAGTTACAGGCAATTGTGAGCTACCTGATGTTGATGCTAGGACCCAAATCTGAGTCCACTGAAGGAGGAGCAAGTGCTCTTAATCACCTATCTCCCTAGCTCTGTGGTCACCCTTAAGCCATACCAAAGTGGAGTGGCACAATGATGGTTGACCTAATCAATGGGAATAGCTACAGGAACAGAAATGGGCACGTGTTCTACCTGCTCAGAGTGATTTCAGCATAGGTGTACTTGACAACTTTGGAGCGGGAGAGGGCCTGGGTGTCCTTGCTCTCGGGTTCATAGGATCCAGTGGAGGGGAGGCTCAGTATGCTCAGATGGGAACAGGAAGATGGGACTCTGGCTGTGCTGTGGGTGCTGGTGTGGGACCTGCCTGGAGCAGAGGCCTGGGCTGAGGGCAGAAGCATCTTTTGTGGAGCATGGTCTGGGGTCTTGGGACCATGGAAGGGCAAGGCTTCTGTTTGTGTCTGGGCTTTACCAAGTGTGAACCTGAAGCCTTGAAAGTCCCCATTTTCAGAACCTGGTCCTCATCTGTAGAGTAAGGAGCTGTATAATTGGCCTCAGGCTTACAGGGCTAAAACCAGATGCTCTACATGATACACTCAGGTAGACCTGGCCTGTGTATGTGGATGCTCAGTAAGGGTTAGGTGGCCCCCACACTCCTCTGGTGTTGTGTGGGGTTCATGTGTGTGTGTGGGGGGGCATGTGTTTATTTGGAGGTTGACATCAGGCATATTCATCAATTACTTTCTACCTATTTTTAAGACACTGTCTCTCACTGAATCTGGAGCTCACGAATTCAGTTAGACTGGCTGGCCAGCTAGCCCCAGAAATCTATCTCCTTCTTCCCAATGCTAGGGTTAACAGACACAGCCAGCCATACCTTATTTTTTATGTAGGTGCTGGGAAGTGAACACTTTACTGACTGAGACATCTCTCCAGTCCCTCTTCTTATTTTTGTACAGAGGTAGGAGAGGACAAAAGGAGCTTTCCCTCTTCTACTCTCCACCCCAAGCTCAAATGGCTTCTCTTTCTAGCTCTCTGCTGCTGGTCTAACATCTGCCTCCACACTGGTCTCCACACCTGCAAATGCAGGGCCAGCCATCTTGACTGCTCCTGTCTTATCTGCTGCAAAGCAGCCTTTGCAACTGTGTCGGCCCCACCCAGTTTCTCTTGCTCAGAGGACTGTTTCATGGCTTCCCCTCCCACATCAGAACTTAGCAATATCTGTGTTCAGCTTTCTACATGTAAAAAAGGTTAAAGTTCCCTGTGTGATTCATATTTCTACACATGGGCCCCCTTCCTGACTTCCACCTCCCCAAGAACCAGAGCCCCGAGTAGCAGACAGAGTGGAAGCCAAGCACATCTGGTTTACTAGGGTAAGATCTGCAGGTGAAATAACAGCATACACACAGAAACCATGGGCAGAATCCACCCCAAACACAGTCAGATACCAAAGCAGAAAAAGGCCTTTAGAAAGATCTCATGGAAATCAAAGGGAAGCTTTGTTGCTCATAGATTCAAACAGAAAACCATATAAAGCAATATATATATATATATATATATATATATATATATATATATATATTGCAAAATAAAACCCATAAGCCTAACCATCCAACTGCTCATCAGTGGCTCAATGTGTTAGCATACAGAAAGGCAGAACCATTTGTGGGAACGATGTGTGATCTCGGTGGTGGGGGGGGGGGAGGGCAACATGTCACAGCACAGAGTATTACACTGAATCCCTCTTCAAAGCCTCACAGTACTAGGAAAAGTCCAATACACACAGCCTATGTACAAGGGAAGACAGTAAGTTATAACTTTCATGTGATGATTGTCCGACAGACATTTCACCAACACTACCCACATCATTGCATACAAGACACCATACTCCCTGGCCAGCCTGGGTTCCTGCCACCCTGCACCCCATGGGTCCTGCTAGGTGCCTCCTTCTGTCCAATCTCTTCTAGGAGAGGGAGGATCCTGGGACTCATCACCCTTAGCAGTTCAAGGAATTTACAGACAGGGAATTTTGTGGTATGAGTCACTAATACAGTAAGACCCACAGACACAAGGTGGCATTGAAATGAGGGTCTGAAGCTTCCCCAACCTTACTGACATCATGTAAGGGTCTGTGATGTTTCCCAAGTGAGACCCCCTGGTTTAGGTCCAGCTGCCATCCCTATTCATGTTAAAGGGGCCACAGGCTGGTTTGCCAAAGAGAAGAGCTTAGGTCCTTCTCAATATTCCTTGAATTCTGGTGATGTCATCTCTACCCAAGAGACAAGGGAAGTATACTCAGGGTCCAGCCTCACTCAGGTGCTTGGGACAGAGAGGGTGAGGAAGCAGCTGAGGACCCTTCTCAGGCTAGCCTGCACCTGAGCCCCTCCCAGCACCATGAGTCTCCTCTGTCTTGAAGACAGCTGGCACAAAAGTCAATCTGGAAAAAAACTAATAGCCATATGTGAATGAGGCAGGGCATGATTTCCATACTTTCCAGGGACACCCAAATACTGAGTCTTGCTAATTATCCCTGTGAAAAGAAGCCCACTAGGGCACTGCCATGCAACGTTGATGGAAGATGGTTTGTCCCCTGCAGGCTATTCCACTGTGTGAAATCCCCAGAGACCCCCTAGCAGAAGGGGGTCAGGAGCCTTGGGAATAGATGAGTACCACCTCCTAGTTAGATAGGGCTCTGTAGGTGCCTCTTCACATTGGAGAAAGAGGATGTGTGCATAGAAAGTAAATGACCGTGTTTTGAGAACTTCAGTGGCCTCTGGACCTTTCTTCTCACATTAAATCACCTGTTTCAAACCACACATGGAACAGGCATGATGTCCTATTAAGCTGTGATGTGCCCTGTCCTGTCCATGGGAGCAAAGAGCAGATATCTGGCATTCCACTCAGTTCTCAGATTTTCTGAATTACAACATGGGGCCATGGAAAAGTTCAATTGGGCTTAGTGACAAGAAATGTTGTAAGAGGCCCCATAGCCTCTCTGGCCACAGTGGATTGTTCTATGCGAAGAGCGAAGGGTATTTGTGGGACCACATGTGTAAAATAAACAAGGGGTGAAAGTTTCAATAGTCCTATTCAGCTGTCAAGAACTAATTACATTTGGCCTAGAATTAAGACATAAAATTCACACTTATGAATTCACACTTAGGCCTGGCACAGTGGCCTACATAGGGCATGTCCTGTCCCTAAGCAAATGTAGATCTAACCTTTTTCACTCTGGGGCAAATGGTTCTTTCAAACCCATTACAGCATTTCTGCTCACCTCAAAGGAGCAGTGGCCCTGTTACCACAAGGTCAGATGCCTGCCATCTTGCCACATTGTTAATCTATAGGGGTTAGGTTCAGGCATGGTCTCCATGATTGGGTGGCTTAGAGCAGTGTCCCTCATCCCCTGTCCACAGAACAAGGACTTCACACTCATTAGGAAGTGGCACCTGGCTCTTTCCATGACTTAAGAGGGAGAAGACCTCAACTCAGCTGATAAGAAGCTCAGATACAGGCTAGAGTGCAGGGCATCTCTGGGTAGGTTCTCCCAACCCCGGGTTGGGGAATGGGCACACAAAACAGGTAGCCCTCACAGATCACAACCACTTCCAGCATGTGACATCACAGGGACCAGGATTGCCTCTCTCTGTCCTACTTCTGGGCACCTGTGTGTGGGAACAGGTCAAGAAGCTGCTTCAATTTTCCAATCAGTTGGTCCCACAGTAGCACCACTACCCTTCTTGGCAGCAATTACAGTGGCTCAGTGAAAAGGAGGCCAATGGCTGGTAAACTCTGAATTTGCAAACACCCCTCCTCATTAGTTGGACCATGGACTTTTACTTGAAAGCCAGAGAAAATGCCCTATCTGGGCTGTACAGCCATCTCTGCAGTCCTCAGAGTTGTGCACATCACATCCTTTATGTACAAGGGAAGAAGGGAATAGACAAAATATCTTTATACTTCTCCCATCATTTCATTGCAAAGCAAAACAGGGCCTGAGGCTGCGAACCCAGTGTTATTAGCTCTTGAAAACTTCTTCAGGTGTTTTTATCCCAAGAATCCCATGAGAGGAATTTTAAGCTAGAAACTTACTGGTACAGTGGGAGAGAACACAGCACAGGATGAGCCAGCAGCCTTACCCACACTCTCTCCACTTAACCACCAAAATGGCTCTACAACATACTTTTATTTATGATTCTACCCTAATGAACAGATCTCCCACCCTGTCTACAAGTCTTCTTATGACACAGCCTTGCCCACCTGGAATGTAAACCATTTCTGTCACCTTTTACATAATGCTCTGACAATACTATCTGGCTCTGCAGGACAGTTTGTGGAGTATGCCCCCTCCCCCTGCTCCAGGGAAGTTCCTCTCTGTTTTTAAAATCTGATTCAGCCATCAGTTTTCCAGAAGGCTTCCCTATGCCCAGCCCCAGGAAGACTGGATGGCCAGTCATTGTTGTCCTGGCTTGCCTGTTCTATAACTTGTCTACATGTCTCACATGTTCACAGATGAGTGTTTTCTGAACAGTATGAGCTGAACTCAGGGCCTTGACTCCAAAGATGACACTCCAGCAAAGTTCTGACACTTTATCCTAAGCAAGCCTCACTGTCATAAAGGTAACAAAGGGAGCATGTTGGGCAGCGGCAACAGACTTCATCCTGAGCTCACACACACCTAGGCAGGGTTGACACCTCTCATCTTTTTTTATTTTTTCCATCTGACTATTAAGAGAATATGGGTGTGAAATCTTATTTCTAAGAAAGCATCTCCTGTAGAAGTTTCTGAGCATTCACACACAGGGGCATTGGGTTGTCTGTCATTAGATTAGACCCAACTAGGAAGCAGAGCAAAAACAGGGCCTGGGCAGAAGCCACAGATCTGCTCAAGACAAGTGTGGGGGCTCTCTCGTTGCAGCCAGAGGGTTCAGCTCTACATTGTCAGAGACATAGGTCTTACCACTACCCATGGTCACCAGGCGGTGACTGCATCACTTAGGGTGACAACAGGTGACCTCTTTAAATTCATCCCAAGTGCTAACACCACACAGCCAAGACCAGGTGCAGAAATGGCTAATGGGGCAAAGCCACTGTCCATTCACCACAGCTGGGAAGAGCCAGCACTTGGCTCAGACTTACCTGGGTTCAAACCCAGCCTGAGCTCTTGCTCAGCAAGTCATTTATCCCTGATGGGGTTCAGTTTTCTTACCACAAAAAGGGAGGAATGGGACACTGAGAGGACAGAGGGTAAAGCCTGTATGGTGTCTGTAGACAGCAAGTGTGCAAAGTGAAAAATGATGGTGAGTCAAGAAAATTCAAAAATACCTTTACAATAATCTGGACAAAGAAGAGAAATGCTCTTTGAAGATGCTGTGCTTTAGGGAAGATGGATTGTCTTAGAGCCAGAAGTGTTCATTATTAGCCAACACTTCTCCTTGGGAAGATATGGAAAAATGTGGGCATTTACTATAATAGCTGTGCCTATCACCAAGTCCAGGATGCAAGACAGTGATGAGGTTGGGAATGCCAGGCATGTCTCTGGAACTTGGTGAGAAATAACCCAGAAAGACTCATTATTGACTGTCATATGCTGGACCTTCTGTGACTCAGAGTGGGGACCCAAAGAGCTAAGGTCAAGGTGCCAAGAGTAAGATGTTCTGGTCTATGGGTAAGGGCTCTGTCAGGGCATGTGGGAAGGCCAAAGGACACCTTTGGCAAAGCCAAAGTGGCATTTGACCCTCCTTGCAAAACTCAACTCCAGCACAAAATTTAGATGTCCTCGAATTTCTATCCTGAGCATGAGACCTTTTCTTTTGCTACTGTTGGGCTTAATTTTGCAGCCTGAAATGCATAATACAGACAGGCCAGGATCCTAGGCTCTTAAATTTATGGCCCCTGTCCACTCATTAAGCTGACTTGGCTTGCCCTCTATCTGTTGGTTCTTGGGGTTCTTCCATCCATCACTCAATGGGTTCTATGTCGAAAGCTTAGGATTAGTGTTTGGAAAAGTACAAGCTAAGCCATCAGCCTGGGGATCAAAGATTAACTTCTATTGGGGGGAAGGGGAACAGGTCAGCTTGCCTAGTTACTTTGAACAGGGGAAGGGACCCAAAATGGAAGAGAGAAGCACGGCTTCTTGCTGTGGAGACAGCTCCATCAGCAAGAGGCAGGATTCCTGGGAAGAGATGGACCTCATTCAGAGGAAGTCTTAGCCTGTGAGCATTTGTGACCATGCCTGGTGCTTGGCCTTCCTGCCCTGGGCTCAGGCTGGCAGGTGGTGTCCTAACAAAGGCAGCCTAGGACTAGGCAGTGTTGAACAGAGGATAGAGCATGACCATGGTAGTCAGGAAGCTCAAATCTAGGGCAGGCCCTGCCACCAACTAACTGCGACTGTGGGCAAGATACCTGTTTTCTCTGGGAAGGCTGGCTTTAAGCCCCCCTCTGAGTGCGATCCCAGGTCCTTCTCTATACCTCATTGGCCCTATGCTCCAGGGGCAGAGTTGGGAGAAGGGCAGGGAAGGAGGGCAGGGATACAGCAGGAGCCACCAATCAGGATTCCACTTTCTCCTTCTTCTTGCTCTTCTTCAGGAAGGAGGGGGTTCGGAATTTCTTTTTCTTTTTGGAGGGTGACTTGGAGGGTGAACCCTCTGGGGACAAGGGGCCACTGGTAACTGACTCAGTTTTGTCCTTGTAGCTGTCACCATCAGTGTCAGCATTGGTGGTCATCTGGCCCAGTCCTTTGCTGAGGATCTCTTCTGCACTTGGCTCCTCTTCCTTCCCATTCACCACTACCCCTTCCGGTTTCACTGGCTCAGGCTCCATGGTGGCTTTGCTGTCTTCTTTCTTCTTGGCATCTAGGAAAAGACCAGAAGACCCAGCTATAAGATTTCATGAAGGTGAATGTTCAAGAGGTCAACAGAACCACTTGTAGGGGAGGTCTGGAGCCAGGGGTGGATGGGTAGGCTGGAATGGAGTGGGAGCAAGGATCCTGGAACAGAGGGCTGGAGCTCTCATCTCACACCCCCTGCCTTGGGGAACATAGCCTGGGCAGGTGTTACTCTAGGTTCTTGTCTACATATTGAAACACATATTGGTTTCTGGACAAGCACTGAATTCAGGCACCAAATGAGAATGAGGAGGCAAGCCCAAGGGAGGAGAGAGGCTGTGGGCTGCATGTTCTGGCTGTCTCAGTGGAAGCATTGTGAGAAATGGCCCAGTTGTACCAATCAAAACATGATGATGACAGGTCTTTATACCTACACAGCAGCAAGGAACTTAGGGAACCAGTGTCTTTCCAGGTGGCAGAGAGGAGAACCAGTAAGGACCTAGCATTTCCATAATAGAATCGACAGCCCAAGGTGGTCCTTTCATTCTAGTGGCTGCCAGGTTCACCAGGCTCCATACTCAAGGGCATCGTGCTTAGACCCCAGGCACTAAAGTTCTCTGCTGTCCCTTCTCCCCAACTATGCTGAATTTGAAACTCCTGTGTAAAGAGGGGAACTATAATGCCACAGACATTGAAATGTAGAAAGTGATTGAAAGACTGCCTGATTCCCTCCTTCCCATTTTACAACTTAGAATGGGAGAGTTACAGGTCCTGGCTTCTGCTTCCACGTGCTTCCTTCCCATCTATGGGCTGAGAGGCCTGCTGGTATGTGTATAAGTTGACTGTGTCTGTGAGCACAGTGGGGTGGTGTGTGAGAGGTGAGCATTTGAGTGTGGTATAGACTATGTATGTACGTATATGTGGATGTGTGTGTATGATGGGATCATGAATAATTTTGAGTGTGAGCATCACCATCAAAAGGATTGGCCTATGGTCTGCTATATGGGAATGTAAGAAACAGAGGAAGGTAAAGCCATGCTGCAGAAGTACGTAAGAAAAATACTCTAGAGTTCACACTGCAGAGTGACTTGAGACTATAATTTGTGTGGATTGGGTGAGCTTGGTGCAGTCAGATCAGGCTGGCTCAACAACCTGGCAAGATCTTACAGTGAGGACTTTTGTTCCTTCTCAATCTGGCATGCCAAAGTTCTTTCCAGATCTGCCTGAGTGTGGGATCCCTTTTAGTAGTAGAGACTGGCTGCTGCCTTCTATTCATCCCACTTTCCAGACTGAAGCCTGAACTACAGCCCTGACTACTGCAGCGTGAGCTCTGGTCTCCTCACCTCCATGTGTATTCCCATGGCAGTGTACCTCAATGCCATACATCTGTTGGGACAAAGTGCTCTCTCTTGTTTCTCCTCCATCTTTGACTTGTTCTTACCCACTGTGGATCCTTTGACCTGTCACCCAGGCTCTACAATCTGGGGAAAGCCCCTCTCCTTTGTGTCCAAAAACTTAACCTTATACAATAGATTTGCTTTTTATGCTTGGTCTTCATCTAACTCCAATGTTGTATGCTCATTTTACATTGTCATATGCTGTCAGAACACAAACTTTATCAGCAACAATATGGTTGAACCTTTTACTGTGTGAGGCCAGATGCAGGTTCCATGGAGGAGATCTGGCTTCTTCAGGAACATGCTCAGACACATGACTGCTGGCCTGGCATGCCACTTAGACAGCAACAGCAAGGGAGACAAGGGGATGGCCTGGACAGACACATGGGTCAGACACATGGGTCAGACACATGGGACAGACACTTTGGGTCAGACACATGACTGCTGGTCTTTCTCCTTGTTAGGGCCCAAAGCAGACAGTGGGTCACCGTGTGTGTGTGTGTGTGTGTGTGTGTGTGTGTGTGTGTGTTTGCCCCATACATGTTAGGCAAGGGCTCTACCCTTGATCCACATCACATCCCCACCCACCTCTCTAAGTCACCAGGCTATTTTGACATAAAAAGAGCATGGCTGCACAGTGGGACATTTGGGTTCAGGATATACTTTTGTTGGCGCACCTCAGCTGAGACTCAAAGTTCCTCCAAGTGCTGAATATTCTGTTGGCATGCGGGATAGCTCAGGCTCTACCTTGCAGAGCCTCTTGATATTGATAGGTTCCTATAGCCCCTGCTGGCTCCATGGCTTCTGGTAGCAACCAGAATGCAGGGAAGTGTTGCAGAGTTGGGCTTAGGCCAAAGATGGAAGGTCTAGAAACTTCTGCCTAATAGCTTTGGGATACATAGGTCATCATGAATAAAGTCCAACGACACCAGTGGAAATGTGGAGGTTAGGAAGAGTGAGAGGGAGGCACAGAGACAGAAGCCAATTCAGCCACTGCAGCATCCTCACTGAACTCTGATTCTTCCTGGCCTCACAAAGGCACCAGCCATGTGTGTACACTACCTTGGAAGTCCTGGCCTAGTCATGCTCATAGCTGATTGTGTGTGGTCTTGGCTGATCTCTCACAGGGCTGAAGAGCCATTGAGCTAAACCTAGTCAACTCTAGCCAATGCACAGGAGAGCTAGCTCACTATGGACCATAATTGGACAGAGATCTGATGCTACAGAGCTAACCTGCCCAAGTCTTGGAGGCCAACAACATCAAGGACTAGTAAGTTCTCACAATTCAAGGAGCACAGTCCTTAATAAAAATGGATTCATGTGAGCACACTGCAAAATTGCTCATTGTCTCCAGACACACACTCACTCTCACCCTTGGAGGCCCATGGCTGATGTCAGATGTCTTCCTTGATGGACCTCCATTTTATTTATTGAGTCAGGGTCTCTCAATTGAACCCAGAGCTCACCAATTGGCTAGAGCAGCTAGCTAGTTTGTTCTTGAGGTTCTTCTGCCTTTGTCTATGGAGTTCTGGGATTACAGGGCCTGCCATGCCTTGTTGGATTTCATGTTTCTGCTGCAGCAAGCACTTGTATCCATTGTGCCATTTCCCCAACCCTCTGAAATGTTTTGAGTGGCTTATTTGAAATAATGGATTCATCTGTGAACATATGGCATGAAACAGGAGCAATTTCTTTGTTGCTCAGTCCATCGCCCTGAGTATCCCCTGGAGGCTGCACTCAGTATGGATCACATTGCTTAGGGTCTGGTCAAAGAGAAAGAAGTATCATGGTGAGCAGATGTGGAGGAAGAGACATGTTAGAGAGGCTGATGGTGAGGGATTCAGATTCTGGAACATAGGTGAGGATTGGTATTATGGAGACTCAATAGGAGAGGACCAGGGAGCACAGTGACAGAGGGTTGGAAACAGTCATCCTTCATCTAATGGATTAGACACATGTGGGAAATAGCTACAGTGAGGGAGTCCATCCTGCCTGCTGCAAGGAGCTGGTCCAGGCCACCCACCCCCACCACACTGCAACTCACACATGCATCACATTGTGTCAAGGTAGCCATGCTTCTAGCTGTCTGTGGCACATAAAAAAATCTTTAGAGAAAATTGTAACTTTTGTTGTTTTACAAGTGAAGTGCAGTGGGCCCTATGAAAGGGGTAGATTTGGTTCAGAGAGAACCGGAACTCGAACTCTTGTCACAGAGAGTATGATACCCAGTGGTAGGTGGATGGCTCTTTCCATCCCTCCTCACTCTCCCTGTTTTCTATTCCTCTCAGGAGCTGACAGGAATCTCAGGATTTGTCCCCTTGTGCCATGAGCCCTCTCAGGCTCTCCCTGAATTTCCTTCCTGCAGACTGCACACATGTGCTAATGGACAGTCATAAGCCAGGTCCTCTGCACATATCTAGGTGGCATCTGAGGCCCTGAGAGAATTCAGGCTCTGCTCAGAGTTCTAGTAGATGCTCCTTAGAGGTGCCAAAGGGCCAATTAGTAATTCCTGATGACCATGACACTCTCCTGCAGCCCCCTATCCTCCTCATAGGACTTGTTATCTCTTTCTCTTGTCTCTCTCTCTCTTTTTGAGACAGGGTTTCTCTGTGGCTTTGGAACTTGTTCTGGAACTTGGAACTAGTTCTTGTAGACCAAGATGATCTTGAACTCACAGAGATTCATCTGCATCTGCCTCCTGAGTGCTGGGATTAAAGGCATGTTGCCACCACTACCTGGCTTTCTCTCCCTTCCTTCTTTCCTTTCTTTCATTCTCTCTCTCTCTCTGTATGCATGTACCCATGTTTCTTACAGGAAGCCTAGTCCATGCAGCACAGGTATGTGTATGTGTGTGCCCATGTCCCTTATAGGAAGCTTAGTCTATGCAGCACAGGTGTGTGTGTGTGTGTGTGTGTGTGTGTGTGTGTGTGTGTGTGCACGCACCCACATCCCTTACAGGAACCCTAGTCAATGCAGCACAGGTGGAATTGGTCATGGATTTTATATCTGAGAAACTTTCCAAAGGCGGGACGGTGAGATGCAAGAAGAAAACCTTAGAGGGGAAACAGATTTCTTTTGAAAAGCTCCTCCCTCTCTGTTTCAAGTGACAGGTGAGTTAGGAAGTGGCCTCTCTATACTTACTACAGAGACAAGTATTCAGACTTGGAGGAAAGTCCTTTAATGAAGGCACAAATGAGAAGAGAAAGGAAGACATTGTGGACAAGTTGACAACACACCACGATGAGACACAATGAACACATTCAGCCAATGGAGAGGAGGGAGGGACATCCACTTGGGGCTCTGGCCTCAAGCAGATGGCTCTTCTCCAGTGAGGTGGGTCTATATGCAAGGCAATTGTTGGCTTGGAGAGGAAGCTCAGGTTGGAGGTGCTACCAGAATCACACATGTGACCCATCACCTAGGAAGGAGATCCTGGCAGCCCAGCAGAGGCTGTTCTTTGGGTGGCCCTCTCTGGTAGAGTTTCTCAGGGGACCTAGTATAGCATCATAGAGGTGGCAAGGGACCACAACATCATTATTACCATGCATACTTTAATCATAGTTGAACCTATGTTCAAGTTATTCCCTTATTCCTTCAAAGTATGCTATCATCAACACTCCCTCTAGACACAGCAGAACTGTAGCAAGGGAAAGCATTTGACTGAGACATGGAGTAGGTCTCTGAACTACAAAAATTAACAGGTTTTTGGGGGCTTGGAATTCTATTGCCTAAACTCATGTCTCTCTAATGGCATGGTTTTTAGCTGGTTCACATTTTAGAGTGCCCTGGAGAAATGCTGAGGGTGGGCTCCAGGCCACAGAACCAGGGGGTCCCAATGCTCAGTCAAGATGGAGAGTGATACCATCAGATCATGCCCCCCCCCCCAGGAAATCCAGAGTTTCAGGCCCCATCTCAGACCTGACAGAGCAGTGCCTTCATTTTAGAGAGACCCTTCCCCACACCAGCACCTGAGAACCAGATGGCACAACTGGCCAGCTGGGGATGGTGAGGGTGTGGGTTAGTCTTTTATCTCTACATGGAAGGCTTTGGCTGCATCAGCAAAGTTCACTGGTAAGAGAAACTGAATCTTGTCCAGAAAGCCTAGAACTGTTTGAGAGGAAATATTTCCCATGGGAGTGAGGCCACCCTCCCCTGACAAACCCTTAGCAACTAACAACCATTCTCTACAGTGTAAAGAACACCTGCTCCCCAACACAAGTGTCTTTTGAAGCCTGCTCAGCCCCACTCACCCTCTGAAGCCTTGGAAGGAGAAACTGCCGGACTCTTGGTCCCTGCTTTTGTTTGGCTCTGCACTGGAGATGCAGGTGTGAACTTTACAGGTGAGCCAGGCTCTCCTGTGTCTATGTCCTTCACCCCTGAAAATAACAGAGACCCACCTTAGCACAGAAGTCACAAAGAGATAAGAGGGGCAGGGCGAGCATGAAACCCAGTGCTTTTCTACCAGTCACTTCTGGCTGGAGAATTACTGGACTCTCCTTAGCTCAGATTTACCCCTGCTTCTTCCTAGGGAGGCTAAAAGGGGGCAGTCAGAGTCACCTTGTCTACCCCATGGCTGCCTGTGCTGTGAGGAAGGAAGGTGGCAAGAGACTGCCATGTGCCAGATCAGCACCTGGCTCTGCAGGTATTGCTGAAAAGGATCGCCATGGACACATCCCCGGGGGAAGCAGAGCCTCCAATAGCCATTGGCTCTCCTTAGGAATACCCAAGCTTCTTCATAGTTGCTAGCTTGCTAGCTAACTCAGCTAATTCATATCTTCCTTCCAAACAATCCCTAGTACATTTCTCTATTTTTTTCAAACAGGCACATTTGAACTCCAAGCAAAGCAGGAAGCAGTACTTGAAAAGATGTTTAACCCTGGGTGAGAAGTAATGCTGGTAGAGGACCCCAACTCTTGGTAAATTATACCTGTGTCTAAGTGGATTTCAGGCCCCAGCTGTTCTTCAAGCAAGGAGGAGAGACAGCTCTTTTGGGCAGAGTGGGAGGGTGAACAAGTGAGAGGGTGCCTTTATAGCCAAAGAGGGATTTGAGGTAGAGCCTGTGCCATAGATGACTTTGTTCAGGCTAGCCCAGAAGGGAACAAAATCATGACCCAGCAAGTCAAGACACCAGAAGTTTCAACGAAGAGGGACTGGCTGGACTCCAGACTCTGAAGCAAGGTAGCTCATAGAATCCTGGCTACCAGGGTGATAGACACACTCCAGACTTTATATGACTATCACACCTATCTCATTACAGCTAACACCAACCTGTTGCCTACTGACCTTGTGCCTCAAAGGCACAATTCCAAGTATTTTATAGGTATTAACTCCTCCATATCCAGTGGAGGAGGGTCAGTGATGTCACGAAGGTGACATCCCATGGAGCTGTGAGATGGTGGGTCATATTGATTTTCTAATAGTGCTATTTGGTGATGGGGCAAGAAGGTCCTCACCGGGACTGCAGATCCTAGTGAAGAGCCTGAGCTCTCTCCCTAGGCTGGCAGGTCCTGCAGCTATGGCACACACAGGGTTACCTTCCTGTTCTTGTTTCTTCCTTTCCACCTCCTTCTTGTACTCTTCCAGCTCCTGGTCGGTGAGTTGGCTGAAGGGATTGGGCACGGTCTCCTCTGATTCGTCTTTGGTATCTGCATCACCCTTGGACACCAGCTGGCTTTCTGTAGACTGAAAGTTAACCAGAGTGTGTATTGCTCTGTGACCACTGTGCTAGGGCCCAACCTGGAACTTCTCTCACACTCAGGTGGCAGTCAGCTGTCTTGCTAGGGAAAGGACATGTAGCTCCTTGGAACCAAGCTTAGGGCCTTGGGGTAGAGTTCATTCATTGTCCCCATTGCTATATCCTCCCCACATTTAGACCTTGAAACTGTCCTGGTGAATATAGGGTCCACCCTTTGCCCTTGAAATGAAATCAAAAGATGCTCCCAAGCAAAAGACACACCTTTATTGCAATCCCATCTATGGACACTTCCAAGCCATGACTGTGCATACATTCGGTTGCCCAGAGTCAGTCAAAGTCTAGCAAGCATAGCATTGGCTAAAGCAAACAGCATGCCAGGCCCCTCCCCCGCTGCCCCTTCCTGTCCCCCAATAGCAGTGCAAGCCACAGTACACAGCATTAAAACAGCAAGACACAGGCTACTACATTCTCAGTTCAAGCAGTGAGTGCTGGAGTTACAGAGACCAAGAGGCCAGATCCTTCTCTGGCTGCCTGTTCCTGAGGCCCAAAACACAGAACTTGTGTTTTGCATCTTGGCGGAGTCCCTGACTCTGAGATCTGGCTAACCAGACACTTAAAAGCTCCAAGAATCATCTGGTCCCTCTTGCTAAAGGGGAGGACTGAACTTCAGACCCCACTGTCCTCTCCCTAAGTCAGTGTCCTCACTGTACCTACCAAAGGCATTGTTTGCTATCTGTGGAGGAGGAGCATAGACTAAAGCCTCAGGGGAGGTGAACCCATGGGCTTCACTCACAATGAGTTTCAGAGTCAACAGTGAGTCTGAGACAGATCCCAAGGGACAGGAGAGACTCTAATGAGAGCCTTGCTGAGAAGATCAGAACTGCTTTGAACAATCCTGCTCTGGGTTGACCTTTCACCTCTCTGGGATCAGAGGCCATTTCTAACCTTGACCCTATGGTGTGTTCACAGTTCACGACTTGGCTGAGTAGGGATGGAAAGGAGGCATGTGTGAATGCATAGCCTGCTGCTGCCCAATCTGCAACCATTACATTGCATTAATGAACTCAACAGAGAGTTAAGGGCCCTGGACTTCCCACCTATCATTGTCTAGGAAAGTATCATACCTTTTGCAACAGCCACAAACAGCCATGATGCCACCTACACAGGCAGAATTGCAATGCCACTCTGCTGCCAAGCCCTAGACAAGATGCCACCCCATCTCAAACACAGAAACAGTAACTTCATGCTTTCTAAGTCTAACTAGATTTGTACGGCTACTCCTTACCCTTCCCACCCCATAGGTACAACAGTCCTGTCTGCACCTCTTTCACTGTGCCCTGGAGCTCTGACCAGATGATGCCACATCAAACCCAGAGGTCAGAAACAATAGTGTCACCAGAACACTGAAAGATACTGAGAGAGGACCTCGTGAAGTCCAATGGTGGGAGGCATGGGACCAGCCAGAGACCTTCCCATGAGCAGATGGGCTACTATTGCTGTTCTCTATCTGTTGCATCCAGGAGTGAGCCAATATTGTCCTCCCTGATGTCACAGCCACCTGTATGGTGGCCTTTCACTATGCAGCAAGAGCCTGGCACCTAAGATCATGGGGTGAGTAGGCCTGAGGACTCAGGGGTCCCACTGCCCAGCCTCAGGAGACAGATATGCTTCCCCCTCAGTTGGGGGTGGTTTCTGCTGTACCGGGCTTCGGCTCTTCTCGGCGATGACGCTGGCCAAGAGCTGGGACTGAGGCCCTGCAGACTTTATATCTTGTCGGTTTTGCTCTCGAATCTGTGTGGAAAGGGGGAGAAGAAGGGTCAAAGCATGGGTAGGCACTCTGTTGTCTAGTGAGGCCTGGGAGAGGTCTGACAAGGTCCTCTATGGTGAGCAGCATGTCCTCTCTGTTCTAACACAAGCTGCCCGTCCTGAGAGCTGCCACCATACTTGACCCCGAGCCACTCTGAGTTCATAAAAGGCCACTCTGTGGACACATCTTTCAGACATACCTATTATGGTATGAAGCAAGTGTCCTGCTATATAAAGTGATTACAGAGGATCTCAGGACCTTGTAAGTCCAGCATGAGGCACCAAGCCTAGGATGTAGTCCATACAGTGTCATATCAGGGGTGCTGGTGAGTTCCCCCAATCCAGGAACTTGGGTTGTGCTTCTGAGACCCCAGATTCCTTCAGAAAAGCAAGACAGAAGAGCAGAATCACCTTGTTCCTCATGTCCAGCACTTCTTGGGGGTCAGTGTAGAGAGGCACGAATTGGTTTGGGTTTTCGATCCGTATGGGCATGCCACTGCTGGGCTTTTCCACTTCGTCAGCTTTCATCCACTGACAAGACAAGGCAGATGAGTAAGGAGAGGGACCACAGTCAAATGGGTTTCCCACCCACCATGGAAAGTCAGCAAGCCTCTCTGTCAGAGCCAGCTAGATGAGTGATAGATGACCCAGGTTTCGAGAAAGGTCAGTGGGCCATAACAAACATCAGAGAGTAGTGGCTGAAGTTTGGGTAGCCACCACTAGGTTTCAGTTCCAGGTAAATAGATCCCCATCTGGTGGAGACCTATTCTGACTGGCTGTAGTCACTTTCTTGTTAATAAAAAAAAAAAAAAAAATCAAACAGTGGGATTGGAGAGATGGCCCAATGGTTAAAGCACCTGTCATTCAAGAGCAAGGACATGAATTTGGATCCCCAGGAACCTGGATGGGTGTAGTGGTCCACCCATAACTCCAGCCGTGAAAGGCAGAGACAGGATTCCCAGAGCAAATAAGTTTAACCATAGCACCAAGCTCTAGGCTTATCCTTAAAGAATAAGATAAAGGAGCTATTGAAGATGATTCCAGACATCAAGCTTGAGCCACATACATGTGCACCCATGTACATGCCCCCCCCCAAAATAGCACACTTACCAGTGAAAAACAGGAAGGGAAACATTAAATAGAGACTGTCTGAGTGAGGAAAAGGGGAGAGGGAAGGCAAAACATGCCCAACCTCTTCTCCTCCTGGATTTGTATCAGACCCCAGGCCCAGTGTTGGACACCTCTACAGGAGTTTCCTAAAGTCCTCCATGATTGTGGTGTGAAACACAGAACCCAGTCTTTCTTAAATCTGTGCTGATGGAAGCCTTGTCACACTCTGGGGAAATCTGCCCCTCAAACCCCAAACCTCAATTCAAGGGTGCAAGAAAGAGGTGTTAGGGGCTCTGGGGCCTGAACACAGCCCATAAGAACCTGGAAGAAAATTGCACAGCTTGCTTTCTTTCAAATACAACTCATCCTATCCAGCCCAGCCTGACTTCCCCCTCTTACCGTGGTCTTGGGCCTGGGACTGCCCATGTTCTTCTGTACCTCGTCGGCCACATTCACCCGCAGGTAGGTGTTGGGTGTGTTAAGCCAGCGGGTCTTCTCCTTCTGCTGCTTATGCGCATGCTGACGTAGGGCAGGGACTGGGGCACCATCCTCTTCAAACACGAAGGCTGTGACTGTGGCTGGGATCTCCACTTCACTTTTGTGTTTGGTTTTCTCTTGGACAAAGGGGTGGCGGTATGTGTAGCCTGTTCTGTAGCCCTGAGAGGACAGAATCAGAACAGGTGTTGTGGAGTCAGAGGTCCACACCTGTACTGAGTTCAACCCTGAATACCCACCAGACAACTGAGAAGCCAAGCTAAGGTTACAGGGCTTTAAAACTGAGATGGGCCTGGTCCTCAGGCTTGTTACTCCAGCCACTCAGGAAACTGAGGCAGGAACTTGACAAGTTCAAGGCCTGCCTGGATTACAGAGCAAGCTCAAAGCCAGCTAGGTAATTTAGTGATCATCAGCTCCAAAATTAAACATAAACAAAAGAGCTAAAGTATAGCTCTGTGGTAGAATGCTTGCTTGGCACATGTGAAACCCTGCATTTAATCTCCAGAACACACACACACACACACACACACACACACACACACACACACACACACAAAATGATCCTGCTTAATGTTCATGATTTTGATGAATCTGTAAGTAGTATTGCTTCCTACTACTATACTATTAATAATAATAAATGTATAATTTTGCAGTGCTGCTGCCTAACATATCATGCCATAGCACTCATTCTATGCCAAATATACCCTGAGCATGCAAAGTTTTCAAAGTAGCTAACATTAAGATAAAAATAACTTAGATTTAAACTTACATGTATGCGTACCCATGTGCCCATGTGTCTGTGTGCCTGTGTGAGTGTGTGTGTGGTAATAGGACTGGAAAGGGGATAGTGAGTGAGGAGGAGGTCTTGAGGGAGTGCTGCATATATGTCATAGGAAAGCAAAAGTGGGACTGGGGGAAGGAAGAGGAACAACTAGAGGGACAATTGGTGGGGACAGTAGTAAGGTGGGAGAAACAAGAACAATGTATGTATTCATATGTATGAATACACCATGAGGAAACCCATTACTTTGTATGCTTACCTTCAATATTAACTTTAAAATAACGTCAAAACAGCTATGATAGTAAATTGCCCTGGAATGGTAGTTCCCGGCTTGGTGGTTGTATAGAGTTGGTTGAAACTCCTTGCTCATTCCAAGAACCCCTCATCAACATTCATAGTGAAATCTATCTGATTCCATTAGAACCCTCCTTTCTCTCCTCTCTGAGATTTTAAATGGGATCTGCTCCTTCTCAAAGCTTTAAAAGGGTTCCTGTAGGAAGCCACCCCATACAGCCCTGGTGCTGTCTTTGGGGACAATGATTCAGCACACAGCTGTTGCCATCTTACCCAAAAGGCATGCTTTGTCATTATAAAGCCTCCCTCTCGATCAGCCTTGCAATGGGGTGAAAAATAAGTTGGAAGTTAAGTACTAATTATTGCAATGGCCTTGACATGACAAAATCAAGTGGCTTTGAGGGTGAGGAAGGTGAACCAAATAGGAATGTTCTGAAGACAGGTTTTATTTCTCACCCCTTTAAACAGTCCCAGCTCCCCACTGTACCCCTCCCTCTTGTGCCTGAAATGTCTCCTCTGATTTTTCATCAACCCAGTCATTAGCTCCTAGAAATGGGATGCTGTCTGCTTGTATCCTTTAATGAACCATCCTATTTAATTCCTTATGGGAATGGTTCATTCATTCACTGCAACAAAATAATATAGTTACTGCTTAGAATAAGGAAACTGGCTGCATGATGGGCTCTTGGTATTAAAGCTGTGACATGAGGGATGGAGCAGGATCAACTCCAGAGGATGCATGGGATATGAGGACGATAGTGGTGGGCTGTGGGTATGAGGAGAGCCACTCTGACTTGGCTGAACTGCTACTTCCCATGGAGAACACAGACAGACATGAGGATATCTCAGCACTCAGCAGAGGGAGGGAAGGCGAGTAACAGAGAAAACTCTTGTTCAAGTGAACACAAACTCAGAGGCCTTCACCAACTAAACAGAAGCAGTTCTTGTAGTTCCTAGTGTTTTGAGCTGTCTGGTTCTGTGGGCTCAGCCTCCATGGAACGGTCTGAAGGACAGACACACCAGGACACTCACTAAGTTGTCCAGCATCCTCATGAGTGCTTCAAATTCATGTTCTCCCAGTCGGCTCTTCTGCATGGGCCCGAAGGTGCTGCCCGCCCACTGCACAGAGCCCACCTCATGTGGCCGGTGTTTCTCTTGCTCCAGAAGGATAAGGTTCTCAGTTCCTCCTGCGCTGGACAGAGCTGACACCTGCAGAGAGATCAGAGCACTTAGTCATAGGTGTATGAAGCCCCTAAAACTGCGATGGTACGCATGAGGGGTAGTGGGCCACAGAACAATTCAGGATCCAGAAAGGCCCAGGGAACTTGAGGAAAGTACGTGTTGATTTATTTGTTGTGCACTCATTGTCATGAAGTGAATTATTAGCAATTCATCCTTGGGCTCAGTTCTTAGAGAACCCAGAGGGGAAGAAATAACAAGTGTTAAACTTCCAGAATGAAACATAGAGGACTGAACTGGAATTTGGGATATAGCATCCTAGGTACCAAAAATGATACCTCAGAAATGGTACCCCAGAGAAAAAAACAGTACCTCAGAGAAGAAGAAACGATACCCAGGATGCATTGCAAAATTATAATTACCTCTTGGATAGATGATTCTGGGAAGGGCTCCAAGGGGGACTATTCATTGTTTTATAGGTAAGGTCGAATGTAGCCCAGGCTGGCCTTGAACATGTTAGGTAGCCTATGCTGGCCATGAACAACTGCTTTTCCTGCCTCTGCCTACCAAGATCTGGAATTAAAGATGTCTGCTTTCATGTCAATCTGGATCTTCAATCATTATCTGTAATACTTTATCTCTTCAGTAGGAAACTATCTGAAGCAAATGGCCATAAGTACTTGTTAAACATGAATAGCAGTGTCATCATCTTATTCTCTTCATTTTTCCATATGAGTGTGTGTGTTGGTTAGTTTTAAGTCAATGTTATATAACACAGAGTCATTTTGGAAGAGAGTACCTCAGTTTTGAAAATTACTCAAATAGATTAGCAAGCATATGGAGCATTTTCTTGATTAATGATTGATTTGGGAGGACCAGCCAGCCCACTGTGGCCAGTGGTAACCCTAGGCTTGTAGTTCTGAATGTTATATATATAAAAAAATAAAACAAAAACAAACAAACAAACAAAAAACAGGCTTAGCAAGCTATGAGGAGCAAAGCAGTAAACATCACTCCTCCATGGCTTCTGCTTCAACTCCTGCCTTGAGTTCCTGCCCTGATGTCTCTTGATGATGGAGTATGACCTGAGAGTTGTAAGGTAAGATGAAATAAACTTTTTCCTCTCCAAGTTGCTTTTGGTCACAATGGAAAGTAAGCCAAGACAGTGCAAAACATAAGTTATTTTTCTCTCTCTCCCCCATTCAGGCCAATGATCTTTACATATGACCTCTACTTCAGGGTCTGTAGATCTACAAAATGCCCTGGGCATAAAAAGAAGCCAGAAGAGTTTTCTACAGTCTTGTTATCCAAGATGTTTGCCCATATGCCCATTCTGGGGTGATCAGTAACCAGGTCTAGTGTCAACATAGTACAGCCAGGTGTACTGCCGTGTCAGACAGCCTCTCAGGGTTGTAGAGCTTGTCCCACTAGAAAAGGAGCAGTGCAAGTGGCTTCAGGCAGCATATTAATGTTTAGGATAGAGGTATGTGTATAAACAGGCAATTTAGAATAATCTTAAATGCATCCATGCATTTAACCAGCCTCCATCTTTCCCAATCTCATGCTTATCTAGTGGTACAATCTACTGGACCCTGCATCCCTGCCATTCAGATAGTCTCAGTCAGGTTTGACTTTTGTGGAGGAAGAGAAATGTTGAAGCCATGTCACTATAGCAGTGTGCTAACACACTCACATTGGAGATGACTGTTCCCACACAAGTTCACTTACTGGAGTTGCCACTCTGATGATCTAACCCACAGTGTCTGATGTTTCAGAACAGGTTGGTGATCTGAGTTGTGGTTTTGGTGTTGTTTGTTTTGACCAAAGATAAAAGGGTCCATTTAATTTATTGACAAATGCAGACACATGAGCTCCAAGCACCAACAGATGACCCCATACTACTTCTCAGAGGTGAGCTCATCAGATTCCCTCAGGTGAGCTTTGTCACCCTGGGACAGGGGGGGCATAACAACACTTTCCAGTGCCTTTTTACCCAAGATCTATATCTGTACTATGTCTTTAACCATCCCCCGCCCTCACATTGCCCTGGAGAGGCAATGTGAGGGTGTGTTGAAGGGGAGTGGGCACCATGCTGACTGGGTGTGTTACATCACCTTCTTACTGTGTGAGTTTGGGCAGCTATTTACCATATTTGTGCTTTAGCTTCCACCTCTACCAAGTAAAAATGGCAATGCCCTAGCTACATCATGAGGAATCTTTTAAGGTAATATTGTAAAGTATTTAGAATGTTCTGGAGAACTGGGAGCACCATGTGGATGCTGTTGCTAAGCTAACAGAGGATGAGAGGCAGCCTCCTCTGGGACTGGTTGTTAATGGAGGAGGAAGGAGGGAGAGAGCACCCACAACCTTGTCTAAGCTGCCTCCTTCCATCTCTTCCTCCAGCAGTTTCCATGGCGATGGGTAGCAGATGGAGAAGAACTGCCTGTGCTTCCCATCTGCCTCTCAGCAGAACAGAGAGCTGCCTCTCAGCGAGTGATGACCCACTTTTCCAGAACTCCAAACCAAAGAGAATACTGGGCCCAGGAGGGCTGAGCAGGTACTTGAGCTTAGACTACAGACATGTCCACAGTCATGTTCACCTTTCCACCAAGGTCACTGAGGAAGGAAGCAGGGCCCGTGGTAGACACAGATCTCCAGAGCTGGGTGCCCGAGTGCAATCCTGACTGTGGCTATGGGCTGTGACTTCTGCATTGCTACTTGAGTGCAATCCTGACAGGTCTGTGGTTCTGCATTTTTGCTCTTCCATGTCTAGACCTTCATTCTCTCTAGAAGCCTCTCCATTCTTGAAACTGACAGAGCCACTGGCACTTTTCTGGGCCAGTTGCCTGAGGGATGTGAGTGGACAAAGGCACATCAAGCCAGTCCTGCACAGAAAGTGACAGCAGCCAAGAGGCTATTAGGGACTAGAACTAACAGCTCTGCCCCATGGCTGCAGGTCAGAAGGTTAAACTGCCCAGGGGCCATTTTTCTGGATCTGAACTTGGGAGGGGCCTCTTTACTCTGGATCTGTAGGGGACACAGAGACAGCTCTCCATCTATACAAAGGGCTGGGGCCTCTTTGCAGAGCAGAGCTTTTCTTGTAGGCCATTTTTTCAAAGAAGTGTCTTCAAAGGTGTGGTAGGGAGCCTTTTACAGTCCAGTGTGAAGAAAGATCACCTTCCCTTGATAACAGACATCCAGCCAGAGTTCTGATGCCAGGCAGTGACCTGAGCATGGGGCAACTTTCTTAATTGAGGGGAAAGGCACCACATCTTGGATCCAGGGTCCCATAGTCTCTAATTCTGACTATTGCTGTTTCTTGGGATCATTACCCCACTCCTTGTAACATTTATTCATCTCTGGATTTATGGCTGCCTCTGTAACTATAAAGCCCACTGTTAGGGTACCACAGGGATCCTCAAATCTCCATACTCTTGAACTGATCTCACATTTCCCCAAGTGACACTAAGAAAGTGATGGGCTTCTTTTGGTGCTGCTCTGCCAGGCCAGCCAGAATAAGGCGGAATGGTACCACGTGGGGATTTCAGAGAGCTGACTTGTCCTGGAACTGCAGCCTCTGCATCTGGCAGTGTCATCACCTCTCCTAGCCTGGAGAGGCCATTTCTCCCAGCAAACTTTGACCCATGCCAACATGAAGAAAACAAGCTTGCAGAGGGCATATCTTTGCCTCTCTGCCCCAAGGATACACAGCCATGGCTGGAGATGATGGGGCTGAGAGAGCTGGGTCATTACTATCCCCCCTCCCCATCCCACCAACCTATCCACTACAGAGTGTGTGCTCTTGGATGACCTGTACCATAGAGCTACCTGTACCAGCATTCTGCTGCTCTAGGGACTCTGCGGTCATTGACACCTTTCACCTAGCTGTCCCTTTCCAGTGAGGAGGCTGGGAGATGAGCTGGCTCCCTGCATACCTTTGGGGGTATCTTGGCTGTTCTTGTTTCTATGACAACACTGACTGGTCTCTGTCCACTTCCCTTTCCATGCTGGAACTTACTTCTGGCCCACTCCCATTCCATCCCACTCCCTGGCCAAACAAGAGCAACCCTTTTCTGTGTCCCCCAGTACAACTTGGTGCAACAGCCATACTAGGTGACACAGGTGTGCTAGGGCTTTTGTGTGCCTTGTGATGGTTTCCCCATGCTGGCCTCAGTTCCCCTAGAAATGAGTAGTACCAATAAGATACTGATATTTCCAGGATTTGGATCCTATTGTAAGCAAGAAACTGCAGGAGCATAAGGAAAGTGGTGACAGAAAGAGTGACAAAGTAGAGTTTCAGGAAGTTTAGGCTCACAGGACCCCAGCTGACAGCTAGCAGGGCTCACAGTTCCCAGGGATCCCATAAAAACCAGCTTACTTCCCAGAGTACCTTACGTACCTGTACCTCACATGCAGCCTGCAGGTGGAAGATCTTATAGAAAGCCTCCTCCACGGTGTCACCCAGAGCAACCATGCCATGGTTTCTCAGCACCAGGATCTGGGGAGGAGGAAAAAGCCTGTTAAGCAAAAGCCTTTAGGACACCCCCCTGCAGCCCTCCCCCCACCTCCCGGAGCCAGCAAGATGGGGGTAAGGCACCAGTTATCAAGTCTGTAAATCTTGGTTCGTGGGCCCCATGTGGTGGGAGCTCCCTCTCCTGCAGCTGCCAACTCAGGCTGTCTCAAAGCTCTTTTCTGAGATGGCACCCTGACCTCTGTGCTAGTAGAAGACAGTGCTTTAGACTTAAGCCAGGCAACAATGCCCTTCTGCTCTCTTCTATCCAGTTGGTCACTAATAAATGGAATTAACTGATGTATTATTATAGCACCAAGTTTTGGGGAGGATGTAGAGAATTGCCCATATATGAGGAAGGGGGCAGAAGAGACAACCTTTGTGGGAAGCAATGGGGCAATATGAAGTCTGACTTATAAAGGGTGCCCCCTAGAAATGTCTAAGTGAGCATCTTCAAGCCCGGAGGATTAGCTGGAAGGATTTCCTCTTGGTGTTGTTTCTATTAAGAGGAACCTGGGAGGTGGGGTTACACTTACATTTCCTTGTAAGGTTCAACTACAGAGGACTGCTCAGGTAAATTACAGCCATTCGTACAATGAGGTATGATTTAATAAGCTGAGTGATGGAGGAAATAGTGATGTAAAAGGACATTTAGGGTACATTGCTAAGGAGAAGGAGAACTGCTTTCCTGGTTGCAGGTTTGTAAATATGCTCAAACACAGTCTTAGAAAACGCACCAAATTCTCAGTGCAATATAGGCTTAAAAAAAAACTTATAAAACTCAGAGGCTGGAGAGATGGCTCAGTGGTTAAGAGTGCTTCCTGCTCTTGCAGAGGACCCAAGTTCTGTTCTGAGCACAGGCATCAGGCTGCTCACAATCACCTGCAACTCTAGCTCCAGGGGATCTGATGCCCCCTTCTGACCTCCACACACACTGCACATATCATTCTTAAAAATTATCTACAAAACAAATACTCTCACAGTGAATACATGTCAGTGCTTTCTCCATCTCTGTCTCTGCCAGCCACCCCTATCCCTGTGCGTGTGTGTGAACCAGAGGTGAACGCTGGGCATCTTTCCTAATTCTTCTCTACGTGATATTTCTGAGACAAGGTGTTGCATTAAAAATGGAGCTCACTGATTCAGTCAAACTGACTGACCACACAAGCCCCAGGGGGTCACCTGCCAGCTCTGGGGTTATAGGTACTTAACTGCCACACCCAGTTTTTATGTAGGTACTGAGGATGGAACTCAGGTCCTTGTACAGCAAGCTCTTTACCGTTAGCACCATCTCCCCAGTCTTGTGCCGTCAGCTTTTGGCAGTTACTACTCCACAACACCCTCCCAGAAACAAACCTTGCAGGTAGGTCCAAGGCACTTCTGCAAGTTGATTCGATCTGCTTCCTGCTCCATTTCCCCATTGAAGTCATAGTAGGTCATATCCCCCACCAGCAGGGCATTATGGGAGACAGGCAGGAGGCCACACTTCATAGCTGACACCTATGGGGAAACAATAGTTGCCTGGCACCTGCAGCCTAGGCTCCAGGGTGCACTGGGCCTCTCTCCTCAGAGCACAGCAGGCTAGCCCTGCTCTGGAGCCAGGGTGTATGGAATATCACAGGAGGAAGACTATGCACTACCCAGGTCCACTTTTGCAGTGAGGGCTCTAAGGGCTCCCCATCACACTTACACATCACTCCAATAGCACTGAGGACTGCTGGGCAAGCATGCCCAAGGAGGCCTCTGCAGCCCAGTCCCAGCTCTGTTCTGTCCGTGACTCTGGGAGGAGGCAGGAGAGGTGGAAATACTTTCCCCCAGCGTATGATCCTGGGGCAGTATGAGTACAAGGATCCAGGGCTAAAACCTGGGTTGTTTCCTGTGCTGGCTAGTTTTAAGTCAACTCTTAACACAAGCTGGAGTCATTTTAGAATTGGGAACACCAATTGAGAAAATACTCCTACCAGATTGACTTTGGGGCAAGTCTATGGGCCATTTCTTGATGATTGATATAGGAGGGCCCAGCTCACTGTGGGTGATGCTACCTTGGGTAGGTGGCTCTGGATGCTATAAAGAAAGCAGGCTGGGCAAGTGATGAGGAGCAAGCCAGTAAGCAGCACCCTCCACAATCCCTGCACAAGTTCCTGCCTGACTTTCCTGCATGATGGATTACAAGTTGTAAGATGAAACAAATTCGTTCCTCCTTGTTGATTCTGGCCATGGTATGTTATCAAAGCCCCAGAAAAGTAAATTAGTACAGTCTCCTACCCCATCTCTCATTGAAAGCCAGAACGTGGTGGGTTCAGAGGAGCCTTACTATCTTGCCCCACTACCCCAAATCACCCCAAGACTGAAGAGACCATTAACACATATACACCATTAAGTCTTGGTCCTGATTCTGGGAGGTCTATACCCTGTGTTTTTCTTAGAAATCAATAGGCTGGTGCCATGTGCTTTGCCCTATAGGTGTGAGTTCTGGTGTCAGCAGGAGAGGATCATGGTCAGGGCAATGCCCAGTGCCTGCCATTTCTCCCAGTGACACTGTAGTGTCTTCCATACATGTGAAGAGATCATGGTACTACCTGTGATCTGATTGCTCGCTGTATTCTCCCCCAGATTTACTTCCCCTTCCCCAGATCTCGACTGCCTTGAACTGTGGATCAAGTTTTCACCAGCTTGTGGTTCTGTGTCAAGGCCTTTCCTCTGAAGGTCTGGGTCATGTGGGGAAAGGGCAGTATAAAGCCCAACAATATTGACTTGAGTAGACAGTCAATAGTACAGATGCCTGGCTGAGTTTCCAGCTACAGCTTCAGCAGAATGGGAGAGTCTGTGAAATGCACTTCCTCTCCTTCACCTTTTACCAGGACCCTGGTAATCAAAAGGAAGGCTGTAATGATGAGTCTTACAATACAAGAGAATTCATTCTCTTGGCCTGACTTCCATATTTTTCCAAGATTTTTATTTTTTTATTTATTTTTTATTTTTATTTTATTGCTTGTTTTATATGGGTGTTTTGTTTTCAAGTCTGTCTGTGCATCACATACTTGCAGTGCCTACAAAGGACAGAACAGAGGGTGTTGAATTCCCTGGGTTACAGATGATTGTTAGTGGCCATGTGGGTGCTGAGAATGGAACCATGGACCTCTGGAAGAACAGCCAGTGCTCTTAACCACTGAGCTATTTTTCTGCCCCCTTTGCAGAATTTTTAAATGATAACATTGCTATATCAGATATGATATCTCCTAAAGGGGGAGGGGAACAGGTGCTCCTGAACTGGCTGCCACAGAGAGTCTGGCACTGGGTGGAGCTCAGGTGCCTGGGAGGCCTTACTCACCGCGGCTGTGGCAGGCGTGTGTAGGTGAATGGCACACCTTACGTCGGGCCTGGCGGCATAGATGGCTGAGTGCAGACTGAAGCCTGTGGTGTCCACTGGGAAGCAACTGCTGCCCTTCTCTACCACCTCTCCCAGAATGTTCACCTTGATCTAGGCAGTGAAGAAGAGAACAGACTCAGAGTGGCAGGCAGCAGGGCCCCTGCCTTCATTCACACATGGACCCAGTGTGTCCCCTGCCCATGTCTACCCTTCCAGGTAACAGGAGGTGCTGGCCTTGGTGTTGGAGGATAGCAACATGGAGTCCTGCCTGCAGTGAATCTTAAGGGGTGACAGGTGGTGATAATTCTGCAGGAAAAGTGACAAGACCAGCGGCGGCAGGCCGAAAAACCTGTACTCCTTACAAATGGCGCCCACGTGGCTAATAAGAACTTCCACTTAAAATTTAACAAAAGCTTAAAAAAGGGCTTTAAAAACAAAAGAACAGAGACAAGCAAGGTTTCTTGGTAGCAGCATTTTTCTCGGTTGGACTCTGCTTAGTAAGGGACAAGCAGATATTTGCGCGGCTCCTTTAAGGGAAGATTCCTGACTCAGCATAAGCGGCAAAAAACCGCAAGGCTTTTAAATAACTCTGCTAACAATTTATTGGTGTGTATGAGAGATGGCAATGGCAGTGACCACATCTCCAAGCTGGCAGCATGCTTGCTGAATGGCAGCGCAGACCAAGGCAGTGAGCACAACTTTCAATGCTGGCGGTAAAAGAACCCGCCACCATCTTTGATAAACCGCGGCTAACACAGCTATGACTTTAATTTCAGCAATGTTGTTGTTTACCAGATAAAAGACTCGTGGCTACAAAAAGATAAAGATTTACAGTAAAGACAGATTCACATTAAGAAAAACGCTAAAGGTTTACAGTAAAATATATGTAGGCTTGGAAGAAAAAGGAAAAAAAATGGAATGGTTTTAAAAAGACAAAGAGGAACTGGGTGTGGTGGCATACACCTTTAATCTCAGAACTTGAGAGACAGAGGCAAGCAGATCTCTTGTGATTTCAAATTAAACCTAGTATGCAGAGTGAATTCCAGGACAGATAAAAGTTACACAGAGAAACCCTGTTTCAAAAAATAAAAAAATAGATGTAAAAGAAACAGAGTAATAAAAAAGCCACGTAAAGATGGAGAGAATATGGATACTGTATGGTATTATACTGTCTTTGTATTGTTTGACTGCTGAGGAAACAACAACTGTTAAAGGAAATGCTGCTGGATTAATTCAATTTATATATTTTAAAAATGCTTTGACTTCAAAATTTAAGTCTAAGGACAAGTTACTGGGGAAAAGGATTTCTGTTTCCACAGAAAATGAAAAGCTGTGTTTTGATCAAGCCAGACCCCCTGAAACAGAGTACCAGGTGATCCTACATTCAAAACAGCTTGGACAAAGCAGCCTTGCAGACTACAACCAGGATATCTGCATCTTCTTAGGATCCCTATGACAGCGCCCCCTATCAGCAGGAAGTAGTTTGGAAAGAACGTCGCCCAAATTCCCAAATATTGTTTATAAATGTTTGTTTTCATTTAATTGGGGTTGGTTATAAATGGTTAATGATCACAGCCAATTCTTTTTAAAGGTAAAAAGGGAATTATGGTATAGATATGAGTACTTTGTTTTGGAATGGATTTTCATTTATTGATACAATTTAAGGTCAATTTTGTGATATGTATATTTCTCCTCTTATTTAGGTGTTGTGTTTTTATAGCTCATTTAGAAATTAATGTATAATTTAATACAGATTTTAGATAGTTACCTATAATAGTCAAAACTTATAGTTAATTTACTTAGGTTTTCTAGATATACAGAGATGTATTTGAGATGAATAGGCATTCTTCAAACCTATCAAAGACCTACAGAATATGGCATTTAAAATGGTTTAGGGTTTTTCTTGACAATGAGACATAATTGTTCCTGGCAACACCACCTGCGTCAGAAAGGAAGATGGACATTGAAGAAACTCATTATAGAGTTTGCTTCCAATATGGCAAGACTAGCCATTTGGACAAGATACTGCTCTTGTCTGGACTGTATGACTTTATGCTGTAGAAACTGGACATGCAGGACCCACAGAAAAGTGATTGCTGATTCAAGATGGATATTGCTATAGAGTTCCTGCTTCATGGAAGAGTCTGCCAGACAGTCTGCAGGACACAGAGAAAAATGACTGACAAACTGCCAGTACTTTGCTGAAGAGTCTGCCAGACACACTATGGCCTATGGGCTGAAGATGGAAGATTACAAAAGAACTTTGGGTGACCAGGCAGTGAACTGTCTCTGTCATTTCTAGAGTTTATATACTATCCTTCTGTGGTCTTTGAAGGAGTTGAAGACAGTTAGTTATGGTTATAGTTTTCCTTAGTTAGGATTCAATGATAAGGTACATATAGGACTTTAGACTCACAAGATAAAATAGATGATGGAATATTTTATTCAAATCTTCCTAATTGTTAATGGACTAAATATTGTTAACTGTGATTCTTACTTGATAACTATTGTGTTATATATTTTGCTATGTTAAGGTTAAAACCCTTCTTTTTATTTTAGACAGAAAAGAGGAGATGATGGGAGATGTCATTCTGTATATGTTTCTCATACTGGTTAATGAATAAAGCACTGTTGGCCAATAGGAAAGGAAGATAGGAGGGACTAGGAGACAAGAAGGAAATAGGAAGGAGGAGGGAGGAGTCAGGATGGAGAGTCTGGAGAGAACAGAACCGCTGTTCCTCCGCTCTCGGTAAGACCACATGGAAATACATAGAAATGGGTTAATAATTAAGACAGAGCTAGCCGATAAGAAACTAGCACCTGGCCAATAGCATTGTATCAAATATAGAGTCTCTGTGTGTTATTTGGGGCTGGCGGCGTGGCAGCAGGACAAGGCCAGGCGGCGGGAGGAAAAACCTTACACCTTACAGGGCAGATTGTCAGACTGTATCATTCATTCTTCAGGGAGTTGTCAAAATAGAGCAGTCAGCACGCTTAGCATTTTCCTAAATGATGCCCAGAGTCAGTGACTGAATCCTCCAGAAGCAGCTAAGAGGATTCTAGGATGCCAGCAGAAACCTTCCCAGAGGAAGTCAGGTCTAAGCTGAGCCATTTCATTTTTGAAACATCTGAACATACACAAAGGTAAAGTGAATGATATACTGAACACCTCTCATCAGTCACAGAAAAGGGAAGTATTTTAAGGGACCAATGGAAAGAAGTCACTTTCTTAGCCTGCACTCTACTCCAAGAGACTAGCAGGTGGCTTGGCTAAAAAGAACAATACATAAAGCATGTGTGTAAAGGAGACAGCAAGGGAGAATGGGGGAGGGGAGGAGTGGGGGAAGGGAGAAGGAGTGAGCAAGTGAACAAGAGACAGAGAGACAGAAAGAAAGACAAACATACAGACAACACACAGTGAGTGCTGGTGGAAGAGTATATACATGCGTGTGCATGCACGCACACGCGTGCACGCGCACACACACACACACACAGGCACACACACACAGTGAATAAAATGAATAATGCTTGTGTCTGGTCATTGTGTTCCTACTTAACAAATGGATTCACAAAGTACCGACACCAGAGAAGGCTTTTTATTACTGATAGACAATGGCTTCCTGCATAGAAATGGTAGGCTGTTTCATCCTCAAAATGCCCTCCACCAACCTTCCCAGCATACTGAAGGTCCATCCCTCAGTGACCCAAATCACCCAACACAAAACCAAATTCTGAGGCAAGGTCCTCCTAACAGTGGTTTTCAACTTTCCTAATGCTGTGACCCTTTAATACAGTTCTTCATGTTGTGGTGACCCCCAACCATAAAATTATTTCGTTGCTACTTCATAACTATAATTTTGCTACTGCTATGAATCTTAATGTAAATATCTGATATGTTACCCCCAAGAGGTTGTGACCCACAGGTTGAGAACTGCTATCCTAACAATTTCATGGGCATACAGCCTGGTCCCTAGGCTTGCTTGACTACAATTATACCTCACGGCTGTTATGCAAATTTATAAAAGAAGTCAACTGCAGGAGCAGAGCTCAAGCGATTTCACCTTTCTTCCTCATCAAGCACATCCCATTGGAGGATAGGAGCTGTACATCCACACATAATCACCCATGGTCTATCCATACCCCAGACCTCCTGCTAGTGACCCTACAAGCCTGCCCACATCCCAAATAACCTTCTGCTTGTGATACCCTCAAGTCTACATCTTGGGGCCAGACCCCTTCTCAACCTACCTCAGCCAAATGCCAACTGCATCTGCCTCAGGGACACTACCCCCTCCCCAGCTCCTTATACTCTATCCCAGCTACCAGCCCAGCTGATCACAGGCTCACTATGCATGCAAGCCCAGAATTTCTTTCACAGATCACAGAAAGAGCACCGAGCATTTGTCTTAATGTCTACTGGGCTCCACACCTCTGTCAGGGCAATCTGTGAATAAAGGAAACAGACTGTGTTGCCTACACCTCCAGATTCTAAAAGCTGAGCCAGACTTGCAAGTCTTTTGCTTTCCTGTTCCAATGTGTTCCCACCCAAGGAAGCTTTCCTTATGACATGTGGTCTAACCTCAACCCAGGAATATTCCCAGGACTCTAGATCACCTCCCATTCTCTCCTCCCTTCCACTATGCTTACTGCCTGCACCCTGGTCACATCATGCCTGAGGTACCCATTGTGTCTATGCATCTTCTCTGACCAGGGAGAGTGTGAGATCCACAAGGAACAGGTTAGTAGGCTCTGATTTGGAGATGAACCTGTCTCTCCAGGGTCACATGGCTACTGTCATCTTATTTAGGATCAGTACTGAGATGCTGGCCCATACTTACCAGGCTAGATGCTGTGACCTCACTGCAGGAGACCCCCTTGGGACTGATCAGGAAGTGGTCCTGCTCCTTGCTCACTCTCATCTGGGGGAAGACAGATAAGAAACTTAGGGCCAAGCATGGAAAAAGAAGAGATGCTTCCAGGGACACTGTTTAAATCCATGTCTCCCCAAACTCATTGCACCAAGGCTTTTTCCAGGAAACCTCCACTGAGAGATGAAGAGGTTTGGTCTTTATTTAAGCTGTGGAAATGGAGCCTCCAGAGGAATCTCCCAAAAATTAGGACAGCCCTGGATACAGGAGCTGGTTCCCATTTGAAGAGATACCCACCGGGCAGTTTAGTCTGTTTATCATAAAGGTTAGCAATCATGGAAGAGGTGAGTGGATTTTAACCAAGAGCCCCTAACAGCGCTTGACCACGCTGAGGGCCAGGGGTCTTCCTTTCAGGTTTTGTGGGGAAAGGGGGATGGGGATGGGCATAGGGTGCCTGCTGCTTACCGTGACATAGGTGTCGCTGAGCTGCGCCCAGCCATAGAGATCCAGGAGGCGGTAGACACTGCTGATCTTGCACCGCATGAGCCTCTCCCCCTTGGCTAGGTTCAGGGAGTCAGCAGCGTGAAGGTCATTGATGGGTGTCATCATGGAGAAGTCTGCAGGGATGGGAGGTGACAGCATATCTCTCTGAAGACAGGAGTTCCTACCACACAGTTTGGCACTTGTCCCTTGCCCTTCTAGATCTTACTGACTGATGCTACCACTGTGCATAAAACACTCCCTGCCAGAGGACCACACAGCCCTCAACTCACACCTAGAGGAAGAGAGGTTGTAGAGTGGCCATTTGTGGCTTACAAAGTCCTCTACTCAGCCCAGTGAAACTGGTGTTACATTTGGAAGAGAGTCATGCCAAGAGCTGGGGACATAACTCAGGCAGTACAGTACTTGCCTGTCATCCACACATCTCTAGGTTTGATCCCTAGAACTATGTAAAATATGGTGATGCATATCTGTAATCTTGACATTCACTTTGGAGGCAGAGGGGGAAGGACAAGAAGTTCAAGATTATCCTATGCTACAGAGCAAGTTTAATATTAGCCTGGGCAACCTGAGACACTGTCTCAAGGAAATAAACAAACGAACAAAAACAATAACAAAACAAAGAAAAAACACAAAGCAATGTCAAGGTCCAAAGCCATGAACAAAATGTTCCTGGAATTTCAAGGCTGCCATAGGGGCACTGGGTAAGTGTAGAACAGTTTCTTAGTAGGGATATGCACAGATATGGCATTAGCTTTAGGGGAAAAGTTGCTGTTCAGGAGACTGTAACCATATTTTGAGTGACTCTGCAATAGAACTTATTCTGTGGCTTGGAAACAGGGCACATAGAAAACCACATCAGCTAGGAAGAAATGTCCTTGATTCCCCCCCACACCCATCATATTTGAGAGTCACAGACCCCAGCTAGGGATGGCTAGAGAGCAACAGTGTCTGGCAGTGTGCAGTGTGCATCTGTTTCTGTTAGGACAGGTGATCTGCAGCATATGGGCATGTGTTGCTTTTTTCTAGGAATTTGAGGGAAAGGCTAAGAGATTTGGAAATGGGCCCACAGGGGTTAGAAGTCTTGTTCCCAGATCACCCCAGATGTAGGAACTGATGGCCAGTATGCCACCTTAACCATGATAGTCACTGCCTGTGAGTTTCAGGAGAACAGAGAAGGCATACAAGTTAAGGGGCTGGAGAAATCAGCTGTTGAAAGCACACTGCTCTTGTAGGGACCAAAGCTCAGTTCCTGGCACCTATGTCAAGTATATATACATACACATACACACACACACACACACACACACACACACACACACACACACACACACACCACATTTTCTTTTTAAAAATGCACTGGATAAATAAAAATTTTAAAAGTCATATTACTGTTATCAAACTGGAAGTTGGAAAAATAATCTTTTGTTGGATAAAGACAGCCATTTTCAGGTCATTTTATATGTTATATGTTACATGTTATAAAACCTTATACAGTGAAGTTATAGCGACAGTGGATGTTTATACTCTTGAGTGTTATTTTGTCAAGATTGGTTGGGTATGGTGGCAAAGTACTGTAATTCTGCACTCAGAATATTGAGATGGGAGAATCAAGGCCAGCCTGGGCTACCTGATGAGACCCGAACAAACAAAACATGAAGCAAAACACATCCTTAGTACAAGAAGAAATGAACAATAATGAAATGGATGGGCCAATTTTCATTTTTGAAAAAAGCTAATGAAAATGGCAACATAGACTAACTAGAGTGTCCTGGAGATTGCCCTTAACCATAGATCATTTAAAACTAATTATATTAGGTTGCAAAAAAGCTCTCACTAAATCCTTAACATGGAACTTAAGCAGGACATGTTTTCTAATTCAATGAAACCTGACATTAACAGATCTATAGAAGGACAAGCACTTGGTTGTTTAGCAATGAGGAAAGACAACTCATGAAATAAAAATCAGATTAACTGGGACTGCTGCTCACTGTGTGCGTGACATGTGTGCAGCCACAATACAGTGCCCCCACTATCAGACAGAAGCAGGACCAAAGCAGCAGCACAAATTGTCCATTGCATGAGACAAAACTATGCTCAGAAGGTCATAGCCTCAAGTGTCTGCAGCACTGATTTAAATATGGAAGATATCAAAGAAAGGACAAAAGCACCCATAGAAAAGGTTAGCTCGTCTGACATATCTAGAAGAGGAAATCTTATTTGGAGAATTGTGTCTAACAGACTGGCCCACAGGCAAGGCTCTTGAACATTTTATTGCCTAACAATTGATGTGGGAGGGCCCATCTCATTGTGGGTGGTACCATCCCTAGGATGGTGGTGCTGAGTTGTATAAGAAAGCAGGCTGAGCAAGTCATGGAGAGCAAGCCAGTAAGCAGCACCCCTTCATGGCCTCTGCTTTAGTTCCTGCCTCCAGGTTCCTGCCCCACTTGAGTTCCTGCCTTGACTTCTATCAACAATGAACTAACATGTAAGTCAGATAAAGCCTCTCCTCTCCAATGCTTTTGGTTACAGTGTTTATCACAGCAAGAGAAAAGAAACTAGGACAGAAATGTTACGGAAAACCAAAGTGTGCCAGATGTGGTAATGTGTCAGGTGTGGTAATGCCCACACCTGTAATCCCAGTATGTGTGAGGTGAAGATAAGAGGACTGAAAGCTCTTGTCCAGTCAGAACTACATGACTACACTCTGCCCTCCCTCTCCTTCCACACAAGGCTGGGGCATAGCTTGGTGCAGTGCTTGTCTAGAGTGTACAAAGTTCTTGTTTTGATCTCTGTTGCTGGAAAAGAAATTAGAAATCAGGAAAACTTTTAGGACCAATAAATAATTCCAAGAATTTGTGTATAAGATCTGTGAGTAAACAAATGTGAGTTGCTCATTAAGGCAAATTGAGAACACACTGAAGCAGAAGCCAGCCAGGTGCCATCTCTTGGTTTTAAAGATAATCTATTGAAATAGATAATTTCATACAAAATATATGACCAAAATCTAATGACACAGAAGCAAAATAAAAATTTAAAGCTCCAGATGAAACTGATGGTGGTAAATGTCAAGAATATTTGAAAATGTCACAGCTCTGGATGATTTTGCAAGTGAGCTGCAAACCTTCAAGGGAGATGTTCCTGCCTTGTTTAAACTCCAGCAGGGAAGGAGAGAGGTGGAGTCTTCCTGGTTTGTGTTATAAAAGTCATGGCTGAATGCCCTGGAAATGGACTGCTCAACCTCACATGAGAATATGTGTGCACAAATCCTTAACAGAACACACAAACAGTTGCACACAAACAGAAGGACATCTGCTTTGTCATTACAACCCATGTTAAAAAAAAAAAAAGCCAAGTTTGTTGGGACACATTTGTAATCCCAGTATTGGGGAGGTGGAAACAGGGGGCCCACTAGGGCTGCCAGCCTAACTGACTTAGAAAGTTCCAAGCCAGTGAGAGACCCTGTCTCAAAAGATGTGGTGAACTACTCCCGAGGATCAAACCTTAAGGTTGAACTTTAGTCCCCCCCACCCCACACACAGGACTACAGATGACTTACTTCACATATTTCAAAAGAGCCCAGTATTCAGAGATATGTCACTATAACTCATTGGGACGATTGCTTAAGGGGGAAAAAAAGGAATCAATGCCCCAAATGCATCTTATAAAACTCAAAATCTATTTATGAGAAAGAGTCATGATGAGCTAGTTGTAAAAGACATTTTCTCAACATGATAAAGAATAATGATCTCAAACTTTGTGGTTAAAGAATTCCATTAATGTCAGATGCAAGACAAGGAAGACCATTCTCTAAATTATTAAACATCATTCTAAATTATTAAACATCCTGAGGGAATAAAACCAGAAAAAAAAAAAATAAAGCCAAGGGCAAAATACCCGGTAGATGGAGGCAAATGACAATGTTTGCAGATTATTTGATTTTCTATATATTAAATGCAAGGTCAGTTAGATGGCTCAGTGGATAACAGTGCTTGCCACCAAGGACCTCACATGGTAGGAGAAAACCAACTCCTGTGGGTGGGCCTCTGACCTCCATACTCATGCTATGGTATATACATACTCACACACATACACATGTTTGTATATATACACACACACACACACAAATAAAAGAATAACATGTTTTTCAAACACAAGAGAATATGTATGTATACATTTGAGAAAAAAATGAATAAAGATTCATTTACGACAATGAAATTATATATTATGGGCTTAAGATAGTCAGATTACATAGAAATAACCAGTAACCCTTGCTGGTTGATATGAAGAACTAGCAGATTCTAAATCAATTCTTAAAAATATTTTTAAATTATATCCCACATACTAGGTACAGTATTCTAATAACCAACCATACACATTTCTAAACTATATTCTAAACTAAAAATCCCAATGCAATCCCAACCAAAATCCCCAAAGAATTATTTTAAGTTATAGAAAAATAGAGCTTGACATAATAACAACTCCAAAATTGCTTTATAGAATAAATTTGTACAAGAGGTTAAAATAAATTGGTGACTAACTCCAACCCTTTGTCATATTGTCTAGGCACATGGCCACAGGCAGAAGGCACAAAGGAAAACAACAGAGGGCTCTCTTCATTCTGTAAGAAAACATTCTACAATATGAAAAATTCTGTGAACAAAGTTAAAAAGCAAAGGAGAAACTGAAAAAATAGCTAATGTATTTGACATGTCATAGGGAAGTAGCATTAATTTATAAAGATCAGGAAACTTATACAAAATAAGTAATAGGAAAGCTGGCAAAGTATGAGAATAAACATTTTACTATAAAAAACGATGAAGCTTTAGATACAGCCTGTCTCGAGGGAAAGGAAATGACAACTAACAGTCTAAGACCAGGTACAGGAAGGCGATGTTGAGAACAGGGTTAGCACAATCTCTTTCTCTAGGATGGCAAAGGAACACAATCTGCATTATGCATAATGTATTCAAGCACATATTTGCATTCCTCTAGCAATTCTCACAATTTATCTTCAGAAGACAGCTCAGCTATTTCATCATTTTTCTCATTATAATTTATTTTTAAAAGACAATTGTGCATACAGTATCAAATTTATTTACCAGGACGTTTACCACACTGTAGTTCATAACATCAAAAAGCTGAACACAATCTAAAAGTCTAATGGAGCAATTAATTCAATGGCATATAACCACAAAAATCATATGGCAGAACCATATTTTTAAAGCAGATTTTTAGTTGATATGCCATTAAAATTATATGTGTAATGTATTCTTGCTTTCAATAAGCTACCTATATTAAAAGAAAAAAGTTGGAAAGACACATCAAAATAGTGCTGATAGTGATTTTGGAGTTCTTAGAACTCAGGAGTGGGCTTTGGCTTCTCTTTCTTTAATGTTTTCCTTAGCTCCAGCCATCACCCTACATGTCTGAGTCATATGGAATGAGGGCAGCTTCCAGGCTGTGGGTGAGCTGCATATTCCAGGAAGAGAGGCCCCACATAGCCATAGCATCTCTCACAGCTCAATAGCTACTATCCTGGCTGGTGTCCTGATTCCCCTCTTCTCTTCTCATCCCCTGAAGTCACCTCCACCCTTCCCATCCCTGCTATCACTGACAATGTGGGTCTTTAATTCACAACATCAGAAGCAGAGCCAGGCATCTCTCTACCCAGGCCTGATAATGCAACTGCAGCTTGGCCATTGCCTAGCAACCAAGCTGCTCCTGGTGCTTCCTCCTCCTTTCCCTCCCTCCTTCCTCCTCTGCTCCTGGCAGACACCCAGACAACCACATACTCATGGAAGAAGCTGGGAAGACTGCTTGGGAGGTGCTGGCCATGAAGTCCGCGATCTGCCTTAGTGCCCAGATGTTGGAGGAATTGTTGCCCTTCTTCATCTGCTCCTGGATGAGACCTTCCAGCTCCTCCCTGAAAGACTGCAGCAGATCGAAGGGCTGGTGCCCAGTCCTCATGGAGAGCTGATGGCCCACAGGTCCCCACAGGAGGCTGAGACCCCACAGGTCTTTAGGGATTGGTGCCAGGCTCCTCATGGGACGGAGGACCCTACAGATCCCCAGGAGCTGAGAGCACAGCAAGCCAGGAGGAGCTACTCCCTGATCTCTGCACAGGGGATGATCTCCACCCTTCCCCCATAGCTCCTCAGAGGAGGACAGTTCCTGCAACTCTCCAGGGAGCTGGTCGTCCAGCTCTTCAGGAAGGGCCAAAGACCCTGAAAGTTACCCAGATGTGGGTTCACTAGGGCCTCAGGTCCCTCCTCAGATTGCTGTATAGGTTTTAAGAAGACTCTGGGGGTGGACCTGGGTACCCATTTTCTGTAGGGGTAGACCAGATTCCAGCTCCCTTCTGTATGAGTGTTGGTCAAGGCCATACCAGGCAGAGTAGGACTTCACGTTTAGATAGAATGAACTGAATGAGAAAGTATGCCACCCTCCCTTCTTCACTAGCACATCTAGGACTCTTCTCACATGTCTCAATTTCTCTGTATCCTTAGTGATTGAATAGGAGGAGATGGGGAAGGACCAGAGGTCTTCTGCAGCAGCTTCCACTCTGAAGAACTACGCTAAGCTCAGGTTTCAGCCCACTACACTGTGGTAGGAGGAAGCATGGAAGGGATAAGGATAGGCAGCTATATGAGACTGAGGGTCCCCATATTCTGCCTCACCCACTAACGATGGCTGGTGCTGCTCTGTCACCCCTCCTGGTGACTCTTTGCATGTCTGGGGGCTGTCTTACTCCAAGGCCTTTAAGAACCTGATGTCTTCCTCCAGGCTCCTGACATAACATCACAAAGACTCTAGACTCATTCCTTCCCACTCCTCAAAGCAGTCTGTGCTCCTGGCCTAGGCCCTCCCCCTGTATATCTAGTCTGAGAGAGTATCCCTCCATAGGGAATGGACTCCATTCATGCACTAGGGATAAATAATTGGGGGCCATGTTTCAAAAGGCCCTAGAGAAGTCTGCTTCCTCCCTGGACTTCCCATCCTGTGTCCTGCATAGCCTCAAGCACCATCCTCCTACTCCTCCCACCACCCTCCCCTGCTCTTCTTTCCTATCCAAAGGCCAGCAGCACTCTTACTCATCAGCCATCAATCTTTTCCGTGTACTGCCTACCTGGGGAATGAGCTCTGAGGCTGGTACCAATCCACCCAGTTCTGTAGACTCGGGGTATCTAGGTCAGGTTGACTCCTGTCTCATTGCTCCTCTTAACTCCCTTCCTGGCTAGACATTCAAACTCTACTTGCCCTACAGTGAGCAGAATACTCCATGCTACTCAGCAGAGGGTACCCTAGGCCAACCCCATGGTGATCCATTCTTCAGTTTAGGTAGTCCTATCTGTTGACTGTTGCAGGAAAGGAGAACTGGAAACCGAAACTCAGATGTGGCATAGTAAACTGGGGCAAGGGTCTTATCTCTGCCACTTTCTGAACCAGAATGTATGCACTCCCCCAGGCTTGTCCTTGACCAGTGGTTAAGGAGGTAATCAAACGCCCACATGGCCAAGCCCATCTCATCCAGCAAGCCTAAACTATCAAGACCCTGGATGAGGGAAGAGGAGCCACCGGTCTTTCGGGTCCCTGGGAAACCAGCCCTCCCCATCCTGCCCACTCACAGGGCTCTGCAGGATCATGGTAACCCTTTTCTTCTGCTCCATCAGGTTGAAGTCCTGCCGCAGGTCAGCTGCACGGTTGCGAAGGCGCAGGTATTCAGGGTCATCCTCAGAGAACCGGTCAAAGTAGTGCTGTCCTTGAGAGGGTGGTGGTGAGGCTGCCTCAGGGACCGTGTCCTCGCTCATGGTCCTGCTAGGGCGTCAATCCACTCCTGGAACCCTGTAGCAGGACAGATGAGCACACACAAGCTGTGTTCCTAGTGGCCAACTGCTTGCCGTGGCAAAGGGTGGTGTGATTCACCATGCCCTGTAGCTACTTGCCTCCTGGGATGATGACCCATAGAGGCTGCTAATACACCAACAGGTGCTGTGCAAATAAGGGTCCAGCTTAACTGGTTACACAGGAGTGTTAGAGGAGACATCCTGGGTGGAGTGGAAACATAGCCTGTAAACTTTTCTGAGTCTTTCTGTGTTGAGTCCCTACAGAGTAGAGCAGAAGCTGCACCGATACCCATGCACTTTGGTAAAAGGCCAACCTTATTGTAGTGGGCTGGAGTGTAGTACATAGTGAAAAGTAATGGATCCACATAGAAGAGACAGGAGGATATGGATGTCCTGAGACAGGTAATTTCCTGCCTCCCCAGCCCTAGAAGCCAGCACCGAACACTGTGCCTCCATTATTCCCCCATTCAGCTCATCCTTGGACATTGGGGGTATGAGGAAATGGGAAGACAGGAACAGAGAACATACCATCCAAGCTATGAAGATATGTGGGGTAGCAGATTCTCTGGGCTGTGGCCAGAAGTTCTCCTATGGGTCCTTCCCACTCAGCTGACATTACTCTACCTGGTACCACTGTAGAAAGCCATTCTCCATGGAACTTTAAAAGCCTTGAGGCTGTGGGCATTTTAAAAGTAGAAGCAAGCACGTCTGCCCCATTAATACCCTGGTATGACCATGGACATACCTACACCCTAACACACATCCTCCTAGAACTCTGTCTAGGCCACCAGTTCCAGAAGCACACCACTTTCTGCTTCCCTGGGCCTGGAGTACTGTGGCCCAGCACAGCTGGTCTTGAGCTCTACTTTGGTCCCTTCTGCCTAGCAGAAAGATACGTGTCCTCCCATCTCCACTGCTGAGCAGCTGCCTGCTCTCTGGCCATCTTCCCTGCTCAGAGTGTACCCATGGTTCCAGATGTGCTCCCATGAGGATGGCTCTAACTCTGTCTCCAGGGATTCTGTGAAGTGAGATACCCCTTCTGCAACTCCCTTCCCCAGTGGTGGTGGTGATCAGTTACCTGAAGATGGCTTAGTGGGTAAAGGTAGCAACACTGAAACAAAACCATCTGGGTTCAAATCTCAGCAATGCCATTTAGAAATGTGTAGTCCTTGACCAGGTCATATAACCACTTTGCATCAGTTAAGGGATAATAAAGTTTGGTATGTGAATATTTAAGATAGGCAACTGTGATCATATCTTTGTCTATAGTCCTACTAGGTGCCTCTGAGGGGGTGTGGTCTTCTTCCATTAGGAACTTCACGAGGAAAGGCAGTGATTCATCAGTAAGCAGGTGCACTCTAAACAGGTATAATGATGTGTTTTAGCAGAAGGAACCAATTCGATTTTGAGCTCTATTAGCACAGGGACATAGAAAGGAAAATGATGCATCAACCCAGAGATCACTGGGCCAAGCTTCTGGATGCTGCCCCAGTTCCTGTAACAAGATTCAAAACTCCTTTGGAATTTGTCCAGTGTCCAAAAGAGGAGTTTTTGTTATCACTCATCATGAGCTGGAGTTTGTGCTTAAAAAAGGTGAGTGCTATGGGTGGGCCTCAGCTAGCTTCCAGGGAGAGTCTGCTCACCCAAAAGATCAGACATGGAACACAAGGAGAAGTTAAGGGGTTCTGCTCTACACTATAAACATGCACATATCCCCATTCTTTGTCCCTCTGACTCTCCCTTCCCCCCAGAGGTTGAGTTTTATTAAAAGACAAATGATCCATGCCTTTGCATTAAAGCTCCCTCTATAAGCTGGGCAGAGGGAGACTGTAGACACTCAGATTTTCATGGTGGCATGAGAGGATGTCCCACCAGTAGAAGCAGCTGATAAGGGAGGAGGGGCCACATGAGTATCTGAACCATCACCCTCAGTTAGCTTCCACCATGGCCTTCAAAGGACACCAAGCACTTACCAGTGGGTTGAATCAGGCCTGTCCAATGTCTGTCTTCAGTACCAGGTCTTCACAACTAGGAAAGCTGGCACAGCCACACGTCACACAGCCAGGTTGAAACTGCCAACAAAAGGACAGACATCAGATCCTTGACCATTGTCAGCTGCATCTGTTATCACCCCATGTTGTTGTGTCATATGTTGGGGGCTACGTTTTTTTGCGGCTGCAGTTGGAACCAGCCAATCAGTCCCAGGTCTGCTCTTGATTGGGGGTGTGTAGATAAGGGAAAGGATACCTATAGGTGATAAAGGGAAGACAGAGACATAGGAGGACAGATTCAGTCCATACTGAATGCATCCCAGTTTATTTATACACCAACTTAAGTAATCAACCAAAGATGGGGACAACAACAGAAGACTTCTATTATTATGTATAAAGGGCAAATAGCAATTACTTCCCTTAATCCTAAAGACATTCTGTAGCTGCTGGTACTACTTTGCCTTCAGGTACTCCATAGCCTTCAGGATGAGGGTAAAACAGTCTGGGCCTAAGTCTATTGTTATTTAGATAGAAGCCATTCACCACCAAGACCCAGGCATCCTGTAGCAGTTAAACTAATGTCTTAGAGACAATAGGAGAGAGTTAAGCTCTCTGAACTCATGGCATGATGGAATGGACTTCCATATACCAATCCCAACCAGCCATCTCATCACCACTAAGGCTTTTCACCTGCCTTGCCCACAGATGATAGGACCCCCTTAAAAATGATATGGAAATAAGTATATAAATGCTAAGCACGAGTATCAACAAGTTAAGAAGGCTCCCAACACCTTTAGAACTGGACTTGAACTTCCTTTAAAACTCCGTTTTCTGGGTGCAGGCTGAGGAAGGAGGGAGGAAAGGAAGGAGGCAAGGAGGGCAGGGAAGAAGGAAGGGAGGAAGGAAGGTCTAAGGTGGAGGAGAAGAAGAGAAAGACAGGAGGAGGAAGGGGGAGATAGGAGAAAGAGGAGGAGGGGGGATAAGGAAGTCAGGGAGAGAAGAAAGAGAAGAGGTAAGAAAGGAGGGGAAGAGGCAGAGGGAAGGGAGGAAGAAGGAAGAGCAGGCAGCCATTACAGTTGCTCTGAGAGTGGGAGAAGCAGAATATAGTGCCAGGGGATAAGACTATGGCCCAAGACCTCCCAAAATGCTTTACTAACAGCCACTGGGCTTACAGGTACTGGGGTGAGGAATCTGAGGATCACTCCCCAGAGACAGAAACAGTCTGAAGGATATCACACCCCAGGAAAGTGGGATCATCTAGGATTGGAAATAACTTCACATAGAATGCAAAGAAGGAATGGACCCAGTTGAATCATCTAAAGGGGAAACCTGCTGACAACTGACACTCCTGCAAAAACTCTGGGCCAAAGATCCTCAAAGATCTGTGTGTGTGTGTGTGTGTGTGTGTGTGTGTGTGTGTAGCCGAGAGCTCTTTTTACCTGGATGTCTTGTTGCCTGGAGACTTCCAGGTGTTTGGCTGTCTCACCTAGGGCCAACCTCCCCTGTATGCCCCACCTAAAGCTATGGCTTGACTCTGCTCCTTCCTTGTCCTGATGCTGGAGAAGGAGCCATCTGGGGCTTGGCCCCTCAGTGAGGAGTCAGGAAGAATGGATTTGGGGGGGTGCATATGCCTGTGCTCCCCTAGACAGCTCCCTCTGCAGCCCAGCCAGTGGGATTAGAGCTTTACATCTCAGTACCCTACAGTCTTCAAAGGACAGCCATGAGGCTCAGGGATTGGAAATGCTTCCAAAGGCCAGGCACCATGTTTAGTATGCCTGTCACTGGCTGGTGACCACTTAACGGTGACTTTATTTATTATTTTAGCTATAGAAGTGTCATAGCCACTATTGTGCCCTCTGGAGCCTTTTCTTCATTACTGATCTCATGATGGAACTGCTAACACCCTTGATGCCCTCCCTAAGAATTAGTCCTGCCTCAGAGATCAGAACTCAGTAAGACTTGAATTTCTGGAATCTGATCACTGTCTTATGTACAGTAAAGAATTCACCCCAGAAGTGATGAGGAGGTAGACATCTGTCTCCCCAGTCTCAGTACTCTAGAGCCCTGTGCCTGAAGTCATGGTTTCACCTCTGACTGAAGTAAAATAGCTGAGTTCTCACTCAGTGACAACTCTGCTTAAGCACAGACTGCAGAGTCAGGCTGCACTAGGCTGGAACAGGCAGGAGATCAGCATAGATTAAGGATGGCTTTGCATTGGTCAGAGCACTCCCAGCAGCACCAGCTCCTGTGGCTTCCTGATACATGCCTCAAGAGGTCCCCTGACTCAGCTGGGATTTCTATTGCTGTGATAAATACCATGTCCAAAAGCAACCAAGGGAAGTCAGGGCAGGAACTCAAGGCAGGAGTCTGGAAGCAGGAACTGACACAGAGGCCATGGAGGAATACTGCTTAGTAGCTTGCTTTTGTGGCTTGCTCAGCCTGATATCTTATACAATCCAGGACAACCTGCCCAGGGCTGGCAATGCCTACAGTGGGCTGTGCCCTCCCACATCAATCATTAATCAAGAAAATGCTCTATAAACATGACTGCAGGCAATCTGGATGGAGGTATTTTTTTTCAATTAACAGCCGGTCTTAGCAAATGACTCTAGCTTGTGTTCAGCAGACATAGAACTAACCAAGACACCTCTACATCTAGCTTCCAGTCCCCAGAGAGCTGGGAAGCAAAGAGTAAAGTGGACTACAGAGTTCAAGTTATGGAGAAGAGGTACTTGATACACTGACACTGTTAGGTGACTTAGCTGAAACACATGGCACCCCAAGGCCACCCACACTTGATATGTCACCAAGCTGGGTTGTAAGGCATGAAGGGTCTCTCACAATTTATGCTTGCCCAAGAGAAGGGGTACTCAGGCACAAAAATTCTAAAGGACCTTTTCCACCCATACATTCCATTGTCATCTTAATATCACCTGCCCAATGTCCTGTGGCTCTGTCCAGTGCATACCATGGCCTCTCTGTGCCTGGCTGGGTCTACCTCTCTGTTCTAACCAGCCATTGTCACTAAATATACCAGAGAGGCAACCTTGACTCTTCCCTCTCCTTGCCCCATAGATTTTAGCACAGAGCTCTTCTAATGTTATGTCTCTTTGCCTCTGTCCCTCAATTGGAGGTGGCCTGTGTGACCCTTCCTGTCTCCTGACCACTGTCCAACTGGATGACAGTCAGTGCCCGAAAATTGCAACTTGGCCCCTGCCTGCCACGGTCCTGCTGAAAACCCAGCACCCTTTGACAGGGGCATCGAGCTGGCGTCTTTAATTCCTGCTCTTTTAGTCAAAACTTAGTCAAACTGAGATACTGTTACAAAAGTGGCAGGCATTCCCTTTTTTGACCAAGTATAAAACTATAATCATGAATTTGCTTCTTAAAACCAAATGCACACTCCTTCTGTGTTGAATTCAAACACATTGACCTCCACCAAGGAGCTGTGGTGTGTGTACTCATGTACACTCTTTATCTCTGTGTTTGTGTGTATCTCTCTCTCTCTCCCTCCCCCTCTCATCCCCTTAAGAGGCCACCTATCTAATGAGGTGGCAGTCAGAGTTTGTTCCAACCTCTATTCCCATCATGCTCTGAAGCTGCTCATAATTCTTGGGGACAGTGGGGTGTTCCAGGAACATCTTTTCCTCTTTACCTCCTCCTGACACTCAGGTCTTCTTTCTGGAGAATCTGTCCAATCTAGCTGTCACCCACTTTCACTTATTGTTTTCATTTGTCTTGCAACCCAACAGCAACAGCTATTCCCAGAGTTCCCTATTTTAGGTATAGCATAGGACTGGTGTAAAGAAGGTGCTGGATAAATGCTAACTGACTAAGCAAACATTTGACGAATGGTGCAGAGGGTGAGTTCAACAAAGCATCACCAGGTCCATCCAGGCCTCAGGCCCCAGAGACAAGGAAGGCCTAAGGGGAGTTTATAGCACACAGTGGAGAGACAGAATCCAGGCAGCTCCTTATAGAGAAAGGTGAAAGATACCCTAAGAACTAAGTGACAACCTTATAAATATTATGCTCTTGATGTACAGCCCAGGGGCTGGCCCCTCAGGCCAGTCTAAAACAGATTCTAGCAGATCTCCTGTCATATCAGTGGGGTATTTCTGGACCAGAACAGCCAGTCATAGGTTTGATACATACAGCCTAGTCATGAGCTGTCTTTGCCCCGCTGGTCACCACTGTCACAGGCTTAGCCTGAGAGCCCAGCCCTGCCCCTTCCTGGGTCATCTCTGAGCAGGACGGCCATAGGCACTTCCTAAAAGCCTCAGGCATGGTATCAGAACCACAATCACATAGTCTTTATCCTGCCAAACAAGCCCAAGTTCACATGCAACACTGACTCCAGGGGCTCCAGAAGCACTACACACACTACATCACAACCCACAGCCCTCTCATTTAACAAAATTCCCTTACCCCAGTTTTGTCTCCCATAGGACCCTTGCTATCTGTACATGAAGCCCTGGAGCCCTGGATGCCCCTCCCACTGTGGCCCATTCTTTGGATTCTTTGTCCACTACAGCTCAAGGATCCAGGAGGTTGGAGGCACAGCTGTGTTGCAAGTCACTACCAAGGGCATTTTCCTCCATGTCTCACCGAGAGCAAGTCCCAGTGGTCCCTGGAGGGTACATTGACTCCCTGAGGCTGAAAAGAACAAAGCAGAAACAGGGAAGAACAGCTAGGGGCCCACATAGCTAGACATTGCTAAAATCTAAATATTAAGCTCTATGCCTTAAGTAAGAGGTGGGTGACCATTTCCTGCCACTTCAGTGGTGTGTCTTCAGACCAGAACATACAGTCGCATACTTGGCACACAGAGCCTAAACAGCCATGAACTGCTTTCACCTTGTCCAGGTCAGTTATGGGCAAGGCAGCCACAGGCACTTGCTGCAAGCCTCACACATAGCATGAGAACCCACACTCACCTGTCCTCCATCCTTGTAGATTCCCACAAGTGGCAGAGGCAAATGCTGTGGCCTTGCTGCTGTTATTCAGCATAGATGTGAGCAGTTAGTTAAATAACAGACTGAGCCACACCCTGCCTGCCATGTTCAGATAAAGGCAGGATCATGGGGGACACTTATCACCCTCATACCACTCCATTCCATTCTTCTATGTTCCACCTCATATAATAACCACCATGTGTAGTGAGATAGTTCTATTTACCGCGATAACCATGATCATTTAGGGCCAAAGTTCTTTAAAAAGAAGAAAAGAAGGAGGAAGGAAAGATATGTAAAATTTGACATTGGTCTCCTTGAAACCCTGCTTATTGAAAGAAGTTCTGCCTGCCTTAGGTGCACCCAAGTACTGATTTCTGGGTACTCCTGATGTATGCTCTTCTAGAGCAGCCCAGGGGAATGTTAAACACTTCTGGCTAAGAGCCTCACAGTGAAGGGGCTTGTAGATAAGTTTCCCATCCACCTGCTGCTGTGAATGACAGCCATGGGGCTGGACTCACTTTGCTTCTTCTCACTGTGTAGCAATGGGACTGGATGGGAGCTTCAGAGGTCAGGGGTGAGCAGGAACTGGAACTGGACACCAGAGCAAGACACCTGAGAGAGAGACATCTGCCAGCCATGCATATTAACACAGAGAAATGCAGACACATGTATGCAGACATGTAGTCAACTGTTCATCTCAATATAGGGCTTGGAAATGAAGGCCAGGTCTGACCTGAAACAGACATTGTTCAGTGCTTCTAGAGATAAGAGTACTTTGGGTTCACATTTATGAGAATCAAGGTCTTGACTTAGATTTTAATGACATATTACTCAGTGCACAGAACTGGGAAACCCAGCAGCTGCTCAGGCTGGGCCAGGCCTTTTCCCTAGCCCTACAAGGAAGAACAGTATCTTGATTTACCAGGCAGAGAACTGAGGCCTTAGGAACCTAAGTGAGTAGATTTAGGGCTCTGTATCTATGATCAAAGCCCCAAGCATTCAGGCTGGCAAGGAGAGTCTGATCCTGACCCTGGCAAACAGGCTCAGAACTGAGCTGGATTCAGCTCAGGAAGAAGTGGACATTAGAGGAGGCAGAGATCAGGGAGGCACCTCTAGTACTCACTTTGACAAGGTGGGCTGCAGGGCTAGCAGGTGTCCATAGACCACCCAAGCATACTACTTTGACTGCTAGGGCCTTAAGGTAGATGGAATCACCTCTGGGCTCTGCTGGACCTGAACTCAAAGATAGTCCTCTCATAAATACCTGCCATGTTCCAGGCCCTGCCCAACTGATAGAGATGTGAATAGCAGAATCCCCAATCCCTGCCCTCAAAAGGCATTCTCAGGGGGTGGAGGCCCCTGAATCTTTAATGGTGTGGAAGCTAACAGTTCTCAGCATGGAAGCTGTGCAGTTCCCAACAATGAGGCTCCGACACTGGGCTTTAACACATGCACAATAGGTACCTCTGCTGCTGATCCCCAAACCAAGTGACTTTCATGCCTTCATGAGGGGGAAGAGGGACTTGTAGGAAGCTCTGGGTTTGCAGAGACTGGGAAGAACTAGCAGACTGGCTAGGCCTGGCTTTCCACCCACAATCCCTCCAGGGAAAAGGTCTGTTACCTTGGAACTATGCAGATAACTATAGAGGCTGATTTTTCTATGAGTCACCATTTCTCACCTCTGCTGTCTGGCAATCCACCCAGGCCCTTTGTATCCAGGCATGAGTGCTAAAGCCCAGGGAAGTACACCTTAAAAGCTCAACCCGACCAACTGCAAACATCACAATTTTCTCATGTTTGGCCCAAGGTGACAGTCTCATGTCCCTCCTGCGGTCAGCCAAGGGCTCTAGGGAGCAACCACCTATGATGTCTTCTGCCATTAACACAGCAAACACCCCTGGCCACCAGAGGTGGAAATAAGCACCCTTTTAATGCATAAAGGTCAAACTTGTTGAGTTTTGTTTTTATTAGGGTGTGTGGATGGGTGGTGTTTTCACCAATTGGGCACAAGGGAAAATCGTATAAACACCTTTAAGAGGTGAGAGGTTTTATGATCATGGGGGTGTATTCTTAAAGAGGATTATGAGATGGCAGGCACATCCTCTTGTTTACACCCACCTATGAGGTGAACAGTCTCCTTTGTGAGGGGCTCACACCCTTGGTATCCATATGTGGGGTCTCTGCCCTTATTTGTCCTCTCCCTGGTTGTGGCTCTGATACTTCCCTTGCCATCTCACTGCTCCTCAAAACACTTTTGTTTTTCCTTTACCATTTCAGATAAGGTGAAATCAATCTCCCAAGACAACCTTGAGGGATAACTTCTATCAAACATTATCAGGAAGCCACAAGCCTTCTGGGAATGAGTGTGATGTTCACATGATTATCTCAACCTCTCACCCCTCAGAACAATTTCTACTCTAACAGGACCACAACAATTACTTCATAACCAATCTACTTTGGATTAGAGACTTAAAGCACAAGTATGTAGGAAGCTAGCCCATCCCACTCCTAGCTTGAAAACTTCAATTCATCTGAGTTCATTTGTAGTGATGGGGAGGGGGGGGTGAGCTCCTAATAGCAGACTCAAGGGGATAAATAATCATTTGAAGCCACAAATCTTAAAATATGATCTTCCATCTTAACTTCTCAAGAGGCCATAAAATTACTGATATGGTAAAAGAGGTCAATATAGGGAGAACAAGTGACAGATACTGTGATTCAAGTCAGTCTCACTCTCAGGACAGCTCTTGTTTGGGAAAATGACACAGGAGATGAGTTGCACAGACCAGCACAGATGCTAGTTTCAGAAGCAGGGGTTGGAGGTAGGGTGTAGGGAGGCACCAAATCTGGCATTAGGGTAAGCTGTAAAAATAACCATCAGCACCACCATGTTCATCTAAAGAGGAAACACCCTCGGCTATAAACTACTGTTGGTTAGAAGACACATCCCAGTTTCTGAGATTATTTAAATGAGGGGAAGTGTGTCTTAGAAGAGATAAAGCATGGGACCCAAGTTATAAGTCAGTGTTGCTGGAGTTAAAGCATTTGTTTTCAAAGAATGAAGACCAAAGTTCAGACTCCCAGATCCCATCAGATGTGTGTTTGTGGGGGTGGACATCCACGGGTAATTAAAGCCTTTGAAGGCAGAGACAGGATCTCCAGAGCAAGCCAGCTATCAAGATGAGCCTTACCAGTGAGCTCTACTTTTAGCTAAGAGATCCTGTTTCAGTAAATGAGATGGAAGAACAATTAAGAATAGTTTCCAACATCAACCTTGGATGTCTGAGCATGCCCACACATACCTATACATGTGCAAACACACACACACACACACACACACACACACACACCAAATTAGTGTCATCGTATTCCCATGGTAGGGAGCATGTCATTACCAGGTGAAGAAATTAAGAAATGTCAAAAGAGAAACAGCCCAGGAGGGCTTGAGCAACCTTACAAGCATGCATGGGTACCTATCAGTGTCTGTTTCTGCCCAATACTGTATCCTGAGATTAAGGACATGGGCAGGCTTAATGTCCCAGCTCCCACGCAGGTTTTGCTTGTCTGTTTTCTGATGAGAAAGCCACTTCCTCTTCTATGAAACAGTAGCACAAAGTCACAGGTGAGGAGAGCCTAGTGTGAGATGAAAGAGGAGACCTACTTACCACCCAAGCTCTGATTTGCTGAGCTGACCAACACAAAAGGGGAAAAGGGGATAGAGATTGAGCTCCCTGGAATGTATAGGGCCCTGAGTTTGATCCCCCCTCCTCTCTCTCTGTATGTCTTCCTCTCTCTCTCTCTCTCTCTCTCTCTCTCACACACACACACACACACACACACACACACACACACACACACACACGAGGGGCAGGATTGGGAGGCGAGGGGAGATCAGCATATAGTAGATGTTCTTTCAGGGCCAGTTAATATCCCATTTTCCTCTGGGATTCATTTCAGGCCTTCATATTCCCAACTTTGGGGGAAGAACAAAGAAAATGAAGAGCACTGGAGGGCAGTAAACAATTCTAAAGTATTCCAAACTGTCTTTCTTCAGGACAACCCAGATGCTGGGTCTACCCATCAGCATCAGTGGGACCATCCTGAAGATACTCTTCACATTGTCTTTTACTGTGAGACTGTTGAAATGATGGTCCTGAAGAAACATCCATTTCCCAAGGAACCTCGTGTTGAGAGAAGGAAAAGGTTGGATGAAACCAGCTAGAGGTACACAGTGCCTATAACTTGTCAGGCCACTTTATAGGAGAAACTGAGGCAGAGACAATGATGGGTTACTTAAGCAATAGATTACAACTTGTCCAAGGCTGATGGCTTACCGAGGCCAAGTTAGGGCTGCTAGGGCCTAGGTTCTGACCCTAATAACCACGGAAATAATAGCTAAGCTCAGTAATGAATCTTCTCTCTCTCTCTCTGATGTGTGGAGACCAGAGGACAACTTGAGTCGAAGAGTCAGTCCTTTCTTTCTACCATGTGGACTCTGAGGGTCAAATACTTGGTGGCAAATATTTTTTTTTTATCCACTGAGACATTTCACTGACACAAATGGCTCTTTTCTCACCTCAGTTTCTTCGTTTGTATGCTATGTTAAATCATCCTTGGTGTAGCTTACTGACAATTTAACAATTGAAACTATAAAAAGAAATCACTGCCCAGACTCCTGTGCTAAGGACACAGATTTGGGGCTGCAGTGCATGTCAATGGTCTGTCGTGCTGTTGGCTGAAGGTCCCTTCCCCGAGTTAAGATTTAATTGCCATGGCAGTGGTATTAAGAGGCTTGACCTTCAGATTATTGAGTCAGGAGGACAAGATGCTCATGACTGGCTTAGATTAGGTCATAATCTCCAGAGCTGGCTCTTATCCAAAAGATGCATTAGGCTAACCTGTCTGCCTGTGTGTGCTTCCTTGGTGCAGTATGTCCACAAACTTCACCTCCAGAGCCATCAGCTATGTAAGCCTCTGTTATAGTTACATTCCTGCTGCCATGATAAATACCCAGGCAAAAGCTCCTAAAGAAAGGGTGGGCTTACTTTGGCTCATGCTTTGAGGGTACAGTCCATGATGACACGGAAGGTGTTGTGGCAGGAGATTGAGGCAGCTGGTCACATGGCTCCCAAACTTAGGAATCAGAGATTGATGAATTCCAGTGCTCAGCTTGATATTTCCTTTTTATGTTGTGTGGGAAACCAGGGAATGCTTGTCACTGGCTTTTAGGTGAGTCTTTCCACTTCAGTTAGCCCAGGTAAGCCTCCACAGGCATGCTCTTGGCCAAGTCTTCAAAATTCTGTTATAGTAGCTGAAAACGGGGCCAGCTGCAATGTTGTTTGCTAGTGAACTTTAGGATGGGCTGTGGGGCTTCCAGCTCATTCCCTGTCCCTATAGCCTGGACACATTGGAGGTATAAAAGGCTATGTCCACCCAGCTCCTGACACATTTGTGCCCTGGGACTTCTGGCTCATCTTGAGAGTCAAGTATGGAATACACAAGTAAGAGGTGATATTTTTAAGTGTGAGAAAAATGAAAGTGTAAACGGCAAGCAAAGCCTGAGATCCTTGCAGCCTTAAAAAAGAGGACCAGGACAGAAGAACCTGTCTCTCACCACACAAGAGTAGAGTAGAACCTTGTGAGACAAATTTGGGGTGTGGTTACATACAGGGAAAGACTCAAATGAAGTGTGTTAGAATGAAACACAGCTATTAGCTGATACACATTAGCTGACTGTGGTGGTTTGGAAGAAAATGGCCCTCATAGGCCCATAGGGAGTGGTACTCTTAGGAGGTGTGGCCTTGTTAGAATAAGTGTGGCTTTGTTGAAGGAAGTGTGTCACTATGGGGATGGACTTTGAGGTCTCATATGCTTAAGCTATGCCCAATGTGATATGCAGTTTCTTCTGCTGTCTGTGGATCAAGATGTAGAACTTTCAGCTATCTCCCCAGCCACCATGTCTGCCTGCATGCCACCATGTCATACCATGATGATAATGCACTAAACCTCTGAAACTGTAAGCCAGCCCCAACTAAATGTTTTCCTTTGTAAGAGTTGTTGTGGTTGTAGTGTCTCTTCACAGCAACAGGAACCCTGACTAAGACACTGCCCATGTAGCAGGTGTGAACTACATGGCTTCATTCCAACAGTGCTGTTCATGGAATGTGTGCCATGTTTGTAAGGATTCAGGCATTACTCTGGCCTTCCCCTGTCACCTGGCAGAATGCACTCAGGCAGTACTCTGGTCAGCCCAGGGTTCCATGAGTACTAGTCTGCAGACAGGTGTAAAGGACCCCTTTAAAAGTCAGACCCCTGTCAACTTTTGCTCTCTTTTGCTTTCTCTTTTGCTCTCTCTCTCTCCTGCTTTTGGTTGGTTACCAGCTACCCCCTCTTTTCCTCTCCCCTCTCTCTCTTCCCCTCTCTCTTCTTCTATTCCCGGTGTCTCTATGTCTCTTCCCTTCTCCCTCACTCCCTTTTCTAAATAAACTCCTCATTTAAGCTACATATCTGCCTGGAGTGTTATTCCCTCCCACCTCGATCACCCTTACCTGCTATGGAACTTGCTATGCTCTCCCATGTGGTCCCTTACCTTGAGACCCCACTCACCCCACTTCTCCACCTTTTATTCCCATAACTGTAACTAAAGAACAACAATGGTGGGAAGTGAAAGTTATTGGAATGGAATAAACATGTTTTTCCTTACCAGTGCCTGCCCTACCAAGAGCTGAGCCCTGCTCCAGCTCTCCAGGCCTGTGGACTTGAGGGACCCAGCAGTTGCAGGACCTTGGACAAGTCTCTCAGCCACCATGGTCCTTACATCCACATGGCCACTATTGAAGCGGAAACATTTGCCTGTATTTCTGGGTGACATCTTCATAAGGAACAAAGAAATTGGCTGCCAGCTTTCCAATAAAACTGTGCATAGTCATGGCATCTGTGACTGCTCCCTCCCTGACTCTTACATTCATCATTGGTGGGCTCATCCAGTACTGTGAACACTACCTCATATGGTAAAGGCTTAGCAGGTGCACTTAAGTTAAGGATCTTGTGATGACAATACCCTGGATTACTGAGCTGGACCCTAAAATTACCATCAGCGGAGTCCTTAGTAAAGACACAGTTTTACACTGAGAGGAAAAGGTCATGACACAGAGGCCGCGGAGGCTGCTATCATTAGTTTGATTACTAACTTGACTGGATTTAGAATTACTAAGGAGGAGGAAGGAACTCTGTGTGAGTCTTAGATGATGTTAACTGAGTTGAGAAGACCCGTTCTATGGCCTGGGGTCCTGGGTGTGAATTAAAAGGACAAAGTGAGTGAGAACCAGCTCTCTGCTCCCTGACAGTAGAAGCCATGTGACCAGCAGCATCAAGTCCCTGACACCATGACTTCCCTGCCCACAACACACTGTGAGTCAAAATAAAACCCACTTTCCCTAAGTAGCCCTCATCAAGGCAAAGAGAAAAGTAACTGATACAGTGGTAGAGTGCTATTGTGGCATGCACATGTACAAAGCTCTGGGTTTATGTCCTGGTACCAGAGAATCAAAGCCAGAGTGCCTCTGTGGCAGAGAATATGAAGACAAAGAGTCACTGTGGATCCAGTCACGCATGATTCTGGGCCATGGTTTTAGTATGTGGAAGCTCTGCCTTTAGCAGTGGATGAAAGTCGCTGACCTTTGGTGGCACCTGTCCCTGGGCTCAGTTGATGCTGCTGAATTGAACAGCCACTCATCTGGGCAGTGCTAATGGGTCCTGACAGCTCTGGTTCATCACCCTTGAGCAGGTTAATCAAGAGCCAACTTGTTCTTTTCCTTTCTTTTCTATAAAATCCCTTTGCTGTAATGAACTCACGAATGAAAGCATCACATGGCAAACACATGCCTATTCCAAACCATATACATCTTAGCAAATATCTATATAGTTAGAATAGTGTGGTACTCTGCTTAGGCTTTTATATTCTCACTGTGTTTGGTTTTGATTTTGATAGGAAAAAAATTTAAAAGAACTTCTGTGTCCCTGATTCTTGGGGCAGGGGGAAGCTGAAGAATTCCTGGAAGAATTAGGAGTCTATGTTACTAATTCTGATGAACTTGATCTGACCCATAAATCATTATTAAATCAATTATCTTAATGTTTTTGTAAAGTGAAAGTACTTGGTCCACTGAGATGGATCAGCAGGTCAGGCACCTGCCACCTAGAGCCTGATGACCTGAATTTGATCCCAAGGACCTTTTATGGTGGAAGGAGAGAAATGACTTCAGTAAGTTGTCCCCTGATCCCACACAGCCCCATATGCCCTCAAGAACACACACACACACACACACACACACACACACACACACACACACACACACAAATATAACTTCAAAGCACTTGATCCAAGTAGGCTAGAACTGTATCTTGGCCTCTCAGACATCTGAACACTTAGCTATAAGTGTGATGCGTGGGAAGGAGAGCCACAGATATAGGGCTTCAGGTTGAGATGGAATGAGTGGCCTCAGCCTAGTCATAGCCTGTGCTTTATTCTTCAAAAGTGAGGACAGGAATGAGCATGGCTTTCCTCTGGACTGTTTCCTTCACTCCTCCTAGACCATTCCACATTCATGGTGATATCTCTAAAATGCTTCACAAAAGTCATCTAAGAACTTTCACTGTCCATAGCCAAGATAACTGCAGAACAGACAGACCAGGGACCAGCTCTCATCCACTGGGAGCTAGCATCCTAAAGAGAGGGAATTCATGCCTGGTACTGTAAATATGGGGAAAAAAATCATGGCTAGGAAAGCCATAGCCTCTAAGACAGAACTTACTGATATCTTTTGCTAAACAGTCACATTACCAATTTGCCTTCTAAATATTTATGGTTTATGCATTTGTCCCCTGGGATCAGAGAGGCTTCTTCCTGCAGTGGACAGTGGTTAATGCAGACTTACAACTCAAAATTGCTGAGGACAAGATTGTTGAACACTCAGCCATAGCTGGGGCATCTATACCAATTCCTACACCAAGGCTCATTTGTGGCAGAAGGGATGGGAAGAATGTCAGAGCCAGGGGACAGAAGGAAAGCTGTGGGATGTCTTCTAGACATGACATCGATGTTATACACATCAACTCACAGCAACTGTGGCCACCTGACCAAGAGGAACCTAGGTAAAAATCCTATGGTGATCAGGGAAGGGCTCACAAGGCCCCACCACTAGCTTATGAGGAGCTATTGGCAGTTTACAGCTGCTAGGAGAGGGAGATTCACTTTACATTGGGAAGGGTCCACTGGTAGGTTGGCCATGCCCCAATGGACAAGCCTACACCTATGTGCATATGAGTAGCAATTAATAGGACTCAATGGGTTATTAAAGAAAAAAAAGGACATGAAGTTGTAGCATGAATCTAATTGGCTTAATAATAAAAACCTGGAGTCAGACATTACAGGGTAAAAGCTGAAAGATCAGAGAAGTAAAGCAGTCAGTCAGCCCCTAGAGTCCTAATCTCTATGAAATCTCAGTCTGTAATGGGCGAGCTCTTGTCTCTACTCGATTTATATTCCTCTGTGCCCAGCTTCTTGTTTCCTCCTTTCTAGTGCTGGGATTAAAGGCATTTGCCTCCCAAGTACTGTGATCAAAGGCATGAGATCCCAAGTGCTGGGATTAAAGGTGTGTGCAACCACTGCCTGACTTCTATAGTTAACTAGTGACTAGCTTCACACTCTGATCTCCAGGCCAGCTTTATTTATTAGAGCACAAACAAAATATAGGGAGATGTGTTGAGGCCTAAGGGGAGTTGGAGGAAGGAGTAGGAGTAGATATGATCAAGATATATTTTATCCATCTAATACATTTTGAGAATAACCAAAAAAAAAAAAAAATAGGTGTATAAGAAATTTTGCTGTTTCCCATTTCATTTTCAATAAAGGTAAGACCTTAACTTGCTACCATGAGTTTCTCTGGCTACTCATACTCATTTTAAAGCCACAGCAGTGCTGTTGGTGTAACCTCATAGGACTTAACCTCCTGTGACATCATGTTACTCCATCATGCACTGTCTCAGCCATGACCCTTGTCATTTAGTTCTCTAATAGGCTTCCAAACATGAGAAGCAATCCAAGCTTGGCAAGATGTAACCAGTTTATGGCCTGCTTCCAGACCTGTTTCCACATCCAGGGAAGTTAAAAAAAAATGCTATAAAACAACCATTTCCAGAAGGCCCCAGACGTGTTTCTTAATATATGCAGCAGAACTTAAGTCCTCAGATTTTCAGACCAGATGGCTTGCAAAGTAGCTTTGATTCCATAGTTATTTTTAAATGTCATGCATTTTAAATACACAGTGCTTCTGCTAATTAACACTTCGTAATTTCTCAAGAGTCCTACAGGCAATTGGTACCATTTGTAACCAGTGCAAGATAGTGTCAAAAAAAATCCTATTTCTTTTCTGAATAGCTGCCCTGGGATGGAAAATGTGAAATATCTCAGTGCTCCCTATTGTGTGAACCAAGTGATGTGAAAGTCAAGTGTGACTTCCTGAGGCTGCAGGTGACATGTAAACACAACATCATATCAGGTCTTTGACCCAGACGTTCTTCAAGCAGACCCCCATTGTGGTCCCACAGCCAAGACAATCACAAGAATATATGTAAGCTAAACAGCTCATTATTATGAGAACATGTATGCACACACATACACACAGGCACACGCATGCACACACATGCACTGAGGGCAGAAGGCACCATGGCTCAGCCAAGCAAACCAACCACAGGTATAGAAGGCAGTAGTGGGGGAATTATTTCCAAAACTGAGTGTCTTGGTTACTTTTCTGTTGGTGTGATAAGACATTGTGACCAAAGGCCACATACAGAAGGAAAGGATTTGGGAAGCTGACAATTCCGGGGGCTGAGTCCATCAAGGCAGGGAAGCATGACAGCAAGTGGCAGGCATGATGGCTGGAGCAAGAACCTGAGAATTCACATCTTCAAATGCAAGCAGGAAGCAGAGAATGAATGGGAAATAGTATGAAGCTCCCAGAGCCCTCCTCACCACCAGTAACAGACTTCCTCCAGAAAGGTGACACCTTCTAAACCTATACAAATAGTGCCACTATCTGGGGATCAGGTGTTCAGATACGCATGTCTACAGGGGACCATTGTCATCCAGAGAGGCAGGATTAAAGTCTGGGAAAGTAAGGAAACATGGAAAGGGAAAGGAGCTCTGGACTCTAAAATCTGGATGAAACAACCTCTCCACAGAATCAATGATCCCAGTACACTCAATGAGCTTTACTGTGGCGGGCTCCTACACAGAGACAAGAAAGATATTTGTGATAAGAGAGTTGAAACAGCAGTGAGCGTGCCTAAGGCCTAAGCATCTGTGTCCTTCAGTATAGCCTACTCCTCTGTCAGACATAATCCTATAATTTTCTAGAGTCTCACAAGCAAGCTGAGAATCCCCACTTATGGTAAAAAATGCCCTGTGCAGACCATTTCCACCCTCTTGGATTATAATCCTATCAAAGTTACTTCAGAAACCATCCTGTGATATCATTTACCAAAAGGAAGAGGTGGAGAAAAGCTCCTGAGACATACCTTGAACAATGCAACTTTGGAAGCCACCAAGGTTGTGTACAGGGATGCTGTTAAGCTGTTACAGAGTACTGTCTCTTGAGAAGTTCCGCTACACGCTGGAGTATGTCTTATTCTTTCTTGAGTGCCCCTACGCTTACATTTCTGTTAAATCTTTTCTTAATGGGCTACACGTTTGCTTCAAGCTGATCCCTCCAAGGTCCTTTGCAGCGGTAAGGCAAGGTCAAGCACAACCACTTCACCAGAGTAAAGTCCCTCAACAGAACTCCCCAGGGGCAGCAAGCGAAACATGGAGCTGTGTCGCCTCAGGCCCTACTCCTGTGGACATCATGAAGTCACCTACATAACTCCTTCCCCTCTGCCTGAGATTTGAACATGAGGAGGTTTATTTGGCTAACATTGATTCTCTTTATAGCAGCCAGTGCCCTAGGGAGACTTGGCCAGACATTTGCTCATCTGTCTGACATCAATGTGACCCAATGAGCTAGTGTTCTTCTAACATTCTGATGCTGTCAGGGTGACAGGAGACCCATTGGAGTGTGTCCTACCTAGGAAGACACATGGAGAGAGATAAAGGCCTCCTCACTGTAACAGTACAGGGGGCCATGGGGAAAATGGGCTCATTAGAAGCTGATGAGCACCAAAGATGAAGGCTGTCTGGTCCACCTACCATGAGAGGCTATGATCACCCACACCTACTCTCATTTCAACAGAGCTCCTGGCTATGGGAGGAGATCTGGGCAGAAGGCAGGACACAGATGTAACCACAAGAATGCGACAGAAATGTTTGCACTAAAAATCCTAAAGCAGCAGAGAACTAGATGAGCTGTCACTGAGTTTAGACTAGAAGTTCTCAAGGAGCAGGGCTCACCTGGCATTGGCCCCCATGGTGTCTTTGGGTCTGTTGGCACCAGAGTGTACTCACGGGAACCCAGTCTGGTGAAAGGATGGTGCAGATGAGGAGGGGGTGTCTTGAGGCCTTTCTACTCACATTATTGCACCCCAGATCTCCCCATCCATGCATTCACATGTTCACAGTCTCTCTTGCTGGAGTTAGGATGGGCCTCTGCAGGAAGAGCCCACAGACAGGCTCTGCTGAGCTGACCCTCTGTCCTGAGTGGCTGTCTTTGTTAGGCAGTGTCCCCAAAGTGGCCAGCTGACAGGTGTCCTGGAGGGCAGTGTGAATACCTTCCCTGGGCACCACAGGCTTAAGATTCAGAGATTTCACAATGGAAGACACAGTGCAAGCCCCCTCATTTCTGAATTGCCATAGGCCAAATAAAACTGTTATTATTCTGTTAAACCTGATACCCTGAGTTGATATTTTCTGTCTTTGTGCTTCACAGGGCTCAGAGCTCAGCAAGATGCAGGCTGCAATAAGAGGCAGCCATTGTTCTGTAGGACAGGGGAACAGGGTGCCATGTGTAACCTTGTTCTGAAGCAGTGCATACACACATGCAAAGTGAAGCCTCTGGATCTTTACAGTTTGCAAAAACATTTCCCTGCATGCAAATCCACACAGCTCCCAGTACCACCATGAGTGATTGATGTTTGTCCAAATGAGAGGTATGAGATCTAACAAGGTGCTGGACTAGTGGAGATCTCACACTCAAGAACCTGAAAGCACTCTCTGGTCCCTGGGTATACATATGCCTCACAGATCTAGGGTGCTGAGCAGGTACCACCTGGAAGCTTTGTGTCAAAGGGGAAAAGTGTGGGACATATAAGCAACTGGGAGCCTGGTCCCTGATTACTAATGGAGCCATCCTCAGATGGCCTGTGGGGAGATGGGTGGAAGAGAAGGGAGCAGGATCCTGTCTAAGTCAGAGCAGCAGAGCCCCAGGGATGAGAAGCCTCCTCCAGACAGAGTTCTGCCAATGCAAGCCCCCTCTAGGTTAATAAGCCCAGTGTTTGCCTGGGAAAGTCAGTGGCTCTCTGCAATGTGAGGGAGACAAGGGAATTGTGTGTGTGAGGTTAAATGTCTAAATTCATCCAACCCCCCAGTAATGCATGAAATATAATTGAGCCCTGTAGCTGTGATTGTCACAAGAAGCAAGCCTCCCTGAGAGGACTGGTGTGTACACTGCCCTTGACACATTCATCTAAAGTCACTGTCTCCCACTAATTATTTCCCATCTCATCACAGCCACTCCTGCTCATAGTTCCCATTTGTGTCATTTAGCATTCAAAAATCCAGTACACTGACAAAGAAACATGACATGCATAGACAAATGGGCACTGTTCTGAGCCTAAAGTCTGAGGCCATCTCCTTGACACTTGCCACAGGCTCTGAGTCTATAGAATACTTTCCTGGAGCAGATGTTGCTATTGCAGGCAATATGAAATCTCTGCTGGCTGCCTCCTCCTGTGATCTCTGAATGCTTCTGAAAGAAGCTTTAATAATGCATAGGAAGGGAAAGTACCCATGAATTAAACACCAAGCCACTACTCAAGATGTGCTGCCTCCATGCTGCCCTGCTTCCACACTAAGCTAATGGGCCAGCATTGTGCCTATAACTTCTGGTTTGTATCAAGAAGGAGGGTTTGACTCCCTAAGCCTTGTCCAAGGATACCATCTGACAAGTGCTGGTATGAGTCCATGTCAGCTTGCCAAGTGCTGGTCACACACTATTGTCATCCCAGAAGATAAAGGTGCTTTTGGCTTATCTTTGAGTGACATCATAAAATATGGTACCAAAAAATATTGCTGGCATGGTAAAAAAACAAAAACAAAAAGAAAAAAACCAAACCAACAACAAAACAAAACAAAACAAAAAAACAAAAACCAAATCATTAAGGATCAGGGGCAATGTAGTGGGAAAAAAAACAAAATTTTATGCCTAGCCTCCCAATGAGCAGATTATATAGCTGACGTTCCTGGGCCACCTGGGAAGAGTTTAAATATTGTTAATACAAAAGGCTTGGCACATCTCCAGAAATGGCTGACTGAACAAATAAGAAAGGATTGCCTTTCTTGTCCCCAAGTCCCAAAGCTTTCCATAGTAGACACACAAAAGCCTACCCAAAGCAGCAGATGAACAGACTTTAGCTCTGTTGTCAAGGAAACCAGTCTGCTCTTAGCTCTAGAATTAGAAAGCCTGGGCCTGGTCTCCACAGAGCTGCCACCTACCCCTCTTGATGGAGTATTCCATCTCTTCCTCACCACACCCCTACACTCTGAGACCCTTTCTCTAGCAAAGGCTCTGATATGTTGCTGGAACAGGAGCTCCCATGACAGCCCAAACCAACCAGCAGGCCTGTACATGGGCAACACACAGATAAGCACACAGGGAAATGAACAACAGCTTTGCCTGAGTTACCAGCAATGGCTTAAAGAAATGGGATTTACTGGCCCAACTCGCTCTTGCTCCAAAACACCTGCCTCAAACTTCCCAAATGAGGGCCTTAGCCACAGCATCCATGGATGGGCTGAACCCACTGCTGTGGGCAGGAGAGTATGGCTGGGAAGATCTTTGTGATGAAAACACTCCCCCATAAGTGGCTCTCAGAGACTCAGGAGTAATGGAAGATATAAGAGGAAAGGAGGAAAACTCGATGTTACCAATAAAGAGTGAGGGAGAGGCAGAATAGAAAGGATGGAGGGCAAGGCGGGGTGTGGGGAAGATAGCTGCTGCCAGGCAGGAGAGGGAATGTGCTCATGAAATGTCAGAGAAGAGAGGAATTAAGGGAAGCAGTGAGAGGGTGCCTCTTAAGATCTCTGCTTGATACACTGAACTCTAGAGGCATCCACAGTAGTGCACCTTCATTGACAAATTTCAGGATTGTAGGGTCTATGCTTAGACATAGTCTAGAGATACAGATACTCAGCACTGTGTGTTCTGTACTGTGACATCCTCCATCATTAAGTGGCATATGTCTGTACTTGTCCCTCAACATCCTAAGCCAGTGTATGTCTCTCTCTCTTCCAAATACTCAGCCCCGCATTAGGCCCATTTTGATACATGTTACATCTATCCTTTTAAGCCAAGAGCCCTGAAGAATCTCACGCCAACCCATCTGTCCACACTACACAGCCCTGGAAGAACAGCCTGTGTTAAGCACCAGATCCTAGTAACTAGGGGCTGACTGTGTTTGTCCAGTGCTCATGAGTGGATCAACTCCTATTCTAGACAATGAGAAACTGTCTGCAGAAGTGTTCAGAATTTGGAGTTAGGGGTATAGCTCAGTTGGTAGAGTGCTTGCCTAAAATGCATGAGGTGATGGGTTCAATCTCTAGAACATCACACAAACTGGGTGTGTTGGCACATGCCTGTAATCCCAGTACCAGAGAAGTGGAGGCAGGAGATCAGAAATTCATCAAAATCAAAGTACATCAAAAAAGTTTAGGCATAGCCTGGCATGTTGGCATTCACCTCTAATCCCAGTACTCTCAAGGTAGAGGAAGGAGGCAGGATTTATATAAGTTCTAGGCTAGGTAGTCTACATATCAAGTTCTAGGCCAGCCAAGGCTACATAGAAAGGCATTCTCAAAAAACTGAAATAAATAAGTAAATAAATACTAAAAAGGAGAGAGGCTATCCTTGGCTCTATGAGATAGTGAGGAAAGGAAGGGAGGGAGAGAAGGAGGGAGAGTTGATTCAGAATTTTGAAGTGATCCTGAGAAAGAATTTAAAGATTTCACCTCTTGAATCTCAAACATATTTGTCTGCATTTCTCCAGTGTACTGTTCAGCTTTTCCCAGAAGCATCTCCTACCATGGCTGCTTCATTATTCTTCCTAATAAAAACAGTGTTGTCAGTACCAAGAAGTCAAAGAGACACCTGAGTAGGGGAGGGAGGGGGTCTTCCTGCTGGCAGCAGAGCTTTGGGAGGAAATTTGTATAATGATTAATGAAAAAGAAAATGACTCTTTGTCTAGTAGGGCTAGACTTTAATTAGGCAAACATGCACCTGGGTCAGTCCTGAGAGGATGCCATTGTCATGGGAACACAATTCTGTAATGCAAATTTTAAAAGCTTGAAACTTTTACTAGAACAAGTATAATACCCAAAGGAACAGAAGGTAGGCAGGGCCTTTGAAGTCCCCTTTTTATTTCCCACTCCATGCATTCCACAACCAGCTAACCACAGGCCTTCCCTCAAACTTTAATCCTTCTCCAACCCATGTGCCCAGCCTGGGGCCTGTCCCTACTTCCCTTCTCCCCTTCTTACTTGATCCTCCTGGCAACCTCAGCACAGGGAAGCAAATGTTAAGAAATCATCCTGGTTTTCCTTTCCTTAGCCACCTCCCCTCATTGTCTTCTCTCTACTCTCCCCCTTTCCACCACACAAGGCAAGCATGGCCTTCTTACTCCAGGAGGTGGGACATTCTCAGGACAAAGTCAAGTGGGTGTCAAAACAGCCCGGGTAGTGAGTGGAGAGGCAAAGAATGTTCAAACAGATTCCAATGGCCCTTGGTGGAAGGAAGGAAGTAAACAGAGAGACAGAGGGCAGAGGCTCAGGTGGAGCTGAATTGGTGAGGGGCAGAGTGGCTGAACAAATAAGACAACAGCAATTTCCCTGGGATCCACTCACATATTATGTTATGTATAGCACCAGCTAAGAAGACAGAAAATGCCACTTGACTGGGCCAGCCAAGCATTTCTAAGCATCTTTGTAAAATATCGTTCTGGCTTTATGGTGTAAGCATGACAATTTTCTGAAGTCTGCCACCACATTCCTGTGTTTTTAAAGACTCTGTAGACAGATCAGTTGTTTAGCCTGTTGTATAACTTCTAGAATTTGTCCAGTTAGGAAAATCTTACTAGTGTGTTCCTTATTTTAGAAAGTCTATTTTCTGTTTTGTTTTGTTTTTATGTGAGGGCTGGGGTGGGGGAGGTAGGTGTCTTTGTAGATGAAGTATTAGCACTTCAGGCATGAGGACTGAACTTCAAGTCCTAGAGCAGTGGCAGACTCTAATACCAGGACTTGGGAAGCAGAGACAGGGATTTGTCTCTGGGAAAACTAGCTAGCTAGATTAGCTGCAACTGGTGAGCTCCAGATTCAACAAGAGACCCTACCCCATTGAATAAAAAGTGGAGACTGACTGAGCAAGACTCCTGCTGTTAATCTATGGTGCGTGCGCACATGCATGCATGCACGCACGCACACACGCACACGCACACACACTCATGCACATGTACTCTCTCTCACACACTCATACACACACTCATACACTCATACACACACACACACACACACACACACACACGATTATTTAAATAATGTAACTTTGAAGGTGCACAGAGTCAATAGTTTTCTAGGCTGGTTGTCCTAGTTAGGGTCACTATTGCTGTGCACCATGGTGAGGAAAGGGTTTATTTCACTCACAGTTGCACATCATAGTTTGTCATCTAGAGCAGTTAGGATAGGAACTCACACAGGGCAGGAACCTGGATGCAGGAGCTGATACAGAAGCCATGGAGGAGTGCTGCTTACTGATAACGTTTCTTGTGTCTTGTTCAGCTGCTTTCTTATAGAACCCAGGACCACCAGCCCAGGGATGTCCCCACCTGTGTCAGTCACTAATTAAGAAAGTGCCCTACAGACTTATGTATAGCCTCATCTAGATATGGAGACACTTTCTTAATTGAGGCTCCCTCACTTCAAATTACTTTAGTTTGTGTCAAGTTGACTTAAGACCACCAAAGCAGATGCTTATAGACATATAATTCAGGAGGCAGGGGGTATGACACATAACTTGTTCTGATAGATCCCCCCCCCAAGTCCCCTGCTCTGATTCTATCTCCCTAAGGGTCCTGGCTGCAGCCCCTCGGTTCTCCAGGCCCAAAGATATCAGGTCCCAGCTATCCATCCCAAGACTGACAGTCTTTATTGGACAGCTATATCCCTTTAGGTCCATAGAGGAAGATGGAGATAGTATTAAGGGGGGCAGGAGAAGGAAACATTCCTTCAGTCATCAGCTGAGAGTCAAGAACTTCAGCACAATCGACATATGCTACGGAGTTTGCTGGAGACAAAATGCCTTCTCCGTGAAGATGTTTCAAACAAAAATGTTCAAACAGGGAACCATGCTTAAGGCCCAAGTATACATGGTCTTCTAGTAGTGTCCTCATTTAGTATCACAAGAATCCATTTATAGTAATGACAAGTCTTATCCACCTTGTACAACCCATGTGGTCCACGAGGTGTTTTTTGTTTGTTTGTTTTTGTTTTAGGTTAATTTTATTTTAAATCTTTCATATGTGGAAGGATGGTATGTGTATATGAGTATAGTTGCCCATGGGGGCCACAGGCTTCCAATCTACCTGGAGCTGAGGTTACAGGCAGTTCTGAGATACCCAACAACATGAATGCTGGAAAGGGAACTCGGGTCCTCTGCAAGAGCAATACATGCTGTAACCGCCAAGACTCATTTTCAGAACTGTGACCCACTTATTGAAAAAGGGTAGAAAAGGAGATGATATTAGGATGAGGACCTTAGAAACCCTCTGAACTATGTAATTCCCAAAGCCTCTGAAACCCTGAAGTCACTGCTAAGACAGTCTCTTGAGAAACCCACCCCAGGGTGTGCACTAACTTTTCCTAAGGGCCTCTCTCCCCCTCACACTTATACTTAAATCTATATTGAGAATCTCTAATTCCAACTCTATTCATATGGTTCACACTAAAATTTTCTTCCCAGAAAAGTCAAGAATCCCAGCATCACTGGAATAGAGGTCTCTGAACAAAACTCAAGGAAACTATAAGTCATGTCCAGACTTTCAACAGCTCCATTAGGACCATGGCCAGGAAGTAGCAAGGCTGAACCCTGGGGCCTGACACATCTATGTGCAAAACTTGGTCTAATTCCAGTTGTTTCTATAACGTAACTTTTAAAAGGATAAACACTACAGGGGATATAGAGATGGCTCAGTGGTTAAGGCATGAGCATTCTTGCAGAGATTCGAGCATCCACATCAATGGCTGACAAATCACCTGTGACTCCAGCTCCAGGGAAATAGGACAGCTGTGGTCTCCAGGGATACCAAATATGTGTGTGCACATATCTACATACAGACATACATGTAATTAAAAATTGAAAAACAAAATAAGCAAACTGATGACTCTACCACAAGACACATGCAATGGAAAGAGGGCTGGGGAAGAGCATCTGAAAAAGGGTTCATCTTTCTTCACTCAGTGGAGACACAGCTCCGGACTATCAAGGAGAGCCATCCTTTCCCCTCAGCCTGACTCTCATCTCAGGCAAGGTCTCCTCCACCAAAAAACTTAGCCACCTTCCCACAATGATGAGGCAGCCACTCATTAAAATGCCAAGAACATTTTCTGCCATATGATCTCCAATCACCCCCTTCTCAGCAGGACAGCAGGTCGGCCTTGCCTGTGACCACAGGGGACTGAGCCACAAGGGCTGAATTTCAGCCACAGCTTTGGAGACATTAATAAGAATAGCCTATGACAAGGAGGGATGTGAGAGGCAGACAAACCCCACAGGAAGCACAATGAAGTCATAGCATGTGATTACAAATGATCAGCTGGGTACATAAGAAACATTTATGTCAGAGACAATAAAATCCAAAGTGTACAGCTTAGATCCTGTGGTTGGACATGGTGGCATATACCTGTCTTCTGAGCACTTGGGAGGCATAGACTGTAGTTCTAGTTCAAAGCCAGTGTGGGCTATACTATAGAAATTTTCTCAAAAAAGGCAAAAGGAACCAGATGGTTCATACCTCTAATCCCTGGAATAAGCAGGCTGAGGCAAAGGACTGTTGTCTGTGCTACAAAGTGTAACCCTGTCCCCACCAAAGAAAATAAATCCAATAATAAAAATTGAATAATCATGTATCATATAACTCAGTGTAGGGATGGGTCTATAAACCCACCCCAGAAAATCAGGGGAGAAAATAAAAATCACAGACAATGGACCACATTAACAAACTTGTCAGTCGTTCAAGGGTTCAGAGCTTGGGGGAAGAGGACAGTAAAGAACCCGAACAGCCTGATTCATAGACAGAAAAGGCACTCCCCCTTACCTCCATCCTCACAGGACAAAGTCAGACAACTGACAGACTGCTTAGCAAGATACACAGTGAATATCGACATTAGAGTAAAAATTTTAACACACAGCTGAGCCAAATGCTAAAAAACAAACAAACAAACAAACAACAACAACAAAAAAACCACTTCATGCCTCTTTCATTCTAGAGAAAGTACTTGTCCAGGGGGAGAGAGTAGGAGCTATATATATATATATATATGTATATGTATATGTATATGTATATGTATATGTATATGTATATATTATTAATGGGTTTGTTTGTTTGTTTGTTTGCCTTTAAATATGAACATAGTGAGTTCCTGCCTCCTTTGCAAACCATCACCAGCTTTGACCTGGAAGGCATTAAACAAAGGAATGGGGTTCATCTACAGCATAGCATAAACCAGGCATTCTGGAAAAGCCTGGAACCCTAGAATTTGGGAGGGAGAGACCAAAGATCAAAGTTGAAGGTCACTGGAGACTACATAGCAAGTTTGAGGCCAGCCCCAGCTATATAAGCCTCTGCCTTAAATAACTGTAGAGCATCAAAAGGATACTTTGTTCTTCAGTAAAAGGATCAGTGAGAATGGTCCTCCATAGCATCTGCTTCAGTTCCTGCCTTGGCTTCCCTCTACTATGGTTTGTAAAGTGTAAGATGAACCAAGTCCTTTCCTCACTAAGTAGTTCCTGATGATGGTAGCATAGCAACAGACAGTAAATTCGGAAACTCTCTAATCCTGCTGAAAGCAGGATCTGTATGAGGGAAACTGAGGGAAGGATCACCCCACCCCAACCCTTGTCTCCTGTCACCCTGACAGCATCAGAATGTTAGAAGAACACTAGCTCATTGGGTCACATTGATGTCAGACAGATGAGCAAATGTCTGGCCAAGTCTCCCTAGGGCACTGGCTGCTATAAAGAGGATCAATGTTAGCCAAATAAACCTCCCCATGTTCAAATCTCAGGCAGAGGGGAAGGAGTTGTGTAGGTGACTTCATGATGTCCTGAGATACTAGGCCTCAGTGAGGTGAGCCACTAGAGTTATCCCACAAGATGCTCTGGACTCTTAAATGCATGCAACCCTTGTCAAAAGTGTTTGATGAAGCTAAAGAAACTACCAGTTCTGGGATGCTCAAACCCTTCAGACATCCAGGACACAGCTTCTTTACAATAACACACTGTCTCCCTAATCCTCTAAGTATACCAATAGTGCTATTGACTGCTACATGCAAGGAAAATAAAACAATGAATGAGGTTGTTGCTTTTTAATATGTGGGGGTGGAGTACATGCAAACACCAAAACACACATGTGGAGATTGGATGACAACTTGTGGGAGTCAGTTCTCTTCTATCACATACGTCCAGGGGACTAGAACTCAGATTAACAGGTTTGGCAGCAAGCACCTTCACTCCAAGTTTTCTTCCCAGACTGAATTTGGTTTATAAAGTTATAAACTTGAAGGTCTACAGGGAGTAACTTAGCTAGTGTTTATTAATTTACTCAGTTTATGGACCTGTTTTTCTTGTCCAAAACTAAGATGTCAGTATCATGTTCCCTGCAAAGAGCTGCACTGTGATGATTACATTTCCAATGCATAGAAATGTAAGCACATGGTGAGAACAGAGCCCATCGTGTGGGAGGTATCTCATGAAAACTTCAGTCTCTGCAGTCATCATGGGCCTGAGTGGGAGGATTCAGGGTATGTTTGGGAGTACTAAGGTCACACAGCATTAATGGCAGTTTGGATGAAAAGAAACAGAAACCAAGGTTAGCCCCAACCTTTCTGGCTCTAGCAACTGGAGGGTTGACAAGAGAAAACACAGAGAAACTGGCTGAGAAGTCAGGCATGTACTCCACCCAGGAAGGGGTTGGCATGTGGGACTATTGCCTTGTGTGCAACACTGCATGAAGGAACATCAGGCCATTTGAGAGCTTAGAGGACATTTGTTGCTCTAGGCCACACTCAGACTTAGGGAATCAGAATCTGCACTGGAGCTATTTCTCCAAGTGATCCATAGGTAACAGTGGGCTAACCTTAAGGAGAGAGGAAGACTGTGAACTCCACTGCCTTGTAGCTAGAGCTAAAGCCAACATCTGGGTGAACTCTTGGCATGGAAGATCAGGTACTAGGCACAGCCCTGGAGATCTCTCACATTTAAACTTCCTCAGGAAGGTTGGACTGCACAAGGAAGAAGGATGCCCACTGAAGCAAATGGGGAAGTTCCTATCCTGCCCAGTTCCACAGTTGTTTAGTCCCAAATAAACACATAGAGGCTTATATTAATGATAAAGTATTCAGCCTATTGCTCAGTCTTATTTCTAACAAAGTATTTCAACTTAATTAATCCATATCTATGTTTAGTCACATGGCTTGGTACCTTTTCTCAATAAGGTATACTCATCTTGTTTCCTCTGCACCTGGCTGGTGACTGTGTCTGTCTTTCCTCTTCCCAGAACTCTCCTAGCCTGGTCGCCCACCTATACTTCCTGCCTGGCTACTGGCCAATAAGCATTTTATTAAACCAATATAAGTGACAAATCTTTACAGTGTACAAGAGCATTATCCCAGAGCAGGAACTTAGAGAGCATGATGGCCACATAAGAGAATGTTGTAGAAAGAGGGCAACTGTACCAGTGCTGCCAACTGGTCCAGTAAGATAGAGCACAGAATTATCATTATGTTGGTTAGTAGGATCATAATCATCACAGTACCCTTGATGGGAGCATCTGCCACTTGTGAAAGTAGAAGAGTGAAGGCACAGATTGCCAGGCAGTAAAAAGAGACTGGGGAGGTTTTTGGCTGTCATTTCATAAACCCCCACAATTTCCAATGGAGTGCTTCCTTTCTTCATATTGCTCTGTGCTGAGTGGCAGTGAGTGTGTCCTTTCCATCACTCCCATCATTCTCCTACTGCTTTCATTAATGGCGGTGAGTGCGTCCTTCCGATGGCTCCCATCATTTTCCTACTCCTTTCATTAATGGGCAGAACAAGGCTGGAGAGAGGAATCACCACAAACCAAGATAGAAATGAAAGATCCAGGAGGGGTCTCTCCCAAATTACAGGGAAAACACAGGTGCCTCAAGGGAGGGAGGGGCCCGCCTTTTCTCCCCTCCTGCATTTCACAAGAACTATGAAGGGATCCCTGGAGACTACTTAGGTAAACAAAAACATATTCCATCACCTTTTACTGAGCTCTGTACAAGCTTGAAGCCCAGAATGCCTGCTTAGTCACTGTCTGTGGTGGTTTGAATGAGAATGCCTCCATAGGCTCCTCTGTTTAACGGCTAGGTTTTCATTTGGTGGAACTGTTTGGGAAGGATTAGGAGGTGCAGCCTTGTTGGAGTAGGTATGTCACTGGGGGGGGGGGGTGAACTTGGAGGCTTTAAAAGCCTACACCAGACCCAGTTAGCTCTCCCTCTGCCTCATGGTTGTAAACTTTTAGCTCTTAGCTTTCATGGTAGATCAGATGTAAGCTTTTAGCTATTTCTCTAGGCATCTCCAACACCATGCCTGCCTGCCTGCTGCCATGCTTTCTGCCACAATGGTCATGGACTAACCCTCTGAAAGTATAAGCAAGCCTCCAATCCACCGCTTTCTTTTATAAGTTGCCTTGGTCTTGATGACTCTTCACAGATGTAGGAAAGTAACTAAGACACTGTCCTTCCTGCATGGATGCTAAATTGAACAATCACAACATACCTGGAAGCCCATTTTGTGGTGTGTGAATCAGGAAGTTAAAGGACAGATCTTCCCAGCAAACTACTGCCCATAGCTCTCTCCCCATCCTAGGGACCTGGGAGCTGTCAGGGTTCTTTGATGATGTTCTTAGCACCTGACAGCCACCCCCCCCTTTCCACTCTTTTAAATACTCTATTGCATTCTGGGGATGTAACTCAGTTGGTAGAGAAACTGTCTAACATGCATGAAGCTCTGGATTAGACTCCCAGCATTCTGGACAGGAGGATCAGAAACTCAAGGTTGTCCTTAGTTGTGTAATGAGTGTGAAGCCAGCTTGGGATATATGAGACTATGGTGCTTGAATGAGATGCCACCCCCATAGGCTCTGATGTTTGAATACTTTGATCCCCAGTTTGTGGTTCTCTTTGGATAGGCTTAAGAGGTGAGGTCTTGCTGGAGGAAGTATGTCAGTGGGGGTGGGTTTGGGATTTCTAGTCATTCCAGTTATGTTAGTTTCCTGCTTGCAATTCAAGATGTAATCTTAGCTACTACTCCAACCACATGCCTGATATATTTATTTGCTTGTTTATTTAATTTAAATTAAAACAATCTTATTTACATGTCAATCCCAGTTCCCTCTCCTTTCCACCATCCCATGCCTTCCACTGAACCCCCATCCCATCCCTCTTCTGCTCCCCAGGAAGAGAGAGGCCTTCCATGGGGGATCATCAAAGTCTGTCACATTATTTAGGGCAGAACCCTGTCCATCATCTCAGAAGTGTGCACCTTCCATTGACTGACACTTTCCCTCTCCTTGTGATTTTTTTTCACTTTTCCTAGGTGCTGATCTCATCCCCTAATGACATCAGCTCTTGGTGGTCATTTTCCTGTCATTGTCACCTTTACTTAGTCCTGATGACGTTGACACTCAGAGTGAGCCACCCCAAGCTGCCTCCATCTCAACCATGTCTAGCTTATTCCTTTCTTCTCCCCACCCCCATGCAGGCACCTCCTTTCACGGGGACATCACCAGTAAGGTCATTCAATGTGGATGCCAATGTCCTACTCCTTTATTGCCTTGCTCTACTTTTCCCATACTCTTCTCTAGTTGGGCTAACTCCCTGGCACAGCACCTCTAGTGGCCATTCTTCTCATCTGGCACATCTCTGTCCTTGGCTAATGCCCTCTATGATCTTCCTTCCTGAGCAGCTGGCCCTTACTCCCAGCACACAGAAGACACTGGCTTCAGAATCCCCTCCATCCCTTTCTGATGCTGCAGCCTGTCTTCCCTGGGTAGATGCTCCTAAAGAACCACCTCCCTCTGCTTATCTCCCCAGGTCCTCACACCTTCCTCAACACATTCTAAGCCTGTGAAGTCACACAAATGTCACAATAAAAATACCTATGGTCAACCTTGCCTTACTAACCACCCTCATTCCCTCAGCATGGAGAATCCTGGATACTTGGCCAAGAACAGCCTCCTCTTATCACTTCCCTGTTGTGCCTCAATGTCTCTTCAGCATAACAGAACAGGTGCTGGTGCTGTTCATCTGGTATTTCCAGATTCAGCTAGTTTTCCTCTGACTGGAGTGTGAAGCCTCGTTCTGCCAGACAATCCCACAGCTGGGGCAATAGTTGCACACAGGAGTCCAGTGAACACACGCCCACTGGCTGATGGATGTGCACAGCCATGCCATAGTGACAAACCATTTATCATTGTTAGTCCTTCTCAAGCAAACTTGGACATCTTTCATGCATGCCTCCTTTCTCTTCTCTGCAAAAATCAAAAGGCCAATCAAGGGCTGCTCTCAGAGCCAAAGAGAACTTTGTCACTTTTTTCTTAAGATTTATTTTTATGAGTATGTGTGATTCCTGCATATACATATGTGTACCTGGTGCCCTCAGAAGTCAGAAGATGGAATCCAATCCCCTGTAGCTGGAGTTACAGATAGTTTTGAGTGGGGCCTGGGAGTAGAACCTGGATCCTCTGCAACAGCAGTGCTCTTTAACCACTAAGCTGTATAGACCAGGCTGGCCCTAAACCCTGAGACAGGATTAAAGGCATGTACCACCATACCCAGCCACAATACATATTTCTAAAGATACTTACTCAGCTAAATCTATAAAATCAGAACTTGAAGTAAACAAATAAAACAGAGTTCACTGCCAACAGAGGGAGGGCACCACCCCAGAAGCCTGCACAGAAAAAGGACCAGAGACCCTGGATCAGCTCCTACTCTGAGTGCCACTTGCCTCTGAAGCCATTCCCTATATCCTCCCTTGGTGCCTTCTGTCAAGCTCCTGCTGCTCCTTTGAAACACTAGTTTTCTTGAGCATGATGACCTATGAAAGCCAGTATGTATTGTTTAAACACTCAGATACTCAGCATTGCTGATCATTAGAACATGGATTAAAACCACATTGAGATATGACTCTGCACCTCCTGTGATAGCTAAAATTTACACACACACACACACACAGAGACAGACACACACACACGAGACACACACATACACACACACACACACAGAGAGAGAGAGCAATGCTAAACATAGAGCTATGTGGCTGGGACAGTCATTTTGGAAACTATTTTGCAGTAAGAATTAAACAAGCATGCTTCCCCCAAGGTGTTTACCCAGGTAGCTGGGCTCTCAAGTTCACATAGACAGTAGCTTCATACCCACCCCAAAATGAAGATCACCCAAACACCTGTTATTTATTTATTTATCTGTTTGTTTGTTTTGAGATAGTTTCTCACTGTGTAGCCCAAGCTGGTCTGAAATGAACAAGTTCCTTCCTCAGCCTCACAAGTACTGGGATTAGGGGCATACACCTCTCTGCCCAGACCATATGATCTCTAATGGGTGTGTATCTAAGAAATTGTGGTTTATTGCTGAATAGCCAATAACTGTCAGCAGACTGGGGAGTTGGTTCAGTAAGTACAGAGCTTGCCACATAATCATGAGGCCTGAGTTCAGATCCCCAGAACCTACATAAAGCTGGATGCAATTGTTATATATGTAATTTCAGTATTCGTGTGATGAAATGGGAGGACACAGGAGAATTCCTGAATTTTGATTGAAGTGGCAGCTATGTGATTCTATGTATTTGTGAAATTCACAGGTCTGTACATCCAAGGAAGATAAAATCTGATATAGGCATATTAAGTCCAGGTACATATATTACAAAGCAGATTTTATATGATACAGGGTTAACAGTCTTAATGGTTGGCAACAGAGCAGAGGAACAAAGTGCCTTTGGAATTTAGGCATCTGGGCTCACTGCAGTGGCACAGTACCTCTGAGGAATCAGAACTAGCAAGTGCTACAGAACCCCACTGGCAGCCCAGCCTCGTCCAAACGTCCTGTGAAGCATCTATTCCTGCCACCCAGAGCTCCACCTTGAATAGCACTCACAGGTCACATGACCCACAGCTACCTGGGCCTTTTAATTAGTGGAACCAAATGACTGACATCTTGAAAAGGCAGGCCACATTCTTGTGGCCCATCCCAATGCCTCGTGTAATGGTGAAACACATGCAGAAACCCTGCAACATGAAAGTTACGGAGTGGGAGTATAATCTTCCTTTCTGAAAGTCAGAATCACACTTGAAAAGAAGATCTAGTAGATGAGCAGTACTGGGAAGTCTCAAACAGGGGACACATGACCAAGACAGACAGAGACAGCAGCTTCCCAGCCTCTGAAGCAACAAGCCTACCCCCTAGTCCTATTCATTTCCCAACAGACTTTCTCAGGATGCCTTCATTTCCTAGCTACTTCAAATAGAACAGATTGACCATGGGAGAGAAAGTGTCTCTCTGCTAGGGTTTACAGTGCAGGCAGTAGAGCTGGGTCTTTTATGGCAGTTCTAGTTTTCAGTTTTTTGAGACTTCTCTTATGGCTACACTAGTTTGCACTCCCACCAACTGTAAGGTCTCCCCCTCCTTCCTCACATTCTTACCAGATTTATTGTCATTTATTTTAACTTTAGCCAGTTCTGACTAGAGTGATATAAAATTGCAAAGAAGTTTTTTTTTCTCCATCTGTGGCTTTTTTATTATTCTGTTTCTTTTTTAATTATTTTTTATTTAATTTTATATAACAAAGTCCAATTAAATGAAAACAAACATTTATACACAATATTTGGGAATCTGGGCGTCTTAAATGTGAAACACCAAGATCAAAAGCAAGTTGGGGAGGAAAGGTTTACTTGGCTTATACCTTCATATCATATCTTTCTGAGTTTGGGCCACCTTGCTTAATATTATACTTTTCAGAACCATCCATTTTCCTGTATATTTCATTTTTCTTCACTGATGAATAACATTCTATTGTGTATATGCACCACATTTTCATAACCCATTCATTATGGGTTTCACATACACAATAGAATCTAGGCTGTTGTGACTAGAACAGCAACAGACATGGATATGCAGTGTCTCTGCGATAGGATACGGAGTCCTTTGGGTATACTCCTGGGATCACTATAGATGTTTTAAATAAAAAAAAAAATTAAACAAACAAACAGATCTTCCTGGGGCTGCAAGAATAATAAAGAGCACAAGAGTGCTGAAACTTAAACTCATAAAATAACCAGGGGAAACAGCCCACAGTTAAATGAAATTGTCTTCATGAAGTCTCTTTAATGTTTAAGAACTCTGTTCTTTGAGAAAAACAATTTATCAGTGACATTCAAATTCATTGAATAGATTTTTTCCCTTTGATAAAGAGATTCACAACTGATCACAGACGTTTAACTCCCCTTTCTGAGCGCTGCAGAAAATTGCCAAAGGGGTGTAAAAATAGGAATCAGTTCACATCCTTTGGGTTACCAGGAAGCCAGTAGGAACTGTGGGGGATTGACATCTTTGCAACACTGTTCCTCCCATCCAGGAACACCACATTCTGTTCCTTAAGTCAATATTGGTGGTTTACATTTTCTGTGAGGACTGTCCATTTTGTCAAGAGCTCACACACGTGGCATCAGATAACTCAACATGCCTGTTATTTCAAATCTTCTCCCTACTGTTCCATATGCTGCCTCCAGCATTCTGAATTTGCACCTTTTTTTCTTAATTAGCCTTGTCAATAGTTTTCCTATTTTACTGACTTTCTGAAAGAACTTGCTAGACACAAAGTAGGGGAGGGACTGTGAGGAGGAAGAGGGCAGAACTCAGGAAAGGTATAGGTGTGGGATGTGGAGGGAGGCAGTCAGGTACATCCTGAACATAGGAATTAAGACATTCCATTTTTGTTTCAAAGATCAATTGTACTCCCAGGGAGGTTGAGCTGGAGCTGGGGGTAAGATTGGGGTAGGGGAGACACTCTGAGCATTCCATGCTTCAGCTAGAGTGGCATGAGCCAATGAGATCCAAGAGATCCCATTCAGCATGCCAGAAGAGATGGATGCAGCCTTGCTGGCATAGGAACTAGAGTCTGGCTGGGTTTCTTGGTAGCTAGATCTGGAGTCACTTCTGGGAGCTAAGAGTCTTCCCTGTGGACCAGCCATCATGTCCTCTCTTCTAATTTGAATTGCCCCTCTTTGTGAAAGGTCCAAGATGACCACAGACCCTGATTGGCCTTCTGTGAGCATAACAGATGTGGTTCAGGGTGTCAAGCAGGGTCTCAGAGATACCACTGAGAAAAGTCAAAGGGATTTGCTACCTGCCTAGTAAGATTTTCTAGCCACTTCCAGGATGGACCCAGGAAAGACTATCCAGGTATGAAGTGAAATTTTCTTTGGAGCAGCCACATAATAAGTCTGAAGCCTACGGAATAAAGGCCTATGTCAGATCCAGTGTGTCAGCCATTGTGGTAGTTTGAATGTAATTGCCCCCATAATCTCATAGGGAGTAGCACTATTAGGAAGTGTAGCTTTGTTGGAGTGAGTATGGCCTTGTTGAAGGAAGTATGTCACTGTGGGGGCAGACTTTGAGGTTTCCTATGCTCAGGATACTGTTCAATGCCTCAGTTAACTTCCTGTTGCCTTCAAGATAAAGGATTCTCAGCTACTTCTCAGCATCACACCTGCCCGTATGACACCATGCTCCTTGGCATGATGATAACAGACTGAACCTCTGAAACTGTAAGCTGCTCCCTCAATTAAATGTTTTCCTTGTAAGAGTTGCCATGGTCATGGTGTCTCTTCACAATAGAAACCATAAGACAACCATATTTACTACTGCACCAAGCATCATCTGTTAATGAATAGTTATTTTCAGCTATCCCAGTTGAAGTGATAACCATAGACCTTGCTCATAGCTGCTAGGTCAGCATGCTGCAACTCTCTCTGATCATCAACCCTCACACTTGACCACTGGCTGTGCCACACAAGAGCACTGAACCTGTGGACTATTCTAGAATTCAACTAGACTTCTCCCCATGCAATAGGAGGACCTGTGTTAAATCCCCAGGACCCATATGAAAACTGGGTGTGCTGGAACATGATTGCAATATCTGCACTCACAAGGGAGAGACAGGAGGATGATCCCTGGAGTTCACTGGCCATGCAGCCTCACCTACTTGGCCAGCTCCAAGCCTGGCCAAGTAACACATCCTGTCTCAAGAGCAGATCATGAATAACATCTCAGGTTGACTTCTGGCCTCCAGCTGAACACATACATGCTCACACAAACAAAAATCTTGAAACTGGAGAAATATCTCATTATGAGAGAACTTGCCTAGCATGCCCAAGGACCAGAGACTAATACCACCTCATGCCATGATATAAAAAGGAGTCATCCCAGTGATGTTACAGATACCACAGTCTAGGAAGACAAAAATGGTGCAATTGTGAAAGCGTAAGAGCAATAAGTTTGACCTACTTTTCTTGGGGATCCCAGTATAAAGAGAAAAGCAAGTATAAAAGATAGGTGAATGGAAACCTGTAAGCAGGAGGAAGAAATGGGATTAGGAAGACTACAGGGCTCATGGCTAGCAATACTCTTTGTTGCTGATTGATCTGCACAGTGGTCACTCACGCATTCATTTTAGGACTGTTAAGTTGTACCTTAGTCCATGTACTTTTCTATGTTTTCCATTTTCTAAGGTTTATTTTTATTTTATAATTGTATGTATGAATGTGTGTCTGTGTACACGTCTGTACATCTAAGAATCATGACCATGAGGCCAGGAGAGGGTGCCAGAGCTAGAGTTACAGATGGATATGAGCCACCCAATGTAGGTGCTAGGAACTGAACTTGGGTCTTTTGCAAGAGCAGTATACACTTTTAACTACTAAGTCATCTCTCTAGCCCCCATGTTTTCTAATTTTAAAATCTTATTTAGAACAAATAATCACCAAGGAACTAGGGGTATATCAGTAGTTGAATGTTTGCTGAGCATATGCAGTGCCCAGCATTGCAAAAAGCAATAATTGATTAGTTGTTGTATAGAGAGAAGAACTAACAATTTCCTAGACTTCCTATCAGTGTTTTTTTTTTCCTTTTTCATGTGAATGTGTGTTGTGCATGTGTGTCTTTATGTGTGTGAACACACATGTATGTATAAGTATGTGTGTATGAGGCTACTGCTGGATATCTTCCATGATTCTCCACCTGTTTCACTGAGGCTCAGTCTTTCAGTTAAAACCAGAGTTCACTGATACAGCTAGGCTAGCTGTCTTGCTCTTCAGATCCCCTTCCTAGTTCTGGATTTACAGGTGGTTCATGCCCACTTGGCATTTATGTGGGGTTCTTGGGATCCAAACTCCAATCCTCATGCTTATGTGGGAAGTGCTTTATCCACCAATCATCTCCACAACCCTGAGTTTGTTCTATTTTGCTTTTTTGTTTTGTTTTGTATTTTGGTACAGACAGCAAACATACCTTCCATTAACTTGAAGATTAACAGAAGATTAAAAATAATATGTAGAGTATTGAGGTGAAGAGTTTGATGAGGAATTACAAAAGTATTGTTGTATGGTAGAAACATTAATTCTTACACAAGCAAGAACCAACAATACATTACATTGTCTGAAAAAAATCCAAAAAAGTAGAAGTGAAGATTGTAGAAGTGAAGATTGAATATAGGAAAGAGTTATGCAGAAGCCTTTATAACTCAGCCCAGATACTATGAGCACAGTTAGGAGATCAATACAAATAGAAGCACACAAGATTAAAATTCAAACAGATATCAACTAGCCATTAAGCCAAGAACTTCCTAAAGTAAGAAGTTAATGGGTGTAAGGGAAGCAGAAAGAAATCAGTGTAGTAAATCTCTCATTGTTTGGTAAAGAATACACACACAACTTCAAGTAAGACTAGTAGCAAAATAACTGCAAAGATGCTGCAACCTCTGCAACCTCTTTGATTTCAAGAACAAGGAAGCCTCAGGCTGCTTTTAGTAGAAATGAGTCTGCAATTTTTTAAATGTAAAGTATAATTTTAGAACAACAAATCTGTCACAGAATAAATATTAACATTTATTAATATTAGTTAGAAAAATCCAATTATGTTGTTTTAAAGCAGCTCAGTGCAAGCATATGTACTGAACATGAATGAGGTTCATTGCTAAGCACGAAAGAGAACACAAAAGGCAAAAATCAAAATGACATGAAAGAGTGAGGTATGGTGACTCACACTTGTCATCCTAGCATTCAGAAGGCTGAGGCAGGGGGTGTGCTAGCTCAAAATCAGCTTGGGCTAACAAAACTAAAAACAAACCCCAAAAGGACATAGAATAAGAAAGTTTGAAATTTTAAAATAACAAGCACCATACTGGTGAAATAACTTTTTAAGGCAGGGCCTTGGTTTCATTATCACACAGTAAAATTTAAGACAAAACAAAGCAAGGACATTTGACAAGAGAATCACAAGTTTTGTGTCAAGAAAATAGGTTCCCTGGAGCTGTCCAGATTTAGTTCTGAAATCCTTCCAAGAAGCCTCAGGCTGGGCAGCCAGTACACAGAGCACTCCAGGCTGGGTGGCCAGTGCCCCACACAGTACCCCATGCTGGGAAGTCAGTGCCCCACACAGCATCCCAGGCTGGGCAGTGTCCCATATAGCATCCGAGGCTGGGCATCCAGTACCCTACACAACACCCCATGCCAGGAAGTATCCCACACAGCACCATAGGCTGAACATACTACACTCTAGGTTGGGTGGTGAGTACTCCACAGAACACCCCAGGCTAGGTGGTTAGTGCTCTACATAGCACAGTACTAGCAGTGTTTGTTGGCACTACTGTTTGTTGTCCAAGACTACTCACTAGCCCACTGTATTTTTTAAACTGCATACAGATTTCACCAACAAATTCTTGTTTAAAAGACGGGGCTGGAGGGACGTCACAGCAGTTAAGAGTGCTTGTTGAAGCTGGGCGTTGGTGGCACACACCTTTATTCCCAGTACTCGGGAGGCAGAGGCAGGAGGAACTCTGAGTTTGAGACCAGTCTGGTCTACAAGAGCTATTTCCAGGACAGTCTCCAAAGCTACACAGAGAAACCCTGTCTCAAAAAGCCAAAAAAAAAAAAAAAAAAAAAAAAAAAAAAAAAAAAAGTGCTTGTTGTTCTTATGGAAGACCCAGGATTGGTTCCCAGCACCATCAGGCAGCTAACACCTGCCTTAACTCCAGCTCCAGGAGACCCAACACACTCTTTTAGCCTCCCAGGGTACCTGCATACATGTGGTACACATAAACACACATAAATAAATAATTAGGTAAAAATTGTGCCTCTACTATTCAACCCAGTCATCTTGCTCTGGGCATAGATCCAAACAAAACAGCACCTATCATATAAAGAAGACACCTTACACCAACATCTACCACAGCACTACTTCAATGCCCATCACTTGGAGCCAACCTAGAAGCCCAACCACAGATGAATGGTTAAAGAAAATGTTGCATTGCACACTATGGAGTATTCATCAATAATGAAAAAGAATGGCTTCTCTACTGCTAGACAAAACTAAAGGCATTATGTTAAGCGAAATAAGCAAGACTCAGAAAAGTCCTGCATATTCTCTCTCATGTGTCACATGGCAGTCCTCATTTTCTTCTTCTGTTTTTGTTATTTTGAGACAGTGCCTCCTGTAGTGACTTTGAACTACTGATCTTCCTGCCTCTAACTGCCCAGTGCTGGGATTACAGACACAGTGTTCCACACCTGGTCTATGGAGTGCTGATGATCAAACCCTTCTTTATACCTGTTAGACAAGGACTCTGCCAATTGAGCCATTTCCTTAGCCTTTGGTGTCTTAAAAATAATAATAATAAGAAGAATGCATAATAGTGACTTTCAGAGGCTGGAATGTGTGAATTGGAGAGGATTAGAAGGAGGTTAGGAAACAGGTACTCAAACATGATTGATAAAAGGTGTAAATTCTGATTTTCATGAGGGGATGAGAGCTTGCAACAATCTATTCCAAGTTTTACAGTAGCTAAAAGGCAAGGGCCAGAAGGCTGCAAATGTGAAGTCATGAGAGGGTGGAAACATTGCCTTTGTTTTGTCAGAACACATTGTAGACATGTATCAAAATACCACAGTGAACCCAAAAGAGAAGCATGCTACTTCATGGTGGTCAAAACCAAAAAGCCTCTCAGGAGCAGAACACATGAACTATCTTGATTCAATAATTACTCACTTCATATATAGAACAATTCACTGTACCATACCCCATAATTTAATATAATTAATAATAATTTTTGAAAACATATAGAATAAGATTTCCAATAAATTAGTTTTAATTGGTACCATTGAACTTTGTATGTCACTGTTTTCATTGCATTCACTGTCATCTACAAGCTATTCCCAGGGCATCTCTGACCTTTCTTGCCATTCCATAAGTACCATCCGAGTGTGAGAGATAGGTGTGGTAGTTGAAGACAACAGCCATTTTTGGTACTACAGCCCTAAAATTCTTTTAGGCTAGTCCTTCAGCAGACAGGTTGGACACTGGCATTGCAATTTCTTTTAGAGATTCAGAAATGTTACTCAATAATCCTGGTGGTGTCCTGGAATACAGTTCCAGGGGACAGAAATCCCTCTTGAAGGGAAACAATACTTCTCAGGGACTCAAGGGACATCCCAGTTGAACTTTGGTACTTTCAGTAAAATGTAACTTGAATATGCATATTCTTAGAATTCTCAAGTAACTAAAATGCCAATAGGGCCAGTGAGATGGCTCAGTTGGTAAGGATACTTGCCAAGCAACAAGTGTGATGACCCGAGCTCCACTGTTGGGCCCATATTTGAAAAAGGAGAACTGACCCCCACTAGTTGTTCTCTGACTTAAACATGTGGACTGTGGCACCTATGTACACAGACACATATGTAAACACATAGACACACCAAATATATGTAATAAAATTTTATTGCTGAAACAAGCCAGATGATTGCTATGAGTTTGAAATCATCCTTCTGCTGCAAAAATCTAAATAATACAACAATTTTAAACTGTCCCACATACAATCTGAAATGAGTAATAGAATCTTGAAGAAACCCTAAATACCATTCTGATTTTAACAATGGTAGGTGTGGTGGCTCCAAGAGTGGAATCAGATACTGGAGAAGGATTGTTTGAGGCCAACCTGGGCCACATAGTAGTTCTAGGCCAGCAGCAGGTGTGGGCTAGTACTACAAAGATCCTGTCTCAAAAGCAAAACCATGAAAAAAAAATGATGCCTCAGACCATTTCTCTCCTCATTGTCACTTTCTGCACTTGATGTTGACAGTGGCAGTACAGACATGGCTCACAGCATGCCTACAAAACAATGCTAATAGCCCCTCCCCCCAAACACAGCCACTTGAAGGTAATCAGATATAGTATTTAAAATTCTGCCACCAAGCCACCCTGGAGTGCCTACATAAGCTGGTTGCTGTTTAATTTTACAGTAATAAAAATAGTCACAGCTACTGTCTAAGGAGTGTCAGTTTGTGTCCTGAGATTCCCATGTGTAAAACTCACTAGTCCTTAGGAAAGCAACATCATACACTTAGTCTTGTGTTGTCATGAGAGGGTTCTGGAGAATAGAGAGGCAATTAACTTGCCCAAACTCTCACAGCTAGTAAGTCAGGAACTGTGCTCCACTCCACCACTGTACCCACTTGCCTGGGTGTAAGGTACTTAATGGGAGTCAGTCCTTATGCAATCCAATTATCTGAAAATCAACACGTGCAATGTCTATGTCACACTTCCACTACATCAGCTGCTACTAATATGTGGCTCCAAGTCGATCTATGGGAAGGTGCATTTGGCATGACCCTCTCATTCCTTACCAATGGCAGTAACCATCAGGAGCTGCTCCTCTGAGCCTGACCAACCTACGCCCTGTACAGACCAGCCTCTTCCTCTTCTGTGCACTCTATTAAAATGCCCTCCCTTTGCCCATGCTGTGACTGATTCATCAGTTCTATTCTAACAAGGCAATGTAGAACCCCAAGACTATCTTGAACACATTTCTCTTTATGAATTAGCCAAGATTATCACTAGGATGAAGTCACTCATTTTAGAGAATACATAGGTCCCGGGAAATGTATATAACCTCAGAACACCCAAGGTGTGAGAGACCTGAGGTCAGACCAAGCCTATGAAACTTGCCCTGTGCCTGAAAAGGAAAGAATGGATTTCCTGGTCCCACATGCTGTGTCTGGGGATGGGGCCTTCCTGGTCCTGGGAATGGCTCTGCTCTCCTGCTTCTCTTAAGAAGTTCTCCTGTTTTATACTCTGGAGGAGTGATGTCATCCAAGACAATGCTTATCACACTTGTAATGATGCATCTGAGAGATTCCTTTGTGACTATGTCTTCATGCATGTGTCCTGAAATGCTATCAGGGTGGAGTCCATGTCCATCTATATCACCTCTTTGTTTCCAGAACTTCTCACCAAACCAAGGGTCTAGTAGGTTCTTATGAATGTTCACTGGATAAACAATGAGTGAATATGTTTACAAATAAAACACAGACATGTGGCTGGTCAGCTACCTTCCCCAACTTCCTGGAAGGTTCCTCGGCTGCCTATAATTCTATCTTGCTTCCTTTCCCCTACACTTGCTACCTTGTTATATTTTATGAATCCTTGTTGACTGTCCATATTTTCAATGCCACATATATATTTTAAACTTAACACAAACTCTCTGCCAACACATGTGTGTGCATGTGCGCACCCACACCCCCACACACCCATCTGTATACTTAAAAAAAAAATAGCTGTGGGTTATCTGAGCCTCACAGTGCAAGCCTGTCATCCCATTACTCAGAAAACTAAGGCAGGGGCTGGTGAGTTTGTAGCCAGCCTGGGATGCATATTGAGAACTTATTCACCCCCCCCCAATTATATTCAACAATATAGTAAAGTAATCTTCAACAATATAGTAATGTTTGAAGTGAGTTCTACCCCAAGCCCAGGGTTCAGTAATATACATGGGACAAGCCCACTTCTAATCAGCCTGAGTGATTTGATGGACAAGAAATAACACAAGGAAGAACTTGGGGGGACAAGAAAGACTTCGGGTCAAAGAATGATTAATCTGTGGGTTTCAAAACATGTTATGCCATCTTCACAGTGAAGAGTTTGTCACTACTTGTACCTTAGGTTGGGAAGTGAGAGTGTGCTAGGCAAGATCCTGGTCAACAGTCACTGAGAGACATCTGTCCACTTTACATAATGAAGGACAGAAGGCAAACACACTGAGCTGGAGGTATAGCTCAGGGGTAGAGCACCCGCTTACTGTGCTCAGCACCACAAACCATGGTTTGAAAAAGGGCAAAAATATTCAATATAATTTCTAACATGTTATCCGTATTTATACCAGTGGGAAAGTGTGTTGCAAGTCTGATGTGTTTATTGTTTTCTATAGCCATGGTCATTTAAAGCCAGTGAAACATAACTTCTCAATACTGTTCATGTGAATACTGCTCAAAACACAGGTTAAACACATGACAGCCCCAGCTAGCTCCAATGCAGTGTCCCTTTGCTCCACTGAGGATGGAGAACCAGCCCTTCCTTGCCTGTAGTCAGAAATCTCCATGCAAGAACCTAAGATTTGATTTCTATTATTATGAGCTTGTTTGAAACACTTAGCTCTTGATGACAAACTGCCAGGAATGGGCATAAAGAGGGGTGGTAATGATTTGTGTGTCATGAAGACAATTTTTAAAAAGGATTTGATAGTGTAGGCAGAGACTTGCTTTTTATATGTTTATTTATTCACTTCTGACAGTGGATGGAGATTAAGGATAGAAAGGGAAGGAGACTGAAAATCCAGACAATAGGCCAGTTGCAGGCCTGTCATCCTAAAGCAGTCGCCCTGCCCTACCCTGCCCTCCCCTCCCCCAACACCTGGCAGGTTGTGGTTGTGATTTCACAACAAGTAACTGCTGGACCCTGGATCCAGAGCGGCATTCTCTGTTTCTCCCTGGGGTGCAGAACAGGAGGAGAAGAAACACAGAGAAAGGAAAGGTGGGCTCTAAAGATGAACTAGCCGATAACATCTCCTGAGGGACAGTGGCCTCCCCTACTTCACCCTCAAAGCTCTGGGATAACATAAAAACCCAAACCCTAGTTGTCTCCCTCCCATCCTCTGCATCTGCCCTGCCAGCCCCTTTGCACGCAGCCAGGTTGGCGTATCTTGTGAATCCGAACCAAGGAGCGCTCAGCTGAACAGGCGCACATCCTGCCTATATCTGGCTGGGCGGCGGCCCGGGAGGCCCTCCGAGAGGGCTACACCAACAGGCATCGCGAACCCAGGAATACCCTATATCCGCATTCAGGCCCATCACCAGAGCTCAGTGTGACAGATCTGCAGAGTCGCAGGTGTACCCAGGAGCCAGCTCCTGCGCGGGCGCAGCCACTCCCTGGCTGCCGCGGAGCTCGCCGTCATTCTGTGGCTCCAGCATCCTAGGGATCCACCCGCTGTGGTGCCCACCCTGTTACTTCTTCGGTGCCCTACCTCACATGCAGCGGCCTCGCATCCATCCCCAGTTGCCCCCCAGCACTTCTGGGCGGTGTTCCTCGTCTCTGGGACCCACTTTCCTGGCGCACAGCTACACTGCTGCGTGGTACTTCCCGCTCATCCTGCAGCTCGGGACAAAGGCCCTAGATCAGCGTCCCTGCGGCGAGAGCTGCAGTCAGAGTCAAGTCCAGAGCCTGCAGGAGGCTGGAAGAAGTGCGAGCTCCCGGCAATGCGTGCTGACAAAAGGCCGGATGAGTGCGCAGCGCCCCCTCCAGAGCCCAGCTCATTGCAGCGTCCCCGCCCGTCCGCGCCCTGCAGCAGCCTGGGCCTAAGGCAGAACCTGCCCCTCTGAAAAATCCCTGAGCAAGCCACACTTGTCTCACACTCTTTATTTAGGGTCTCAGAAGGACATCTTGCCTTTAGAAAGTAACGTTCAGTGTTGTTAGCTATTCACTGGATGACTGAATTCCTAACCAGAATGATTCTGATTCTAATTCTGACGTCATCTTTAACTAGGCTGGGGGCTTGCTCCTGCAACAAGCACTGCCTCTGCTTCCTCTGGCCCCTTGCACATCTCCCTATCCCCTCTCTGGACAGCCCCCAGTGGCTGAGTGGGAAAGCCACCTTTACACCTGCCACTACCTAGCATTGTGACCTTGAGGATCCCACCTAACTCTGTGAGCCTGTCTGCTGCTAGCAAATACCTGAAAAGAAGGTATTTGTTTCCTGGGCCTTTTCGAATACTTGTGGCAGGATTGGAAAACAGGATGTCACAGGTAATCGGGGCCTTACCCGGCCAACCTGCTTCCTCCAAAACACTGTAATTGCTATTCACTCCCAAAACTTTTAGAAATGTGAGTATCAAAATAATCAGCCTCCAGAAAAGCCTCTGACTACTGATGCCAAGCCAGACTGGAGCAGCTCTGCTCTTCCAAAGTTCCCAACAGCAACCATCAGATCCCAGTAGCATTAGGCCCAAATCTCTGTAAGCCTGCAAGCTGCAGAGGAATGGACATTTATATACATGTTGGATGGGGGTGGGGTGGGGTGGGGTGGTGGTGGTACATGTATGAAGCTCGTAGAAGTTCGTAAGTTGACCTCAGATGTTTTCTATCACATTCTACCTAATTTTATAGCATCTTTCATTGAATTTGGAAGTTGCTGTCTTGGCTAGGCTGACCAGCCAGCCAATAGCACAAACATGGGAATGTAGTGCTATGTTTGGCTTTTGCTTTCAGTGTTGGGAATCAGGGCTCAGGTTCTCATGCTTGCTCAGGAAGCATCTTACCTACCCACTGTCCTAGTGAGCTTTGTTAGCTTGACATAGTTTAGGGCAGTGGTTTTCTTTATATATATTTTTCTTCTTATTTTACATATCAATCACAGATCCCTCTTCCTCCCTTCCATGTCCCCCACGCTTCTCCCATCTCATCCCCTCCCCCTACACACACACACACACACACACACACACACACACACACACACACACTCCACAGGGAGAGTGATGCCTTCCAGGAGGGATCATCAAAGTCTGTCAAGTCATTTGGAGTAGGGACTAGGCCCTCCCTCCTGCCTCTAGGCTAAGGGAATATCCCTCCATAGGGAATATACTCCCAAAGTCCTTTTGAGCACCAGGGATACAACCTGGTTCCACTGTCAGAGGTCCCTTAGACTCCCAGGCCTTCTAACTGAGACCCATGTTCAGGGGGTCTGAGTCAGTCCAATGCTGGTTTCCCAGCTATCACTATTGGGTCCATTAACTCTCCCTTGTTCAGGTCAGCTGTCTCTGTGGGTTTCTGTAGCCTTTTCTTATTATTCCTCCCTCTTGTAGGGCAGTGGTTTTCAACCTTCCTAATGTTGTGACCTTTTAATACAGGTCCACATCTTATGGTGATCCCCAGCCACAAAATTATTTTATTGCTATGTCATAACTGTAATTTTGTTACTATTATGAATTATAATGTAAATATCTGATATGCAGGTTATCTGATGTGTGACCCCCATGTGGGTTGAGACTCACAGGTTGAGAACTGCTGTCCTAGAGTCATCTGATAGGAAAGCCTCAATTGAAGGATTGCCCAGAACAGACTGACCTGTGGGCATGTTGGTGGGGTGATTTCCTTGATTGTTAATTAGTGTAGGAAGGCTCGGCCGCTTTAGGCAACACAATTCCCTGGGCAGGTGGTACAGGCCTATCTAAGAAAGCTAGCTGGCTGAATGGGCCAGCCAGAAATATTTTTCCATGGGTTCTTCTTCAAGTTCCTGCTTGAGCTCCTCTCCTGACATTATCTCAATAGATTGTGATCTGGAAGTGATCTTCAAGTTGTCTTTGGTCATGGTGTTTGACACAGCAATATGAGGAAACTAGAACATTTAGCAAGCCTTTTCCCTCACCCACAAATATTTCAAGCAAGTCCTCTGATGATTCCATTGCACACAGGCATCTGAGAATGGACACTCTAGAGCTAGAACTGTAGTCCAGTGGCAGAGTGAGGTCCAAAGTTCCAGCACTCAGCAGTATAGAGGTGGGGTGAGAGGCGACTGAGGCAATCTGGAAAGACTCACAACCACCCCAGGACAGCCTGCAGACATGTAGCTCAAATGTCAGCATGACTGTTTCTCTGCAGTTCTCTCTAAACCCACATGCCATGTCCCTTGTCCCCATACCTCTTCCACCTCCACAGCTTCTCACACATTTCCATGTTGGTTGGTCTCTCACACTCTGCAGTGAAACCTGACAACAGGAAAAGCTACAAGGTGAACTCTCCCCTCTCTGGTACCTATGTCCAAAGCTCCACAACCAAGGAAGTATGAAGTAGCATGCACCATCAGAACTCCAGGGAGTCTGGGAGCCCCTTTTTAGAAGTTCATAAAATGAAAGGTAAAGCAGGCTCTCTTCCTGAACAGAACCTCAACAGGGAATCAGGGATTGTTCCTAAACCCTCTCAACCATCTGTTACATTGAAATCTCTTTTCAGGACATCAACAGCAGAGCCTCCTTGGATCCCAGCACTGTCTGAAGGCTTTGTGCACTGTCTTCCCCATTAAGTCTTCAGAAGAACTCCTGGAGGCAGTGTTATCCCTCTTCATTGAAGAAACTGAGACAGAGTGGATAGGTAACTTATCCAAGACCACACAGCTATGATATGACAGAGCCAGGTTTTTAAACCAGGCATCCTGCCTCTGAACTTCAGGTTTTCTGAAGCAGAACTAGAAGCTGGCCATGGTAGATCATGTCTATAATCCAAGCACTTATGAGGTAGAGGCAAGGTTGAAAGGTTGAAACAGCAAATTCAAGACCAGCCTGAGCTACCTATCAAGTTCAAGGCCACACAGTGAGACTCTGTACCCTCTCCCAAAGGCAGAACTGGAACAAAGTGGTGACTAGCTCTCCTCCATGCACTGGGAAAGTGACCCTCCTCCCAAGCCATCACAGTATTTTCAAAGCAGGAAAAAAAATCAAACATGTCTCTCTCCTCCTAAAGCTTCAGGACTTGTTCAAATGTCTGATAGAAAGCAGAAATTGTGTCAGCAGCCTGTGAAGTCTCCATCCATATGCAGGCATTTTCACTCAATTCCAAAGTCATGTTGTTGGTGCCAGCTATCACAGAGGCACCGTGGAAGCCCAACATGCCCGGGCCTCTTTGTCTGGGAACATAAGAGCTCTGGACACCCTAGGTCAGACTTGCTGCACATCAAAATTGAAAGTGGGCATTTTCCTGAGATACAAATGACAAGCAGTGGCAGGGCAGCTGCCACACTACCATCAATGCAATGCCAAACTTAACACCAGAAACTGCTCAAACAAATCTCTCCCAAACCTTGATATAAATCCAATTCCTACCCAGACTAGGTACATGGCTTTTCATGGTTCATGTTGCACCTCCATCTATACATAGGTAGTTTTAGTTCCCAGGGAACCTATTCCGGTTCTAAAAGCTAAAAATTCTACCCCCACCCCTGCCTCAGCAGATGCTCATGAGCTTCTTTCTGATCCTGCCTCGCAGGAATGTTGCTGAGCTTGCACAGCCCATTCTGACCCTCATCTCTAAATCCTCCCAAATGCTATCATCACCAGCCCCAAGAATTCTATTCTCCAGATCCTCTCTTAAAGGCCAGAAGAGGGGTGCCACCTTTGCAAAACAAAGCTGGTGAGGCCACAACCTATATCCTGAACCCCTCTGAAAGAATACTTCGGTCTAGAGATCCTAGCTAGCTGCCAGCACGTGAGTTCAGTCAGGGTACATGGGGAGTATTCTGGAATTCTATGAAGTCACCCCTTTAGGTAACCTGGGCTGAAACCCTGTGGTCAAACAAAAGCTAGTTTAAAGTGACTAGGGAGGTAACCTAATGAGTAAGAGTGCTTGCTTTGCAAACACAGGGACTTCATTTCAAGTCCCCACATTGGTGGGTGGACACAGGCAGACAGTTGAGGACTCATAGTATAGTACCTGCCTTCCTTGCATAAAGCCCTGAGTTTGATCTCCAGCACCATATAAGCTCAGTGTGGTGGCACATGTCTGTAAAGCCAGTACTGAGATAATGAAGGAAGAGTATCAGAAGTTCAAAGCAAACCTGAGCTACATGAGATCCTGTCCAAAAACAAACAACTCTTTTTAAATTTCAGTGGATAAGAATTTCCTAATTAAGTGACTGGAATTCTAGAATGCATTGCATAAAAATAGTGCTACTTACAACCCGACCCAGAAGTCACCCTGACAGAGGCCACATGCCAGTAAATCAAAGTCTCAGATAAGCAGTATGTTTTTGTTCACAGAAGTGGCATGCTTTTGGTTAGTAGGAAAGACCAAACAGTGCTAGGCATGATGGCATGTGTCTGAAGTCACAGAACCCAGGAAGCTGAGACAGGAGGATCATGAGTCTGAGGCCAGCCTGGGCTATCTTACCTCAAACAAAACAAAAACCAACCAACAAAAAACAAAACCAACAGCAACAACAACAAAAAACTCCAGAAAAATAAGTCTTTTTCATTTTTCTGAAGCAAATTCAGGACCTGTTATCCTTAGAAAATAAAGACCTCATCCACATACATTTGCAGGGGTGCTGCTGAACCCAGCCTGCTCCACCACTACCCAGATTCCTGTCTGACCCAGGCTTAAAAGGCTAGAAGAATGGCATGAAAGTGTTAGAATGACCCCCACCTAACAAAGGCCAGTGAGGACGAGACATGGGCTCAAGTCTCACCTCCGCACCCTAGTACCTACCAACACTAGCACCTGGGGAGCATTGTACTTGTTAGCTTAGGTAGGTGGGGAAAGCCCAGCAAGGGGCCCCTCATCCCTCTATTTCAGTCATGGCCATCCACTCATATAGGACACCAGGAATTGTCCCCTACCATGGACTTGCAAAAGGGCTTTATTTTTGTCTGTGTGTGAGTGTTTGCCTGCAAGGTATGTATGTGTATTGTGTGCATGCTATGCCCAAGAAGACCATCAGAGGGCATCAGATCCCCTGGAATTAAGAGTTACCTGTGATTGTGATAAACCATACAGGTGCTGGGAACTGAACCCAAATCTTCTGGAAGAACAGCCAGTGCTCTAACTACTGAGAAACCTCTCTAGCTCCAAGAGAAAGTTTTTATTTCAAGTGGCTATACTAGGAATATGTAGGCTAAGCATGGACTCAGAAGTCTTTAGGAAGCCAATCAGAATGGAAGCCATGGACAGTTGGGTAGACAGGATGCCTAAAACACCCTTAAAGCAGAGTACTGGCTCTTCCTACAGAGCTGAGCTTCCTGTGGTTTGCTGGAGCAAGCAAAGACCATCTAAGTGAACACTAACCTGCCAAATACTGTGCCAGACACACTGTATCACCTGAATCATTAATCCTGTCCTACATCTACATAGAACATCTACATTGAACTAGGGCTTGCTCTGAGGTTCAATAGTTTGTGCAAGGCCAGGAAGCTAGTATTTGAACCTCAGCAGTCTGCCTCTAGGCTTACTTTCAACTGCCATCTAACTGCTTCCCATGATACCCCCTCTTCCTCTGTGCCCCTATGCATCAGTGAGCAGTATGTTGGTGACAGTAGGCTTGACTCAATGTCAAGCATTTCTTATTTCAGCAATATTTGCCACAAGACATGGTCTATAGCATACACAAAAGCTGGCCCCTTGAACCAGGAGAAGTCACACTTATTACTTAGAAAATGTGACCTTATAGCCACCCACACCAAACAAACAAAAACAAATTAACCAACCGATATCATCTAAAGAGGTATGACAAACTATATAATTCTTTTTCTGGAGACCAGAAGAATTCAGAAAGCTTTTTGTTGTGTTAAGTACGGGCATGAAACAAATAAATTACAGAGGCTGGAGAGGTGGCTCAGCAGTTAAAACTATTAGCTGTTCTTCCAGAGAACCTGAGTTCAGATTTTAGCACTCAGTTTGGACAACTAACCACCACCAGTAATCCTAGTTCAAGGATATCTGGCACTCTCTTCTGGTCTCTGTAGGTACTGTATACACATAAACACATGTGCATGAACACACATGCATGCATGCACGCACGCCCTTTAACAAAAAAAAAAAAAAAAAAAAAAAAAAAAAAAAGGAACAAACCTTCCATGTGGGCTGTGTAGCTCTGGAGAAAGCCCCTTTCCCCTGTGCCTACTGAAGATTTTGGGAACACAATAATCTCCAGACAAGCATTTCCTTTCCCAGATCATCTCATTTTAATCATGTTTCACATGGAACATAACCATCTCAGTAAAGCATTTAGAACTTTTCACCTTTACGTGACTATTTGAGAAGGAATCTCTCATCAGACTCTTGATGAATGAAGTAACTCCTCACCACAGGTGCTGAGCTCTGATGACAGGTGTATGATGGATCAGTCTGGCCACCATAAGCCCAAGGCACCTCTTCTTTCTTCAAGCCACTTGCACAGCTGGTAGGCTGGGCCACATCTCCCAAGAGCTCTCTAGTTGAGGATACATGAGTGTCAGAGGGTCTGCCATTGTGGGTCTGCTCCTCAGGGTCCTGTTTCTAGAGATCATAGTGATTGTCAAATAGTATAACACACCAGTCAGACATTCTAAACTCTGAAATCTGGAGGTTCCTTTTCACACCAGGCTGCACTGTTCTCTAACCTCCAATGCTGTGCAAGGGCACAATGCATTTAGCACTGTGTATGGGCAGGGACCATAGTTTGTAAGGAATGCAGCACTTCAGTTATGCAGTTAACACACAAGGGGGAAATTAGTCATGGTGGTCTGTGCCTGCAGTCCCAGCATGCCAGAGGCCAAGGCAGGACAATCACAAAATTGAGGCTAGCCTATCTCAAACAAAACAAAATCAAACCAAACCCATAAAGCAAAACACACCAATGAAAATTAAGACAGCTACCTGTTGTGTGCCTGTCTTAGGGTTTCTATTGCTATATGATAAAACAGGGTAATCAAAGAGGAGAAGTATCTATAAGACTCAGATCACACTCCATCACTGAGGGAAGTCAGGGCAGGAATTGAAGCAGAGGCCATGGAGGAACAGTGCTCAATAGGCTCAACCTGCTTTCTTATGTATTCTGGAAACACTTGCATGGGGGTGGGACACTGCCCACAGTGGGCTAAGCCATACTACATAAATCATCAGTCAAGAAAATGCCCCCACAGACTTGCCTACTACCTGATCTTATGGAAGCATTTTCTTAAGTGAGAGTCCCTCCTCTCAGATAACTCCAGCTTGTGTCATTGACAAAAAGCCATCAGGGTGCACAAACACTATCACTGTGCTTCTGCCCATTGTGGACAATAGAATAACCCACTTCCATGGTGTCAAAGGATATTCCTTTCCAGAAGTCACCTGAGTACGGCTTGTGGATCCCCCAAAACCTAATTCTACTACATTTAAGTTTCTAAGACATTTGTTCTTCCCATCTATAAGCCTCTCCTCTTCAGTGCTTAGAAACAGCTTCCCCTTGAAGTTTGCTTGAATCTAAACATTTACACTGCATACAGCCACCTCCCACCTCCAGTTACTTGCAGCCCACTTCCTTTCCCCCTTCCAAGAACTGATTCTGGCTTCTCCCAACCTTACCCTCTACCCAGTCTCTGCAGTATCTTCAGTGGCCTTCACCCTCATTTTCCAAGATCCTCTCTTCAGTTTCATGACCCTGTTTTGTGCTCCTGGGTCCTTTTCTTCACTGGTGACTTTCCTCTTAACATTATTTTAGGCCTTGTTGTAAAGCCCTTTGTCTCAGAATAATCTTACCTTTCCTGGTGACAGGTCCACTTTCAGGCCATGAAACAGACCATGAACCAGCCAGAACCACTTCCTGTCTACAAGGTGCTTCTGAGCAGACTGACCCTCATAGTTTATAAAGCATGCTCAGCAGATAGTCACAGCCCATTTCTGTCCTGTCTAGTGGCTAATCTGGCAGGGAACAGCCACCACAAAGAGCTCTGATGGGAACCTCTTTCTGGTGCTTCAGTTATCAGATTTCTAAAGACCCAGTAGTCAGCAGGCAGGTGTCCTAGGCAGTGCCAGGGATGCTACAGACATATGATCATGCCTGGGTTCAAGGCCAGTCCTGATGACTCTTACCTAAATGCCCATGATTTCCTCCAAGTGGGGCTCAAATAAAACAAACATTAACTGTTTTCTGTAAATTTCCTAGCATGGTACTTGGCAGGTAGAAATGGCTCAAAAAATGGTGGCCACTACTGTTCCAAATTACTAACTTTTTTTGAGACAAGGTCTCCCTCTGTAGTATAGAAAGGCTTTGAAGTCATAGCAGTCTTCTTGACTCAGTCTCCTAGGTGTAAGATCCCTACACCTGGCTTTATCTTTAAGTGTTTCAATATGTATACCTCTGAGGCCTCTGCTCCTTCCAGAACACAGCCAAGCACCCGGATGTATTCTGTTGCACCTTTCAGGATGTCAACTTTGCTGGGCTTCCTGCTTTGTGGCAGAAATGGCACCAGAGCCTTCAGCTTGGCAAAGCCCCGGTTGAGATTTTTTATCTAGAAGACAAAAGGCCACACAGTGACACACTGATACATTACCTTGCACAGACATTTCCCCAGACCACAGAAGAGGCTTGTGAGTGTGATCCCTACTGTTCTAAGTGAAAGTGTAAAAATATATTGGTCTTGAAATCAAACAGGGTTATATTTCTAGTGTCTCCTGGCAAAAGCATACTTCTCCAGAAGTATGCCTTTCCCTAACTTCTGTTGTTCACATGGTCCCTTCCCTACTGCATTTCCAGACGTTCATTTTTAAAGAGCTTTCCTGAGAAGTTTAGGAGTAAGTAGTAGGCCTAAAGGTGTGCTTCACTCTTCCCCTCTTCAGTTTCTGCTCCAGGGTCACCTTTGCTACTGCCAAGCCCAAAGGTCATCCAGAGCTAAAGGAACCCAAACCTTCTTGACTTCTTTGGGGGCCAAGTTTTGCCTACGATACTAAAATCTACCAGCAGATGCCGCTCTAAACACAGCCCACCATAAATTCAGCTAGGGAGGAGGTGTGCCAAAGAGATGGCTCCAGGGGTAAAAAGCACTTGCCACAAAACCTGGCAGCCTGAATTTGATCCTCAAATCCCACATAAAGATTGAAGGAGAGCACCCACTCCTGAAATTGTTCTATGACATCTACACTTTACACATATGTACTAGCCCATAACAACAACAAAAAGAAGCACAAACAAACAAAACCTTCAAGTTTCATGAGGGCTGGAAAGATAGCTCTTGCAGAAGACCCAAGAGTTCAGTTTCCAGTTGGCTCACAACTGTTTATTACTCCAGTTCCAGGGCCTGCACTCGGGTGCACATACATACACATAATTTAATTCTTATTTATTTTTGGGGGGTGTTTCGAGACAGGGTTTCTCTGTGTAGCTTTGTAGGCCAGGCTGCCTTAAACTCACAAAGATCCTTCTCTCTCTCTCTCTCTCTCTCTCTCTCTCTCTCTCTCTCTCTGTGTGTGTGTGTGTGTGTGTGTGTCTGTCTCCCGAGTGCTGGGATAAAAGGCATGCACCACCACCACCCAGCATAATTGAACTTTTAAAAAACAGTAACTTGGGTTGGAGAGATGATTTAGCAGCTAAGAGTACTTGTTCTTGCAGAGGACCTGTGTTAAATTCCCAGGAGCTACATATTCTGTAGTTTTAGCTCAAGGGAACCTGACACCCTCCTTTCTGACTTCCTTGAGCACCAGGTACACACACTGGTACCCAGGCAAATCTGACTTCCTTAGCAGGCAAAATGCTCACACAGGATATAAACAGATGAATCTTTACATCAAAAAAATTAATAAGTAACAGTAACTTCCACGAGAGGCCCCCACCTACCCTTTGAGGTCAGGATTCACCAGGCAGGGAAAAAGACGTGAGGACCCCTTTAGCACCTAAGCTGTACCTACGGCTGTGAGGCCAAGGCTCGGGTGCACTGCTTGTAAAACACCTGTCCTAGTATAGGGTCCTCAGTTGGCTTCCTTTGTCTCCGCTGGACCTGCACCCGCCAGGAGGGTCAGCGAGTGAGTCAGTCATTCCCACAGCCCTTAACAGGGCAGGTGCATAAAGGTAAGAAATAACCAGGCCAGTGGGACCCGGACTAAGCCTCGCGTATACAACATCACCCAGAAGGGCCACAAGGGCACACACAAGTGTTGGGTGTCGAACACCCACTGGCATGGTGGTGGGAGTGAGGTGGCTCTGGACCCTCACCCGCTCACGCTCTTTGGCGTTGGCCACACGCCTGCGCTCCAGCACCAGATGCAAGTCGTCTGTGGTGGAATAGCTGCCCGAGGGCAGCCTCTTGAGCCTACAGATGGCCGCGAGCCGTGGCAGGGGCCCCAGCTGTGCCTGCAGCAGCTCCTCCAGCACCTCAGTCTGCGGGACGAGCAGGGAGGGCTCTGGGGATGCAGGTGATGTATCCATGGTGGCACAGGCTGGCGAGGGCCTTGCACCTGCTGTGCCTCAGGTACTCAGAGCCTCGGAGGGCGGGGCACGCGGAGGGCACGAGGTGGGGGTGGGGTGGGCGCACGGAGGCCAATGGGCACAGGTCTTTCCCCTAACACACTTCACACCTGGGTGTGAGAGGCGGGTTGGGGGCGGAACCTTGGTCTTTCATCAAGGGCCTAGGCCCTGGGAGAGCATACTCAGGTTATGGTCAAAAGGATTTACACCTGTCACATTTCCTTGAGCTTCACAAAGAAGGGTCAGGGTGGGGCTGCAGGGGCCAGGAGGAGGGTGAAGAGCCCCTTGAGAGGCAATGGTGAAAGTGTCGTACAACCTGGCCTACAAATCCAGAGTGAGGGCTGGCACGTGGAAATCTGAAATCAAAGGGCCTTTTACATCTGAGCCCGGAATGGTGGCTCCGAATTCCCTCCCTGGTGGTGGAAGGAGAGAATCAACTCCTAAGAACCCTCTGACTTCCATTTATGTGCTGGCAAAAGAAATAAGGACAGAAAAAAGGCCTTATGCCTGCCACACCTTGAGTTCTGGGTACCTGCGTGGAAGAACAAGGGTGACAGAGCACATGGGAAGCCATGGTCCGTGTGATTACGTCCCGGTTCACTGGGGAACACGAGGCTCTGGGAAGAGCAGATTCATGGGGGGTACTAGGAGGGGCGGGGCATGAAGAGATTTCTGATCCAAAAGCCTTACACCTGTGTGGAGGCAGGATGGGGCCAGGTGGAGGGGTGTCAGCCTCAAGCAGAGGGTGGTGAAGGACCTTAGCCTGCCTCACCTGGGATGCACGAGGACCAGGCAACGACATGAGAGACTCAGAGCTCACAAAAGGTGAGCTTGTCCAGCTGGACAAAATGCTTGCCCAGCATGGGTGAGGTCCTAGGTTCCATTCCCACTCCAAACTACCAGTCTGCAGACAAAGTTATAGCCACAGCAGCAAAGAGCTCCTGAGCTGCAAGGAGAAGTTTCCCTTGTTCAGGCCTCACATTTGCACTTGCTGCAACTTCTTTCTCCTCACTTATCACTTCCATTTTTTTCCCAAGCTATTTTAGCTATTATGTTTTTGAATTTGAAATTTTATTCTGCACTGCCTAGAGTAAGTCTAAATTTCTGAGCACAAGTCATCTTCCTGCCTTAGATTCCAGAATACTGGAGTCACAGGCAGGTCAACTCACATCTGGGCAGTGGGGAAGATACAAAAAAAAAAGGGGGAGGGGTAAATCCTGGAAACTGCTTGTTCACTCAGGGGTTAGAAGGAATGCAGTAAAGTCAACCTTCTCCTCTTCCTGGCTCCCTTCCTACACCTTCACCATATGCAAGCTAGGGTGACTGTCTTGGCCACTCCACCATAGGCTTCACTATGGTGCATCTCTAGCAGAAACAGAAGGGGAACAGACACACAGGCACTGGCAGAGGTTTCTCCCTAGAAAACAGCCAGAAATCATTTCCTCATGTCCCAAGGGTCACCAGGACCCCTTGGGACAAACCCTTTTTTTCTCCATGTTGGCCTTTAGAGCCACAAGTCACAAGACAATGCCAGACCAGGGTCCTAAGTGTGCTTTAGCCACAGAGGAACTGGCACTCAGGCAGGACTGGGAGCCACAGCCGAGGACAGAGCCAGAGAAACCTCTGAAACATCTTTTTTCCTATTGCTGAGGGCTGGGCTAGAGGGAACTCTCCTTGAACAGGGAGTCAGAAAACCCATCTTCACCACAGTGAGCACTGTACATGTGAACGGTGGGATCTGTATGGAAAACAGTGAGAGCTGCACATGTGGACAGTGTGGTCTATGTGGAAAACACAGTGAGCACTGTGCATGTGGACAGTGGGATCTATGTAGAGAGAGGGTCTCATGTAGTCCAGGCTGGCTTTTAACTTGCTGTCATGAATGACGACTTTGAACTCCTGGTCCTTCTGCTTCCACCTCCCTAGTGGGGAGTCACATAATACACTCCAGGCTGGGTTCTATGCAGTGGCTGCAATTTCCACAAGAGGGTCATCTCTAGCTACTGCCGTTCCATAGAGGAAACACACAGAGCACTCAATCTCCCAACCAGAAAGGCTAAAGTGGAGCTGCACCCATCCCACTGTCTGGCACAACCCCACGAGGCAAGTTGAGGCTCTGATAGCAAAGATGGTTTCTAAACCAGATAATGTAGGAGTTCTGCTACTTTCCAGACAGATGGAGAGGGCCCAGCAGGAGGTGGCCAGAGCACATGTGCAAGGCTCTCAGAGCTTGGAAAGTCATTGCTGAGGGTGTGACCCAGTTCAGGTGACCGTTTTAGAGGTATGATGTAAGGCACATATGAACAACCTGAGGAGGGCCTTGATCTTCAGCCCTGGGATCTGTAGGAGACCTAGGAGGGAAGACTGTGGGAAAGGCAGGACTTTGGGGAGACTCAGAAGGTGAAAGGAAATTGAGTAGAAGGCTCAGTCAGCAAAGTACTCAACCTCAGGAGCCTGGAGATATCAGTTTGGATCTCTGGAATCCATGGAAAAGCCAGGCACCATGCTAAGCCTTGCTCATGTGGCAAAGTTTCAGGCCACCAAGAACCGTGTCTCAGAATGTGGACCTGTACCTAAAAACCAACACTCATGTTTGTTCTCTGACCTCCACACCTGCATGCTGTACACACATACACCACACCCATAGCAGTACACACCTCCAAAATGGTAATAGGGTACAGCTATATGGGCCTGTTTCCCTCATACACTCCGAAAAGGAAAGATGTCTTACTGAATCCTCTACACTTACTAACTGAACTTTTGCCCTCAGCTCTGGATCTGCATTGCATGGGTTTCATACTTAGAGTCAGGTGTGCCCAGTTACTTAATCCCTAACTTTCCTGTTCTTGGTGTAATCAGGAGGGCACAGTGGGGATTTCTGTGTGCAGAGTCCACATACTATATGATTCCATGGTGGTGGGGATTTTTTTTCCAAAGAATTACTTTGTTTAAAGAGGCTGCAATTTTATACATTTTCATCCTTCAAAGTCCACACAAAATTCTCAAAAGGAAAAGGCACAGGGAACTTGCAATGGGTCTTTCTTTGTCCCATCAGCTCCAAAATAATGACATGAAGACTTCTGATTAATCATGAAAGCTCAGCCTATAGCTTTGGCTTGTTCATATCTCACTCTTATAGCTCAAATTAACTCATTTATGTTAGTCTACATTCTGCCATGTGGCTGATGGCTATCACCTCTCTTCCTGTATGTCCTGCTTGCTGTGTCTCCTGGTGCTTCCTGATATCTCCTGCATGACTTGATCCTTTCCTCCTCCTCCTTTCTTTCTGTGCAGAAAGCCCACCTATCTCTCCTCCCTATCTATTGGCCATTTAGCTTTTCATTATACCAATCACGGCAACACATCTTCACACAGTGTACAACTAGTACATAACATTTCCCTCTTTTGTCTAAATAAAAAGGAAATGTTTTAGCTTGGATACATTAAAACTGTATACAATAAGAACAATTATTGAGTAAGAATTACATTTACAATGTCCAGTCCATTTGTATTAGGAAAATTTGGAGATTTTTTTTATTATCTATCCTATCTGGGTGAGTCTAAAGTTTAATACGTATGCCACTTTTTATTATTATAACTTGTATTACCATCCTAAAAATATCTTTTTAGACCTTAAAATTTTTTTCTTAGATATGTAACTTAAGCTTTTATGTATCTCAACCTTATACACTTTACACCTCTTTTGTGAAGTTTTTTTGTTTGTTTTGGTAACAAAGAAAACTGTAAACTATACCTATCTACCCTTCAACCCAATCAAATACTCAAGAAGGATATAATATTACCTGAGTAAACAGGAAGTGCAGAGCAAGTAACTTCCAAAACTATAGAAATGACAGAAACGGCTGCCTGGTCAGTCACCCAAGATTCCTTTGCAATGATGGAGCATCCAGCTTCTGACTACAGGCCTAGAATACCTGACAGACTGTTCTGTGAATCAGGAATTTTGAAGGACTGTCCTACCTTTTCTTGGCAAAGTTCAGTAGTTGCCATCTTTTGTGTCCTGTTTGTACATACTGTTTGAAGTTAAGGCAAGGACAATTTCTTGCTCAGAACCTAACTTTGCTATGATAAAAGCAAACTCCATATGGAAGTTATTTGGTGCCCATAATCCTTTTTGAAGTAAATTGGTGATGCCAGGAACAGATGTGTCTCACTGTCATGAAAAGCCTTATGTTATTAAAACATTTTAAATGTCATATTCTGTATGTCTCTGAAGTGTTTAAAGACCATCTATCTATTTAAACTCCATTTGACCTTGAAAATATACCTAACATGACTATACATTTGATAGTTATAGATGACTAACTGCTAACCTTCATTATCCTGAATATCTTTCAAGGACTAGAATTTTATATGTTTTTTAAAATGAGCTGTATAGGCACAATACATTAAGAAAGAATAGAAACATATACAGTATAACAAAAATAACCTTAAATTTGTATCAATATACAAAAATCCATATCAATATAGAATAGTTGGGAACAGTGGTTGTTCAAAAGTAGACTCAACAATCCACCCTTCTAACCCATCATTTCTATACTATATCTTCCCCTTTTCCCTTCAGAAAGAGATATCTAAACCTAGTCTTCTTTTTTTACCATTTTTTTTTCTGACCATGACTAATAACAACTCATAACCAATCCATTTAAATCATGACAAATATCCATAACCCATTGAATGACCAAAAACCATCCACCCCACTTCTTGGGAATGTGGGCATCATGTTCTCTAGACTGCTTCCTGTTGTCTGGGAGTGTTGGCATCTATAGAAGACCTGAGAAAACTGGGATGATGGTAAAGTACTGGGGAAACTGCTGTAACTTTTGTTGTCTAGTATCTGTGCAGGGCTTATCTGAAGTCCTAGCCAGAGTAGTCTCTGAGGCTGAATCATTTCAGCTAGAGGCTTTGAAGATGTTCTAGATGCAGAATTTTGAGAAAACTGCAACAGGGACATTCTGAGAGGCTGAATCATCTGGGCTACTTGTTTTTATTGGTATCTGGTCCCTTTTTCTGAAAACACACAGACTTTTAAAGATAACATATATATGGAATGTGTGGTATACATAAGTCAGCTAAATGATTTTCTGTTTTATGGTTAAGCAGGTAAAAAGATTTCTGTAAATTTTTAAAGTCTGTTTGGACTGTATAACCAAACCTCTATCCATGCCAGAATGGATGGCATGTACCCTGTAGCCAACAAGACTTATCATGTCTCACCCAGTCTCAGAGCTGTTCCCATAGTAGAGGGACTATACATCACCTGTCTTGTAGTTTTTTTTTTTTTCCCTGTTTTATTTCTTTATGTCTATAGCCAAGATTTTGAGGAAGTCTCACCCAATCAAATCTAACCTCTATTAATTTTAAAGGAGTCCACAGCTTTTCATTTTCTACGGAAACAAAAGCACAACCTCTTTCCCAATGCAACACATTTTCCATTCTGAACTTCCATCCTGAAACCAGAACATTCTTAAAGTATATAGGCTGGTTTAATTCAGTAGTCCATTTTATAATCCATTGTCTCTCAATAGCTGCCATTCTCTGTTCATTAACATTAAAAAAATTTAACATTAAAAAAGCACCACATAAGGTCCAAACTCCCTGTGTTATATTTTTCATCCTTATGTGGCTTCACTTTATTATTTTTAAACTATTTTTCCATGACTGTCTATGCCCATTTTTCTTTCTTTCTTGAGCACCCAAGTATATTAAGCATACTGTAATCTGTTCAGTTTTTCTTGCCTTTGACCTGGCTTTACTAAGTGCCTGTAGTGTTTTTTGACCTTGTGATTCAAACCTTAAACCCATTGGAACTCTTCACATGGTGATGGTTGGCCCAAGCCCACAGGCCTTAGCAGGAAGCCATGTCTGGCTTCATGTTTGTGTGTTTGGAACTTTTAAAATAAAGCTTTTTTAGGTACTATGTGGAAATATGTGCCCCCATGTCAGATACCATATAAGTTGTTCTCTGTCCTGCCAGATCCAAATTAATAACATGGAGACTTCTGATTAATCATGAAAGCTCAACCTATAGCCTCAGCCTATTCCTAACTAGTTCTTATTACTTAAATTAACCCATTTATATCTACATTCTGCCATGTGGCTCTTGGCTGTTACTTCTCCTGCACATCCTGCTTACTCTTTGTCTGCTGACATCTCCTGTGTGCCTGGATTCTCTCTTTCTCTTCTCTCTCTATTTAGAAGGTCCACCTATCTTTTCTGCCCAGCTATGGGCCATTCAGCTTTTTATTACACCAATCACAGCAAGACATCTTCACACAATGTACAAATATTTGCAACTCCTATAAAACATAGTGGGGATTATTAAAAATGAAGGTAAGAGGTTCTGGAGAATTGTGATCCACAGTGTAGAAATATTGAAAATTTGTCAAGCAGCAATTGTTGTCATGCTTTCCATACCACATTTCTTCTTCTTAACTGTAAAAATTGTTCCATGGACATGTCTTGATTTTGCATTCTTTGCATACTTGTTGAAGGATTTCTACAGATAATTATTGCATGGCTAGACCCCCTGTTCATCTTGCCAACAAAGTTTCCAGGACTTATTACGAAATATGTGTTTATTTATGGAGGATTTGGCAGTATAAAGACAGGGCCTAGTATATTCTAAAACTTTCAAGAGTGTTTTGTTTTGTTTGTTTTAGCTCAGTGCCCCATTTTAGATACCCAAGTCTAAAAACACAAAGTATCTTTGTAGACCAAACTGGATTCAAACCCACAGGGATAGATCTACCTGCTTCTGCATTTTGAATGCTGGCATTAAAGGCATGTGTATCTACTTCCTCCTCTCTACAAAATTCTGTAAGTCAGACCACTCTCTATTCTCTATTTTTTCTCATGGGTATCAAGAGATTCAACAGCTCATTAAGGGTGGGTGTTATAATGAAAACGCCTGAAATTGCTAGCTTATAAAGAGAAAAGATCTACTTTGTCTCATAGTGCTGGAGGATTCAGTCCACAGTGACTAGATCCTGTGGATTTTCGTCCTGTGGTGAGAGAGGGTATCAAACACAAGGAACATTGAGTGGGGTCACTAGCTTCTGCTTGGCCTGGGCAAACAAGAGAGAGGGCATACAGCTCAGGTGGCAGGATACCTGCCTTGCATGCACAAGCCCTTGGCTCTTTCTCAAGTGTCTCATCACCTGTGTGGTACTTTGGGCTAGGTAGGTGAAGGCAGGAGGGCCAGAAGATAAGAGACATCCTTAGCTACAGGGTCAGTGGCAAGAGATCTTGCCTATTTAAAGACAGAATGAGAAATTGGAGAAAAAATAGGCTTGAGCCCTTCAAGGGCATCCTTCCAGTGACCCAAAGGCCAGTCATATTCTTAAAGGGTCTATAACCTTGTAATAGAGCTCACCCAAGGACTAACCTTGAAACATATGGATTTGTGAGAACATTCCCAATCCACATACAATATATTGGTGGGTCTTTTCATGGAAATTTGATGCTTACACATGTAAGCATCCAGTCCTCTACTTGGTTCTGTTTAAGCAAATACTGTGTATCCTGCCCTGGTCCTCAGTTTCTGTCACCAGCTTCCATAAGTAAGTTGTGTTCAAAGTCCAAGCACTAAATTCTAGCTTGCACTCTCTATATCTAATTTTGTGTTCTGGAGCTATTCTAAAGGTGCTGATCATTCTTAGGAATTTTCTGGTAGCCTTTTAGTGTCACTCATAGAATCATATACTATGCAAAGAAAGACCCTTTGATTTCTTCCTTTCTTTTTTGTATCCCTTTTATTTCTTTCATTTGTCTTATTGCCATAGCTAAGACTTCAGGTAGAATATTGAATGAGAGAAAGTGAGCATCCTTATTTTATTCCAGATTTTAGTAATAATGGTTTTTCCCCCCATTTTGTGTAATGTTGGTTATTGGTTTGTCTTACAAAGCTGTTTCTATATTGAGATATGTTGCTTTTATTCCAAGCATCTCTCAAGCTTTAATCATGAAGGTGTCATGGTTAAAGAAACTCCAGTTTAATCTAGACATCCATCTTGGTCCCTACAAACCATTTGTCTCTGACTCCAGTCCCTGGAAGATACGTTCTTGGTAACCCTGATTCAGTGAACCCCCCCACCCAGAAGTGTACAGCCTTGACCATCTACCTGTTATGATATGGCTAACCTTTTTTTGGCTTCTGTGGCTTGCTTAGGCAGAAACCCCAGGATTGTTTTGAGTTGTCTTGATCACATAGCATGGCAGAGCAGCCCAGTTTGTTTTGTTTTGTTTTGTTGTTGTTTTGTGTGTGGATATTGAAGGTCTTCTTGTGATTTTTGCCTTTACAATCCCTTTCCTCAACCCCCTTCTCAAAGCAATCTCAAGTTTGCTTCAGAGACTGTCATCCTGCTAGCAGCCAATCAATAAATCTTTTAATTATACTTGAATTGGGCCTATGGTCTTTCCCCAGTGGTCACCAACTCTATAACAAAGGCACACTGAATTTTGTCAAAAGTTTTGGTGCCTGAACTGAGATGTGATTTCTATCATTGGGCTTATTTCTTTGATTATTATGCTTGGGAATACTGAAATAGCACTTCTGGGATGAATCCATATTCATCACAGGGAATTACTGTTTTGATGTTTCCTTCAAACCCAATTTGAAAGTCTCTTATGATCAATTTTGCATCTCAGTCCATCAAAAACTGCATGGTCTTAAGTCAATTTAGCATGAACATGTTCTCAAATTTGTGCATTCTGGAAGATTGGGATTTTGTGATTCCTGATAGATTTATGCACACTTGCATATTATTGTGCCTATAGACATTCATACCATTTCTTCTTGAAGCCACATACTATTTTCTATCATTTCCAAAGGGCTATTTCATAAGTTAATGTCACTTTAGAATGTGCCTAATTTATGTTTACAATCTTTTTAATTGTAAAAGAAAAACTTTCTTCTGTTCACTTATGGCTGTTACTTATCCAATTAGTAATATACTTATACTGGTCTGTTTTTCATTATGGGAGAATTTTCATTATTATGAACACATGTGGATTTAAATTTGACTAACATAACTATCACACACAAGTTTAACTAACAACCAGCCCATTCATTCGCTGATTTAAAAAATAATTCTGAGTTTTCCTCTAGCTTATGCAGTAAATAGTACTGTGAGTGGATGTAAGCTACCTTCAGAAGTTACTAAGGTGAAACATTTTTATGAGTGGCCACCATGGTTTTCTACAGTCCACTCTGGAACTTAGTCCACTGCTCTGATGTCAGATGTCCTATCATGCAGTTCCATGAGTAGGTGAATTCAGAAATTCCTTGGGAGACATAGGACTCTGATCGATGCTGAGAAAATCTTGCCCTTGAGTTTCGTTCTCTGTTCTCTCTGGTGTTTACTAGAACATAAGGCCATGCTGTGCACAGCTATCATAATGCTACATCTGTAAGAACAATAAAACTAGCTCTCAAAAGAAGGGCAGTTCGATGGGATTGTTAAAAACATTAACACTTCTCATGATATTCAAGACAAGGCATTTTCTGTAAGAGAAGATGAAAATGCCAATCAAACCCAACACAAACACCTCCCACACAGGAATATGTCAATATTGGATAGTTAAATAAATGGTGGTACTTTTAGTTATATTGACTATAATCTGCCAACTTCTCTGAGACTTTTATAATAAGAATGGATATGAATATATGTGCATGTCATTTGGAGACATGTTATAAATGTATAGTGCATACTTTTGTTCAGAAAGAGAATATACAAGTGTGAAACTAAATACTATGAACAATATACATAATGACCATAAGGAACACAGAGGCATGTGGGGCAGTGGGTTAGGAGCATTGAACTCTTCTTCGTGGCACACCTAGTATATCTGCACTACCTGCTTCGAGCTGCAGAGGGCGCTGCGGCTACAAAAGCCTGTTGGAAAGGGAAGTTACTTTTCAACTGCAAGCCAGTGCACATGCACACCATGAAGGCATGCAACCAGCAGTCCTCAGGTCGTTATTTTGGGCGCTGAAGGTGTGAGGGGTCGGGACTGAGTTGAAGACACCCAGCCCTAGGTACCAGCTGGAGGTATTCTGTCACTTCAAGGATGCTGGAAGCAGAGAAAGGGAGTTTCTGCCTTTGGATGGTTTTGCGACTTAGCTCACAGGTGTTGGTGACCCCCTTCTTGAGACTGTCTGCTTCCTTCCCCAGTTCTGTCTCCACAAATAAGGAGTCGCTGAAGCCAGGCTTGGCCAGATTGGGACTTTCACCATCCCAGAATTCAGCAAGTCATTAGTTTCACGTCCACAAACAAGCAATACTAAAGCTGCTTCCCCAGGCTTCAGTTAGCACTTCCTTTAAGCTTCACCAGTGAGCAGTACCTAGAGGCAGACACAACAGACTGTCCTACCCCCCTCCTCAGATTTCAGTTAAGTCCTGCGTTGGTACATACCTCTTGGATATCCTTAGAGTCTTGCAGCTTCCCTCGAGGCTTCAGCCTCCCAGTGAAACTCTCACCTGACCTGGTGCAGAGGAGGTCTACATGTGTTCACTTATCTGCTCTCATTTCCTCCACTGCATTTTCTACACAGGAGACCCTACATATAGTGAATTTATAAAAGCTGAAATAGAGTGGGGAGACAGAACACATAGCTTAAAAGTTTTTTTAAATGAAAAACCAAGGGCTTGCCATGGCCTGTGACACTAGATTCTACTTATCCAGCCTCTCTGTGACTCTAGCCTGGTCCTTGTCATCCAGTCCTTACTCTCTATGCTTCAGGTGTACTCAGTGAAAAACCAGCACAGCTCTCTCTCCCACTCTGATCTCTGGTATGCCTGAGGGTTTCCACTGATGGAATTTATGTCAGTTTTGTGAAGACTAAAAACACCGTGTATTTAATGTGAGCACTTTCAGCGAGGGTGTATGTATTCCTTCTTATATAATGTTGTCATTCGTGTTTACAGTGAGCACAGAAAACACAGGGTTTCCTTGTATTTCCATGCACGTAATCATTACACTTTGCTCATGTTCACTCTCCCACTATTCTTCTTTGTCCTTTGCACCTCCAGTTAGTTGATTTCCTTCCCCTGATTCATTTACTTTATACATTCATGTTGTATATTTGTATATATGTATGCATGTATATTATATACATTTAAATTTAGATTCTATGTGTTCGAAATACTATTTGCCTTGCTTGCATCCCAGCAGCATCCCTTGTTGCCCCTCCCCTACTTTTAGGTCCTTTCTTCCTCTGATGTAGTCACCCTTCTAAACTCATGTCTATTATGTCACCTTAGTATTTGAAGCCAGGCTAAGTTTTATCAGGGTTACAGAAGTTCTAGCCATCCCTAATGTGATGCATTGCTTATTGGTGGAGACTGCTGTCTTGTATCTATTTCAAGATATGAAACAAGAAGAAGAAAAGTAGAGGTGATTATTAGGAGGAGGTATATAGGTTGAGTGGCAAAAGACGGAACAGAGAGATAGGACATGCCGTGTAGGCTTGGCTGTCGAACATAAATATGCCTTCAATCCCCGAAGAGGACACTGGTAACATGCAATCTTAATAACCACAGTCCTTTGTTGCAGGTAGAAAGACTATGTCCAGTACATAGCAGGTGCCTGGAACCCATTTTGCTGTTTTCAAAATTCTTTTGGGAAAGGTAAATGAAAGTTAACTCAGGATTCTTTCAGAAATCAAAATTCCCCATGTAGAATGGCAGTTCTCAACTAGGCCACTCTCCATTTGCACTTCTTATAGTAAAGTTTACTAACCAGAAATGAAATTCACAGATCAATATGGTCTACTTTCATGTAATTGTAAGAAAAGACATCATTCCAATGGCCAAATTGTACATAACAAATAAACTAAATTTATGCTAATGTCTTTCAGGGTGTGAATGTGTAGGCTTGACTACACGAGAAACATAAATAGGACAGTATTCCCTGAGTAAAAAGAATGTTTGCTACTGGAAATTCATTTAAAATTAAAAATTTGAGGAAGAAAACTTTAAGAACATTTATGAAATTGGTTTATGTTCTAAGGCAGACATAAATAGAGCAATTTTTATTCCTATTTTAATGCTGACATTCTGCACTTACTCAGGTGTGGAACACAAATAAGCACCCCCTACACACACACACATTGTATTAGTATAGGTGCGCTAGAAGAACAGATTCTATAGAAAGAATCTGTATGTCCATCTGTCTATCTATCTAAATGGATTTATTAGAATAGCTTTCTGGCTGTGGTCCAGCTAGTCTAACAATTCCTGTTTTCCAACAGATGGTCCAAGAATCCAGTTGTTATTCAATCCACAATGCTTAATATCTCAGGTTGTCTTCAGTGTACACCAGAATCTTGAAGAAGCAGGCTCTAATACTTGCAAAGGAATGGGTTTGCTATCAAGAGCAAGATGGAGCAGGCAAATGGAGAACTTCCACCTCCCATGTCCTTTGTATAAACTGCCAGCAGAAGGTGTGGTCCAGATGAAAATTATGTCTTCCCACCTCAAAAGATATTGGTTGTGGGTATATATTTCCACCTCAAAGATCTGATTTAGAATTGGATTTAATTAAGGCAACATCCCTCACAGGTGCCCAGTCATTTGGGTTTTAGTTCATTTAGATGTAGTCAACCAAGAAGAGCCTCCACAAGTCCCTGTGTCAACTTGACAATCAAATCTCCTTATGTTCTACTTACTTTCCAACTGTAAACAATAACCATGTCATAATTATGTCTAATATGATATAATTATACTTTGTACAACTGCAATGCATTAAAAATTTAGAATAGGGGTTCATGTCCATTGAGGGGCATTCTTTAAGCTTCTCAAGTTAAATAAGAAAAACACTGATATACTTTTAATTGGTACTAGATGGCGTAATAAAAAAAAAACGAGGAAAGAAAACACAAATATCAATCAGGCTGGGTGTTGGTGGCACAGGCCTTTAATCCCATCACTCAGGAGGCAGAGGCAGGTGGATCTCTGTGAGTTCAAGGCCAGACTGGTTTACAGAGCTAATTCCAGGACAGGCTCCAAAGCAATACAGAGAAACCCTGTCTCAAAAAACAGAAAAAAAGAAAGAAAGAGAAAAAAAGTATGCACAAGCATACTTTAACCAAGTAAGGCAGAAACATTCATGTCTGTTATAACCTGCATTTCTGCAACTGGTCAGTGGCCCAAGCTGGTATTTATAACTACCTTTCTCTGCTTCCCACTCTGTATTTCCTCTCCCCTCAGCAAGCCCTCAGCAGGAGTTGGCTCTTTTCCTGGAGGAGTGACCCATACCTTCATTCCTGAAGTATTTGCGCCCTTTGTCATCCTGCCTGGAATAGGTTGTTGTAGTTTCCCATTGACTTTAACCTCAGAATGTGTGTCTTGGGGTTTTTATTGCTGTGAAGAGACACCACAACCATGGCAACTCTTACAAAAAAAATTTTTTTTTTAATTGGGGCAGCTCTCTTAAAGTTTCAGAGTCCATTATCATCATGACAAGCATGAAGGCAGATGTTATGCATGAATAGTTGAGTGAGAGTCTTACATTTTGCAGGCAACTAAAACACTGGAAATCTCAAAGCTCACCCCCACAGTGATAGCCTTCCTCTAACAAGACCATACCTACCCCAACAAAGCCACACCTCCTAATAATAGTGTCACTCCCTTTGGGGGCTATTTTCTTTCAAACCACCACAAAATGTCAGTACCAAGAGGTGCCCTAAAGGATATCCAGCACTCCAGATCTTTCTTGCCTCTGTTGTGGATAGGGAATACAATCATCATCCCTATGTCCTAGCTGCAATCGTGGCCTTGATTTCTTCTATATCAATATGTATGAAGAGAAGTGTGTTGTGTTTAGATGCATGGAACAATCTTCATGGGCAGAAAAATATTTCCTAAAGCCATGCACTGTTAGTTTTAAAAGTCCAATTTTCCAGTTATGAAAGAGAACATGATAAAAATCCAGTCATTGGGATTCCTCCTATGATGCCTTCTTTCATTATGCAAGGTCTCTTCTGCCCGTCCCACTCCTGCCTTCACCTGGCTTCCCCTTCTTCCAACTGCCAGCAATGGCCCTGCAGACCTGAAGTCTCACAAGTGCCTTAAATTCCACATGCTACCACTGAACCTTGCTTCCAGAGTCAGTCCTTCTGTAGATGCCCTACTCACACTTATGAGAGGATCACTACCATCCCCATGAGCCCAACTCCAAGTCTGCCCTGTTAAGACTCGTCAACCTCTAGTCCTCATTCCCTGGATCTCTGAAATCCCACATTTCCCCCCCACACACACACACAGCCATCACCCTCTCATCATCATTGTTAGCACCCACAGATCCCAGCCAGGAAGACTGCTTCATGGCAGGAGTGCAGTGTATCTGGCTAATGCTGACCCCTCCCTCATGAGACTCCCCTGGGGTCCCTCTTTCCAACCACTATAAGTCAGGTGTGCCCTCTCTTTCTCTGAACCCCATAGTGCTCTGTATTTACCTCCTGAAGAATTGAAGGCATTGCTGTCTGATGTGAACAGGTGCTCACTCTCTGTGTGTCCCTAGGAATGACAGGCAAACAGTAATGATTTATACAATTGAACAGAAAAGGATGAAGACTCAGGAGCCTTGCTGAGATCTGAGTTCAGGTGTCTGCGATCACTCCAAATGCACAAATAAACGACCTGATTGTGGCTACAGCTGTCACGGCAGCTTGTTCTATGAATTTCAGCTCTTGAAACAAGGAAAACATCCAGAAGCACTCTGGAGGAAGGAACTGTGTTTCCTTGAAGGTCATTGTAAGTGTGTGCAGGGTGTGCAAATACTTGAAAAGATGATGGAGGAGCTCTTGGTGTATGCACAAATCCAAGTGCTGCTCACTGGAGGGAAAAAATGCAATCATCAGAATTGGCTTATTTAAATGCTTCATATACACAGCTTTTAGGTCCATGTCTGTATCTGTCCTATAACAGCTGCCTTTTACCCCAGCCTCAATGTGAACTGGAATGCTGAATAATTGCTTTAAATGACAGATGAAGTTTAGAAATGTTTTAAAGCCTTCAATGTTGAGACACAAGCAGTCATGTGCTCAGAGACAAAAGAGATGAAATGACTTAACTCTGCTAAGAGAAAGACTTGGCCAGTGTGCTTCTAAGAGATGGAGAAGAGGAGGCCCATCTACCCATCCCGGGGAGGTCAGATTGGCTTCCATGGATCCATCCTAGGCTGAGCAGTCCCAGTCCCTCCTGCACACAGAATGGATCTTCCTCACATTCCTGTGACAATAATCAGGCTCTCAGTTCTGATCCAGGATGATCACATGTATTATTACTTCCTCCTCTTTTACCTGTTAAGAGAAAATAACTCTTCACAATTCCCTGGAGCTCTCAGTCCCACTCTCTCATAGATGCATGTGAAGCCTCACCCCCACCCCACCTCATTGAGTGGCTCTCATCTTTCTCCCTCTCTCAGTGTTTCACAGCCTTGGCTGTTCTGCTTTGCTGGGGTACTATATTAAGCCACAGATGCTGAGATGAACCAGAGATGTTCCCCTAGCACATGCTAGGCCTAGCTGGCCTGCTCAGGATCCTTGAGGTGTTCTGGAAAGAGCCTCACCCCTCAGCTGCCTAAAGCAGCTTCCCTGCTCAGGCCTCCTCGTTAAGGTCTAGGTGAGGTTTGCTTCACATCACTCACTGGCTTGTTTGGAAGCGAGCAGTGGGTTCAGGCTCTCCTTCAGTGGCCTTGCCTTGCTTTCCTCACAGTTCCTACATCTCTGCAAAGGACTGCACATTTATGGACACATGTGAAGGCCTTAGATGATTTCTATTCCCAGACCCACACTCAGGGGGAGCTCAGAACAGGACACAAAGGGAACTGAGCCCTCCTTGTTTTAGAATTAGTCAGTGAGCCAGCCTCCCTGCCTCATGCTGGCCTGTGTGCCTGATTGCCTGCCTTCTTTTCCTGTGAGACAATGTCTCACTCTCTATGTGAGGTTGGCCCTGACCTTGTAGGAAGCCTCCAGCCTCAGTTTGCAAAGGGCTGGGATACTGGCATTAGCTACCAGTAGATTGAAACAATTCAAGGGTCTCTGAAAAGCAACCAAGTATGAAGTCATAAAATTCAAAGTGCTCATTCTGTTGAGTGATATGTGTAGATTCAGTCCCTGGATATGTTCCTGGAGAGTCACTGGACACCACATGTGTCTGTCCCTCTCTGAGTGTACCACACAAGTGGCTTCCCTGGACTGTGCCAAACCACCAGCATTGCAGAGCTTCCACCTGTAGAAGGCCTGCTGTGGAGATGCTCAGCTGTATAGACCATTTTCTCCAGGAACCATGAGAAACTCCATGAGATTTTAAGAGGTCGAATACAGTCTAGAAACACACATAGAAGCTTGTCTCAAGCTAAGACTACCTCATACTGTCCCCAATAGGGCAATGTTGTAGGGATGGGCAGCCCCTTGAGACCCCAGAACTTCAGGGCAATCAGTGTGCTCATGCAGCCTGGAAAAAGTAAAGCCCAAGTCTCCAACTGTGGGTGAAGATGGTGCACTAAGCCTAGCAAAGCCACAGTGACAGGCTTTTCAACATAGCTGTGACCAGTCACCCCTTTCCTGATTATTTCTCCAAGATGAATAGGAACTGAACAGCTCCTTCATTGTGTTTTGCAAGTGTGTGGATTCCTGACTCACCTGTGTCTGAGGTAGAATTGCTATTTGATTTGAAGCTCTTCCTCATTCAAGAAGAGGTTTGACTCATGCAAAGTAAGACAAGAATCAACCAATAAAGAAACTTCTGAAAAGCCAGCCCTGGTGATGCACACAGGGAATTTCAGCATTTGCATGCTGAAGCAGCATGACATCAAGTCTGACTTTCAGAAATTAACAGTGTACAGCACATTCCTTATGACATATGATTCTGTATGTACTCAATGTGCTAAATGTGATTCTTTAAATCTCTACAGAGCTCTTAAAAAATGAATGTCTGAATTCCAAAAAGTTTTGAAGACACTGAACTGGCTTAACCTATGTCAATGGCCATTTTTACAAGATACATAAACAGAATAGCAAAATACACAAACACAGCACTCATCACTCAAGGTTCTGTTACCACAGCTGAGTAAGTGGGACCATGGAAGCAAAGCCTGAAGACATGGTCAAGGGGACACAGCATTCTCTGTGGAGCTCAATGCTCCAGACTCAGACACCTGTCCACCAGTCCTGCCTCACCTTACCAGTGAGCTCCAATCTCACACCTGTGTGGCTGACCCAGATCCAGTGGGGGCCACATCTACACAAGTCTTTTCCTAGGCAAGGAACCTGTGGTGACTAACCTGGCCTGTCAGCGACACACTTTCCCCAGGCTGAGTGACTGATGCCAATGCACTGGGACTAACTCATCAGAGGCTTTCTCTAGGCCTGGCAGTGGCTTGGCAAGTCTGATTCTCATAAAAAAAGGTCTCAGTCTTTGTGGATGATCATGCTGTACCAGGGTCCACCACTTTTCTTGTATTTTCTTTGCCGCCATCCACTGGCTCAGCAGGATGAGACCTTGGCAAATACTTCTGAAGTTTTCTGTAGCATGTTTTTGACATCTTCCCAGAAGACACTTCCTCATCTTTTTTCTTCTACAGAAGGGAAAAGGGATTTAGGCTAATTGTGGTTATTTGAAAGAAAATGCTCCCCATAGGAAATGGTACTATTAGGAGGTGTGGCTTTGTTGGAGTAGGTATGACCTTATCGGAGGATGTTTGTCACTGTGGGGGTGGACTTTGAAGTCTCCAATGCTCAAGCTATGCCCAGTGGCACAGTTCACTTCCTGCTGCCTACAGATCAAGATGTAGAACTCTCAGCTCCTTCTCTAGCACCATGTCTGCCTTCACGTCACCATATCCCACCATGATAATGGAGTAAACCTCTGAAACTGTAAGCCACCCTAAATGTTTTCATTTATAAGAATTGCCATGGGCATAATATTTCTTCACAGCAATAGAACCCCTAAGACACTAATACTTCAAATCTCAGAAGAAAAAGCCTTGTCAGCACAGAGATGACCAAAATGTGGTTCAGGCCTGACATCTCAGCATAGAGTCCATGCCCCTCTTCATAATCCTGGCTCTGTGGAACACAGCCACCACCCCTTACTCAGTTACTGTATGGCTGTCTTCAGTAACAGCTACATGCAAATATTCTCAGTATCCCACTGCACTTTGTGGGGGCTTCTATTGGTGCGCAATTGAGTGTGGAGCTGATCAGCTGAATCACACACTCCACTGATACAGCACAGCACAGTTCAGGGCACAGGTTGAGTAGCCAATACACAGTCCTCCTGTCTTTGTGGTCTCCACACTGACCTTCACTGCCAGCTGTTCTTCATACTCCCTGGTGAAACTCTGTAGGAACTAGCATTTTAGGTTCTCCGCCCTTTCTAAAATAAGATTTTCAGTCTGCAATACAAAACTGAAATGGAGAATCAGGACAGTTCTAATATCCAAAGACAGAGGAAGACAGGTTGGGAAAGGCAGCTGTGTCTCATGTATGACTTGAGCCCCATTCCCTGCCTTCACATTCTTCTATACAACTCAGCAGAGGCCCACCCAGGGGAAGGATCTATGACTTTTCTCTCAGCAGCTCTGTGCTGCTGTGGAGATTTTAGGTCAGAAATAGAGATAATGAAGAGCCTCCTTGAGGATAAGGTTTCCTTCTCCCAGAGGTAACAGTGTTTCCATATTTAAGGTCTCTTTTCAGTTTCTCAACAAAACATCTAGGGAATAGAGCAGAGTGACTGGTACAGAAAATGTCCAAATATCTAAATCAGACCCTGGGGAAATGTGGTCTCTGGAGATACCTGGAGAAAGAAGAGGCACACCCTGATATCTCAAATCCCTTCCATAACAGTGCCTGGACAGAGAAAGGCCATCAGTTTCATTCAACCAGAGCATTCAGCAAACAACAGCTATCAAGAAGTATAGCTAAGCTAACATGGTGCTTGCTTGTCATCCCAGCTCTCAGGAGTCTGAGGATAGAATTAGTCATCCCTAGAACCTCAAAGAAACAGGCCATACTGCTGAACTTCAAAACAGGAAATAAAGACAACAGTCTCTTTCTTCCACTTTCAATAACAATATGGATCTTTGATAATCCAGCACTTTAGTGTGTTGTTTCTAATCAGGACAATCTGGAATTAGATATCATTAGCTAATGTCAGGAGACACTGGTGGTGCTCAGAGGTAGGAGTGTGTGGAGACCTAGTGGGATGCTGGACCCAGGGATGCTGCTAATGTGCTTCATCACACCAGTCCAAGAGCCAAGAAAGATTCATGACTATGTCAGAAACTCCTCTTGAGAGGAGGGTATGATCAGAAACTCAGTGTGACAAACTGATGTCTGGGAGGACACATGAGTCCCTGGTAAGAGTGACTTGTCTTTGGAGCAGGTAGGAAATGAGAGGGAGTTTTACTATGATCTTAAGAGACTGGAATCTTCATCTTACAAAACCCCCAACATGAAAATAAAACAACACATGTTCTAAAATGAACCCTGATATAGGAACTGTACAACCTGGGAAATGCAAACTGTGGAACCTGAGCTCATCCCTAAACCTGAGTTTGCTCTCCCTCTGTGGACCGTGAAGGTGATGAGCCTACTCAGCACACACAGCCTTGTGAAGATCAGTAATGTCATGCCCAGGGAAACCCCTCCCCCGTGTCTGAGCTCCTGAGAGCCATACACATCTCCTTAAGTGGTCCACAGTCCTCTGGTGACTGTATAGCTACAGGAAAGGCTAACCTCTTTGCAACACTCAGTAGGCAACAGGATGAAGACAAGAGGAATCTGGACTCTGCCACACACCAGTGATAAGCCTGTGACTGGCTGCCTGAGCAGATAATGAGCAGTCAAACCACTCACCAATGCAGACACCCTGCTTACCTTATCTGCCAACTCTTTTGTCTAATAGCTGGGCCATGTGGGCGGACAGAACCAAGTCTCCTACTCATAACACTCCTTATTTATGATACCACCACCTTTGGTCCCCATGTCTTTGAAGAGCAAGGGAATGCATATGTTTGAGCTGCCTGAAATCTGATTAAAAGATGACTGTCAAGTTCTACTGTCCACAAAGGCTAGAAGCATGAAGAGGAGGGCAGGGATCAGTTACAGGAAAGGAGATGAAAACCGCAGGTTCTCACATTAAAAACATGTGGTACATCACAAGGGCATCTTCTAGATTTTGGTGTCTATGCTGGGCTGCTGCCATGCCTAGGATGCTTTTCTGCAGGACAATGTAGGAGGTCCAGGATAATTTGTTGTTTATTTTGACACTCTGGCCAAGAGCAAGTAAAATTTAGAACCACTCTTGGGGCAGGAGATTGACATCTTCATGTCTAAAAAATGGGACTGTTTTAAGAGGGAAAAAAGACAGGGAGTATCAAAACCCATCTCCTGCCATCCTGCCATCTTGCCATTCCAGTGGTCCAGTATATTCTGTGTGTGTGTCTGAGAGAGGGAGGAAGAGAGAGAGAGAGAGAGAGAGAGAGAGAGAGAGAGAGAGAGAGAGAGAGAGACCTTTCCCTAGAGAAATTAGAACAAACAAAACACCACATAGGGTGATTTAGCTCAAAACTTTAGTGAACAAACTCAGCCTGGGATATTCTTACTGTAGTAGTAAAATGGTAGAGCAGGGACTAGGGGTGTCTGTACCCCTTGGGTAGCATTAAACTTAAGGAGCAGACCTTACAAACAGACCTTACAAAAGGAGAGACCTCTCATCATTTCCAAAACTAGGCACTTGAAAGTAAACTCTATCTGAGTGGTATATGCTTGTCACCCCACCACTCGAGAGACTGTGGATGGCATTAGTGGACCATTAGAACCTAGAGGAAACAGTTTACACTAATCACTTCAAAACAGAAAATACATTTGTCTCTTTCCTTCACTCTCAAGTCACAATGTAGATCTCTGCTCATACAGTATTTGAGCACATTAATTCTCAGTCAGGGCAACACTACATCCTCATATAGCTTTCAAAAAAGCCAGGAGAGACTGGGGTGTTTAGTGCTGCTGTCACTTACTGGGCTGCTTCCCCCACCTCCCCAGGGATACTGCTAAATTTCAACCCTCAGATCAGTCACAGAACCAGGAAGTATTCCCTACTGTGTCAGAAACCATGCTTGAGAAGACTGATAAACTCAGTGTGTTGTGCCTGATGTATCGATAAGAAACTCAGTATAAGCCAGGTAGTGGTGGCTCACACCTTTAATCCCAGCACTCAGAAGGCAGAGGCAGATGGCTCTCTGTGAGTTTGAGGTCAGCCTGGTCTACAAAGTGAGTTCCAGAACAGTCAGGATTGTTACACAGAGAAACCCTGTCTACGAGGGTAAAAAAAGGAAACTCATTGTGATGACTGATGTGTGTATGTCTGTCTGTGAGGACACATGCAGAACTGGTTATTGCTGGTGTCTCTTGTGTAGAGAGGGATAGAGAGGGAGATTTACTATGATCTCAAGAAACTGCTCTAGAATGAAACCTGTTCTAGATGAAGCCTGAAATTGGAGTTGCAAAAGCTGGGACATCACTATGAACTGAAACCCAGGCTCATCCCTACCCTGTGTTTGCTCTTCTATAGACTAGAACTGGAGGGTAATGTGCTTACTCAGTACACACTGCTCTGTGAAGATTAAGGAAATCCATCCCGAGTCCCAGAGCTCCTCAACATCATGGGCAACTTTTCAGATCCTGGTATCCTAAAGTGTAGACTAGCCATGACAGATGAGCTTTACTACGGTCTTCACTGAGGCTTCAGGAGTCACCCTAGTGACAGTTCTGACAGTTGTGTTTATGCTGCCTCCCCAAAGATGATGGACAGCATGGGCAGGTCCTACTGTGATGATCCACAGGGACAGCAAATGGTCCATAGTCATCTGGTTACTGTGTGACTACAGTGAAGGCTAGGGAGGAAACCCCTTTCATATAGCCTTCAGGGAGAGGACAGGAGGGATACGGGCTCTGCCACACACCAGTGATAAACCTGTGACTAGCTGCTGGAGTGGAGAAAGGGCAGTCAAAACACTCACCGAGGCAGACACACCATGCTTACCTGCCAATCTTAGGTCTAACAGATGGGACAAGCAGACACAAACAGAACCAAATCTCCTACTCATGAAATTCCTGGGTCATGCCAACACCACCTTTGGTCCACATGTCTTTGTATATGGGCAAGCATGTGTGTGAGCAGCCAGAAATCTGATTAAAAGATGACATTGTCAAGTTCCATAAGGTCAGCAAAGGTGAGTAGCATAAACAGGAGGGCAGGATGAGTGAGGGATCAGATATGGGAAAGAAGACAGAAACTGCATGTTATCACTTTTAAATTTTGTTTTATATATATATATATATATATATATATATATATATATATAAATATATATGGAAGTCCTCTTCTGTGTGACCCTTTACAATGGTCTGACATCATGCAGATAATGATATTTCCACAGCTGACACAGTAAGCACAAGAAAGGTCTTGGTTGAATTCAATTTTTGGCCAAGTTTGGTTAAATTCTTCAATCATTCTTGTTAAATTCTTCATTCATTCTTGTAGTGGGAGACAAAGATTGGGTCATTCTGGGACAGAGAGAGAGAGAGAGAAGGGATAACATCTGAATTCTGCAATAGCCATGCCAGTCATCTAGCACAGAGTGTATGTATATCACAGACCTCTTCTTAAATATTAGAGAAGTTAAAGTACAAGATGCAGTAACAACTCAAATTCAGTGAACAAATCCAACTGGGAATATTAAAACTAAGGAGGCCTGAGTAGTGGAGTAGGAACCAGGGATGCCTATGCCCCTTGAGAACATAATGTAAAGTAGCTCTTGAATAGAATTTAGCTTAAGGGAGTGATATTACAAACAGCCTAGATATTTAGATTCTGACTAGAAGTAGCTATGAGTGAGACACACATCAAAGGGTTGTGGATAAACATGAACCCACAAGTCACCACTCATAGGCTTCTCCTGGTGTCACTAAGGCAATTAGGGGGCAACTAGGCTGGGCAGGATCCCAACTCATGCCTTCTACAGTGCAATCAGAGCCAGAAGCAAAAGCCAGGTACCCTTATTAGTCTAGTAGGTATCTATCATATTCAAGTCTGTACCTACAGTGCAGGGACATCGAGGAAGGAAAAATAGTTCTTGTTTAAGGATGTCAGGGACTAGGGCTGAAAGGCAGCAAGAGGGAAATAAACCTTTGAGAGCTGTGAGCTTCATGTACCACAGCACTGCACAAGCCTGTTTTGAACTCTGGGCGGGGGTGTTTGTGAGGAGTGTGATGCACTCAGAGACAAACAGTATTGACCCCTTCCTGCAAGCCCACTGTGGATGCAAAAGTCAAGGTGAGTCATGAACTTTGGGGAGAAGATACACTTCTAACAGATAAAGGTGGTATAATGATAAAATTGAAGGGAGGGTGTGGCAGTGAGATGTCTGTCATGTTTAACAGCAGGGAGAACTACTATACAAAGAACAGGCTTATCTTGACTCACAGTGCTAGAGGTTTCAGTCCAGTCACTTGGTCGTGTGAAGTTTTGTCCTGTGGTAAAGGAGGGAGGGAGTCATAGCAAGGAACACTCAGTAGATCAAGATTCTTCCCCACAGACCAGCCAAACAAGAGAAAGAGGGGGCACTGAGGATGTACCTTAGTTGCCTGCCTGGCTTGCCCAAAGCCCATTGTTCTACCTCCAGCAACCTATGATACTTAGCATGGTGTTACAGGCCCATAATCCCAGTGATTGTGAAGTGGAGGCAGGAGGATTAAGAAGTCACCAACTTTCATATGTAGAACCATCCCTGGGATGAACTGGGATCAAGCTAACTTCATTGTGGTAAAATACTGTTTTTATGCTTTCTAGAATTCCATTTGCAAGTATTTTATGAACAATGTTTTTACATCTCTGTTAATCAATAAGTCTGAATTTCTTGGGCTAAATTGGTGAGTTCTGGGAGATTTTAAGAAAAATGTTGCTGTGTGGCAGTTTGCTCTGAAATTAAAATTATTCCATCCTGCCAGAAAGATTCTTTATACAGAAAAATAATGACTCCAAATAGCTTCAGGGATCCCCTAAAATTGATATGACTCACTAGGTCCCTCCCTCTCAGTAGTAAACAATAAAGACTGCTGTCACTTTCAGAAAAGGCAAGCGGCAAAGAAGAATGAGACCAGACCAACTGCTTGGAAAAGTAGAAACCACTGAAGCTGAGCCATCTGGAAAGGACACTTTTCCATATAGTGAGGTGCAAGCAGGCTGTGCAGCATGCTCCAGATCTGCAGCTCTCATGAGCTGTCACACATGCTGGGATGGGCTCTGCTGATGCAGCTGTCTTAGTCATTTCTGCTCCTGCTCTCACCTATTTCCTGTAAACAACCCCAGTAGAACTCATTGGTTCATCAAGTTGGTAGTTTGGTGGTATCAATATCTGGCTCTGAGGTGAGTAGATTGTGTGTTGAGTCTCCCCCCAAAAGAATTTTATCACATAACAAAGACTGATTTGGCTTTTGTAGTCCCTGATAAATTTAAATAATGTTTGCATATTATTATGCCTATAGACATTTCTACTATTTGTTCTTTGGGTCACATAACAAATAATTTTTCATAATTTCCAGTGTACTGTTTTTTTTAAACTATTCTAAGCTTACATGTACCTGACTGGGCCTTACAATCTTCCTGCTTCTTCTGTCAAATTGCTACTTGCGCCCTGGGGAGAAGGGTTGATGAAGACATCTCATTTAGGACTGAGTTTTCTAAAATCTCATTCTTTCTGCCTATTGTTAACAATTTTATCACCTAATTTGGAATGTGCCTAATTTATGTTTGTAATCTCTTCAATTGGAAACAAACTTTATTCTGTTAACTTTTGGCTTTTACCTTTCCAATTAGCATTAAACTGATACTGACCTGTTTTTTTTTTATTATGGGAGGACTTTCAGAATGGTAAATACACATGGACTTAAAATTGGCTAAAATGTGACTTTCCCCCAAGAGGTTTGACTAGCGATTGTTTGCTCAATCATTCACTCACTCAATACCTCTGGCTTTTCTGTCAGCTTACACAGATCTAAGTTTCTGTGAATATTACTAATAGCAGATACAAGGTACTTCCAGGAACTACAAACTAGTGTATAACGTATCTCTAATGACCACCATATTTTCCAGTCTTCTCTGGGACTTAGTCCACCACTCTGATGTCAGATGTCCTGTCCTTTGGTTCCACTTTTGGTCAATCAGATTCCGGAGCAGGCACAGGAGCTTCTGCCTGAGAACTGTGGGACTCTTGCACTTGAGTTCATCTTTTCTCTGTTCTCTCTGGTGTTTACTAGAACATAAAGCCATGCTGTGCCCAACTGTCATGGGACCTGCTGTGCCATTCCAGTAAAACTGGCTGTCAGTGGATGGGTGTATTGACATTATTTTTCTGCAATTAGATGGGATTGTTAAAAATATTAGCATGTGTTTCCTTCATTCCATCCACATCTCTGACTTTAGAAAAGTTCTGTAGTCATAAGGATGTTCACACAGCTTCAGCATTTTCAGCAACAGGAGATCAAAACCACAACCAAAACAAAAAAACTCTCAAACCAGCAGAGGTATGTCGCTATTGGACAGGTTAAATGGAGTGGCACTTTTAGTTACATTAATTATAATCAATGAAATTCCTTGAGGCTTTTAAAACTAAAACAGACATAAAATATATGCACATATACACATAGGTATTGTGTAGATAGTCAAGAGATAAAGGGCTTATTGAAGGCTATAAAGGGGTCACTCACACCTGTGAGTACAGTCACAAAACCAACCATTGGCAAGAACAGATGGGGGGAAAGTGTTGTAAATGTTTGCTTTTGAACAGAAGGAGAATAACATGTGTGGAAGAAAATACCCAAACAAAATGTACACGATATACTACTTCTTTAAAAGAACGCACAGGTGCCTCAGGAGGGGTGGAGGGAGGTGAACTCAATTTTTGTTCCTATCCTGAGCAGATGGAGTTCTGCAAGTGAGAGAGAGCTCTGTCTTCCATACCTGCCCTACCAGATTCTAGCTGTGGTCATCTGTAGACAGCGCTGTGGTCCCCAAGGGCTGTTGGCAAATCCAGCTCTTTTGCAATCCATGTCTTGATATCAGCAGAGCCATCCAGCCAGCAGGCACACTGGTATTGCACACAGGACCAAGAGCTTCTTGCTGCACAGGTTGCTGAAGAGCCTGAGGCCATTGATGATGATCCTGAAGTCGTTGCTCTGACAGTTGGTGCCCACCAGTGTGGAGTGGGCAGTGTCACATCGCTCACGTGAACCAGGATGACATCACCGGCATGGTGGCCACGATGGAGTCCTGGACATAGCTGGCTGTGCCCCACCGAAAAAGACGGGCAGAAATCACATCCCATCATGGGAAGGTGCTCTTTCCAGCCTTGGTAGCCTTGGGTCTCAATGATTTCCGCAACCTGATCCCTTTTGCCTCCCAGAGTTCTTTGCACTGCACTGTATTCTGGGAGTCTCAGGTCTGTATGTGGAGCTATGGTCAACGTGGAAGGGCGCCATGGGGGCACAGCTACCAATATTGAGTCTCCCCTTCATCATAGGGACCCGCACTCTTCCGGTTGCGATTTAGACAAACAGCTTAAAAAATCCAGTCTGAGCTGGAGATGTTCTGTTACTTCTAGAACTTTGGAGGCTGAGGTGTCATTTGAGGGAGTTTCCCCTGTCACTGCCACTGGATGGTTTTATGACTTACCTCACAGGTGCTGGTGACCCCTTTATCTCCTGCAACTTTCTGCTCTCTGCTCCCCTTCCCAGAGATCACAAAGTGCTATCCCCTGGATGTGTTTGAGTCTGGCAGCTTCCCTCTTTCAACATCCCAGTGCAGATCTTACCTGATCTATTGCAGAAGAACCCTACATATGACCAGTTAGCTAGTCTCATTTCCCTCCCTGCATTTTTACACAAGAAACCCTAAATATGGGGAATTGCTTAAAATTAAATTGAGTAGGGAGACAGCTCTAAGACTTTAATTTTTTATTTACAAATTAAACATCAACTCCTTGATTCCCATACCCTGCCTGAAGCCTCCTGAGGCCTGGGGACTGCCCACAGGGGAACCCATGCTGGTGGACCAGCCTATCCAGAGTCTGCCAGCATCCTAGTCCCGCCTCCACCCAGGGAGAAGGTAAGCATAAGCCTGTTTCCAGACTGTCTCCTGGTGCCCTGCCCATAGCCTCCTGAGGCCTGGGAACTGCAGAAGGGGGAAACCGTCCTAGCACACTAGCCCATTTAGAGTCTGCCAACTTTGAGGTCCTGCCTCCACCTAATGGGAGAGGAGAGCCAAAGAGAACCTGTACCCACTAGGAGAGGGAGAGACCCCACCAGTATGCATTGGAAGAAGGGATGGGTAGATGACAGTAAAAGAACACAGTCAACAACAGAAAGATCAATATGATGCTTACAAAGTCTAGGAACACCATACCAGCAAGTCCTGAACATCCCAATACAGATGAAGCAGAAGACAATAACCCTAAAACCAACTTTGTGACAATGATGGAGACCCTCAAAGAGGTAATGAGAAAACTCTTAAAGAAATGGAAGAAAAAACAAACAAAACATTTAAGAAATGGAGGAAAAGACAATCCAAAAATTGCAAGAAACAGTTCAAACAATGCAAAGTAAATGATCAGGAACTAGAGATGCAAGCATAAGCAACAGAATACAAGAGATGGAAGAGAGAATCTTAGGCATTGAATATACACTACAGGAAATAGATTCATCGACCAAAGAAAATCTTAACTCCAACAAATCCTTAACACAAAATGTCCAGGTAATATGGGACACTGTGAAAAGACCAAACCTAAGAATAATAGATATAGAAGGTGAAGAAACCCACTTCAAAGGTACAGAAAACATATACAACAAAATCATAGAAGAAAAATTTCCCAACCTAAAGAACGATATGCCAATGAAAGTACAAGAAGCTTACAGAACACCAAATAGAGTGAACCACAAAAACAAGTTCCCCTAGCCACATAATAATCAAAACACCAAACACACAGAATAAAAAAAAGAATATTAAGAGCAGCAAAGGAAAAGGGTCAAGTTACATATAAAGGCAAACCTGTCAAAATTACACCAGACTTCTCCATGGAAACTCTGAAGGCCAGAAGGTCCTGGAAAGATATTCTACCAACACAAAGAGACCAAGGATGCCAGCCCAGATTCTATACCCAGCAAAGATTTCAATCACTATATGTGGATAAACCAAGATATTCCATGACAAAAACAGATTTAAACAATACATACCAACTAATCAAGCCCTACATAAAGTTCTGGAAGGAAAACTCCAACCCAAGGAAGTGAACTACACTCACAACAAAAACATAGGCAATAGATAACTCCACTTGACCAACAGCAAAAAAAAAAAAAAAAAAAAAAAAAGCAGGATGGGAAAGAATCCACAATACCACCAAAAAGAACAAATGCAAAACAAGAATTAATAATCAATGGTCATTAATATCCCTCAATAGTAATGGTCTTAACTTGCCTATAAAATTACACAGGCTAACAGAATGGATACGAAGACAGAATCCATACATACAAGAAACACACCTCAACTTCACAGACAGACTTTGTACCTAGAGTAAAGGGTTGCAAAAAGATTTTCCAATCAAATGGACCCAAGAAACAAGCAGGTGTAGCAATTCTAATATCTAACTAATTAGACTCTCACCAATAGACAGGATCACCAGACAGAAACTTAATGAAATTAACATAAGTTATGACCCAGTTGGGTTTAGCAGACATCTATAGAACATTTCATCCATACACACACACACACACACACACACACACACACACACATCTACCTTCTTCTCAGCGCCACATGGAATCTTCTCTAAAATTGACCACATACTCGGCAATATAGCAAAACTCAGTAAGTACAAAAAAATTGAAATAACTCCTTGTATCTTATCAGATGACTGTAAGGAGTATGGTTTTTTCCTCCCGCCACCGCTGGTCTTGTCCTGCCGCCGCGCCAGCATCAAATAACACACAGAGACTCTGTATTAGAGTTGGCCAGTTACTACTTTCTTATCGGCTAGCTCTGTCTTAAGTATTAACCCATTTGTGTAAATCTATGTATTTCCACGTGGTCTTCTTACCGGGAGCCGGCTGCTGCATACTGCTCTCTCCAGACTCTCCATCTTGACTCCTCCTTACTACTTCCTATTTCCTCCTTGTCTCCTAGTCCCTCCTATCTTCCTTTCCTATTGGCCAACAGTGCTTTATTATTAACCAGTATAAGAAACATATACACATAATGGCATCTCCCATCAGACGACCATGCTTTAAAGTTAGAATTCAACAACAACACAAACTACAGAAACCCTACAAACTCATGGAAGTTGAACTATGTACAATTGCACCATTCCTGGCTCCAAGAAAAAAAAATTAAGAAATAAAAAACTTCCTAGAATTCAATGAGAATGAAAATACAACATACTCAAACTTATGGGACACATGGAAAGCAAAGCTAAGAGGAAAGTTCATAACACTAAGCGCCCACAAGAAGAAACTGGAGAATAGTCACATTAGAGAATTAACAGTACAACTAAAAGCTCTAGAACAAAAAGAAGCAAACTCACCGAGGAGGAGTAGACCCCCAGGAAATAATCAAATTGAGAACTGGAATCAATAAAGAAGAAACAAAGAAAACAATACAAAGAATCAATGAAACAAAGAGTTGGTTCTTTGAGAAAATCAGCAAGACAGACAAACCTTTTTCCAACCTAGCCAAAAGGCAGAGAAAGACCATGCATTCTGACAAAATCAGAAATGAAAAGGGGACATATAACAGACACTGAGGAAATCCAGAGAATCATCAGGTCATAGTTTGAAAACCTGTACTCCACAAAATTTGAAAATGTAATGGAAATGTTTTCTGGATAGATATCACTTACCAAAATTAAATCAAGAATGGATAAGCAATTTAAATAGACCTGTAACCCCTAATGAAATAAAGCAGTTATCAAAAGTCTCAACCAAAAAAAAAAAAAGAAAGCTCAGGGCCAGATGGTTTTAGTGCAGGATTCTACCAGAAATTCAAAGGAGAGCTAATACCAATACTCCTCAAAGTGTTTCACACAATAGAAGCAGAAGAATCATTGTCAAACTCTTTTTATGAGGCTACAATCACCTTGGTATCCAAGCCACACAAAGATACAACTAAGAAGAGAACTACAGACCAATATCCCTCATGAACATTGATACAAAAATACTCAATATTTTGGCAAATCGAATCCAAGAACACATCAGAGAAATCATCCACTATGATCAAGTAGTCTTCATCCCAGGGATGCAGGGATGGCTCAACATATGAAACTCTATTAATGTAATCCACCATATAAACAAACTGAAAAATAAAAACCACATGATGATCTCACTAGATGCTGAAAAAGCCTTTGACAAAATCCAACACCCCTTTATGATAAAGGCCTTTCTTGGAGAAAGAGATCAGGGATAACAGAAATATACCTAAATGTAATAAGAGCAATACATAGCAAGCCAACAGCCAACATCAAACTAAATGGAGAGAAACTCAGCATGATTCCTCTAAAATCAGGAACAAGACAAGGCTGTCCACTTTCTCCTTATCTCTTGAAGTTCTAGCAAGAGCAATAAGGCAACAAAAGGAAATCAAGGGGACACAAATTGGAAAGGAAGAAGTCAAACTTTCACTATTTGCAGATGATATGATCATTTACCTAAGTGACCCCACCAGGGAATTCCAACAGCTCAGTGTCAGGATACAAGATTAACACACAAAAAGATCAGTAGCCCTACTATACACAGATGATAAATGGACTGAGTAAGAAATCAGAGAAACATCACCCTTTACAATAGCCATAAACAACATAAAATATCTTGGGGTAATGCTAACCAAAAAAGTGAAAGACCTATTTTAATCTTTAAAGAAAGAAATTAAAGAAGATACCAGAAAATGGAACAATCTCCCATGCTCTTGGATAGGTAGGATCAACATAGTAAAAATGGTAATCTTGTCAAAAGCAAATTACAAATTCAATGCAATCCCCATCAAAATCCCAGCACAATTCCTCACACACCTTGAAAGAACAATATTCAACTTTAAATGAAAAAACAAAAAACCCAGGATAGCCAAAACAACTCTCTACTATAAAGGAACTTCCGGGGGCATCACCATCTGTGACTTCAAGCTCTATTATAAAGCTGTAGCCTTGAAAACATCATGGTATTGGTGCAAAAATAGACAGGTAGACCAATGGAATCAAATTGAACACCCTGATATTAATCTACACACCTTCCAACACCTGATTTTTAACAAAGAAGCTAAAATTATGCAATGGTAAAAAGAAAGCATCATCAACAAATGGTGCTGGCATAACTGGATGCTGACTTGTAGAAGACTGCAGATAGATCCATATCTACAACCATGCACAAAACTTAAGTCCAAATGGATGAAAGACCTCAACAAAAATCCAATCACACTGAACCTCTTAGAAGAAAAAGTGGGAGGTACCCTTGAATGAGTTGGTATAGGAGACCACTTCCTGAACATAACACCAATAGAACAGACACTGAGATCAACAATTAATAATGGGACTTCCTGAAACTCTTAGTTTCTTAAGCTTTTGTAAGACAAAGAACACAGCCAACAAGACAACAGCAGCCCACAGAATAGGAAAAGATATTGACCAACCCCACATCTGACAGAGGGCTGATTTCCAAAATATGCAAAGAATTCAAAAAGTTAGTTACCAAAACATCAAATAATCCAATCAAAAATTGGGGTACAAAACTAAATAGACAATTCTCAATGGTGGAATCCAAAGTGCCTGAAAGACACTTAAGGAAATGCTTAACATATGTAGCTATCAGGGAAACGCAAATCAAAACAACTCTGAAATGCCATCGTATTCTTGTCAGAATAGCTTAAATAAAAAACACCAATGACAGTTTATGCTAGAAAGGGTATGGAGAAAGGGGAATACTCCTCCACTGCTGGTGGGGGTGCAAACTCATACAGCCACTTTGGAAATCAGTATGGCATTTCCTTAGGAAAATGGGAATCAGTCTACCTCAAGATCCAGCAATTCCACTCTTTAGGCATATACCCAAAAGATGCACATTAATGCAACAAGGATATCTGTTCAACTATGTTCTTAGCAGCATTGTTTGTAATAGCCAGAACCTGGAAGTAACCTAGATGCCCCTCAAATGAAGAATGGCTAAAGAAAATGTGGTAAATTTACACAATGGAGTACTACTCAGTGGAGGGGAAAATGGAGTCTTGAAATTCGCAGGCAAATGGATGGAACTAGAAGAAACCATCCTGAGTGAGGTAACCCAGTCACAAAAAAGACAAAAATGAGCCTTCATCCAGTAGCTGATGGAAGCAGAAGCAGATACCCACAGCTAAACATTTAGCTGAACTCTTGGAATCTATTTGCAGAGAGGGAGGAATAATGAGCAAAGGGGTCAAGACCAGGCTGGAGAAACCCACAGAAACAACTGACCTGAACAAGAGGGAGCTCATGGACCCCAGACTCATAGCTTGGAAACTAGCATAGGACCAACCCAGGCCCCCTGAACATGGGTTAACTATGAGCAATCTATGGAGACTCTGGTAATGGATCAGTATTTATACTAATCCACTAGTATACTAATGGGAGCCCATTCCACATAGAGGGATATTTTCTCAGCCTAGACACATGGGAGAGGGCCTAGGCCCTGCTCCAAATGATATGACAGACTTTGAAGACTCCCATGGAAGGCCTCATCCTTCCTGGGAAGCAGAAATGAGATGAAATGAGGGGGCAAAGGAGGAGAAGAGGGAGAGGGAACTAAGATTGACATATAAAACAAGCTTGTTTCAAATTTAAATTAAAAAAGGAATAAAATGTAAAAATAACAAAAAACAAAACAAAACAAACAAACAAACAAAACCCCACAACTCCTTGTCATGCACTTTGACACTAAATTCTACCAATCCCAGGTCCTCTGTCTTCAGCTTGGCCTCTTGCCACTCAGTCCTTAAATTCTGATCTTCATCTATACTGAATTAACCCTGCTTAGCTGTAATTAATGGGCATAAACTACCACAGCTCTGATTCTCCACACTGACCTGTGGCAGTCTATTCATATAAGAATTTGGAGCTTTCTATTGATTAAATTGGTGTCAGTTGTGCGGAGATTGAAAATACTACAGTGAAAGGATAAAATTTAAGCTCTTTAGCCAGTGGTCTGTACTCATCATTTTTCCTTAGTATTTTCATTGAAAATTCAGTTAGCACACAAAACACAGGATTCATTATTTTTGTACACATAATCATTGCATGCTGTTTATGTGTGTATATATTTAAATTCAGATTCCATATGTAAGAAACTACTGCTTGCCTTTCCTTTGTTCCCAGTGCCATCTCCTGTTGCCCATCCCCTCCATTTAATCCCTTTCTTCCTCTGACAAACTCCTCCTTCTGCCTTCATGCTGTTTATGTCACCTTAGTATTTGATGCCAGGTGAAATTTTATCAGGAATTCAAAAAGAAGTTCTGTCTATCCCTGATTTGGGGTATTGCTTATTGGAGATCCATGCACTGTTTTGTTGCCCTACCTTTATTTTCAAGACAAGGAAACAAAAAGCAGGAAAGTATAGGTTGTTATAAGACAAATTGTATGCATTGAGCAGCAAAAGGTAGGTCAGAGAGAAAGGACATGCTATGTGGGCATGGTTTCCCATCTTAAAGGTGCCTTCATTAGATGAAGAAGATGAAGGTGATGAGCAAAATGGCTAATCACAAACCTATGTTATGGGTGGAAAGACTATCTCCAGTACATAGCAGTTCCCTGGAACTCATTTTGCTGATTTCAAAGTTCTTTTGTGAAAGGTAAGTGAAAGTTAACTCAGGATTCTTCCAGAAATCTAAATTCCCCATGTAGAATGCCAGTTCTCAACCATGAGACTCTCCATTTCTTTTCCTACAGAAAACACTTTGTGATGTCCCTATCTAACTTGAGATTCTGATAATAGCACAATCTATATTCATATAATTTTAAAGAAAGGCCATAAGTGTAATGCCCTAACTGTGACATAAAGAATAAACCAAATTTGTGAGAATGTGTTTCAGTGTGTGAATGTATTGGTTTAACTATACTAGAAACATAAATAGTACAGTATTCCCTGTGTCAATAAGGAAGTTGCTACTGGAAACTCAGTGAAAATTAAAGAAACCATTATGAACATTTGTGAAACACATAAATAGGAACTTTTCCCTCTGTTAATGTTCACATTCTGAACTCATTCAAGAGTGGGACACAAATGAGCATTAAAAAAAAACACATTTCCTTTCTGTGGGAGATCCTGTATCAAGGCTGTAGACAAATAGAAGTAGGGGAAGATACCTGACATCCTGTTCTTCCCTCTATGCACATGTGGACAACTGTGTGCCCCCACGCATGTGCACATAACACACACACAACCCTCCCCCAAATTACACAAGACATTCACACACATCTGAATATGAGTTTCCTTTCTCCCAAGCATGAAGAGAGATTGTAATGGGGCTTCCAGAAGAGTGGAGCCTGCCTTTTTATGGGTGCCATCTCTTAGGGCTAAAAGAGCTACATAATTCAGGGAAGGGTTTTAAGCAGGCTTATTCTCTCTCCCTTCATGCTTTAACAGAAATTTGAAGTGGAGCTTGCTCCTAAAGAATGCTTTTCTCCTTTGGATCTTTTTAACAAAATCTGAGAAGTATTTGGCATGTATGAAACATGGTCATAAAGCAGAGTTAAGTGGAACACTTATTTTCCAATAATTTTTTTAGGGTTTTGGTGTACATGTCTGTTTCTTAGTATTAGTGTGTGTGTGTGTGTGTGTGTGTGTGTGTGTGTGTGTGTGTGGGTCTGCAAGTACACATTTGTGGCCTAATGAAGCTCATTGCATGTACTTCTCTATCACTTTTTCCCTGTTCCTTTGAAAAATCTCCTTTGAGGCAGGGTCTTTCCTGGGATCTTGGAGTACATGAGTCTTTCTCCTAGGCCGGAAGTCTACAAGCTGCACAGCCCTTCTGTCTCCATTTGGTCAGGTACTGATATGTGAACTTTGATCCTCATGCTTGCATATTGAGTTCTCTAAAGCACCAAGACTTAATCTTCATCCCCAGAACTCTGTTTTAGGATTTACTTTTTTTTTTTTGTTTTGTTTTCTTTGAGAATTTATTGGTCTCCACCATGTGTTCATATGAAGTCTGCTGGCCTTCTTTAGTGGGTGATTTTGACAGGGAAACTAAAAGTCTCCTAATTACATATTGCTGTCTCAAATGGAGGTTGGAATTTTGAGACTGAGTCAGGAGGATCATAGTTCAAAGCCAGCCTAGGCTATACCATGAAGCCCTTTGGGTGAACAAAAAACAGGACCGGGGAGATAGCTAAGTCAATAAAGTTCTTTCCCAGTCCAGTGAGGTCCACGTCAGTCAGACATCTCACAAAGCAAGTTGGATAACTCCTGAGGAAGGACACTCAAGGTTGTCAATTGACCTTTACATGCATGAACACATCAGCACATTTACATACATGTACCCAAAGGATCATGCAGACACAAACAAGAGAAACTGGAGACAGAAATGGAATGGTAATGTTTACTCACCGTGTCTAAATATATTTCTTCTTCTGTAAGTACATCCTGTAGTTGTGAAACATTGTTCTCCCATCCCCAGCCCCGGCCTTAACCCTAATGACCATTTCTCAGACTTTCTGTACTAAGTGAATCATATCAAGCAGGAACTGAGGGTTTCTGTGAATTCTTTCCCCTGGCATTAGACAACACAAACACCATTTCCCCATATTGTTAGTTCTCATGTTTTTTATTCATGGTAGGAAGTTCAGAACAAGTCTACTTTTTAAAGAAAGGACAATGAAAGTCTAGCCTCACTGTTGAAGGTGACTATGTTTCAATATGCTGCCTGTGTTCCTTTGCTGTACATCTTATATAACTGGGACAATCCTGGTTCCATCATTCTGTGTGCATTTTATTATGTGGAGTCTTTTTGAGACAGGCTCTCACTGTCAACCACTGGCCGGCCTAAAGCAGCGGGGCTCCTTCCTGTGTCTCTGCATGCTTCAGTTCTCTTTCTTTTTAGTTCATTGGCATAACTGAACACTGAATGTTGATAGGACCTTCCTGTCATTTTGCAGTTGGTTCTCTCTTTAATGTTTGTGCCTGCTCCTGAATTTTCTCTTTTCAGCCAATGTTGGTACTATCTAGATTTCAATCATATCTATGATTTATATGTGATTTGAATATAACATTTGTCATAACAGCCAGACATAAGTCCAGCAATATGAAATAACATAATTTGTGGCATATTTTCTTTTCAGTATTCTTCTGTTTCCTTGAAGCTTTTTTTTTTAGATGCATATTTGTCTGTGTGAGGGTGTTTGATCCTGGAACTCGAGCTACAGTTGTGAGCTGCCATGTGGGTACTGGGAATTGAACCCAGATCCTCTGGAGGAGCAGCCAGTGCCCTCAGCCACTGAACCATTCTTCCAGCTTCCTCTTTGCAGCTTTTTAAAAAATCCATAGTTAGACCAGTTATCAAGATTGCAACTATAACTCTTGGGAGGGAAAGACAGGAGGATTCTGAGTTGCAAGCCAGCTTGAGTACAGAGAATAAGAGGTAGTTGAGTGCTCAGCACTACAACAGACATCTGTGTCAATAATGATACTGCTCAGAGCACTGGCAAAGCTGTGATAAAGAGAAAGTAAGAGCTGGATGTGTTAAGGGCTGCTATGAGATGTCATCATCTGGGTACAGCAAAGCTATTGCTCTCATGAACTCAGTGCATTACAGGACTAAACTAGATGTTCACAGATCCAGGGTCAAAGGGTCTTAGACCCTCTGCACCTTCTCCTTGAGTTCAAAAGGCCAGAGAGGGACTCACTAGTGTCAGAATATGCTATGGGGAAGAGGGAGATCTGGAACACAAGCAGGTCCATGGTCTAAGGCCTTGTACCTGCCTTACACTTATAGAAGGCCTTGGCAGGGTCCCATGAAAAAACAAGATGTGTGGAGGGTCAGACTGCAACCAAGGGGCATTATACCTGCCTCACTCCAATTGCCAAAGGCAGAAGGGAGACAAAGGATGCCTCTGTGGGATCAGGAAGAGTGCCAGTTATCAGTGCTGCAGGCCTGTGTGTTTCTTGTGAGCATCCCCTAAGAGTCCCCAGGTACTCATTGTGAACACTTGGTCACAGCACCGGGTCTAGGTTGGCCCACAAGCTGGAATCACTAGGGAGGTTTCTCTCTCTCTCTTTCTCTCTCTCTCTCTCTCTTTCTCTCTCTCTCTCTCTCTCTCTCTCTCTCTCACACACACACACACACACACACACACACACACACTGAGGTGCCTGTGTCCATGGTTCTGATTTCATGGGCCTGAGTTCCAGAATGCATACAAATATATACACATAGATACAAACACACATTTATACACTTTTAAACATTTAAAATAAAGCTGCCAGAAGTGCTCAGTAGATCCCTTGCCTACACTGATGAAGTCCTGTGTTCCATCTCCAAACAAAACTACCAGGCTTCAGACAAAGTTCCCAGCACAATAGCAAAAAACCCCCATGCTCCCTGGTGTGAGGTTCCCTTATTTGGCTCTCACACTAGCTACTTGCTGCAACTTCTTCCTCTTCCTGACTTACTACTTCCATTATTTTTTCAAACTATTTTTTAAAAAGTTTTATTTGAGACTTTATCATGCACTGAATAGAGTAGATTTGAGTTTCTGGGCACAAGTCATCCTCCTGCCTCAGACTCTAGTATACTATAGCCACCAACAGGTCAACCCACACCTGGAGAAAGAAAGAAACAATGAGATAAAATTGGGAAAGCTGTTCACTCAGGGGTTAGAAGGAATGCAGTAAAGTCAACCTTCTCTTCTTCCTGGCTCCCTTCTTGTACCTTCACCACATGCAAGCTGGGGAAACAGCAGAAACAGAAGGGGAACAGACACACAGGCGCTGGCCCCAGTTTACTCCCTGATCCTTCTGCTTCCACTTCCCTAGTGGGGAGACTCTTACAGGCTGGGTTCTATGCAGTGGCTGCAATTTCCACAAGAGGGTCATCTCTAGCTACTGCCGTTCCATAGAGGAAACACACAGAGCACTCAATCTCCCAACCAGAAAGGCTAAAGTGGAGCTGCTCCCATCCCTCTCATCTGGCACAACCCCATGAGGTGAATTGAGGCTCTGATAGCAAAGATGGTTTCTAAACCAGATAATGTAGGAGTTCTGCTACTTTCCAGACAGATGGAGAGGGCCCAGCAGGAGATGGCCAGAGCACATGTGCAAGGCTCTCAGAGCTTGGAAAGTCATTGCTGAGGGTGTGACCCAGTTCAAGTGACTGTTTTAGAGGTATGATGTAAGGCGCATATGAACAACCTGAGGAGGGCCTTGATCTCCAGCCCTGGGATCTATAGGAGACCTAGGAGGGAAGACTGTGGGAAAGGCAGGACTTTGGGGAGGCTCAGAAGGTGAAAGGAAATTGAGTAGAAGGCTCAGTCAGCAAAGTGCTCAACCTCAGGAGCCTGGAGTTTGGATCTGTGGAATCCACAGAAAAGCCAGGTTGCATAGAACCCCAAGGATGGGAGAAACAGAAGGATACCTGTAGCTTTCAGCTAGTCTGAACCACAGGGCAGTTAGGCCAGTGAGAGACTCTCTCAAACAAGAGGTAGATGATGCCTGAGGACTGACACCATAGTTATCTCATGGCCTCCACATCTGCACTCCATGCACACATGCACTCATGCCCACATAAATGCACACTGAGGACAGAGGTAATGGGAGAGATGGAACTGTGCCATGAACACTGCAGATCACAGCCTAGTTCTACAGCAGGAGAGCCATGGGGGCCTCTGTCTTTGAAAGTCCTTGGACCTCACCAACTCCCAAGTGCAGCTCAGGTCCTTCCCTCCTCTTGGACTGTCACAGTCTTAGAGCTCGGATTGGGGCTTCTGGGGTGGGTGGCTTTTGAACTGCATCAGGAGTTGCCTATGACCCACTGAAGAATCATTAGTCCTGGCTGTAACAGCTGAAGGTTGTAACAACAACCTCTAATGGTCTGTTGTCCACTCACCCACAGGCAGAAGTAGGCCTGGACATTAAGAAGGATTGGACATTAAGTATACAAATTTGCAGCAGAGTGGGATGACTTGCTGGAGGACTGAGTTACTTCATACTTTCTTTTATGTGCTGCCTTCCCTACCATATGTCTCAGAGTTGTCAAGATGGTTCAGTGGGCAAAGGCACTTGCTGAGCAATCTTGACCTAAGTTCAACTCCTGGAACTTGTGTAAAGGGAGAGAGAACCCACCTCACAAAGTTGTCCTTTGACTTCTTTGGGCACAGCAACACACACAAAAGTAATTTGTGTTTAATGTTATGCCATTTTCCTTCAGAGTGCTCACACTCTCAACTAAGAAACTTCTCATCCCCACCCAGAAAACCAACTGTGAGGTCTACAACTTCTCTCTTTTATAGTCAAACTGTCTTGGCAATTTGTAAAACACCAACTTCTGTCAATTGTAAGCTCCAGGCTGGGGACCCTGGGATACGAACACTACAACATATGTGCTGGGCATTGCCACAGCCTGCTAGCAATCCATGTTACAGACAGCCAATATATAGAACTCTACAGGACAGACAGGGTGTGCAAGCACTCCAGGGTGACAGACTGACTACTTACCCAAATCAACTGAGGATCTCTGTCTCCTCAGATGGCTCCAGTTAGTCTGTGGAGAACTTCATCCCTCTGCCTCTGTCACTCTCTGGAGGAGAAGTAGGCAGCCTGGACCTGAGCACTGACCCCAGAGATTAGCAATGATCCTGGCCTTCCTTTACCCTGCTGGGTTTATTTGTTTGTTTGTTTTTTGTTTTTATTTTTTAATCAGACAGAGTCTGTCTGCACAGCCCTAGCTGTCCTAAAACTCACTATGTAGACCAGGCTGGCTTCGAAATCACAGAGTTCTTCTGCCTCTGCCTCTGCCTCTGCCTCCTGAGCCCTGGGATTAAAGGCGTGCACTCTATATTTTGACAGTGGGTGGCTAGAGTGATGTGTGACTTCTTGTACTCCAGAACACCAGCACCTTAGATATCTACCTCACAGGGTCTTTCCTATGAGGATATGTCCTAATTCCCTCTCCTCTCCTCCATACCAAAGGACTGGCCCTGTGAGAGTTGGGATTGTGATATTGGCTCACTGTTGAGTTCCTCAAACTTAGGAAAGTACTTAGCCTACAGAAAACATACTGTGAATATTTCTCAAATGGGTACATAACCACACACAAATACACACATATATACATACATACATGCATACATAATGAACCTTTTAAAATTCACATAAATTCCTAACCTGAGTAGAGAAAGCATAAATAAGGATATAGGACATTTGCATAATAAAAGCTAAACCAAGTTCTATTGTTATAAAAATTGTTCATATGCTCAGAAAATTTCCCCAAAGCAGAACATTATTTAATTCTGGTTTCTGATGCTATGAAACTAAGAAAGCCCTAAAACTAAGACTGGAAGTGCACACAAGGAAAACATAACAACTGAGAAGTGACTACTGAGTGCTCAAGCCTCAACCAAACATATGTGTCACCACCACTAGCCCCAACCCTGCCAAGGCTCAGGGAACATTGGGGAAAGAATCTACGAGTAAGAGAATGGGGAGGATGCTGTGAAATGTTGTCTTCTGGAATTGGCAAGACCGTTGTACTCATGAACTAACAGCAGCCGTGATTATCTGCACAAGATCTACACAGGATGAAGCTATTCTTCATTCTAGCATAGAAGGGAGAGGGATTTGTGATGTCCTGCCCATTGTTGAGGAGTTCTTGGTAACTAATGGCTGCTGGAAAATGGAAAGGCATTGTTCTTCAGGAGAATGGCTACTGGTTCCCCATGATCCAGGAAATAACTCCACATCCATGTGCATGAAAGCAACCCTAATTTAAAAATACAAAATTGGGGCTCCTGTCTCCGGTCCCCTTCGAGAGCACCCTTGGAGCTCTGATACACCCCCACCCATCCCCACCGCCAGCCTACCCCCCCCTACCCTGTGCCCTACCCCACCCACATTCCTGCTGCTCTGGTTGAGCACTGGGACAGAGGGTGGAGCCAGCAGTCCACCCTACTTCGGAGACTTCTCGGAGCAACTCTGAACAAAGGAGACCTAACTATCCACGCGGGACCACCCGTAATTTCCACGGCTTGGTCTCTGACCCCACCTCCAGTCCTCTGCTGGAGTCCCGGGCCCCTCCCAGAGATCCACCTATCTCTGTGGGTCCACTCAGAGTTCCTGCAGCAAGATCCTTGACCCCCAAATCGTGGCCTCTGCCAAAGAATGAGGTCTCAGCTGGAGAGTGCCAGTTTCCAGTGAGATCCCACTACCCGGCAAAACCTTCTCAAGTTCCAGCTCAGCCCTCGTCCTCTTCCGCAAGCTATTGACCAGAGCTATTGGCCAGAGGACCACTGTGAGTACCTGCTGGCATCTTCTTCTGGATCCTCATCCTTGACCCCATCCCTGGATCCCTGTCTGCTGAGAAACCTCCTAGAGAGCTTGGACCACACAGAGCTACAGATATTGAATCTCAGACCCACATAAGCCCACCGGGGAAGTACCATAGAGGGAGGGGGGAGACACCACCAACACCTACTGGAAGAAACTATGGGAAGAAAGCAATACAAGAGAACACCTAACAACAGAAAGACAAACATGACACCACCAGAATCTAGGGAATCTACTCCAACTAGAATGGAACATAACAACAAAGCAGAGGAAGCAGAAGGGTACAACTTAAAAATTACCATCATAAAAATGATAGAGGCCCTCAAAGAAATGTGAGAAAATCCCTTAAAGAAACGGAGGAAAAAACAAACAAAAAAGTGGAAGACATGAACAAATTCCTTAAGGAAAGTACAGTAAGCCAAGAAAAAACAATTAAGCAGGTGAAGGAAACAGTTCAAGACTTGAAAACTGAAATAGAGAAAATACAAACCGAAGGAATGCTGGAAATAGAAAAACTGGGCAAAAAATCGGGAACAACAGACACAAGCATAACCAACAGAATTCAAGAGATGGAAGAGAGAATCTCAGGCGCAGAAGATAAACTAGAAGAAATAGATTCATCGACCAGAGAAAATCATAAATCCAACAAATCCTTAACACAAAACATCCAGGAAATGTGGGACACCATGAAAAGGCCAAACCTAAGAATAATAGGCATAGAGGAAGGTGAGGAAGCCCAGCTCAAAGGTGCTGAAAACATATTCAACAAAATCATCGAGGAAAACTTTCCCAATCCGAAGAAGGACATGCCCATGAAAGTAAAGGAAGCATACCGAACCCCAAATAGGATGGACCAAAGAAAAAAGACCCCTCGACATATAATAATTAAAACACCTAGCATACAGAATAAAGAAAGAATATTAAGAGCAGCGAAGGAAAAAGGACAGGTAACATATGAAGGCAGACCTATCAAAATTACACCTGACTTCTCCATGGAAACCCTCAAGGCCAGAAGGTCCTGGATAGATGTTCTAAAAGTATTAAGAGAACACGGATGCCAGCCTAGGCTACTATATCCAGCAAAACTCTCAATCAATATAGATGGAGAGAACAAGATATTTAATAACAAAACCAGATTTTCCCAATGTATCTACAAATCCAGCCCTACAGAAAGTATTGGAAGGAAAACTCCAACCCAAGGAAGGTAACTACGGCCACAAAAATGTAGGCAACAGATAATCCAACTACACCAGAAACCAAGGGTGAAGCAGAACAAATATATTCACAATACCACTGCCAACAACAAACCTAAATCAAACAAGCATCAACAATCAATGGTCCTTACTCACCCTCAACATTAATGGTCTTAACTCACCTATAAAAAGACACAGGCTAACAGAATGGATACGAAGACAGAAGCCATCCTTCCGCTGCATACAAGAAACACATCATAGCTTCAAAGATAGACATTACCTCAGGGTAAAGGGTTGGGAAAAGATTTTCCAATCAAATGGAAATAAGAAGCAAGTAGGCGTAGCTATCCTAATATCTAACAAGTTAGACTTCAAACCAAAATTAGTCAAAAGAGATGAAGACGGTCATTTCATATTCATCGCAGGAGAAATCCATCAACACAAAGTCTCAGTTCTGAACATCTAATACAAAGTCACCCACATTCGTAAAAGAAACACTACTAAAACTCAAAGCTCATATAAAACCTCACACATTTAGAGTGGGAGACTTCAATACACCACTCTCAACACTAGACAGGACCACAAATCAGAAACTCAACAAAGAAACAATAGAATTAACAGAAGTTATGTCTCAATTGGGGTTAACAGATATTTATAGAACATTCCATCCAAAGACAAAAGAATATACCTTCTTTTCTGCTCCACATGGAACCTTCTCTAAAATCGACCACATACTAGGTGACATAACAAACCTCAACAGATACAACAGAATAGGAATAGTCCCCTGTATCTTATCGGACCACCATGCTTTAAAATTGGAATTCAACAACAACACAAATAGCAGAAAACCTGCAAACTCATGGAAACTGAACAATGTGCAATTGCACCACTCCTGGGTCAAAGAAGAAATAAAGAAAGAAATTAGACTTTCTAATATTCAACGAGAATGAGGATACAACATACCCGAACTTATGGGACACCTTGAAAGCAGTGCTACAAGGGAAGTTCATTGCACTAAGTGCCCATATGAAGAAAACAGAGGATAGTCACATAAGAGAATTAACAGCCCAACTGAAAACCTTAGAACAGAGAGAAGCAAATTCACCCCGCAGGAGTAGACGCCAGGAAATAATCAACTTGAGGGCTGAAATCAACAAAATAGAAACCAGGAAAACAATACAAAAAATCAATGCAACAAAGAGTTGGTTTTTTGAGAAAATCAACAAGATAGACAAACCTTTATCCAAACTAACGAAAAAGCAGACAGAACATGCAAATTAACAAAATCAGAAACTAAATGGGGAACATAACAAAAGATACAGAGGAAATCCAGACAATTTTCAGGTCATACTTTGAAAATCTATATTCCACAAAAATTGAAAATTCAAAGGAAATGGACAAGTTTCTGGATAACTATCACTTACCAAAATTAAATCAAGAACAGACAAACAACTTAAATAGACCTATAACCCGCAATGAAATAGAAGCAGTCATCGAAAGCCTTCCAACCAAAAAAAGTCCAGGGCCAGATGGATTCAGTGCAGAATTCTACCAGACATTCAAGGAAGAACTAATACCACTACTCCTCAAACTGTTCCACAAGATAGAAACAGAAGGTTGATTGCCAAACTCTTTTTATGAGTTTGGTATCCAAACCTCACAAAGACACAACTAAGAAAGAAAACTACAGACCAATATCCCTGATGAACATCGACGCAAAAATACTCAATAAAATACTGGCAAACCGAATTCAAGAATACATCAGAGAAATCATCCACCATGACCAAGTAGGCTTCATACCTGGAATGCAGGATATAAACAAACAGAAAAAGAAAAACCATATGATTATCTCCCTAGATGCAGAAAAAGCCTGGTTAGGAATAGATTGAGCCTGGTTAGGAATAGCAGATAGGAAAGAGAGAGAGAGAGACAGAGACAGAGAGAGAGAACATAAAAGAGGGAGCCAATATTGGTTTGAAGATAAAATTGAACACAAAGAAAGGTCTAGAGAACTACAAGACTGCTCCCAACTAACAATCTCAGCTTCCGTGGAAAGGCTATCATAAATGCCCTTCCCGGAGAGTGAGATCAACAACTAACTTCTCCATGGAGCCCTCAACTAATGCCTGTTGAAAACAGGATCAAACACCCATACAAAATCACTGAGTCGAACTAGAACCCAGATGCAGATGGAGAGGACAAGACCATGCGGCATAAACACATAGAGACAGCTTACCTGAACAAGGAGGAGTTATCGGCCACTAGACTGATAGCTGGGAAGCCAGCATGGGACTGACTCAGGCCCCCCTGAATATGGGTCTCAGCCAGAAGGACTGAGCAGTCTAAGAGACCTCAGACAGTGGAGCCAGGATGTATCCCTGGTGCACAAAAGGACTTTGTGAACATATCCCCAATGGAGGGATAACTGCCTTAATCTAGAGACAGCCCTATTCCCTACTTCACAGGACCTGTCAGATCTACATGACCCCAACTGGATGGCATTCCCCTACATATGGAATTGGGGTGGGGGGATGGGATGGGAGGGTGTTTAGAGTGCATGTGAGAGGGCAGAGAGAGTAAAAGGGAGGGAAGGAGGGAGGGAGTGCTGGGGGGGAGGGAGGGAGGGAGAGAGGGAGAGGGAACTGGGATCGACATGTAAAATAATAAATTAAATTTAAAAAAAAATGCTTTGACTCCAAAATTTAAGTTGAAGGACAAGTTACTGGGGAAAAGGATTTCTATTTTTTGTTTCCACAGAAAATGAAAAGATGTGGATTCCTTCCAGACTAATGTGGTTTGATCACGCCAGACCGCCTGAAGCAGAGTACAAGCTGATCCTACTTTCAAAACAGCTGGACAAAACAGCCCTACAGACTACATCCAGGATTTCTGAATCTTCTTCGAATCCCCCATGACAGCGCCCCTTACCAGCAGGAAGTAGTTTGGAAAGAACGATGCCCAAATTCCCAAATATTGTGTATAAATGTTTGTTTTCATTTAATTGGACTTTGTTATATAAAATAAAATAAAATAAAAAAGAAATGTGGGGAGCTGGTCAAAAGAGTTCAAAGGAGAAGAATTTTAGTATGTTACCTGCCTAGAAACCATTCTTGTGATATTTTAGTGAAGAATGTGGCTGCTTTTTGCCCCTGTCTGAAAAGTTTGCCTGAGACTAAATTGAAGAGATTTGTATTAATACCATTGGCAGAGGAGATATAAAAACTGCCTAGTATAGACTGTGTCATATGGTTATTAGTGGTAACTAATAGATATTTATAATGTAAAGGGGCAAGCTGAGCAAGGTAAAATGCAAAATGTAAAAACTGAGGAGAAAAGAAACACAAGGAAGTAGAATAGCGCTAAATCCTGTGTTCAAGGAGATAAATGGATTAAGGAATGGAATGAAGGGAGTGGTGAACTCAGGGTAAGATCATACCCAGCTAAGTTTCCAACTTGTGAAAAATAATTAAAGAAAAGTTTATATCCAAAAAAAAAAAATACAAAATTGGGAGAAGAGAAGAAGCTATCAGATGGAAAAGGGATAAGAATGGATAATTGGAGAGGGGGGGATGTGATCCAAGTATACTATATATACACATATGTATGAAGTTGTGAATAATTATTTTAATTCAAATATCATTGTAAACCATATGTGCACAGAGACAAACAAACCATCTTGCTATGAGTGCAGATTGAAATATAGATAGATGAACTATTAGAAATCACACTAGCAAAATATTAAAAAGAATACATAGCCAAGCGTAGTGGCACATATCTATAATTCCAGGACTCAGGAGACTAAGGCAGGAAAAGTTTGAGGCCAGGCTTGAATTATACAGTGAGCCCTGCTTCAAAAGAAAAAATGATGACTGTTCAAAACTACAATGATAACTCATCTCTCAAGAATAACTAATCTTCCTATTGTGTTAAAGTAACTTGAACATCAGGAGGGACAGAAGTACAGTGCCACAGTCATCTGCAACAACCTGAGGAGGTCCCTTCATCTTTTAGGGATTCATCTCGGGTAAAACAAGGATTTGTGGCTTTGACACAGAAAGCCATGTCAGAGTGAGCCAGTGGAAAGTAGAATTGGGTTTATTAAAACTAAGAAATAAACTGGCATGAGTGTCTCAAAGAGGGAATTGCCATCTATTAAAAGACATTTTCAGCATAGATATGTAAGTGGTGAGGGGCAGGATGAAACATACCCAAGTGTGGATATGGACTCTTCAAGAAAGAATTATAAATAAGTGGTAGCTCAAGTTATGCCTCAGAGAATGATTAAAATGTTCTGTTTCCTTTTGCATTTTTGGTACAGGGTGGCTTGGTTGGGAGTCCAGGCTGATAAACAGAGCTAGGAGCCACTAAGCTTCCTTTAGGGGGATTAAACATGTCCTTTAACTATCCAGGGAATTTTGATGGGATTTCTAGCAAATGTAAGTGTACAGGGAAGTATGATCTTAAACAAATGATAACTATGCTCCATTTTTTGTTTCTTGTAGGGCCCTGCATAGACTCCTGAGGCACCTTGGGAGCTGTTGGCTGGAACATTCTTCAGTTTTAGCTGGAACATCTTGCACCAGAGTAGTTCTTTGTACTCTTCTTGATTTGCTAACACACATCTGCTGAGGAAGAACTAAGCCTGAGAACTTGCACACTTGACTCTTGATTGTTTTCCATTGTGCTTTTAGTCAGTATATAAGCCCATTCCTTCCCCTCAATAAGACCTAATGTCTTGTCTTTTATTTAAATCTCTAGGCCTTTACCCTATTAGTGGAACAGATTGTAGTGTGGGCGCTACCGTTTCTCAACTGGCCCAACTAAAGGCTTCAACCAGATTCCTGGGTTAAAGGCTCCTATCCCTACCAAGGTCCCTGTAACTTTCTTTTCCTTTCATGTCTCAAAATAATGAAAACTTCATTGGAATTTTGATAGATTCTGAAGCCCACTTATGAGTGATTTGCAAGTCCCAGCTTTAGTGAGAGACCTGGTCTCGAGGAACAAAGAGTGACAGAAGGGAGCCCCTGATATACGCTTAGGGCTCAAACATGTTTTGCATATACCACACCTCACATAAACACACAAATAGGTTTTTAAGTGTCATGTTCCCTACCAGACAATAAAACATGTTATAAAACTACAATAACTAAAACACTGTGATTCCAGTATAGGAAGAGTCCATCAAAATGAAATCAGAAGTGCCAACATCCTAATGAATGTGGTCCTTGAAGTTGGCTTTTTGAAGGAATGGAAACAAATAGGTTATGACTTAACTGGAAAAGTGCTAAAAGAAATGTAGTGCTATTGATACAAAAGTAAGAAGCAAAACAGAAATGGATATATTTCTCTCTGATATATATATAATTTTTAACAAACCCATAACTCCTAGTGAAATAGAAACAGTAATTAAAAATTTCCCAACAATAACGACAAAAAAGCCCAGGGTTATATGGATTCAGGGCAGAATTCTACCATACCTTCAAGAAGAATTAAGTCAATACTCCTCAAATTATTCCAAAAAAATAGAAGCAGAAGGGACATTACCTAATTCTTTTTATGAAGCCATCATTACCCTGATACCTAAATCATTCAAAACCCAACAAAGTAAATTACAGAACAAATTCCCTTATGAACATAGAACATACAAAAATACTCAATAAAATGCTTGCAAATCAAATCCAAGATATCAAAAAAATTATCCATCATGAACAAGTTAGGCATTATCCCAGAGAAGCAGGGATGGTTCAACATACATAAATCATCAATTAATCCACTGTGGGAGCCCACAGTGACTCCATTTTATCTTGACTTAAGGTCAGAGAGTTCAAGCTTATTTTTGCTCCTCAAGGCCAAATAACAGTATCTTTGGCCAAAGGTGTGACTACTTGATATCTTGCTCCTCAAGGATGTTTTACTTAGGGTGTGGTTACTAGATGTTTTCAAAATAAAGGAGGTAATTGTACTTGTTTGTTATTTGTATCATGGTAAGAAAGTTTTTTGCCTTCTCCTTTTACTTTGGGTATAAAAGGGCTAAATTGGGGCTGCTGCAGTATTCACTGAGAGCCCTCCTGACTCTATCTTCTGTCCTTTGTCTCTTTCTTTCTCAGTCCCCACTCCCCTTTTCAGTCACATTCAACAAGTTGACTGGTCCTGAAAAAAAGTCGCCCACATGTGGAATCTGAAAATAGGGGACTAAGTAAAGGACACAATAGGTGAATGGAGTGCTCAGATAATAGAGTAGAAATTCAATGAGTAACTCAAGAGTAAAATTGTGAATATGGGACAGGGTAGTAGTAGTCAGATGTTAAACATCTGCTTAAAGATATTTTAAAAGCCAGAGAAACTAAAGTAGGGCAGCAGCAAGTATAGAAATTTTTAGTTTGTAGAGTAGATGTGCCGTTGGTTTTCTGAGCACAGAACATTGGATGCAGATACATGGGGGAGAATTGGAGTGAAAATCCAACAGCCTGGAAGGGTCCCAGTGGATGTTCCTTAGTCTGTAGGTGCTTATATATATATGACTGTTTGGATTTGTACCCCGAATGGCAGAACGTATATCCTCATGAAATGGCTGAAACTGAAACAAAATCCTCCACACCATTGGAGAAGCCACTACATATTGACACCTTTGAGCAGTAGCTTGTTTAGTACAGAAAAGCCCGATAGAATCTAGGTGATATTTTGGTAGAGAACCAAGTGTGATCGATGTTCCTCATACTAAACAAGTTGATTGGTTATTTCAAAATAATGATTCTTGGGTGATTGCTTTTGCTCAGTTTTTGGGCCAAACTGATAATCATTTTCCAGCTGATTGATTGTTGTAATTTGCCCAAGTGTATTGCTTTATATTTTCTAAAGTTGTGATGAAAGATCCCATAAGAGATTCTATGCTGGTTTTTACTGATGGTTCCTCCAATGGTAAAAGTTATGTAGTACAAAGCTCCAGCTTTAGCTCAGAATGGTAGATAGTAGCTATGGTTTTCCAGCTTTTTGTAAATAGTTATTTTAATTTGTATACTGATAGTCATATTTTTAGAGCCCATCAAGCTATAGAGACTGTTCCCTGTATTGGAGCTAGTAATGGCCAAGTTAGGATGCTGTTTCATCAAATTCAAGATGCCATTCATCAAAGAAAATTGTCATGCTTTATGAGTCATATTAGAGCTCATTCCAATCTTCCTGGCCCTCTACCTGATAAATGCATCAGCAGATAAATTAACACAGATGGTTGCCTTGTATCAGGTAGAACTGGTGCAACAGTCATATGCTCTTCAACATCAGAATAGCAGAAGTTTAAGAAAACAGTTTGGCCTTACTAGGGAAGTTGTTCATAGATTGTTAAGCAATGTGACATATGCCTGCAGTATTTACCTGTGCCTCTCTTAGGGTTTTAGTTTTTTTTTTTTTTTTTTACTTGTTTTTTTAACATTTATTTGTCATTGCATTTTCTTTCATTACTTGTTGAAGTTCTTGCAATGGGCACAATATTTGAATGAAGCTGATGCTACAGAACATAATGGAAGCCAGTGAACGTAGTGTGGTGCCAGCTGCGCCAAGTTGACCTCAGGAGCATTCTTTGGAGTTGAAAGATCAACACACTCAGTGTCTACAATGAAGGAGATATGTCTTCACAATACTGAACTTAACTTTTAAGGGGAAAATGCATTTCAGGAAATTTGTGCAAGGCCATTGTTTTACAAAGATAAGGTATGTTTCTTAGGGCTGAGTTAAGCTCTTTGTAGTCAATAGACTATTAATGCCACAGTGATGGATGTTATTCCTGGTTCACAATGTCTTCCATGTAGTTACTTTCAAGCCTCATTCAGATGATGTTTCTAAAAGCCATTCTGCATGCCCCAGAGGTGTTTTCCTATCTTCTCTCAACACTTGTGTGAACAGTGTTCTGTGAAGTCTAAGTCATTTTGTCACATCAGTTGTACTAGTTGTCATGTGGTTATGGTCTGGGCAAGTCTTTTGATTTTGTTTTCCCTAAAAAATATATCCATGACTTTACCAATCTTCCATTTTCAGGATATTATAATGCTGCTGCCATTTCTGTAGAACAATTGTTAGTAAGTTTGTGTCTTGGAAATATCTTCTCCTACTTGTGAATCTATGTAAGCTCTGAGATCAGATATGCTCTGGAAGATCCCTTGGGTGAACCTGCACATAACTGTCTAGGTTATCTAGGTAGGCCCAGGGAATTCTGCTCTTAGATGGGGCAGCTGAAAACCGAGGTTCCAGAGATCTCCTTGCCATGTATGTGCCACTCTGATCTCCATCATCGGGTTTCTTGTAGTTATGCTGTTGATGGTAGAGTGCTTTCAATGCTAAAGACTCAGAAGTCTTTCTTAAACTGATTTCATGTCCTGTGCAAGTGTTTTCTACAACTTACATAACCAGAACTTTGTAAAACTTGTTTACACTTCAATTGCCCATAGTGTTTTTTATTTAATTATAAAAATCTTTATTTTACATATTGATCCCAGTTCCCTCTCCCTCCCTCCCTCCTTCTCTCCCTCTTATCCTCTCTCCCCCCTCACATGCACTCTGACCACCCTCCCCTCCCATCCCCCCCACTCCCATTCCACATGTAGGGCTATGCTGTCCAAGTGGGGTCATGTAAATCTTTCAAGTCATTTGAAGTAGGGACTAGGACTTCTCTCCTGTCTCTAGGTTAAGGGAGTAACCCTCCATGGGCGATGTGTCTGCAAGGTCCTTTTGTGCACCAGGAATACATCCTGGTTATACTGTCTAAGGTCCCTTAGACTGCTCAGTCCTTCTAGCTGAGACCCATATTCAGGGGGTCTGAGTCAGTCCCATCCTGGATTCCCAGATATCAGTCTGGGGGGCCCATTAGCTCCTCCTTGTTCAGGTCAGCTGTCTCTATGTGTTTCTGCAGCCTGGTCTTGTCCTCTCTCTCTGCATCTAGATTCTAGTTCGACTCAGTGTTTAGTTATGGGTGTTTGCCTCTGTTTCCAACAGGTACTAGATGAGGGCTCCATGATGGTGGATAAGTTAATTGTTGATCTCACTATTAGGGAAGGGTATTTATGGTAGCCTTTCCACTGTTGCTCAAATTGTTAGTTGGTCTCTAGACCTTTCTTTAGGTTCAGTTTTCTTTTCAGACCAATAATGGCTCCGTCCCTCTTTTATGTTCTCTCTCTCTGTCTCTCTCTTTCCTCTCTCTTCTGTCTCTATTCCTACCCTGACTCAATCTTCCTAGTTGCACGTGCTTTCCTCTCCTCCCCCTCTCTTTCTCCTACTTCTCTCTCCATTTGCTGCCCCCCCCACTTCCCCTGTGCTCTGGGGGACTTTTCCCTTCCTCCTTTTGTGAGGGACCTTATATTAATCTCTTAGAATACACCTTGTATCCTAGTTCCTCTGGTGGTGTGAATCATAAGGCTGATGATCATTTGCTCTAGGTCTAAAATCCATATATGAGCGAGTACATACCATGTTCCTCTTTTTGTGACTGGGTTACCTCATACAAGATGGTTTCTTCAAGTGCTATCCACTTGCCTGTGAATTTCAAGATTCCATTATTTTTTTTCTGCAGAGTCCATTGTGTAAATGTACCACATCTTCTTTATCCATTCTTCAGTTGAGGGGCATCTAGGTTGCTTCCAGGTTCTTGCTATTACAAATAATGCTGCTATGAACATAGTTAAGTTCATGTCTTTGTTGCATGGATGTGGATCATTTTGGGTATATGCCTAAGAGGGGGATTGCCAGGTCCTGTGGTAAACTAATTCCCATTTTCCTGAGGAACCACCATACTGATCTCCAAAATGGCTGTACGAGTTTGCACTCCCACCAGCAGTGGAGGAGTGTTCCCCTTTCTCCACATCCTCTCCAGTATAAGTTGTTATTGATGTTTCTAATTTTAGCCATTCTGGCAAGAGTAAGATGGTATCTCAAAGTTGTTTTGATTTGCATTTCCCTGATAGCTAAGGATGTTGAGCACTTTCTTAAGTGTCTTTCAGCCCTTTTGATTTCCTCTATTGAGAATTTTTTCTTCAATTCTGTACCCCATTTTTAATAGGGTTATTTGGTGTTGTGTTGACTAGTTTCTTAGTTTTTTTTTTAAAGGAATATATAGTAATTTTATTTAGGTACCTCCAAACTTGAACTCATCTGTGACCCATCGGACACTCTGGAGTTGAAGTTACAAGCAGTTGTTAGTTTCCTGACAAGTGTTCTGGGAACTGAACTAGTGTCGTCTACAAGAGTAGTACTCACTCTTAGCCACAGAGCCATTTCTCCAGCCCCAAGATTTTTACTTCTGGACATAGCTGGAGGAGCCCTTTTGATGTAAACAACTAAAAAACTCATCATATTAACATACAGGCAGACTGAAACTTTGTGCCAAGTCAGGGAGCTGGGAAGCAGATGGGGAGCCTGTGGCCCCCATGGCTTTCTTTCTGAAGATTCTTCCACAGAGTAGGGAGGAGAGTATTAACCAAGGTATGGCTGTCTACCCATATTGGAGAAAGAGAGCTCATTGCAACTTGTGGGCAGAGGAGAGACAGAACAGACAGATGACAGACAGACAAAGATCCAGAAACTTGCATGGGATTCCTTGTGTATGGGTAGAGTGTCCATGGATGCCAACAGAAAGCTACCCAGGTTCTCATCCTGAAGAATGTAGAATCCTTGTAAAAATTAACAAGATGAATGACAGAATGGAGCAGAGACCCTGCCTGCCCAGAGGACAAGGGAGAGAAACAGGACCCCATCTGTAACCCAAAAGAAACCTATGCAACACCTGGGGTGACTTAAGAAGGCCCTGCTGTTCTTGTGGACCTCCTACTGCCATTTGCAGAGTCACTGCAAAACCTGTGGAAAAGTGTGCCTGTAGGAACAGAAGGAGGGCCAGTCCAGGGAGATGTATAAAGGCAGCCACAGTGACAAACAAGTACCAAGTTTCTGTCCATTCAATGAGTATTTATTGAGGACCCGGCTGGACAGGCATGTTGGGGTGCTGAGGGTACATAAGCATGCAGGGCTTATCTTTAAAAAGCCATCTTGCTGGAGGTGCCACAGGAGGCCAGCATATTTTAAATGTTTAAGCATGGTGCAGTGCAAGGACATGTGAAGCCCTGAAGTGAGTCCAAGTCCCTGAGAGTCTAAAGAAGGAAAAAGTTAGTTCTGACCCATTCAGGTTGCAGCCTGACCCATGGACTTCTTGCATACCCAGGGGTAGGCCGCCCCACATATCATGTCATTCCACTGTTGCTGCATGTGGACACAGTCTTCAACCTCTCCACTCGAATGTCTCCAGTTGTCGGGCTGATTTTTTCCCCAAAACCTGGAAGCAACATGGCTTTACTCTGCTAGAGAAAGCAGGATTCCTTTCCCATGCATAAAGAGAGACCTCAGCATTAGGACTGGCCTGGGGCCAGTGGAGCCCTCAGAGTGGTCCTGTTGAGGCTGCCCTCCCTCTGTTACTGATGATCCAGCAACTGCAGGGGCATCCTTCACAGAACTCATACTCAGAGGCTCTCTAGCGAAATCAGAAAAAGAAGAAGACAACTGGCCTGCCAGTCCCAGGGCCTGTCCTTTGCTGATGCTGTTCTGTTGGCCTTGTAGGTCCACATACTGCATGCCATATCATGCACCACAAACATTGCACATCACACATCATACATGTCACACTCATCACATCATACCACATCTATCACATAGATAAACACATATATACACTACATGTACATATCACATATACACTGTATATATCACACACAAACTCACAAGTAACACTCACTGGGCAGGACCATATACATAGGTCAGTAAAGCCTACCCCAAGACAGTGCCCAGACAATGCTAGTTAGACTCACCCATTGCTCAGGGCAGGATTGAATGGTGTTCCATCTACCCATCGCCAGTTGCCCTCCGTGCCCCAGTCAGTGAGCCCGATCCAATGGTACACAGTACTTGTGGACTTTACCAGGAATGCCTTGTAAAGGAGATAGGGCTGTGAGGAGTTGAGTCTCGGGGCCATCCCTTCCCTGACCTCTGAACAGGAAGCCCTTCTAGAGCAGGAGCGTCCAGAACCTTCCATGGCTTATATCTAGAGCAGCAGGTAGGTCCCTCTGGGGAAGCTTAACTTCCCCCATATTGACTGTTTTAAATAGCCCTCACCCTTGAGAATGGGGTGAAAAGGGGTGTGGCTTTGCTGGAACAGTTGTTTTCATCCTAGTTTATTCTTAATTGAGCTATAACAAGTCCTAGGAGAGCGGCAAGGAAAAGACAATTCTGCAAGTTGAACCAAACCAAACCTTGTATAGTCCTCTGTTAGCCTAGTGAGTTCCTTCCAGGCCCTAAGCAGAAGGCTCTGTATTTCCTTTGAGAGTCCTTAGATATTTAGGGATGAGTCAAGCTCCCAAAGGGCCAGGGTCTCCTCTTAATCAGCCTTCCACAGCCAATGGATATTTCAATCCAGACTGATGCCCAAAAAGGAAGGCTGGCAGGAGCAGAAAGAAAGCAAAGGAGGCATATCCCCTAGACTAAAGAGTGGGACAGATGTCTTTTCCTTCCCTTCCTGCTAGCATCTGGGAAGGCCCTGGTCCTTCCCAGAAAGTCTTCCTCCTTCCCTGAGCAGGAGGTGGTAGTAGCTGACTGTGCCTCCACTTCAGTACAGAGTTCTCTTGAGAACTCAGCAAATATTTGTTCCTTGCCTGATGGGGCATGAGGATGGGGACATGAGGAGCTCCACCACCAAATAGGAAGACAAAAGGCTAAGATTATATATCCCTAACTATACACCACCCCTTAGCCTGCCCCAAGTCCACAGCTCTGACCTGCTCGTCCTGAGAGGTCACTGATGCCAAGTGTGCTCCCTGGGACACACAGAACTTCTCAGCCTCATGCCATGACTTCTCCTCATGAGAAAAGTAATACAAGCTTCCACTGAAGACCTTCCAGCCCTGCAGGATCAGCTGGAGAAGTACATCTAGAACAAAGGTCGGGGAGGAAGTGTCAGTGATGTCCCAAAGCCAGCCTCTACTGTATCAGGTCTGACCTTGGGTGATCACGAGCCTTGGCAATTCACAATGCTCAGTGCTCAAGAATAGGACACCATACCCCAGTTCTGTTGCCCACTAGGTGTCTCTGTCACTCCTGGGACTTTGGGGTATACAACACTCTCCCACTCATAACTGTCACAATCATTTCAGTACACTTCCAGTCCTGCAATGTGTAACCTCTTTCATTCCTGACTTCATCTCCAACTACAGACTCCAACACACACCCATGTCTAGAGAAGACAGAACAGGATGAAGGCATGTCACACTTTTTTAATTTATTAGAAGGGCATCACATGCATATGACAGACACAGCAGGCATATGGAAGTCAAGGGACAACTTGCAGGAAGCAGTCCTCCTTTCCCACCATATGCATTCTGAGGATCAAACTCAGGTTGTCAGTCTTGGTGACACTTTACCTGCTGAGCCACTTGACCCACCTAGGAAGAAGGCACTTTTAATCAGGCAGAATCACAAGAACTGAGGTGAATGTGTGAAGCAGGGATTCTCAACATGTGGTTCCATGTTGAGCATCAGCCAGCATTGTCAGGAAACTGGCTGTTCCTTTGTTCAACTCCCAAATGCCCTTTAACACACACCATGCATCCACGGTTCTGTGTGCTCTGTGGCTGGTTCTGGCATTGTCTGAGGTCTCAGGCTGAAATGGAGATGGGCAAACTGCATCCCAGCAGCCCCTTTTTCTGAAAGTCTTTCCAAAGCACAACCCTGTGGTATCTATGGCTACCTCCTCAATATGGCAGCAAGAAGCAGCTCTGACAGAGACCCTACATATAAAGAAAAAGTTCAAGGGCTTGGGATACAGCTAAATCAATTATGCGCCTGTTGCTCAAGTGTGAGGACCTAGTTCAACTCCCAGCACCCACATGAAAGTCCAGTGTGCTGCATGGTGTACCTATAATCTCAATGTTGGGAGGTAGAGTCAGGCAGGTCTCTTAAACTCATTATCCAGTCAGCTTAATGGAATTGGTGAGAAACATTGTCTCCAAAAATAAGGTGGGAAGGACTGTTGATGTAGCTCAGTGGGTAGTGATGAGTTCTGGCCACAGTACTTCATAAACCAGGCATGGTAGTCTCTTCTGTAGTCCCAGAACTCATGGAGGTGAAGACAGGAGGGTAAGAAGTTCAAGGTCATCCATGGTTAGATAGCAAGTTTAAAGACAGTCTTAGGAGTAAGAGACTGTCTCAAAGATGGATGGATAGACAGATAGATAGACAGAGATAGATAGATAGATAGATAGATAGATAGATAGATAGAGATAATAGCTAGATGATAAAACAACAGGTTGAGTAGGAAGAGACTGAGCTAGACAATCTGGCCTCTATACTCTTGCACTTGTATGTAACTTGTACAGACAAGGAGGAAAGTTTAAGGCATAGCTGTTAGCCTGACTGCTACCAGAATCACCTATTAGCTTTTCCTAAAGTCCTAATCTTCCTCCCCAGATGTTCAGGTAAGCAAAGGGGCTAACCTTTGTCAGAGATCATCATCTTCCCCAGAGGCTGCCCCTCCCCCAATTCTCTCTCTCTCTTTCCTCTCTGTCTCTCTCTCTTTCTCTCTCTCTCTCTCTCTCTCTCTCTAACACACACACACACACACACACACACACACACACACACACACACACACACCTTACTTACTCTGAGTCTTCTGTACCTGCCCTTGGGAAGCCACAGTTTGCTGCAGGGCCCCCAGGCGACTCTGTTCCTCCTGAATCTTAGCAGTTAGAGTTTTGATAGCCTCCAGATCTGTTTTCAAACTCTGCACCTCTACCTTGGCCTTATGCAGATTGCTCTGTAACATCTGGATCTTGGATTTCAGAGCTGCAACATCCCCCAGGTCTCCTCTTAGGGTCTGTAACTCCCTGCTAGCATCTTTCAGTTGACCACTGACTGCCTCAATATGGGAAATTAAGGAACTGGTGCTTTTCAGCTCAGCTTTTAACACCTGGATCTGGGCATCTGTCTGCTCCAGGTGGCCGTTTGTCTTTTGAGTCTGAGCAGTGACTGTTTCCAGATCTTTCTTTAATGAGCTCATTTCATCACCAGCCCTTTCCAGATGATCTTTCATGGCCCTGATCTCAGCAGTAGTGCTGTCCATACTGTGCTGGAGAAATCTCTGGGTCTGGGAGCTGAGGTCATTTGAACTCTGCAGACTTCCTCTCAATGCCTGGATCTCAGTCTGGGTTTCCTCCAGGTCTTTGCCCAGCATGTGAAGTTCAGCACTGGTGTTTTCTGCACTGCTTTTTAAGAGATCTTGGGTATGGGAAGTCATGGCATTTGCCTTTTCCAAATCTCCTCTCAGACTATGGATATCATCACTGGCCAACTCCAAAGAGTTTCTCAGTGCCTGGGTCTCCAAAGCCAAGGAATCAGTGTCCTTTAGCACCTCTTTGGTCTGCTGGATGTCAGCACTGGCATCCTTAAGATGGTCCCCAAGCAACTGGACCTGAGAACTAACATTGTCCATTTGGTACTTCAGCATCTCTATATCCTTGTGCAAATTGTTAGAATTCTCCACATAGCCTCCAAACCTCCATATAGCCTTTTGCTTTTCTGCCACACTGCCAGAGTAGGGATGATCTGAAAAGAGGAAGCAGGAGGTTCCTATAGAAACCCATTATGTAGGGAAGTTCAGATGGCAAATCAGAACATTCCTAAATATTTTGGGTTATGATAATTAACACTGTCAAGACTATACTTTCAGGGATCATTTCTATAGTTTGTTACTGGCTGCTCTTCCAGATAATAAACACTGTCAACTTGGAAGTACCAAGAAGACAAAACTCTAGGTGTGACTATAAGATATTTTTCAGAGAGATTTGACTGAGATGGGAAGACCCACCCTGAAAGTGGTCTGTATGATCCTATGGACTGTGGGTCCTAGACTGAATAAAAAGAGCAAGAGCTCAGTGTCATAGCTCTCTACTGTTGATCCAAATGTGATCAACTACCTCAAGTTCCTGCTCCATGCCTTCTGTCTTCTGGCCATGATGAACTGTGCCTTCAAACTGTGAGCCACAACAGACTCTTCTTTAAGCTGCTTTTGTAATGTTGCAGCACTGTGAGACATTAAAGAAACTTCCACACACAGATCTGAGTGGTCCTATGGCAGCCAGCTGGTCCCTGGTGCTTCCTAGACTCTGGGGATGGACCACCCAAGGATGCAGGCATAAAAATAAGGTGAAAGGAGAGCCTGTTGGCTGCTGCATATACTTGAAGGAATAGGAAACATTGAAGCTCTGGCCTGAGTTCAGTTCCCAGCACTACTCAGAATATTTTTCTCAGATCACATAACTGAAAGGGGACTATAAAAAGAACACAATGTTTTTTTATCCCTTTTTGTATGAAACTCTAAAATAAACTGCTCTTTAGTCAGGACAAGCAGTAGCTACCTGAGGTTAAAGTCAGGAGGGAATGGAAGGGATCATCAAGACTGCAAGTAAACCCAGGGTAGCAGTTGGTGATGGTTGGCTCCTCCCCTTGACTATAGAAATGGTTTTAGGAACATACTCCATCACCAGGCTTGTTTTAGGTGTGTGCCCAACATATTCACACCTATTACACCTCAAAAAAGCTGTCTTAAAACAGAACAATTTGGGGCTTGGGGACATAGTTCATTGATAGAATACTTGCTTAGTTTACACAAGATTATGGGTTCAAGTTGGGTGTTGGTGGCATATGCCTTTAGTCCCAGCTCTTGGGAGGTAGACACAAGGTATCTCTGTGAGTTCAAGGCTAGCTTGGTCTACAGAGTGAGTTCCAAGACAGGCTCCAAAGCAATACAGAGAAACCCTGTCTTGAAAATCCAAAATAAATAAATAAAAAATTATGGATTCAGTCCCCAGTACCACATACTCTGGGCTTGGTGTCACACACCTGTAATCCCAGGGTTAGAGAGGAGGAGGCAGGAGGATCAGAAGTTTAAGTTCATCCTTAACTTTTTTTTTTTTTTTGAAGCCAACCAGGACTGCATGAAACCCTGCGTCAAAAATATGTTCAAACGATTTTATTTTAAGGAGAGTGGGAAGTGGAACTAGGATGTGGCAATAGAAGCTGAACCTAGGTCCTCTGCTCCCCAGCCCTGTCCCCACTGTGACTACTCACTGTAGGGCTCCAGTTTAGTAGAATTTTTTCCCAGAGGCGAGGGTTTATCTTCATCCTGCTCGTGTCTCCAAGGCTGTAAAGCTGAGATAGCCATTCCTGGGTCAGCTCAATCTGTGGCCTTGACCTGAGAGGCTGACCCATACCAGCTAGAGTCCAGAAAAAGGGAGGGGCACCAAGGACCACCCCAAATCAGTTTCCCTAGAAAGCCTCCATTTTCTTGAGCCACTTCACAGGACAATGGGCTCCAGATATGGACTTACATTGTTGATAAATTGTTGCTTCAGAGAGCATAAATGTCCACAGGACTGCCCTTTGGATCCCTTGCACAGAAAGGAGAATCGGTGGTGGCTCAAATCACCTGAGAACTTACCCACCAGAAAAAGAGCCAGGAGAGAGAAGAACACAGCCATGAGTGTCAAGATGGCCTGGACATGCCTCAGCATCCTGGGAGCAGCTGATATAGTGTCCAGCCCTACAAAGGAGAAGTCAAGGCCTGTGGGGGCGACTGCTGGGAGAGCTAGGACCATCACTGTCTAACACAGTCCCCTAGCTTGTCATTTAGAACTGAGAGCGCCCACCATCCTTCTCACAGGAGAGTTACAGGCAGGAAAAGGAAGCATTCTTAGTGGACAAGGCAACAGCCAAAGACTAGGCGGAGCCTGTAATAGACAAGGCAGTAGCCAAAGATTAGGGGCTTGCACCCACAGAGACTGTAGTAGACAAAGCAACAGCCAAAGATAAGGGGCTTGAACCCTTATCAGAAAATAAGGAGGGAGGTAGAGAGATGAAAAGGAGGCACATAGCAGGGGCCCAGACCTCCAGATTCCAGTCTTGTCAACAAATCTGACTAAGTGAAGCAATCTAGCCTCCTGGGGTGGATAGTTGCATTCTCAGAGCCTTCCACATTTCTTGAACTGGTGCCACAGGTAGTTTAGGGGCAAGGGTACATCCACTAATGATCTCAGAAACCACTACCCCCAGAGGACACAGAGTAGGCAGTATGCAAAGCTGGGGTTCAAACCCAGACCCATCTGAACTCAAAATGTACCCTTCTCCTCCCACAGGGTTACTATACCCAATGGAGGAGTTCTTGAAGGTTCCATATAGAGGCTGGGGCTCTCAGAGTTCTGGGTTGTCTGCTGATCCATTTACTCTGCCCTGAACTGTTTACTAAGGGACCAAGGTGAGGATGACATTAGTCTCTGACTGTCAAGGATGGTCTCAGAGGGCAGGATACAGGCAGGAACCCTAAGTGTTCTCACCTCGGGGCTGTAGGGAGACACACTGGTTGTCTTTGCAGAATCTAGCCATATCTCTGTTCAACTCTGCCTCCTTCATCCTCTTGCGCTGTTACTGGCACTGGTTCACAAAGGTCTGTCCTGTGAGTCAGCAGCAGTGGGAGCTGAGACAACTGGTTTATGTTCTCCTGAGGCGGTCATGACCACTCCCCAGCCCTGCCTCCTCCCTTCTGACTCTGCAGAAATCCAGTGTCACCACTGGCCCCTCCTCTTAGAGTACTAGAGGCCAAGAGCCCAACAGTCCTCTTCATCTCTGCCCCTCCCCACTTGGTGCCCTAGATACCACCCTCTACCTCAGAGTCACATACTCCCCAATCCTCATCAGTGGAGTCTGAGACAGGCACCTAGGAAGGGGAGCACAAGCCTTATAGAGGAAATACTCTTATGGGGCTGAGGAGGTGGCTCAGTCAGTAATGCACTTGCCACACAAGCATGAAGATTGGGGTTTGATCCCCAGCACCCACATCAAAATGGCATGGAAGCATATGCCTATTATCACAGCTCTAGGGAGGTAGAAACAGCAGGATCCTTAGAACTTTCTTGTCAGCCTGCCTAGTTGAATCAGTGAGCACTGGGTTCAGTGAGAAATTCTTTTTCAATAAAGGTAGAAAGAATGGGGAAGACACACAATATTGACCCCGGATTTTGGTTAGGCTTGACATAGCACTTGGGAGGCAGAGTTAGGAGGATTTCTATGAGTTTGAGGCCAGCCTGGTCTACATAAGTGAGTTCCAGAGTAGCCAGGGCCACATAGTGAGACTTTGTCTCAAAAACAAACACAGTGCATTAGGTGGGAGGGTTTGCAGAGAGGGTAAAAGGTGGGTGACTGTACATTCAGAGCTCCAGAACTTTGCAGATAGATCATAGAAAAGGACCTGAGATGTCTTATATTTGGTCTTTGGCTGGGTCGTGGTCCAGAGTTTCTGCAACCCTGACTCCTAAGTGACAGGAGCTCCCTGGTTATGCATAATTAATTTCCTCTGAGCATACCTGAGCTCATGTTGGTGAGATAATTCACTGGTCCCAGATAGCCACTGGTCCCAGAAAGACCATATGTGAATGGAAGCCTGCATGCTCCCTCCCCTACTCTCAGACATTCCTGTGAGAGATACTTCAAAGGAAGTCACAAGACTTCTAACACCTAATACAAGGTGGGGCTCAGGTTATGGCCCAGTTGATAAAGCACTTACTTGTCTGGCACTCATAAGACCCTGGCTTCCAACCCAAGTGGCCTTTAAACACAGTGTAGGGGTGCATTCTAGTGATCATACAACTTAGAAGACAGTGACAAGAAAGAATCAGAAGTTCAAAACAATCCTTAGTCATATAGTGAGTTTGAGGCCAGTCTGGGACACATGAGACCCTGTCTCAAACAAATAAGCTTGACTTTTGAGGCATGGTCTTGGGAGAGGGTAGAGCTCTCTCTTGCTGTCACGCTCTCTTGGGTGGTCGGAGTGGCTTGAGGTTGGTGCTCTTCACTCCTGGGCAGAGTGAATGGATGAAGGCAGCTGGATCAGTAGCAGCATCTAATTTGTTCTGTGTCAGTGAGTGTTTGTTCCTATCTGATAATTAAATAAATTATTGAGACCCTTTAACAGACTCTCGTGACTTCATGTAACAAAAGCTGTTGTGAGACATTGGATGGTAGAAAAACAAAAACAAAAACAAAAAAACTACTGAACTAAAGCAGCCTGTGTACTTTCAGGATGTGTTGACCTCAGAATGGAAACCAGGATGTGTGTTATGTTGAGAAAGTGTTTCATGTTTATTTCCACAGAAGAAGAAAAACTATGGATACCATCAAAATTAATAAATTTGATTTGAACAGGAGAGATCTCTTACTAAGGAGAAGTGATAGTGGCAATTCAGCATGTAGAAAAGGAAACTCACCCTAAAAGGGCCTGGGCAGGATTCTGGTTTTTGTTGGTGGTGGTTTTGGGGTTAAAGAAGTCAAAAGGCCTTGGAAATTTAGGCATCTAAAGAAGAAAGGAAAACTATTCGGTAAAAATTACCAGACAAAATCACAAAAAAAAAAAAAAAGGAAGGTACTCTACTCACTCATATATGAATTTTAGACACAGAGCAAAGGATCACCAGCCTATAATTCACACCGCCAGAGAAACTAGGATACAAGGAGGAACCTAAGAGATTCATACAAGATCCCTCACAAACGGGGGAAAAAACAAGATCTCCTGAGCATATTGGGAGTGGGGGAGGCAGTGAGTGGAGAGCGAGTTAGGAGAAAGAGAAAGGGAGAGAGGAGAACATGTGGGACTAGGAAGACTGAGTTGGGGAATGAATAGATGAGAGCAAAAAAAAACAAAAAACAAAAACAAAAAAACAGAGAGAGAGCACAGAGGGAGCCATTATAGGTTTGAAGAGAAAACTGACTCTAGAGAAATGTCCAGAGACCTACAAGGATGGCCCAACTAACAATCTGAGCAACAGTGGCCACCTTAAATTCCCTTCCCTGATAATGAGATTGATAACTAACTTACATAGAGCCCTCATCTAGTAGCTGATAGAAACAGAAGCAGACACCCACAGCTAAACACTGAATCCAGTTGCAGAAAGGGAGGAGTAATAAGAAAAGGAGTCAAGACCAGGCTACAGAAATCCACAGAGACAGCTGATCTGAACAAGGGGGAGCTCATGGACCCCCAGACTAATAGCTGGGAAACCAGCATTTGACCGGCTCAGACACCCTGAACATGGATCTCAGTTAGAAGCCCTGGGCAGTCTAAGGGCAGGAGGGAGGGCCTAGTTCCTACTCCAAATGACTTGACAGACTTTGATGATCCCTCCTGGAAGGCATCACTCTCCCTGTGGAGTGGAGGGGGTGGGAGGGGAGGGGAGTTGAGGGACTTGGGAGGGAGGGAGGGAAAAGGAACTGGGATCAATATGCAAAATAAAAAATAATAAAAATATATTAAAAATTTACCAGACAAAGAGCAATCTGACCTAGTGGTACCAATATTCTCTACAAGGTAAAATCTCACCACCTAAAAATTAATCTCTTTATTTAAAAAGAAAAAAGAATGAAGTCCCAACTCAATTAGAAAAGCTGGTTTTGGAATTGGAACATGCCTCTCTCCTTCTCTAAATCCAAGCATGTTGTTAAAGGAAACTTCAGAGTCTCTGTCTCATATCAAAAGAGCCACCTGGTATGGGACAAAAGAAAACCAAAAATAATGTGGGATGGTGGTGGTACATGCCTTTAATCCCAGCACTTGGTTAGCAGAGGCAGGCAGATCTCTGTGAGTTGGGGGCCAGCCTGGTCTACAGAGTTCCAGGACAGGCTTCAAAGCTACAGAGAAATCCTGTCTTGAAAAATCAAACAAAAAAAAAAAAAAAAGAGAAAAGAAAAGAAAGAAAAGAAAAAAGAAAGAAAGAAAACCAAAACCTAAGGACTATTGTTTTCACAAATCTCTTTCCTCTCCTATTCATTTTTGACTCTTTAGAACCTTTCTTTGGATATATATCTATCTTAAAATTTAAACTTTCTGTTTTGATATTAATAATGTTAAGTTTCCCATCGTCAACAATAAATTTTCCTAACAGTGACCTCTGAAGTCTCCAAAAATATGGTGAGGTGCACAACTATGACTACCAGTTCTTATAATGCCATTGAGCCGATAACCACTACTCAAAAGATCTGCTTCGGACTATAAACTGCTCAGGGCAATTCCACGGTGGCTAGCTGACATGACTCATTATAATGATATATTATTTAAGATTTGTTAAAGCTTACCTGAGGATTCAGATAGCAAAGTCAGCCACAAGCCATAGAAGCCAGGCACACACCTTTATCCCAGCAGCCAGAATCTAGGAGGTGGTGGCACACACCTTTAATCCTAGGACTCAGGATTAAGAGGTAGAATGGTCTCCCTGAGCTCAAGGCCACCCCGGGATACATGAGATTGAATCAGTCTAAAAGAGTAACAGAGTTCACCTCTTTAATCCCAGAATTAGGGAGGAATGTAAGAAAGGAGCAGGGTCAGTATAGGCATTCATTCTCCAGCCACACTGAAGATAAGAGAATTCATTCTCCGGCCATGCTGAGGAGAGTCAGCAGGATCAGCCCATTCAGCCTGAGGTAAGTGGCCGGCTACTTTGCTATTCTGAACTTCAGGCAAGCTTTAATAAATCATAAACAATATATCACTAAACAATCTTTTTATGCCACTCTAGCCAGAACTTCAGGTAAGTCTTAACCATTACTTGGAGACTGGCTATAATATTGCAGCTAGTCCTCATGAAACTTAACCATTGCTTTAGTTCTTTTATTTTATTTTGTTTTTTGTTTTTGTTTTTGTTTTAACTGGAGTCCATAAATATACTGTCAGCCCCTAGATAGCAGGAAACAATTCTAAGACTACAAGCCCCCTCTCCCCAATATGTGGGATGAATAGGGTTTTTGTTTGTTTGTTTGTTTTGTTTTGTTTTCTTAGGGTTATGGGTACTTGTCATCTGTAACAGTTGGTTGTGAGTCATTACAGGGCTAAGGGCAGAGCAATAAAGACTATAGTTAGGAATATTATTTAAAATAGAAAACAGAGGGATAGATAGAATAAGACAATGAGGTAGATTATTGTATCTTCTTGTAAATTAAAATAGTAACTATCAGTTCTAGATAATTTGCAAGGTATATTGATACAAATGCAAAAGTATTTCCCTATTCCTGCTTAACATAATTTGTATATTGTTACAAATATTCAAATTATATATGTTTTACTTCTGTTTAAGTATTTTTGTAAGACTATTTTTGTCATATTGTATATATGCTTTTACTTCTGTTTAAGATATTTTGTATATTGATGCAAATTAAGGATATTTTTGTCATATTGCACTATACATTTCTACCTCTAATTAGATATTTTTGTATATTGTCACAGTTTCAAGGTCATTATCCTTACTGTACATCTGTTTACAGATTGTTTATTTTTATAAATTATTTTTATAATGTGAAGCTTTAGTCTTTGGGCTATATAGATTATTAAAAATTACAGGATAATAGTTATCTGTTTGTCATATTTATAGTTATGTTAGTTAGGCTTTCTAGATGCACAAAGATGTATTCCATATAGACAGGTAATCATCATACAATTCAAAGGTCTACAGAATATGACATTTAAATGTATTGATAACTTAGAATTTTGTTGACATGAGACATGACTGCTCCTGGCAGCACCAATCTACTCCTGAGAGAATGATGGACACAAAAGACACTCCATATGGAGCTTGTTTACTTCTTGGCAAAACTGGCCTATTGGACAAAGAACTGCTCTTGCCTCAGCTACTGAGAGTAAGCACACTGTCCAATCTGGAGAATCAGGTAACAAGAAAAAGCAACTGTTTAACCTTTCCAAGACAGAGTAGGACAGTCTTTCAAACTGTCCTGCTTCTGAAAATGGACTGTCAGATATTCTAGGCCTATAGCAAAAGTTGGATGCCCCAATGCTACAGAGAAACACTGGGTAACTGTCCAGGCATCCAGCTGTTCCTGTTACTTCTTGCATCTTTTGGAAATTATTTCCTTGCACTTCCTGTTTACTCGGGTAATATTTTCTTTCCCAGGTCTTTGATGGGGTTGTGGATTAGATAATTACAGTTACAATCCTCTCGTATCTTAGCTAAGGCATATTAAGTACAAGACTTAGATGGTCCAGGACAGAACAGCTATTGGAATAATCTCTGTAATTTGCCAATTACTTATGGCCTGGACATTTAGTATGTGTTTTTTGCTTGATGTTGTTCTTGTTGGTTGTGGTTTCATTTTTGTTTCTTCTGCACAATACTTGATAGTTGTTCTTATTGTAAATAGTTCTATGTTAGGATTTTTATTTAGAAAAAAAAGGAAAGTGTTGTGAAATTTCAATCTGTTTAGCCAACGACTTTTGGGGCAGCAAGCTCTAGGGCATCACAGCTTAAGTGCTGAGGGAGATGATCATGCACTCTCTTGCTCTTCCACTCTCTTGGGTGGTCAGAGTGAACCAGGCAGCAGAGAGGCACCTTGCTGTTGGTGCTCTTCACCCCTAGGCAGAACAACTGGACACACAGGCAGCTGAATCAGCAGTAGCATCTAATTGGTTCTGTATCAGTGAGTGTTTGTCCCTTTGCTATTCCCAAATAAATTTTTGAGACCTGTTAACAGACTCTTGTGGCTTCCAGGAGGGATCAAAGCCACCCTAATTCCTCAGACACAGAAGTTTGGTGCTCAGGACTTAATAAACCTTGTCCCATGACTTTCCCTTGGCTCAGGCTACCCCTTCCAATAAACTCTAATGGTCTACCTAGTGTTTAGATAGTTCTATGGCTTGCTCTAGGGAACCATCAAAATGGAGAGAACATCATAACATTGGCTATAATACAGGCAGAACAGTGCATCCCTTGGCAACCTAACAGTCACCAGTTTCTGAAGTAGGATAGAGCTTTCAGAATGTGAGGTCTCTGCTATGTTGAGCAGTTAGTGTTGTGGGAGATTTGTTTATGTTGTTGCTCAGAGACCACCAATGGAGTCAGGCCCTTATTTGAAGGATGGTGTCTACATTCAGCTGGCCAGAGTGAACCATAGAGTTTTCTGGCCAATTCAAAGGAGATAGACAGACACAGAAGAGGATAAGGAGGAACCAAAGGACACGAACCTGCCCTTTCAGGCAGGGAAGCATGGAGAGGAGGTCACTGACTGTTGTCTGCACCTCTCTGTGGATCTATCTATACACTAATATCTGACTCGTGACCTTTTTTTAAATAAATAAAACAATAAAAGAACAGCTTTGAGTTAACATCAGAACAATCAAATGATGGGTGCAGAGGTGATGCTGGAAAGGGACTGATAGGGAAAACACAGTTTTGTATCAGAAGAGCTGCCAGAGAATATGAACCAGGATCCACCTTCATCCAAGCTGGTGGCTCTCAACCTTCTTACTGCTGTGACCCTTGAATACAGTTCCTCATTCCATGGTGCCCCAACCATGAAATTGTTTTTGTTACCACTTCATAACTGTAATTTTGCCATCATGAATCCTAAATATTTTCAGATATAGAGATTTGTCAAAGAGGTCACACGATCCATAGGTTGAGAATCCCTGAAAAAGCCTTCACCATTAGCAATTAGATTCATGATGGTGATTATCTACAGGTTCTCAGAACTAATTTGAAAGAAACAGAGAAGACTGGACCCAAAGCACTGCTTCTAAATGAGACCTGTAACCTTCTAGGAGAACAAATGCAGATTTGGATCTGGCATGGTGCAGGGGTTGGAATAATAACAACCCCCATAGGCTCATATATTTGAGTTTCTAGTTGGTAAAACTTCTGGGGAGGAAGGAGCTGTGGCCTTGTGGCAGTGAACTTTGAGGTTCCAAAAGCCCATGCTGTCCCTAATTAGATATCTCTCTCTGCCTTTTGCTTGTGGATCAAGATGTAAGCTCTCAGGTAATGCTCCAGCACCAGGCCTGCCTGTCTGTTGCTGTGCTCCCCAACATGAAGGTCATGAACTCTAATCCTTTGCAACCATGAGCCCCAAATAAGTGTTTAATTTATAAGTTGCTTTGGCCATGGTGTCTTATCACAATAATAGAAAGATAACTAAGACACATGACAACACACTTAAGACACTAAAGCAGGAAGATCACCAAGCTTGAGACCAAGTTGAACTACACAGCCAATTTCAGGCTAGCCTGGAAAAAAGAGTGAGATCCTGTCTCAAAAAACCAAAACAAAGACATGAAAACAAACACTACTTTAGGGTTTTCTACTGCTCATTGGGCATAGGATGAGAAGAGGTGCCTCCAGGAGACAGTGCATGTCATTCTGAAGGGTGGTATCCCCACCCCACTAAGGGGGGACCAGGAGTAGAGCTAATATTGCCACTTGCTAGCCAAGATAACTCTCCAAAGTCATGGGAGCCTGGAAGGTTCTAATCCTCTGCCCCTGCTCAGGGAGCTTACAATCCTGTTGACAGTGACCAGCAAGTATCACAAATACTCTCAGGAGTCGTCAATTATAAACTTCCAGGCACCTTGTCCCATGGATGTCATGTGTGTTACAGGAAGTTTCCCACCAGCCTGGTCCCAGGGCTGCATCAGTCCCAAAATAACACACAGAGACTCTATTAGTTATAAATCTGTTGGCCAAAGGCTAGAGCTTCTTATTGGCTAGCTCCACCTTAAATATTAACTCATTTCTATCAATCTAAGTGTTTCTACGTGGTCTTATTGTAGAGAGGGTCCAGACCTCTTACTTCTCTCGCATCCAACATCTTGACTTCTCTCTACTACATCTTCCAGAATCCTCCTTGTCTCCTGGTCCTGCCTATCTCCATCAGGGCTTTGTTCATTAACCAATAAAAGAAACATTTACAGAATGACATCTCCCATCACATGTGTATGTGTCTGTCTAGTCTGTGGATGTGTAATGGTGGCCACACTCCTTCAGGTGTGGTTTGAGGCAGATTAAAAACTAAAAGGGGAGCTTGAGTCATGACTTTCTTTTACACACTCTTTCTGGTGGGTCAGCAGATCCAGTAGAAAACACAGGGGAACACTCCTGTGGTTCCTTGTATTTCTCTGTATAATTGTTCCCCAATAAACACCCATTTATTATTTATATTGGGTGTAGTGATATAATTACATCCTTGGCTTCAATTGGGGCCCAATGTATGCTTGGATCAGGGCCCCAAGACTGCCATGTGCCCAAAGCTTTGAATTATGGTGGGTTTTCTTTCCACTCGGTTTTGCCCACCCGGCTGCAAGGTTCCCTTCAAGTTTCAGGAATCTACTTAAGATAAACTGACCACCTCATAGCAATGACAGATATTACTATACAGGAAGTGAAAAACCTTTTGGTTTATTATATGGATGGGATTTTAGAAAAGGCCTTCAACCTACCTGGAATATATTAATTAACAATGGTGGTATTAGCTTCACAATCCATATAATATCCTTAAAGAAATGGTTTGATAATAGAGCAAAGAATGAGGAACTTATAGGAATCATACAGACTTTACAGACTAATAATAAGAGCTTAGAAAAAAGGATCCAGAATATTGAAAACAGCAATGGTGATTCGACAAACAGAATGAAAAAAAAATAGAACATAAGACTGAAATACTAACAGAAAAAAATTGTTCCATGTCTGAGACTAATGACAAGCTGGCAGATAGAACATTGTTTTTGGAAGACAATTTACATGCCATTCATATAATCTATCAGGATGAGAATAGTACATCTTTAGAATCATATACAAATGGAGAGAATAAGAAACTGACTAATTTAATGAAATCCTTAGATTTCATTATACTGTCCAAGAAATTCAAACACTCAGAGAAAAAATGGTGAATAGATTACAGTCCATAGAAAACCTTCAAACTGATACACCAGAAAAAGAGGTACAAAAAAATAGAGGATGAAAGGGATTTAACATTACCAGTAATTTTCAGAGTCAGAGATGACTTACCAAAGATCATTATGTCATCCCCTATGGTTAATTCCATTACTGTTACTGAAAAACCAGCAACTAAAAAACACCCAAAAGGATTCTTTGAATATCACTGGGAGCTAATACATATGAAAAATTTAAAAGGTATAAAGGAAGCAGTAGTTTCTTAAGGCATGCATTCACCATATATGAGGTAGAGTCATGGGCAACAAGAAATAGGGTGACCCCTAATGATTGGGGTCAATTAATCTTAGCTGTCCTTGACACTGCATTTCAAATCGAATGGTATGCTTTATGGAGGGAAGAGGCCAAAGCACTTGAATTTCAAGGCCAAAAGAAAGGTTATAAGGCTCCCCAAGATAAAATTCTTGGTAAGGGTCTTTATGCTGGTGCAGAGACTCAAGCTGCATATGATGAACACATTTTGTCTTTATGCCATACAGCAGCTTTGAATGTTTGGGATAAGATTCAAGAATCAGAGGGAAATAATTGAGTCCTATACTAAGGTATGATAAGACCCGAAGGAATGTTATAGTGCATTTTTGCAAAGATTGACTAGAGTGGTGCAAATAGGGATAGCAGATCCAAAAGCTGGATGAATATTCAGAATCTCTAGCTTATGAGAATGCTAATTCATGATGCAAAATGGTGCTTTGGCCCTTAAAAATCAATTCAGCACCATTGGATGAATGCTTTTATCATGCACACAGCTAGTATTGAGTCTAATGATTATGACACTGAGGCTTGGGTAGGAGAAGCCATCTCCAAAGGTATGAAAAGAAATCAACATACCAAATGTTTTAATTGTGGTATAATAGGGCATTTAAGAAGAAATTATAGATAAGGCATTCCTAGAAATAATGCTTCTTCTAGAAATAACTTAAACAGAAGGTCCCGACCTTCTGGATTATGTAGAAGAAGCGGCAAAAGTTGAATCAATGAATTTAGATCGATCAGGGACAAGCAAATAAATGATTTACCATTGGGAAACTCCTTGGAGGGGGGTCTCTCGAAGGCCCCCATATTGAAATAGGTCCAGTCATTCACAGTCATTGTGAAGGACAATCCTCCCCAGAACAATTAGAAAATCCAATTCCTATTGTAAAAAACCATACTGCTCTGATTGGTAGATCACCTTTGGAGGAAATAAAAAGCAAAAATGTATATTTTGGCAGACTTCTATAAATGGTCAAAGACCAAAATTAAGAGTACAAATAAATAACAGAATGCTTGTGGGGCTGCTGGACACAGAAGCAGACGTTACCATTATAACTCAAGAATCATGACCTCTAAGATGGCCTCTTGGGCAAAGAACTGCCCCCACCTTGACCGACTTTGGGCACGTTGTCCTAACTGAGCTCGAAGGAGATAAACAGTTTTTCAATTTTCCTGCTTCTAAGACAATCTGTCTGATACTTTAGGCCTTAACCAAAGTTGTTTGCCCCAATGTTGTTGTGAGATCTTAGATGACTGTCTAGGTAGCCTGCTGTTTCTGTCTTTGCTTGCACCTTTGGAAGTCACATGATTGTACTTCCTACCTATCCTGGTGTTGTTAATTTCCTTTTCAGGTCTTTGATGAGGTTGAAGACTAGTCAGTCATAGTAATATACTCTCTTATCTTAGAGATATTTAGACTTTCCAGATTAGGACTTCTATCAGAGTAATCTCTGTCATGCCTTTACCCTGATACTGGACGTGTATACTGGCTATGTAGTGTGTATCTATTGTTCAGTGTTGCTCTTGCTGATAATAAGTTTTAATTAGTGTATGTTTACCTTTCCTTTTTCTGGAGTATACTTGGCATTTGTTATCATTGTATATAGTTTTTACATCAGGCTTAAAACCTTCTTTAGACTAAAAGAGGAATTGTAGGTGTCTGGTCTGTGGATCTGCAATGGTGGCCACACCCCTTTGGTGGACAGAAGCAGAAAGAGAGGAGCTTGAGGCATGGCTTTCCTTTGCACACTCTTTCTGGTGGGTCAGTGCATCCAGTAGGAAGCACAGGGAAATGCTCCCATGGTTCATTGTATTTTTCTGTGTAATTGTTCCCCAATAAACACCCACTTATCATTTATCATAGGTCTAGTGATATAATTACATCCTCATCTTCAGTCAAGGGGTATTTCTTCTTTTCATACTTAGTTTCTATATCTCATTCCCCAGATCTTGGAGTCACCCTCCCATAGGTCCATGAGCAGTGACTAAGAACACTGCAAGTCCAGTATCAGAGAAGCCATTCTGTCCAGGATCTGCAGTGGCCCTGTTGGACAAAGAGGACAGAGCCTGTGACATGGCACTGTGCAGTTGTCCACTCAGTGGGAGACAGGCCTGTGGAGGTGGATCGCTGGATAGAGAGGAAATAAGTGACTTCCATCCAACTCTTGACTGGTGTGTGTGTGTGTGTGTGTGTGTGTGTGTGTGTGTGTGTGTGTGTGAAGAAAAACCACATAGGAGTCAAAGCTCAAAGTCACTGACAGTTGACAGTTAGTCTCTTGTCTATTGAATGTTGGCCTGGAGTGTGTGGAAAGATACCCCTACTAAGTCAGCCAGAAGCCTTACATGAACCCCAGCAGGGTCTGCCAAGCCCCTCTCTCTATGGGGTTGGGAGTCATGGGCAATGCCTTCCCAGGCATCACAGAGAGAGGAAATGGCTGGTCTTGGTTTCCTCATACACAAGAAGGGTTAAGCTGGACCCAACTATTTCCCCTGACTTCCTGAGAGACAGAGGCCCTACAAAGCAGAATTTTTTGGGATCCTTTGCTCAGCAGAAGGGCAGAGTATAGGCAGGAGAGGGATATCATTCCACAAACTGGGACCATCAGGTTTTTCGGGCTTGCTCACCTTTCCTGTTCTCTTCCCCTCAATTCAGGGTTCCCCCAGGAACACCATCTGCAGGCAAGGAACCCAGGATGCTGTTCTGTCCTTGTTTGGAGGTTTCTCTGCTTTCAGATAAAGAAAAGTGAAGGGGACATTTGCATATTGACATGAGGAGCATCATCCACACATTCGTTTTTCTGTTCCCACTGCGCATTCCCAGGGGCTTACTCTTAAAAGTCCTCAAGTGTTTATTTCATTTATTTGTGTGTGTGTGTGTGTGTGTGTGTGTGTGTGTGTGTGTGTGTCTGTCTGTCTGTCTGTCTGTCTGTCTGCTAGAGATTGAATCCAGGACCTGTGCATAGTAAGTGCAAGTGAGTGTGAGTGTTACAACTATGGAGCTGCAAAGGGACAGCTCTGAAGACTGGAGCTGAAATAGGACAGCTCTGGAGAGAAAACAATCCTGGCTTGTCAGGAAATCAGGCTATACCTGGAGTTGGGATGTGGTGGGGGGTGGTCTCCCCACAGGATGACCCCCTCTCCTCTCCTAAAGAGCCACTACAGCTGAGCTCTGCTCTGTTCCCTTAAGGGAAGCTCTGCTTCTTCTGCTGTAGTACAAGATGTTACTTCTTTGCTTTGCTAAAGGGGAAGCCCCTGCAGAAATGTAGCAATCTCCTCCCAGTCCAGCAAAAAGTCACTTTTTATGCTCAAATCCTAAGGGAGTTTCCTAGCAGATGTAGCTATTTCTCCTGGCTTTTCTGCACAGCCCCCTAAGAGGCAAAAGGTTGACTGGGGTTGCCCATATATTTCTCTTATTAGTTGAAGAATAAAACACTACTGGCCAATAAGGCAGGAAGATGGGCGGGACTAGAAGAAGAGGAAAATGCTGGCCAACAGTTTAATAATATAACGTCTGTGTGTTTTTGGGGTGCTAAAACAGTGGTGATTCCCTTCTAGGCCAGAAACTTACATCATAAAGGCTCTTTTTAGTTTTCTTTGCTTAGTCCCACTAAGGAAACATCTCAACAATAGTCCTCTGGTCTGCTCTGGTAAAAGATGTTCTTCACCCAAAAATTTTTATAAGAAAGAGATTTATTTGGGAAGGAGACTAAGAGAGTGGCTGCCTTTCCCAGGAGGGGAAGGGCAGCCTGCAACTGAACTGGAAAGGGGACTTGGGGGTGGAGTTTTCCCAAGGGAAAGATTTTCTGCTCAGGGATTGGTTAGTTTTCCTGCTCAGGGAATGGTTGGTTTCATGTTTCAGTTGATCAGGGGCAGAGTTGTCTCTAATTTTAGAAACAAACTGTGTTTATTTTATTGACCCTTTTCAGTATTTTAGCTCTAGTACTTGAGCTGGGGCATGTTTCTTTTACTGGCTCTGGTTCCAGGGCCAAAGTGTATTTCTTTGGCTTTGGTTTCAGAGTCAGCATGTGTTTCTTAGGTTCTCAGTTCAAGGCTAAAAGTGTTTCTTTCACTGGCACAGGTTTCAGATCCAGGGTGTGTTTCTTTCATTGGCTCGAGGTTCAGGGTCAGGGTGCTAGATTTCATGCTCAAGGATTGGTTGGTTTCTTTGGCTGGCTCTTCTACCCTACAATAAGCAAGTATTCTACCACTGAGACACACATCCTGTCTCAGAGATGGGTAAGTTCAGCAACCATAGGTGTGCAGGCTTTGAACATTGACAATGTCAATATATAACATCTCAGAATGGGTGAATTGACCTACTAATGGTGTGGTCAACAGTCAATGAAGGGAAAGACCTAAGCACAATTCCCACAGATGTCTGTGCACATTGACATGGCTTCCAGCTTTAGGTTTGCATGCTTAAGATTTTGCCTTGGCAACATCCTTTCCTTGCCATGACCCTAGCTGACATGACCATACCTGGACCAAGACCCAGTACCAGGGGTGAAAACTGGATTGGCCCATAGCACCCATTGCCCTGACTTCCTCATGGCTTCAGAAACAGCATGTGACCCAGCCCTGAGTTTTCGATAAAACTGTTGGAAAAAAGAAGCTCTTTCCTCTGATGTTGTGAGGGCTTAAGGACTATGAGAACTCCAAGCTGTGAGGGTTCAGGGAATGTGAAGGTTCAGAGCTGTGAGGTTGCTGGGTCTCCATGATGCCCTCCACTTTGTGCTAATTAAAGAACCTACAGCATAGCTTCCCTCATTGGTTGCCTCACTCATCCCTGTGGCATTTTCTGGCTCAGTTTCTTTTAGTCAGAAAAATTTTCTGACTTCCCCAATTCATCTCTTCCCCCCTAGGAGCAACCACAAACCCCTGTTGGCCTCCTCTTCACACCAATGGTCAGTTCACTCAGCAAACAAAACTGACACAGAACAGATAGACTAGCAGAAGCTTACCAGTTACATATGTTCACAGTCTAAGGGAGAAGGACACTTTTCTGCAGAGTTCTATGGAGTGACATCTATGAGCATAGCCATCAGGAAGGGTTAGTGTCATGCAGCGAGGTATCACAGGGAGGAGTAAGTGACACCCCACCTAAGATGAGCTTGGCCTGAAGGATTTCTCATTCTAGCAAGGAAGGGAAACCCATGAAGTGGATGTCATGGAGTTTGAGACCACCGGACCATCAATTCAGATTATACTTATCCAAATTTATTAAAACTTCTACGAGGGCAGCAGTCTCTAACTCAAATCAGAGATCAACCATGAGGAGGCAGCTGAAGGAAAGGCTTTTAAAGGCAAAAACCACAACAGCTTTTCTCCTTGGCCAAGATTATGTGGCCAAGGTGACCTCAAAACAGTCCTTGAATATCTGCTTAAGCAGATTACAGAAGCCAAAATTAAGCAGTTAGTCATAGCATAACAAACAGATGGTTACATCATGGCTGCACAATTCTGGGTGGAAGTCGAGGAGTCAAGATTGCAGGGAACTTATCTTCCAGGAGTTTGGTTCAGGGACAAAATGTCTGTATCAAAATGGATACCTAGCATAAAACTGAATAGAAGGCAGCTGATCCCATGGTGGGGTGCTAGCCAGATAGGGAGCCTTTCAGCAGGTGGGGACTACAGTTAAGATGAGGGGGTCTCAGGCTGAGGTCTTTGAAGTCCTGGGAGGCTCAAAGATGTCCTGATCAAATACAAGCCCCCTCTTGTCTGGTGGGACCTTTAGTCCTGGCACTCCAGAGGCAAAAGCAGAGACAAGCTGATCTCTGTGAGTTCCAGATCAACCAGGACAACATAGAAGGACCCTGTCTGAAAAACAGCCTGCACCCTATGCTCTCCCTTCTTCTCACCCAGCAATATCTTTCTGACAGCACTGTAAGGGAATGTCTCTAGTGAGAATCCTCAATGGAGGCCTCTCACTCCTGCTGCATTCTCTCTTCTGCCCCCTGTTGGTGGCTCCTGTTTTCAGGCCTTAGTCTCAGGATTTCAGCTTATATCCAGAAACCTGTGAAGAATGAGCACCTTGACAAGCTTCCCTTGGGCACAGAGCTAGAGAACAGAAAGCTGACTGCCCAGGAGCTTCAAGAAGAGACTTTATTTAAACCTTTCCATACTTAATTCACAGAAAAACCGAAGATAATAGCCTGTAGTTATTGGCATTTCTAAGGCCAGACACCCTTATTCTTTATGTTTTTTTTTTTAACCCTCTATTGAATATTCCCCAAGATTACATGTTCTTTCAGGTTCACAGTGGCAATGAGGAATGAAAACATGCATTGAACCAAGAGGTATTTAAAGCAGAAGAGGATGCTGTCTGCCCGGGCATAGCAAGGGAAGGAACACGATGTAAAAAGTCAGGAGACCCAAACTGCTGTGGTGGAGGGGAACTGGACATGTGCAGACCTGGTGCATGAGGAAGGGAGCTGAACCAGGCAGCTCAAAAGAAGACAGAGGACCTGCCAGCCCCAAGCTGCATGGGTTAGCTCACTCAGGAGAAACTGGGATTCAGACTTCAGAGAAAGTGGGCAAAGAAAGAGGTAATGGAACATGGTTGGACAGGGTGACCAAGAGTGGCTGTCCCTATAGAAACAGCCAGTGCTCCTAAACAGACATAAGGAAACTGTGGTCTCAACTAGAGAAAGCCTCATAATAATATAGGAAGAATCCCTCAGTCATTCTGAAGCAAACTGCCCCCTCTCCCAAAACAGGGTCTTGTGTACCAGGCTGGCCTCAAACTCACTGTGTAGCTGAGGATGACCTTGAGCTTCTGATCCTCCTCCCTCCACCTCCTCTCTGCTGGGATCACAGGTATGCACCACCACACCCTTTAGTGTGGTCCGCAGGTCAGACTTGGGGTTACTGGTGCCAGATGAGCACTTTACCCACTGAGCCACACTGCCAGCCTTCTGGTGTGTTTTTCTATATTTTTGTTTTTTTATTTTATAATTGAATTTACAGGACAGAAGAAATGGCGTACTACTCTATTGGAAGGCCAGAGTTCAGATGTCAGCACCCATATCAGGTTGTTCATTAACTTCTGTGACTCCAACTATAGGGGGCTGTACACCTTCTTCTGAACTCTGTGAGAACACACACACACACACACACACACACACACACACACACACACACACACATCAAAAAGAAGTTAGTCTTTAAATGTATTTGCAACAGACACATTAAAACATGGAATAGTTACATGTGTTGAGAGTACCTTGTGGTGTTCTAATGCATGTAAAAATTGTATAGTGTTTAAATTTGGATAAACATGTCTGTTTCATCAACACTGGTCATGTTTGGATACAGCTTTTATGTGGTCATCCACGGCTTCTTAGAAACATCAGGAAAACCCAAACAAAATTATCTGCAGGTGTCAGGTATCTACCTGCCTCACCTGGGCAGCAGGGATATCTATATTTTCTCCATTTCCTTGCCCATTTACCCAACCCCCTTTAGGGACCTCCAGGGACAGATAATTCCAAGATAAAACAGACAGACTCTAGGATGTGTTTAAAACAATTTTTAATCAAGAAAAACTTAGCACAGAGCAATATCTCTTCAAGCTGGATCACTGTAGCAGTATGCATGGGTACTGAGCTCAGGACCAGTCCTGTTATGGGCTTGCCTGGCTGTAGGACCGCTTACAGATGAAAGGGAACTTATTGTCACAGGAAGAATCATTCCAGGCCCGAGAGGAGGACACTCTGATATTGGCACAGTGTTCATTGTTCCCAGTATTGTTGGGCTCACCTGGAATCCAGAACCTACCAAATGAGAAAAACAAGGACACTTTGTGCACCTGGCAGAATGCTTACCTAGCATGTAGGAAGCCCTGCATCAGATCCACAACACCATATGCCAGCACTCAGGAGGTAGAGGCAGGAGGATCAAAGCTCAAAGTCAATTTAGGCTACATAGCAAGTTCCAAGCCAATCTGGGATACATGAGATGTTGTCTTAAAGTAAGTTATATTAGAGGCCAGAAAGATGACTTAATAAGTTACTGGCAAGCAAAACAGGTGGCCTGAGTGTAATGTCCAGGATCCACACAGCAAGAAAGATCCAGCTTGGAATAGTTGTCCTCTGACCTCTATACACATGTGTCACATGATCCCACACATACATCATGTACACACAAAATAAAATTAAATTAATAAATAATGTTGATGAGTTACTTCAATCTATTTTCATCCTTGGTGACAATACCACAAGGTTTTGTTCCCAATCATAACAAAATGAGTAAACCTTCTACTCCAAGCCTCTTACTGTGCCCCCACCCCCTTCTCTCAGGCTCTCACAGGACCCTGCTCCATAGGCCTGGACTTGGGTCAGACTCACCCCACCTGGGCAGAAGAAGGTCTTGCTGCCCGGCCGCACAGGGCATGCAGGTTCCTAAGTGTTCCCAGGACACCAGTGAGCAGCAGCAGTTTGCTGGATGTGCTGCCACTGTGCTAAGGACAGCACACAGCCCTGTGTCCATGGGAATTCACCACCCATCCAATCAGGCTGGTAAGGATGGCACAGTAGACACACTCACCGCTCACTTTGCTTCTTGTTGAATGATGTCCCATCCACCCAGTACCAGTCCCCTTCAATCCCTGCTTTGGTGAGACCAATCCAACATGGAAGCCCATCTGCTGACTTGTAGAGAAACTCCTGTGGGGAACACAGTGTAAGTGAGGGGACACCCAGCTACCACCATTCCTTGAGTACTCTTTACTCATACACAGCAGCAGCCCCTGAACTTGACAGTGCATTCACAAGATTCACAGAGACTCGGGTATTGCATCTCCTCTCCATGCCTCCATGACCGCTCCTGCAGCCCAGAGCCCACTTCCAAGTCCTAGCTGCGCATTGCTTATCAACTAACAAACTTGAACTTGTGCTTTCTAATGAGGTGTACAGAACAAGGGAGACACAGCCTGCCAGGCATGGCAACAGATACCTGCAATCCCTGCACTTTGGAGCCTGAGGGCAGAATATTGAGAATTCAAGGTCAACCTGAGTTACTTACCAAGACTCCATCTCAACAGAAAAAAAGTAAAAAGCAAACAAAAAAAGACCCATAAAATTCGGCTAAACAGCAAACAAGGGACAAGGGAATGGCCTGAATGCTAATACCTAAATTACATGAGACCTTAATTGTGCCAGATGCTAGAAAACCACCTATGCCTTCCTCGCTCTTTTACCCTCAATTCACTTGAGGTGAGGCCTGGAAATGTAAGTCATCTCCCCAAGGCTCCAGGATAAGCTTGCTGGCAGACTGTAACACTTGGCTAGCATAGACCCTGGTGTCTTCTGCTTCACTTCTCCACCTGCCAGATCAATGAGACCAGTCTACACTCTATCACCAGGAAGGAGGCCTCCTGGGTCCTGGGTTATCGTTAATGTTGGTCACAATGTTTCTATTTTCTGGCATGTGGAAAGAGTGCCCCCTTCTGCCCTTCTTGAAGCTATCAGATTTGTGTGACTGGCTCTGGCTAGGGGCATGTGAGCAGAAATGACATGTAGGTTGAGGGCAGAAGATTTAACAGCCAATGAAGCATGCAGTTTCTCCTTGCTTCTTTAACAACTGTGGATGCATGTTGAAATAAAGAATCCTATGGCTTAGGTCCTTGATACTCATAAGAATCAAATCCTTGTAGTCCCATTCAAGATGTGTAATATACATGTGAAATAAATCTGGGAGGGGGCACTAAGAGATGTCCCAGTGGGTAGAAGCACTTGCTACACAAGCATGAGGCTCTGAGTTCAAATCCCCAGCACCCATATAATCTTAGCCCTGTGGAAGACAGAGGGAGAGGATCTCTACAACTTACTTGCTAGCTACCAGTCAGTGCTCAGGGAATGAGACAGTGATAGAACAGGACATTTGATGTCCTCCTGGGCATTCACACATGCATGGGTACATGCTTCTGCACACACACATTCACATGCCACACACACACACACACACACACACACACATCCAGAGAGAGAGAGAGAGAGAGAGAGAGAGAGAGAGAGAGAGAGAGAATAAATGAGCCTTCATTCTTAAGTCATGGACTGTTAAGGAATTTTTGTTACCACAGCCAACTCCCGCTCAGCCTCTCTGACATACCCTTCACAAAACCTGTAATAATTGCACTCACTTGTTCTGATTCTGAGGTCACTGAGGTCAGATGAGCATCCCTAGAAATGCAGGACTGCTCTGCACTGTACCAGGTCTTTGGGGTATGAGAAAAGTAATAGAAGTTCCCCCTGAAGTACTTCCAGCCTCGGGACATCATCTCCAGAATGTCACCTGGAAAACAGAGGCTAAGGTAACTGAGATGCTCCTGGTTTGCTGCATCCTGACTGGGCATGGGGTGTTCAATGGGATTCTAGGGACAGCAGTGAATAGATCTAGGATCTAAGGGTCCTTAGTTTCCTAGTGTTGGGCTGGGAACACTCTATTGGAACCCTAAAGGTCTGAGACTTGTGACTAGAACCTCTGAGGCTAAAAAGGTACAGTGTCAGGGAGGAGAGGCTATGAGAGGAACATAAGGGACCATTACTCCTGGGCCCTGGCCCACAGTGATAAACATCATGGGAAAAGGCAAGATACAGGCCATATGTAACAGGTTATATTAGTAAAATCTCATATGTGAGCTCAACGAGAAGCTGGCTCTGGAGTGGGGATGCCCACCCTTCCCAGTTTCAGACCCAAGCATGTTGTCTCAAAGTGCCCTCTAAGGAGAGAAAGGTCAATTTGGAAAACCAGCTGTCTGCTTCAGCTTCCCCAGTGGGTTTCTGCTAGATATTTGTAGCTCCAGATTCGATGATGTCACCATCCAGCCATTATTTGTTCTTTCCCCAGGGAACCCTCTACCTCTCAGGGACTCTCTAACAGAAACCTCAATAAGGGCCTCAGTGTGGCTTCCCCAGTTGATTTCTGCTGGATGTTTTGAGTGCCCAGTTTGATGTTACTATATCAATCTATCACCTATTTAATCTATCTGTCTGTCTGCCTACCAATCAAATATCCATCTATCATTTGTTATTCATTCTTTTATTTTTTTAGTTCACTATATGCTTAATAAACCCACTCTCTCAGAACCCAAAACATGGTTCTTCTCCAGACCATACAGAGTTCCAGGACAGAATCCCCAATGCTTCTACACTCTGCACCTTAGTGTAGAGACCCAAACTAGGCCTGGTGTTTTCTCTCCTCACTGTCCCCAAGTTCTCTCATACCACTGGTAAGGTCTGCCCACCCACAAGCCAGCCCGCCTCCTGTCTGACACAGGTAGGATTTTGTTGCCACTGGTAAGCCTGCAGGATGATCTTTTTTACTTACTCTGTCTTTGGAGCAGCTTGTTGACATTCTCCAAGCTGATCTGCAGTCCTTGGATCTTTGCATTCAAGGTGTTGGATTTATCCAGATCTCTTTGCAGCTCAGGGATTTTGGAACTAAGACTATCAACCTCTTCCCAGTTTCTTGTTAACACACTGATCTGATCACTGGCTTGCTTCATGCTGATCCGCAAAGACAGGATTTGAGAACGCATTCGGGAGAAGCTGGTGTTCAGGATCCACATCTGAACTTCAGCCTTCTCCACACTGCCTCTGTCCTTCTCAAGAACAGAACCTAGGGTGCTGATATTGTCCACATGACCTCTCAATATCTGAGCATCACTCGTCACATCCAATATTTTGTCCATCAACCTGGGATCTGGATTTGAGAAAGCCATGCAGTCAGTTGAGGAGTTCCTGAGCCACTGAGATGGAATGTTGTCTGAAGAAAGGGAAAGATGCAGGATCAAAAGAGTCCAAGGAGCTGACACCTATTATTCACTCATTCATGTTTCAGGAATGCTGGGTGGCTTAGGCCTGGAGGAGACCAAAAGGGCTCATGAACAAGCAGAGGGAGGATCTAGCAGTGAAATGCCTTAGAATGGTCAGAGTTCCCTCTGAGCCTATGAGATAGTCCCCCAGCCATATTCTGTCAAAGACACAGCCACCAACTAGGGCAACACACTCTCCCTTGTCTGCCCTATTCTATGGCCATGGGCAGGGCGATATCCATGCAGATTCCAGAACACATAGGAGGGATATTAAGCTATTTCTGCCCTTCCTTGGCCCTATTTTTCATACTCTACTAAGATCATAGGGGAACCAAAACTAACCAATAACTATCAAAAGAGACCTGTGGAACTGAAAAGTACTCAGCAGAAGAAACACTTATTCATGCGAAAAAAAAAAAAAAAAACCTGAGTTTAATTCCCAACATAATATGGCAGCCCATAACTGACAATAACCTCAGTTATAGCGAGATGTGATGCCCTATTCTATCTTTGGGCACCAGGGTATGTGGTATACAAACCATTCTAGGGTATGTGCTGCATATACATGGAAGCAAAACACTTGCATACATAATAAAATAAAATATGAGATTTCCAAAAAGAATCCTATGAAAAAGACAGTGCTCCAAGCTAGGAACAGCCAAGCATGGTATCACACACCTTTAATCCCAGCAGAGGCAGGCAGATCTCAGGGTTGCATAGTAAGACTCTGTCTCAAACAAGCAACAAGCAAGAGAGAGAGAGAGAGAGAGAGAGAGAGAGAGAGAGAGGAGAGAGAGGGAAGGAGGGAGGGAGAGAGAGAGAAAGTGGCGGAGAAGAGAAAAGACAAGACCACGAATCTAGGATAAGGTCAAGGTCAGTGTTGGGGACCTGGAAGGGTGTGACTGAGAATCTGCAACCACACGTGTCGGTCATGAAAGGAGAAACATTCCCTCCCTATACTTAATAGAGACTTAGCAGAAGGGAGAAAGGTGTGATCACAAAAGAGACCAAGAAGCTTCTAGAAGAAGAATAAAAAGGCTCGAGGTAAGGACATATAAGAGAGTGAGGTGTCTGGGAGATTTGCTGGCTTGGCCAAGTTCTCTATTGGCTCAGTGGAGAATTCCTTCCCTTGTAGGGTCAGGAGTCGGGTCCCTCTCACTGTTGGGAAATATCCACAAGGTTTTGAATCCCAGATCTCAGAGATATGAGCGACAGGATGCAGACATGACAAGCTTGGTGACTCTTAAAAGACTGAAGAGTACCCCTGAGAACAGACATTTCCTAATGCCAGTCAGAAAATCCTCCAAGAACCCAGAGCTGGAAGGAACAGCAGATCATCTAGAAACATCAAGAATCTTCCTGAAACATCATAGACTGAAGACACCAAGAGCAGCGGCAAAAAAGGATTGGGCCTCCAGGGACCTGGTGACTTACAGAAAACAGCTTGAAGTACAATAGAGATGACCAGAACCAATGACAGACAGATGAGGGCCACACGGAGGCTGATAGGTTTCCTCAGGAATGGAGATAGGTCTGGCTTAGGAGGAGGCTCTGGAAGGAGACAAAGAAGCTTGTTAAGGAAGAGTGATGGGTAAAGGCACCAAGTGGGCATGGGGCAACAGCTGGCACTTGCCTTGAGGCCAGAGGGAGATGTTCTGCTTGTCCACTGTGAAGTGGGCATCAGGGGCCTCCCTTTCCTTCATCTCCATCTCTGGCACAGGAGCTTCTGGCTGCCTGTCTCTCCAAAGGCCTTTTATCCAGAAAGAAATGGGAAATGAGTCACAGAGCAAGTCACTATGTCATGCCCAAGTTCCCTGTTCTTGGCTTAGACATTGTACCAGGCAGAGACCACAGCTTCATCCCATCTCTGAAGATCCAGGCCTTGTGTGTGTGGGGGGGCACTTGTCTTCTTTTCTGGACACAAACATTTTAATCATCTAATCTGAAGGTTTTTCTATTTCTCTTACAAAGAGCCCATCACCTATCATCCAGCCAGCATCTATCCACCCACCCTACAAACACATTCAGAGTTCAACCTCAGAGATTAATTACTCAATTTTCTAATGCAGACAGTTTGCAATCTGACAGAAAAAAAAAACCCAAAAAAACAAAAGCCTGAACAAGTAAATTACAATACAAGATGAAGAACATGGCAATGAATGGATATCCACTGTCAAAGTCATACAGGGACCAGAGTGATAGGAGTACTGATTGAGGGATGGGCACACTCAGTGTCTGTGAAATACGACTACTAGGATGTTGTAGATAGCTCTGGTCTTATGTACATGGTGACATGTGTGGCAGGGAGTGGATGTGGATTTAAGGAAGTATCTAGTCATGTGATGAGGATCCTTTTGGATCATTTTAAGGGGTTTTACCTCCCCCCAGTGGGTTCAGGAAGGAGACTTCAGGCGGGAAAAGGGCTAGAAAGAGCACCCTGGGAAGATAAGTGATTGCCAATAAACATGAGTTCCTATTTCCAGCACCCATGTAAAAATCAGGCTAAGAAGGCAGCAGGCTAAGAAGGCAGAGACAAGAGGATCCATGTAGAACCCTGGCTAACAAGTTTGGTAAGGAGAGAGCTTTAGGTTCACTGAGACCTTTTTCAAAAATAATGTGGTTCCTGGGTAAAGGAAGAAATAAAGAAAGAAATCAAAGACTTCCCAGAATTCAATGACAATGAAGGCACAACATACCCAAACCTATGGAACACTCTAAAAGCAGTGCTAAGAGGAAAGTTCATAGCATTAAATGACCTCTTGAAGAAACTAGACAATGGCCACACTAGAGAATTAACAGCACAACTAAAAGCTCTAGAACAAAAAGAAGCAAACTCACCCAAGAGGAGTAGATGCAGGAAATAATCAAATTGAGAGCTGCAGTTAATAAAGAAGAAACAAAGAAAAAATACAAAGAATCAATGAAACAAAGAGTTGGTTCTTTGAGAAAATCAATGAAACAGATAAACCATTATCCAACCTAGCCAAAAGGCAGAGAGAGAGAACATGCAAATTAACAAAATCAGAAATGAAAAGGGGGACATAACAATGGATACTGAGGAAATCCAGAGAATCACCATGTCATGCTTTGAAAACCTGTCCTCCACAAAATTCGAAAAATTAACAGAAATGAACAATTTTCTGGATAAATATCACTTACCAAAATTAAATCAAGAACAGATAAGCAATTTAAATAGACCTATAACCTCTAACAAAATAGAAGCAGTCATCAAAATCCTCCCAACCAAAAAAAAAAAAAGCACAGATGCTTTCAGTGAAGAATTCTACCAGAAATTCAAAGAAAAGCTAATACTCCTCAAATTGTTCCACACAATAGAAGCAGAAGAATTATTGCCAAACTCTTTTTTATGAAGCTACAATTACCTTGGTACCCAAACCACACAAGGACACAACTAAGATAGAGAACTACAGACCAATCTTTCTCATGAACATTGATGCAAAAATACTCAATAAAATACTGGCAAATTGAATCCAAGAACACATCAGAAAGATCATCCATCATGATTAAGTAGGCTTCATCCCATAGATGCAAGGATAGTTCAACATACAAAAAAATCCATCAATGTAATCCACCATATAAACAAACTGAAAAAGAAAAACCACATGATCATCTCACTAGATGCTGAAAAAGCCTTTGGCAAAATTCAATACCCCTTCATGATAAAGGTCTTAGAGAGATCAGGGATAACAGGAACATACCTAAATATAGGTATGCTGTATATAGGTAATATACAGCAAACTGTCAGCCAATATCAGACTAAATGAAGAGAAACTCAATGTGATTCCTCTAAAATCAGGAACAAGACAAGGTTGTCCACTCTCTCCGTATCTCTCCAATATTGTACTTGAAGTTCTTGCTAGAACAGTAAGACAACAAAAGGAGACCAAGGGAATACAAATTGGAAAAGAAGAAGCCAAATTCTCACTATTTGCAGATGATATGGTAGTTTACATAAGAATTCTACCAGGGAACTCCTACAGCTGATAAACACCTTCAACAAACTAGCAGGATACTAGATTAACTCAAAAAAATCAGTAGCCAGTCTTTTCTCAGCAAAGATATAGCAGGCAAAGGAGATGCAGGTCTAGCATTCCCAGTAAGCCAAGACCACGGGGAAATACTTAGCTTAATAGAAAATGTGTTAATTAAGTCAGAGATAACCAATATGAAACCGTAGCCAATGGCCAACAGTTTCATAATTAATGGAGCGTCCAAATTTTTCTTTGGGGCTGTGAAGGGTGGCAGGACCTGCTAAAAGAAATGGCTCCTAGATTAAATCCAATTTACATATTTTAAAAATGCCTTGTCTTCAAAAGTTAAGTACAAGGATATGTTACTTTGGAGAAAAGATTTTATTTGTGTTTCCACAGAAAATGAAAAGCTTCCTTCCAGACTAATATGGTTTAATGAAGCAAGACCCACTGAAGCAGTGGCCTATGTGATCCAACATTCAAAACAGCTGGAACAAGGCAGCCTTGCAGACCACTATAGCCAGGATTTCTGGATCTTCTTAGGATCCCCAAGATAGTGCTCCCTAACATCAGGAAGTAGTTTGGAGAAAACAATGCCCACATTCCCAAATATTGTTTATAAATGTTTATTTTCACTTTTATGGAGTTGATTATAAATGGTAATGATCATAGTCAAAATCTTTAAAGCAAAAAGGGGGGAAATGATATAGGAATGAATACTTTGCATTGGTGTGGATTTTCATTTATTGATACAAATTTAAGGTCAATGTTGTGATATGTAAATTTCTCCTCTTGTTTAGGTGTTTTGTTTATACAGATCTTTTAAAATGTAATGCATGATTAAATACAAATTGTATATAATCACTTATAATAGTCAAAACATATAGTTATGTTAGTTAGGATATCTAGATATACATAGATATATTTGAGAAAGACAGGTAGAGCAATGGAATCAAATTGAAGACCCTGACCTATACACCTACAAACACCTAATTTTTGACAAAGAAGCTAAAGCTATACAATGCAAAAAAAAAAAAAAAAAAAAAAAGAAAGCAACAAATGGTGCTGGCATAACTGGATGCCAGCTTGTAGAAGCTGACTTGTAGAAGATTGCAGACATATCCATATCTATAGCCATCCACAAAACTTAAGTCCAAATGGATCAAAGACCTCAACATAAATCCAGCCACACTAAACCTCATAGAAGAGAAAGTAGAAAGTACCCTTGAATGAATTGGTACAGAAGACTTCTTCCTGAACATAACACCAGTAGCACAGACACTGCGACCAACAATTAATAAATGGGACCTCCTGAAACTGAGAGGCTTCTCTAAGGCAAAAGACACAGTCAATAAGACAAAATGGCAGCCCCATAGAATGGGTAAAGATCTTCACCAACCCCACATCTAAAAGAGGGCTGATTTCCAAAAATATACAAAGAACTCAAGAAGCTAGTCACCAAAACACCAAAAAAAAAAAAAAAAAAAAATTTAAATTCAATTAAAAATTGGGATATAGAACTAAACACAGAATTCTCAATAGAGGAATCTATAATGGTTGAAAGATGCTTAAGAAATTGCTCAGCGCTTTTCCCCCCTCCCCCGCCCGAACTCTCTGGGTTGGCCCCTGATCCTGCTGCTCCTGTCTCCGGTCCCCATCGAGAGCACCCTTGGAGCTCTGATATACCCCCACCCATCCCCACCGCCATCCTACCCCCCCTACCCTGTCCCCTACCCCACCCATGGTCCTGCCGCTCTGGTTGAGCACTGGGACAGAGGGACTGGAGCCAACAGTCCACCCTACTTCGGAGACTTCTCGGAGCAACTCTGAACAAAGGAAACCTGACTACCCACGCGGGACCACCCGTAATTTCCACGGCTTGGTCTCTGACCCCGCCTCCAGTTCTCTGCTGGAGTCCCGGGCCCCTCCCAGAGATCCGCCTATCTCTGTGGGTCCACTCAGAGTTCCTGCAGCAAGATCCTTGACCCCCAAATCGTGGCCTCTGCCAAAGAATGACACCACCAGAATCTAGGGAATCTATACCAACTAGAATGGAACATAACAACAAAGCAGAGGAAGCAGAAGGGTACAACTTAAAAAATTACCATCATAAAAATGATAGAGGCCCTCAAAGAAATGTGCGAAAATCCCTTAAAGAAACGGAGGAAAAAACAAACAAAAAAGTGGAAGAAATGAACAAATTCCTTAAGGAAAGTACAGAAAGCCAAGAAAAAACAATTAAGCAGGTGAAGGAAACAGTTCAAGACTTGAAAACTGAAATAGAGAAAATAAAGGTAACACAAACCGAAGGAATGCTGGAAATAGAAAAACTGGGCAAAAAATCGGGAACAACAGACACAAGCATAACCAACAGAATTCAAGAGATGGAAGACAGAATCTCAGGCACAGAAGATAAACTAGAAGAAATAGATTCATCGACCAGAGAAAATCATAAATCCAACAAATCCTTAACACAAAACATCCAGGAAATGTGGGACACCATGAAAAGGCCAAACCTAAGAATAATAGGCATAGAGGAAGGTGAGGAAGCCCAGCTCAAAGGTGCTGAAAACATATTCAACAAAATCATCGAGGAAAACTTTCCCAATCCGAAGAAGGACATGCCCATGAAAGTAAAGGAAGCATACCGAACCCCAAATAGGATGGACCAAAGAAAAAAGACCCCTCGACATATAATAATTAAAACACCTAGCATACAGAATAAAGAAAGAATATTAAGAGCAGCGAAGGAAAAAGGACAGGTAACATATGAAGGCAGACCTATCAAAATTACACCTGACTTCTCCATGGAAACCCTCAAGGCCAGAAGGTCCTGGATAGATGTTCTAAAAGTATTAAGAGAACACGGATGCCAGCCTAGGCTACTATATCCAGCAAAACTCTCAATCAATATAGATGGAGAGAACAAGATATTTAATGACAAAACCAGATTTTCCCAATGTATCTACAAATCCAGCCCTACAGAAAGTATTGGAAGGAAAACTCCAACCCAAGGAAGGTAACTACGGCCACAAAAATGTAGGCAACAGATAATCCAACTACACCAGAAACCAAGGGTGAAGCAGAACAAATATATTCACAATACCACTGCCAACAACAAACCTAAATCAAACAAGCATCAACAATCAATGGTCCTTACTCACCCTCAACATTAATGGTCTTAACTCACCTATAAAAAGACACAGGCTAACAGAATGGATACGAAGACAGAAGCCACCCTTCTGCTGCATACAAGAAACACATCATAGCTTCAAAGATAGACATTACCTCAGGGTAAAGGGTTGGGAAAAGATTTTCCAATCAAATGGAAATAAGAAGCAAGTAGGCGTAGCTATCCTAATATCTAACAAGTTAGACTTCAAACCAAAATTAGTCAAAAGAGATGAAGACGGTCATTTCATATTCATTGCAGGAGAAATCCATCAACACAAAGTCTCAGTTCTGAACATCTAATACAAAGTCACCCACATTCGTAAAAGAAACACTACTAAAACTCAAAGCTCATATAAAACCTCACACATTTAGAGTGGGAGACTTCAATACACCACTCTCAACACTAGACAGGACCACAAATCAGAAACTACAGACCAATATCCCTGATGAACATCGATGCAAAAATACTCAATAAAATACTGGCAAACCGAATTCAAGAATACATCAGAGAAATCATCCACCATGACCAAGTAGGCTTCATACCTGGAATGCAGGGATGGTTTAACATACGAAAATCTATCAATGTGATCCACCATATAAACAAACTGAAAAAGAAAAACCATATGATTATCTCCCTAGATGCGGAAAAAGCCTAGATGCAACAAAATTCAACACCCTTTCATGATAAAGGTATTGGAGAGGTCAGGGATAACAGGAACATACCTAAACATAATAAGAGCAATATACAGCAAACCAACTGCTAACATCAAACTGAATGGAGAGAAACTTAAGCCAATTCCTCTAAAATCAGGAACAAGACAAGGCTGTCCTCTCTCTCCATACCTCTTCAATATCGTACTAGAAGTTCTAGCTAATGCTATAAGACAACAAAAGGAGATCAAGGGCATCCAAATTGGAAAGGAAGAAGTCAAACTGTCTCTATTTGCAGATGATATGATAGTTTACATAAGCGACCCAATAAACTCTACCAGGAAACTCCTACAGCTGATAAACACCTTCAGCAAACTAGCAGGATACAAGATAAACTCAAAAAAATCAGTAGCCCTACTTTTTTCAAATGACAAAGAGACAGAGAAAGAAATCAGAGAAACATCACCCTTTACAATAGCCACAAGCAACATAAAGTATCTTGGTGTAACGCTTACCAAACAAGTAAAAGACCTATATAATAAGAACTTTGTGACTCTAAAGAAAGAAATTAAAGAAGATACCAGAAAATGGACAGACCTCCCATGCTCTTGGTTAGGTAGGATTAACATAGTAAAAATGACAATCTTACCAAAAGCAATCTACAGATTCAATGCAATCCCCATTAAAATCCCACCACAATTCTTCACCGACCTTGAAAGGATAATAATCAACTTTATATGGAAAAACAAAAGACCCAGGATAGCCAAAACAACCCTATACAATAAAAGAACTTCAGGAGGCATCACCATTCCTGACTTTAAGCTCTACTACAGAGCTATAGTTCTGAAAACAGCCTGGTATTGGCATAAAAATAGACAGGTAGACCAATGGAATCGAATTGAAAATCCTGATATTAATCCACGCACCTATGAACACCTGATTTTCAACAAAACAGCTAAAACTATACAATGGGGCAAAGACAGCATCTTCAACAAATGGTGCTGGCACAATTGGATGAGGGTGTGTAGAAGACTGCAGATAGACCCATGTCTGTCAACATGCACAAAACTCAAGTCCAAATGGATCAAAGACCTCAACATCAATCCAGCCACATTGAACCTCTTAGAAGAGAAAGTAGTAGGTACCCTTGAACAAATTGGTATAGGAGACCGCTTCTTGACATAACTCCAGGGGCACAGACACTGAAAGAAACAATTAATAAATGGGACCTCTTCAAACTTAGAAGCTTCTGTAAGGCAAAGGACACAGTTGACAAGACCAAACGGCAGCCCACTGACTGGGAAAAGATTTTCACCAATCCTATATCCGACAAAGGGCTGATCTCCAAAATATACAAAGAACTCAAGAAACTAGTCAACAAAACACCAAATAACCCTATTAAAAAATGGGGTATAGAACTGAAGAAAGAATTCTCAACAGAGGAAATCAAAAAGGCTGAAAGACACTTAAGAAAATGCTCCACATCCTTAGCTATCAGGGAAATGCAAATCAAAAGAACTTTGAGATACCATCTTACCCCTGCCAGAATGGCTAAAATTAGAAACACCAGTGATGACTTATGTTGGAGAGGATGTGGAGAAAGTGGAACACTCCTCCACTGCTGGTGGGAGTGCAAACTCATACAGCCATTTTGGAGATCAGTATGGCGGTTCCTCAGGAAAATGGGAATTGAATTAGTTTACCACAGGACCCGGCAATCCCCCTCTTAGGCATATACCCAAAGGATTCACATCCATGCAACAAAGACATCTGTTCAACTATGTTCATAGCAGCACTATTTGTAATAGCAAGAACCTGGAAGCAACCTAGCCCTCAATTGAAGAATGGTTAATGAAGATGTGGCACATTTACACAATGGAATACTACTCTGCAGAAAAAAATAATGTTATCTTGAAATTCGCAGGCAAGTGGATGGCACTTGAAGAAACCATCCTGAATGAGGTAACCCAGTCACAAAAAGAGAAACACAGTATGTACTCACTCATATATGGATTTTAGACCTAGATCAAATGATCACCAGCCTATAATTCACATCACCAGAGGAACTAGGATACAAGTTGTATTCTGAGAGATTCATATAAAGTTCCTCACAGAACTGGGAAGGGACAAGTCCCCCAGACCTCAGGTAAAGTGGGGGAGGACAGCTAATGGAGAGAGAAGTAGGAGAAAATGAGGAGGAGGAGAGGAAGGCATGTGCGACCAGGAGGATTGTGCCTGGTTAGGAATGGAAAATAGGAAAGAGAGAGAGAGAAAGAGAGAGAGAGAGAAAGAGAGAGAGAGAGAGAGAGAGAGAGAGAGAGAGAGAGAGAGAGAGAACATAAAAGAGGGAGCCAATATTGGTTTGAAGATAAAATTGAACACAAAGAAAGGTCTAGAGAACTACAAGACTGCTCCCAACTAACAATCTCAGCTTCCGTGGAAAGGCTATCATAAATGCCCTTCCTGGAGAGTGAGATCAACAACTAACTTCTCCATGGAGTCCTCAACTAATGCCTGTTGAAAATAGGAGCAAACACCCATACATAAACACTGAGTCGAACTAGAACCCAGAAGCAGATGGAGAGGACAAGACCATGCGGTAGAAGTACATAGAGACAGCTTACCTGAACAAGGAGGAGCTAAGGGCCACTAGACTGATAGCTGGGAAGCCAACAGGGGACTGATTCGGACCCCCCTGAATATGGGTCTCAGCCAGAAGGTCTGAGCAGTCTAAGAGACCTCAGACAGTGGAGCCAGGATGTATCCCTGGTGCACAAAAGTCCCTACTTCACAGGACTTGTCAGATCTACATGACCCCAACTGGATGGCATTGCCCTACATATGGTATTGTGGTGGGGGGTTGGGAGGGGAGGGTGTTTAGAGTGCATGTGAGAGGGCAGAGAGGGCAAAAGGGAGGGAAGGAGGGAGGGAGGGCTGGAGGGGAGGGAGGGAGGGTGAGGGAACTGGGATCGACATGTAAAATAATAAATTAAAAAAAAAAAAACACTTTGACTCCAAAATTTAAGTTGAAGAACAAGTTACTGGGGAAAAGGATTTCTATTTTTGTTTCCACAGAAAATGAAAAGATGTGGATTCCTTCCAGACTAATGTGGTTTGATCACGCCAGACCGCCTGAAGCAGAGTACAAGCTGATCCTACTTTCAAAACAGCTGGACAAAACAGCCCTACAGACTACAGCTAGGATTTCTGAATCTTCTTCGAATCCCCCAAGACAGCGCCCCTTACCAGCAGGAAGTAGTTTGGAAAGAACGACGCCCAAATTCCCAAATATTGTGTATAAATGTTTGTTTTCATTTAATTGGACTTTGTTATATAAAATTAAATAAAAAAATAATAAAAAAAAAAAAAAAAAAAGATTGATCAGTTCTAAAGAGAAACAGCTCACACAAAGATGATCTCAGCACCTGGGAATCACACACCTTTAATCCCAGAATTAGAAGAGTATATAAAACAGGAGCATGGTCTCAGTATCAAGCATTCATTCTCCAGCACACTGAGGATAGGAAGACATTCAGTCTCAGGATTCTCTAGCCACACTGAGAGGCAGCAGGATCAGCCCTTTCAGTCTGAGGTAGTGGCAAGAGCTAGTGGCCCACTACTTTGCTTTTCTGTTCTTCAGCTTGATGTTTGAACTCAATATCAGTCTCTGGGTCTTTTATTTACTCATGTTACAATCATTCACCTTCCAGATGTATAAAGGAAGCTAGGAAGCAAAGATGAAACTCCACCAGTCCTGTCTCAGGTCCTCCCACCTTTCCTCTGCCTGCAACTGCCCAGCATCTGGTCTGCTCTAGCCTTTGGTGGGAGACCAGCCTCTAGCAGCACAAAGCTCAAAGCACAGTGCATACTACACTTTTCTATTGAGGGGATTAGGGAAAAAGACACACACACACACACACACACACACACACACACACACACACACACACACACTCTTGATGTTTTCCTTCTTTATTCTCTATTCCTCTCTGTTCTTTCTACTATATACTTTTTTTCTGCAGCTTATACACCCCCAACAAAGTGTTTCAGGCAATATAGGAATTACAATGTAGTTACATTGTTTTTCAAGTGAATGATTACAGTGAACATGAAACAAACTATTTTTATAAAGCATGTTTTCCATATCCTTTACATGATTAAACATTTTACATATTGCAGGTAAAAAAACAAATTATCCCAAAACCCCACATACATTCATATTCAAACAACTTGGTATAGATTAACCATATGGGTAAGCAAGGCATTCTTCTCAGTCAAGTCTTCTACTGGCAGGCTGCATTTTGCAGTTACAAAGAAAGGACCAATTACTACTTATCTTGAAAGCTAATCTTATAAGAAATCTTAAAGAAACCACAAACCTAAACTTTTGTACATAAAAATAATCAGTCAACTGTACTTTAAATCCTGGGGTGCATAGCCACTCATCAATTGTTTCTTATATTATCAGGAGATCCAGGGCAAAATGGGAACGAAGAATTAATCATCACCTTTGATCACCAACCAAACGTAACAAGGAAAACACATGAACTAACAATTGGGCTGCTTAGTATTTTTTTACCCTAACCTAATAAATCTATAACTCAGCTGTGTGTCCTTGTGAACTTTATATTGTTTTCTGGGTTTTACATCTTAAAGTTATTATCAAAGCATCTGATCTAAACTGAAGTTATTTTAAAGTTTTGTTTCAGCTAAAGATGCACACTGAAAGCTATGACTGTATCTTTCAGCATTAAGCTTAAAGGAATTTGAACCAGCCTGGCTCCTAGGACTCAATTCTTTTTTTTTTTTTTTTTTTTTTTTTTTTTTTTTTTTTGAGACAGGGTTTCTCTGTTTCTTGCTCTGCTCTGTAGACCAGGCTGGCCTTGAACTTACAGAGATCTTCCTGCCTCTGCCTCCCGAGTACTGGGATTAAAGTCGTGCAACACCACCACCCAGCTCAACTGTTTTTCTTAATCATTAACTTAAGCTATGGTCTATGCAGTTCCTTGGGTTAAACTCTATGGAGGTGTCGTCTTCGTGACAATCCACAGATAAACATGCCCAGTTTTAGAATGGGATGTTTTCATGAGATAAGCACACTACATTAGAGGTAGTGGGGATTCCTCTACATCCATTCATTGTAACACAAATTAAGAAAAACCCAGAGATAGATTTTGGAGTTCAAGCTTCAAGCTGAAGCCCAGAGAAGCAAAGCAGCCAAGCCAGTAGATCTCTCCATGAATTCTCAGAGGCAAAAGCTCTGAATTCCGGTTTCCTCCTCCTTATATTCCTTTCTCTGCCCAGACATCTCCTCCCTTCTATACTTCCCTAATGTTGAGATTAAAGGCATGTGATCCAAAGTCTTGATATCAAAGGCATTAACTTTATTCTTGTGTAGGCCAGGGTGGCCTTGAACTCGGAGAGATCCATCTGCTTGTTTCCTGTGTCTTGGAATTAAAGACTGCCTAGTTTCTGGTGTGGCTTAGCTTTGCTTTCTGATACTTCAGGCAATCTTTATTAAATCATAAATAATATATCACCACAAATCCACACCATGCCAGATACCAGAGAAAAATAGCAACAGCAAACATGTAAAGGCACAGAAGAAGCAAAACACATTCCAGGGTCTGTGGTCTTGGGGCCTTGCTTGTCCAAGATTGACCCATCAAAGAGGTTCCTCCTGGTGGTCTAACACCTTGGACTTCAATTACCATCTGCTCCTCCACTGACATGGCCACTGGCATTTGCCCTAAGCCAATTGCTGAATTGAAGCTATGCTGATCTGAACTTTCAGGAATGGACCTGCCTTCTCCTGCTGCTTACCTTGGTTCCAGCCAAGTGTATAAGGATGAGAATGTGTCCTTTCTGGGACTTGTTGCCTGGCATCTGTGATAGTTAATTGCCAACTTCCTGGATTAATAAATGTCTAGAGCAGTAGTGAGACACTCTTATGAGTGTGTCTGTGAGGGAGTTTCCAGAGAGGACTCACTGAAGAGGGATAACCCTCCCTGAATGTGGATGACATGGACTGGGGAGTAAAAGGAGAAAAGGAGAAATCTGGCAGAACTGGCACTTTCCTTTCTGATCCAACAAGATGTGAGTAAGCAGTCTTCTGCTGCCAGACAGGAGCCAGGGCCTCCTGGTATGTCTGAGTGAACTGTGCCCCTGAGCCATCAAACATGATAAGCCCTTCTTCTCTTGAGTTGCTTCATGTCAGCAGTGTGAAAATAACAACCCAGTGCCCTGTCTAAGCCAAGCTACTCCAGCCCTCTGCTTTCTGCCCCACATCAACAACCTGGGCCCGGGACCAGGAGATAGAAGACAGTGCCATACCCTGGCAGAAGGGCCCAGGTATCCTAGGACATTTGAGGAAAGAAGCTGCTACCCAACATGTGGGACATCTGATCCCTTCCTTCTCTAGCAAGACATTGATTTTTCAATAGAAATAGACAAGGAGGCTGGAGAGATGGATCAGTGGTTAAGAGCACTGGCTGCTCTTCCAGAGAACTCAGGTTCAATTCCCAGTACCTACGTGGTAGCCCACAACTATCTCTAAATCCTGTTCCACGGGATCCAGTACCCTCACATAGACATACACCAATGTACATAAAATACAAATAAATAATTATTTTTTAAAAAAGAAAAAGACAGGGAAAATGTGTGTATACACAATACATATTTTTCAGTCATTAAGAAGTATAAAATTAAGGCTAGAGAGATGGCTTAGTGATTGAGAACATTTGTGTCTCTTTCTGAAGACCAGAGATCAGTTCCCAACACCCATATTAAGTGGTTCCAACCACCTATAATTCAGGATCCAAGAGGTCCAATACCTTCTTCTGACTTTGAAGGCACCTGTGCACACACAAGAAGACAAACACAAAGTGACACACGAAAAAAAATGTTTTTAAAAGAATAAAATTAGATGGACATATAAAATAATAAATTAAATAAAAAAGAAAAAGAAAGAATAAAATTATTTCATTTGCAAGAAAATGGATATAACTAAAATGCAACATATTACATAAATTAAGTCAATTGCAGAACACAAATTTATGTCTTCATTTTTGGATTCTAGGTTTTTTATATGGATATATACAAAAATCACTTACATATACAAATACATGTATACACACATACACATGGTTTGAAAATAGAAGTAAATATATCTAAGAAACAAAGAGTAACCCTCACCTACATAAATAAGGGTCCCTAATGGTGAAGTGTCAAGAGGGAGGACCAGGGATTGAGGAATAAGAAAACAAAAGCAATAGTTGGGACCACAAGGTCTCAAATAAGCTGAGGACTTATGCTAAGCAAGTTTATTTAAAAATACAGCATCTTATATACTATTTTCAGGGACAAATGGCCAAAGTCAGCAGAGAACTGAGTCAGACAACATTGTCAAAGTGAACACAGAATATCTCAAACACAGCTGTCCTAGGGGAAGAGTAGAATCTCCAAAAACTGGAACCTTGACTCTTGAGGGTCACTGGTCCTTGCCACCTCCACTCCTGGACAAGGACACAGAATTGACACTCCCTTTGTCCTTTCATCAAGGCCTCTGAGAAAGTCTTGGATCGGTTAGTCAGTCTGGACCCCACAAAAAGGGCTAGTGGAAATGTGAAGAACAAGAAAGGAGAATGTAAAGGAGAATTGGCCCAACATATGACACACTCACACACACACACACACACACACACACACACACACAAGCATAATAACTTAATTTCTTTTTTAATTTTTTATTTTATGTGCATTGGTGTTTTACATGCATGTATGTCTGTGTGAGGGTGTCAGATCCTTGCAGTCACAGACAGTTGTTAGCTGCCTTAGGATGCTAGGAATTGAATCCAATTTCTCAGGAAGAGTAAGCAATACTCTTAACTACTGAACCATCTCTCCAGCCATGTAATTCAATTTCTTTAAGATGACTTTCAGTTGGTTATGGTGGTTCAGTCCTTTAATCCCCAAACTCAGGAGGCAGAGATAGGAGGATCTTTGTGAGTTCAAGTAGCCTGGTCTGCATATTAAGTTCAGGGCAGCTAGGGCTGCACAGTGACACCCTGTCTCAAAAATATAAAAATTAAAAATGAATAAATAGTTGACTTTTCCCAAATGGGAATAGATCTAACTGTTGCATTAGAGATGGTCCCAGAGGCATTGGAGAGCCCACACCTGTAGAAATAAGGGTCCCCACTAGGCTAGGGTCCCCTTTTTAGGAAGGGCAGGGTGGAAACCAACAGGTTCCAGGTGGTGTTCTCCTGATCTCTGAGCCAAAGGCTGACCAGTGTGGAAAGAATGAGAAGCAGGGAATCTTGGCTTGTGAGCCACTTTGGATTTCAGGAGGAAAAACTTCTAGGCCAGAGGAAGTTTCATGTCCTACTTTGCCCACTGGAAAGGAGTGAATGCAAGCCCTCTTTCTATGGAATTCATCTCTCCCTGCTGGCCCCTGGCTTCCTCCCTGAGAAGAAACAGACAAAACAAGGTACCTTTCAGTCAAGGAGCCAGTTCTCTAGCTCTCTCCAGAATAAACCAACTCTTTCTAACCAAAGAGGAACTCTGCCTTAACCTCAAGAGACCAAGAATTGCCCTTTTACAAGAAAAGATATGACTGTGCCCATTTTTCTGTTCCCTGGGGTTCTCAGACTTCCTCCAGAGAAGGGCAGCTTGGCCACTTCTTCCCTTCTCAAGATGAGCTAGCCTTCTTCTTCAGATGGAGTATGGGCAAGATGGACAAGAACAGAAACAAGACTCAAGGATGTGGGGACAAGGCTCAGTTGATAGAGTGCTTGCCTAGCTCACAAAAAGCCCCAGCACTGAATGAACTTGACAGGTAATCCCAGCACTTGGGAGGTAGAAGCAGGAAGATCACAAGTTCAAAGTCAGTCTTGGCTACATGAGACCTCATAGGGAACAAGGGAGGGAGGGAGAGAGACAGACAGACAGAGAGAGAGAGAGAGAGAGAGAGAGAGAGAGAGAGAGAGAGAGAGAAAGAGAGAGACTCAGTTGCTGAAGTGCTTGCCCAGTAGTACTGCGTGACCTCTAAGAAGTGTAATGAAGCAGACATGGAGGACTCTAAACTGGACAGTGAGTTGAGAATGAGTAAGTGAGAAGAGAGGAAGGGAGGGACACAGGTGAGGGGTAAAGAGGATGGCAATACAATGAAAGGAGGTGCATCACTTATGCATAGAAGAACTGCCAATGATACACCCCTAACAATGCAGGGGCCCAGAAAAAAAACTGTGCTTAAGAAAGGTGTGTGTGTGTGTGTGTGTGTGTGTGTGTGTGTGTGTGTAGGCAAGAGGTCCATGTTTCTCTACCTTACATGTTACATTTTAAGACAGAGTCTCTTAAACATGGAGTTCACTGATCAGCTCAGCTGGCTGACCTGAGAGCTCAGGGGATCCTCTGTTTTTGCTCCTCTGTGTTGGGACTGCAGCTATGCCTGCTTTTATAAGGATTCTGGGTATCCTCCTCTGGTCCTCATGCTTGAGCAGCAAGCACTTTCCTGATGGATAAAGCCATCTCTCCAGTCTCCTGAGTCAGCATTCTTTAAGTGTATGTGCTTATGGAAAACCACAAGATGTTTCAAAACTTCTACAAAGGCATGGAGTGAAAAGACTTGAAGTTCTTTCCCCACTTTTCCTGAGACATGGCCTCACTGTGTAGCCCTGGCTGTCCTAGAACTCTCTCTGTAGACCAGGTTAGCCTCAAACTCACAGAGATCTGCCTACCCCTGCTGGGATTGAAGACATGCACCACCACACCTGGCTCCCCTGGCTTCTGGAAACCCAGTGATCATGCACAGTGGCCATATCAAGCGGCCACACACCAGCTCTTCTCCACCTTGGCTCCTACGTAAATGTCACTTTTGGTGCCCACTAATCAACTAGTATGTCATTTAGAATTTCCTCCACCTACAAGTTGCAAAGATTAGATTTCCACCTTTCCAAACAAGGAAACCCCATCTGCCATCTGGAGGCAGAGCTGGAGGAGGGGAACACAGTGGGAAGACTATAGGGCCATCATCTCAGACCCAAAACTCAGACTGTCACATGACCCAGAGCAGTGCTAACCCAGTGGGAGCCTGAGCTTCTCTCATTATTTGACTGGATTTCTGTGGTATATTTGTATGAACAGGGAGGGTACATCTTGCCTAAGAGTCTGTCCATGAATAAGGAGAAATAAGCAAGGAAGCAACTTTGAAGGAGAAGTGGAAGAAAGAATTTTCTCTCTCACCATGCCAGTCCCCTCCATATCTCAGTGCAGACTAGTCAAGTTAGGAATTCTGGAGCGCTAGAGACCCCAGGCCCAACTCTTCACTCTGCCTTTGTCTCCAGGACCACACAAGGAGACAGGAAAAAACAGGCAGAGAAACTGAGCACAGATTCAGCCAGCATGAGATGTCAAAGAACACTGGAAGGAGCCCATAGGATGAAAACTGTCCACCTGACTACAGTGGTGAATAGTTAGCACGAGCTCTTTAGCAAGGAGGAACCAAAGCTGACCACAGCAGGAGCTTTGACAAGTGTCCTTTGACAAGTGTCCTGTCATCCATTCATTCAGATGTCACATTGCTCTGAGCCAGAGTCACCTCCTTGAGAAATGATAGAATGAGAGCTGGTGTCAGTGTATAGTTAGTTACACTGTGCACATGAATCACAAACACTGTGCTTCCTCAGGCCTCACATGCAGTTTGGTGAATTTACTTGGCCACTGACCACAAAGATCTGGCTTGGTAATCAGATTGAGTTTCCTGGAGCTTAGAATAGGCAAAAAAATGTTCAGCTTTGTGCTGGCAGTTAAACCTAAGCCCAAACCCAGAGACCTTTCTCAAGTAGTGCCACCAAGACCATGAGATCCCAGTCATACATCTGTGGGGGTTGTCAACTTGACAAGATTTACACTCCTATGAAAACCAGTGAGATGACTCAGTGGGTAAAAGTGCTTGATATGTAAGCCTAATGACCTGAGTCCATCCCCAGAACCCACATAAAAAAGGTCAGATGTGGTGGCACATATCTGTAATCCCAGCATCCCTATAGCAAGACAAGAGAAACTCCCAGCTAGCCTGGAATACACAGCACATCAAAAACAAGCAAACCCCTGCCTCCTTAACACTATCTATCTATCTATCTATCTATCTATCTATCTATCTATCTATCTATCATTTATCTATCACACACACACACAGACACACATACAAAAATAATAAGATTGACGATGATGATGATAATAATAATAAAATATTTTAATGTAAAGGAAACACACCTCTGGGAGTGTCTGTAAGCGCATGAATCCTGTATACCAGTGTTCTCAACCTCCCTAATGCTTGAAACCGTTTAATACAGTTCCTCATGTTATGGTGACCCCTGTCAAGCGCTATCGCCTTGCCTGCAAGAACGACGCTCAACGACAGGATTCTTCTGCAGCTATGTTTATTGCGCGACTCATTACAGCAAGTTGAGGGAAGACCCCGAGGAGGAAAAGGGGCTCTGCTTATATAGAGGAGCTGTGTCCGTTACTGACAGTTGCAGCCTGCAACGGTCGTAACGGTCACCCCATGACGTGGATCGCACATCCGCGCCTTGCTGGCTTACGGACAGGAAACCTGCACCATCTTCGGGAATGGCACCGGTGGCTCTCTACAGACCCCCCCCCCATCATAACATTATTTTGTTGCTACTTTATAACTGTAACTTTGCTAATGTTATGAATCATAATATAAATATCTGATATTCAGGATATAAATATCTGATATATGACCTGTAAGGGGTCATGACCCACAGGTTGAGAACCACTGTTCTAGAGAATGGACTGATGAGGTAAGTTTCACCCTCCTAATGGGTGGCTCAGATATAAAGAGGGTGGAAAAATCCGTGTCACCTCTCTACCTCTACCAGGTGAGTCTATCGTTGCTGCCACTGTCCTCTGTGGACATTGGACCCCTTCATCTTTCCAGCCTGAACTCTCCAGGGAGCTCTAGGCCTTTAAGCATTACATGGGAACTGCAGGGATCTCAGCCTCACTGTCTTGTAGATGGCCACTATTGAACTACCCAGGCGCACACCACTCTCAGAAACCTGTACGATTATCTGCAGGTGTTTCCCTTCACAATTTCCTGATAGTTTTAATAAAGTATGAGGGAAGCTCACCTGCCCAGGTTTCAGAGAGGGAATAATAAGTGAAAACTTGAGAACAGAGGTGAAGCCAGGCGGTAGTGGCACACTCCTTTAATCCCAGCACTTGGCAGGCAGATCTCTATGAGTTTGAGGCCAGCCTGGTCTGCAGATTGAGTTCCAGAACATCCAGGGCTACATAGAGAAACCCCTACTCAAAAAAACAAACAAAAACAACAACAAAAAACAAAAATAAACAAGCAAACAAATAAAAAAAAGAATAGAGGATTCAAATTATTAAGCAATAAGTTTGCGGAATAATGGACTTTGAGCCTGGAGAAATGGCTAGTAGTTAAGATCACCAGCTGCTCTTGCAGAGGACTCAGAACCAGGCTCAGTTTCTAGTGCCCACCCATATGGCAGCTCAAATGACCAATAACCCCATTTCCAGGAGATCTGACACCCAGTTTCTTTTGGTCTCCACTGACAGCAGGGCTGCACAAGATGGACATCCACATATTTAGACAAACTTCCATATGTACAAAATAAAACACATAGTTATTTTAGAATATGATCCAGCTACTTTGCTCCTGAGCACACAGCCAGAGAATCCCACACCTTACCACAGAGACACTTGTATAGCTTCATCTACTGATGTTTTATTCACTATAGTAAGGAAATGGGACCAACCTGGATGTCCATCAACAGATGGTTAATTGGATGGTTAGTGAAAGTCTGGTGCATATATAAAATGGAATGCTATTCAACTCTAAAGAAAAAAAAAGCAAATCACAAAATTTGAAACAAAGCTTAGAATACTAAGCAAGGTCACCCAATCTCAGAAGAAGAAAAAACCATGTGTTCCCCCTTCATATGTGATCCTAGAAACAAATGTGTGTAGCACAACATGTAGATGAACAAGAAGGGCAGCATTAGGAGAAAAGGAAGGAAAGAAGACAGGGAAAGGAAATGTGGATCCTGAAATCAGATACAAGGCTAAACATTTTTCTAGTTTTAACTCTGTCATGGGTTTTTCAGCTTTTTGTGGCAAATAATGCATAAAAATAGAATTGATGTTGAAAGTCAAAATCCACAGCTGCACATGGCCACTATTCCTACACATAACACAGGACCAGAAATGTTTTTCTCCTTAGGCCTCAGACTATCCAATAAAGAGGTTTTTCTCCAGTGGGAGTCTTCAGGGAGCAGAGAAGAGGCACTGGCTGCAGATTTGTGATCAAAAGACTATGACACTCTTAAATGCCATCATGGAGACATAAAGTAAGAAGAGATGCAAAGACCCCTGGATGAGGTATACTAGCCTGAGCCCTGACTTCCTGGGATTTCTCTAGCCTGACCCATTTGCACCAGTCCCATCAGTAACAGACCTTTGCTGGTTGGAGGCTCTGTCTGTAATCTCCAGGATGAAATGTTCCTCTTTGCTAGTCACTGAAACCTGGCTGCCCAATTACTAGCACCACCACAATGCCCTGACATGAGCATAGTTCTCCACCTGGAATGTGACTCATGATCACATTCTTAAAACAAGTGACTTGCTAGGGAAACCCCGTTGGAACCAGGTACTTCCTTGGAGCAAGATCCACTCACACCACAAAGCCCCCATGCTTGGCCAATGGCCACAAGTGGCATACGTGTCTATATGAAACAAAGTCCTTTTCCTCAGGTAGGACAAAATGACATTTCTTGGGTCTGTGAAGGTAGTGGGGGTAATGTAGCAAATGAGCAGTAGCAACCAGCAGAGGCTAAATGGAGGGTGACTGGGCAGGACTTGTGGAGGGAAGGTTGTGGCATCTGTGGAAGCTTGCAGTTTTGGAAACATCTCTGTGACACCAGGCAATCTTGTGTAAGATTGTCTAAGAACCCCTTCTTCCTACTGCCCTGGCTTTTCTCACTTTGTTGTTGTTAGGGTTAAAACTGGCGACTCCATTTTGATTGTGCCACCTTCGTGCATCCTTCCAAGATCCTTTTGGGTCTAGCTGTCATGATCTGGGACTCTGAATTGGAACTACACAGTCTGGGGAAAGCATCCTCAGGAAGAGACAAGACTTTTGGAAGAACTTTACCAAAAGCCTGTGGATTACTCCTTTTGTGGTCCCGCTGATAAGGACCAGTCACCACCCCTTCTCATCTTTCTAGCTTTGCATGTTCATTTGCTCTGGGCAGTGCTCACTGTAGGGAACACCCCTGCAGATCCACAGTAGTATAGGTGAGTAATCCCAGCACTCAGGAGTCTGAGGTAGGGGATTACAAGTTTGATTCCAGCAAGGACTACAAAGTGAAACCCTATCTTGAAACCAACCAACAAACAAATAAATTAAGAAAAAGGGTTTGTTCTTGAGCCAAGGAAGTATGTCAAGGCAGGTCCTTTGAGAAGCAGAAAACATTTCTGGAATGAACAACATGTTCTTAGGAAAATTTGGTACTCTCTCTGCCAACCCCTTGAGATGATCTGGAATTGGAGAGAGTATACCTGGAACACATAGCAGGTGTGGTCATCAATTTTCAAGTACAACCCAGAGGGCCTGTGATGTGCACTAAGGAGCAGCAGGGAGTGGGTGGCCACTTTCCAGGAGGTGGTCCACCAGGCATGGAAGCTCACAGGCACCAGTCAGATTGTCAAGGAGAGGGAAACTAGACAGTCATAGGAGGTATGGATGTCCTTGTACTCACAGATAAGCACTAGGGGAACCAGGAATGTTAAACATGCAAGGTTGTCCCTTCTAAAAAGGCGGCGGATGTATATCCTGTTTTCTGCCAGGAAGGCCGGGGACAGATGTGGTTAATAGCCTGATGAACTTTGCATTATCTGTGTAGCCAAGACCACACTGGATCTTCATCCTCCCTAGACCCTTACCATGACATTGTCAGTCTACCTTTATGGACAGTGCCATATATAGTAAATCTATAGAACCCATCTTTGTGGAAGATGTCACATGTACTTTACAAAGAGTTTTCATGTAGTCATGTCTTGAGATTTCTGTGCACACAGAATTAAGTTGATTATCACCAGGAAATGTTTCACCAAATTGTTCTGTGCTTAAATATGCCTAAGATAAACTACTCATGGTCAGACTCCCAAGGTTTGAACCAGCACTGGCTACTTAATCCATGCTGAACCAAACTGTCTTCTGGCCTCCAGGACTATTATTCTGTTGGTCATGGTGGTCTCAGAGACCCACCCATGCAGCTAGTGTCAGGGGTAATTACTCCCAATGATCTGGGTCTGAATATATGTCTGGTCCTCAGGAGAGATAAGTTACCAACTCCATTCTCCACCAATACAGCTAGCACATGTAGGCATCTGGCCCAAGTGATAGAGGAAGCTGGCTTTGCCTTGGCTGTGTGGCTGTAGTTTAGGTAGTTAGTTACCTAAACTATCTGAGCCTTGACTTCCCCCATCTATTAAGTGGGCAAGTGGGGCTCACAGGGTGGGTAGGGAACTCAAAAACCTAAGCTTGACCATTTGGAATCATTTTCATTTTTCTTTTCTTTCCTGTTTTCTTCATTGAGTATGGGTGTTTGGCCTGCATGCATGTCTGTGCACCACATGCATGTCTGGTGCCTTTGGAGGCTAGCAGAGGGCACTGGATCCCCTGGAACTGGAGATGCAAGTGGTTATAAGCTAACCTTGTGGGTTCTGGGACTTGAACCAAGCATTCTGAATAGTCGGTGCTCTTAAGCACTGAGTCATCTCTCTATGACTCTTTTTGGGGAGACATGAAGGGCCATTCAATCCTGAATAACCACCAACCACGATCAAAGTGACTGATCCACCCAAATCTACCTTAGTGAACCAAGGTGTTTTTCGGAATTACTTATGGGAACATGGGTGCCTTGAAGGCAGTTTTCATTACTGAAAGGCCACCTAGCATGGGTGACAACTCAGGAAAGCTGCAAGCCTGGTGCTCCCTGCCCAGCTTACATCCAGCTCCACAGAAAGTCTTCTCTCCCTAGCAATTGGTGCTGTTTATACAACCCTGGAGAGCAGCCTTGAGCGTCCATTGAGCTTCCTGAGTCCTCTCCGCATGAAAGAATATCTCCACTAGGGGGAGCAAGAGTATCTCCTTTTACAGTTGTCTTGGGAGTTTGAAAAAACTTCCTGAGGATGTCTCTTTCCAAGAGGAGATGCTCCTTGGGTAGATAACTCTTGTTGGTCATCTTGGCCCTGCCAGGATATAGCACTGTTACAGTGCTGCTCAGGGAGATGGCTGCTCAGGGAGCTGGTATTCAGCCAAAGAGCTAAGGAATATTGTGGTGATTTGAATGAGAAATGGACTCTATAGTCTCTGGCATTTGAGTACTTGGTCCCCAGTTGGTAGCACCATTTGGAGAGATTTAGGTGGTGTAGCCTTGCTGGAGGAAGTATGTCACTGGGATGGGCTTGAAGAGTAAGAACGCTTCATCCACTTTTGGTTGATCTTTCTGCTCCATGTGTATGATAAACGCTATGCATACCCAGCTGCCAACGCCTACTGCTAAGTCTGCCCCATGATGAACTCTTGTCCCTCTGGAACTGCTGGCAAAAATAAAAGCTCATTTGTAAGTTGTCTGGGTTATGGTGTTTTGTCACAGCAACAGAAAAATAACCAAGACAAGGACACAGATGTCAGGCCCTCACTGGCTGTCAGTCTCTGGCTCAAATCTTTGCTCAGAGAAAGGAAGAGCTGCTCTCAAAGCCCATGTTTGGCTACTGGGCAGCCCACCTCCTCACAGTCCCCAGTACCCAAGAGACAGCTGCCTAGGTCTCCATCCATTTCTTTCACTGCCTTTGGGGTTCACTCTGAGACAGGGAACACCATTATAGCAATGTGTTATTATGCAAACATCTCTTACATTCTAAAATATTGAAACTTTTACAGAACCTGACATCCCAGTTAATAATACACCTTGAGGTGACTTAAGACTGCTATCCTGCTAGGTACTATGCCAGTTTGTTTCACCTGCCTTTAGGAGAACAATGTAACACCCAACCTTACTTGCCTTGGGTTTCTTTTATAATCAGCTTTTACAACCTAAGTTAGTGCATAGCTCTAATCTTCAGTTATATGCTCTCCCATTTCCATGACCCCTGAGAAATGCATGTGTGCATGTGTGTTAGGGTAATAAATACTGGAAGCAATAAGTCACATGAAAGCAGCCTTATATGTCAAACATCTGCCCTAAATGCTGGAAACAGCATACTGGTATTATTTGATACATGAATGTTCGCCTTTTTTAGTGTTTCAGGTCACTTCAAGTCAGAAAAGTTCAATTCTTTGAAAACAAAACAAAACAAAACAAAAAACAAAAAACAAAAACAAAAAAAAAAAAAAAACCAAACACACAAGAAACCCTGTTAAAGATTTCTATGCAGGATCTCTTATTTCTTCTGCCCTGTCCAATAAAAAAGAAAGCAAAGACCTTAGTTAGGAGGTCACATGAAACTGCTGACATTATGCAGGCACAGGGACACAGATAGACTAATGTAACAGACTGATGAGACACTAAGGCTGGTTGATGACTCAGGTGTTATCAATGATTTAACTGACGCATAACATCTCTTTCTCTTAGTCTTCACTCCTCTCCTTGCCCACCCCAAGAATACACCGTTACCCCAAGTCTGTGAGGATTCCTTAACATAGCCCAGCGCAGTGTGGGGTGAGACTTTCTTCAAGAGGCAGGGCTGCCTCCCTGGGTACTGCTGGGAAGGGGCATGTCCCCTTCAGGAGATAGTTCAGGAATGGAGAAGTTTTGACAATATCTACTAGGTGTCTTTATGTGGCTATCCTGGGGTCAGAGAGCCCTGGGCACTGTCTTCTCACTGTGGCTGGGAGGCAGGACCAGGTCTACCCACATAGTATCTCTGAAGAAGCAGCTCGTCCTTTTACCTTTCTGACTGTGGTCACCTTGCCTGTGCACAACTTGCAGACTATACATGGTGGAGCCTGCCAGTCTCGTGAGCGAAGAATCTCCTTGTTGGGTGGGGTCCATTTACACACTCCACATGCCTGGCTGACAGTGTTCCTGACAGTAGAGGCTCACTTCAGTGGATCTTAGGGAGCACTTCCCAGAAGCTGAGGCCTCCTACACCACTGCCTGCACATCAGAGCCAAACTATGTGCTAGGTTTCTCCTGGAGATGTCCTCTCCACCTACTGCCAGCTTAAAGGACTCTTCCCATCTCTAGACAGTTCTTAGTGTTGTGGCCTTTCTCCCCAGCAATCCATCCCTGATGGGATGCCTGCTGTCTGCTACAAATATGAGAGCAGATACATAATTGTGGTCAAATACCATGGCTTCTAATGTGTGTCTCATACTAAAGACAGCATTTGTGGGGATTTACTCAAAGAAATTCTGGTGTGGGAACAAATATATAAAAGTATGAATATGTTTGTATGTGTATGATATATATACATGTGTGTTGTGCTACTGAAAGATTTCAGGATGCCCAGTCACAGAAAAATAGTTTAATGTTTTAATAACACACATGCTTTGGATCTATATACAGCTGATAAAAAGCTTTTCAAGCCATTGTAGTGGGGAGAAGAACTGGAGAACCAAATGACCGATCCGACCTGTGTAGACCCTTTGTGGCTAAGTGTTCAAACCCTAGAAAGCCAAAGGCTACTGACATGCTGGGAGATCACCAAAGATAACCAGAAATTGGGGGAACCAACACAACAATGAAAGCTCCTTCAATTTCAAGTTGTCTAAAAGGTAAGAATAGTGACCACAAATAGAACATTTATATCCAACACCCCCCCACACAAGGTTCAGGGACATTTGTAAAAAGAGACAGAAAGACAGTACACATCTGGGGAGGAAAAGGAGGAAGCAGTGTCTTCTGGACATATCAGGACCTCGAATTCACAGTAGCCCTGACTGCCTGGACAAGACCAAGCCAGTCAGCATCCCAGTGTGGAGAGGGAAGGATCACAAGCCCCTCCTCCAGCTGAGAAGGTTCTCATAGTTGATGAATGTTAGGGCAGGGAGATTTGGGTGGGTGGGCTTCTTTAAGAGTTTTGCCCCTGGTAAGTTGACCTTGCTCCACCAGGTGGATCCATGCTCAGGAATATGTACACTGCAGTAATTGGGCCCAGTAGGCTATAAGAAGGGGGAGAAAGAGGAGGCTGTGGCATGAAGTTGGAGGCAGAGGTGGGGGGTTGTGGGCCTGGAGGGTGGATTCGAAGGAAAGAGAGAAGGGGTGAACAGAACCAAAATACATTGTACACGTTTGAAATTCTCAAAGAAAAGTTTGTATTTTAAAAACTTAAGAGTAGGAAAATACAGGTTCTGGTGAGGCATCACAACCCTTTAATCCCACCACTCAAGAAGCAGCTGTGTCTCTTTTGAGTTCAAGGCCAGCCTGGTTTATATATGGAGTCCCACAACATCCAAGGATATATGTGTGTGTGTGTGTGTGTGTGTGTGTGTGTGTATGAGTTATAGATCTTAGCTTATGGTAGTTACGCCTGGAAGTGTACCACCAAATAGTGCCCAGCCGCAGAGGACCCATCTGATCCCGGTTCTGCCCGGAAGTGTACCGACAAATATCGTCCTGCAGCAGATGATCCTCTGCGGCTGGGCGCTATTTGGTGGTACACCTCCAGGCGTAACTACCACAAGCTGAGATCTACAACTAAAAGTAGTGAGGTTCCTGTAGGTGTCCAGCATCACATTTGTGTAGAGACACTTCTTGTATGTGTATGTATATATGTATATGAATATGTGTGTATCTATATGCATGTATATACTTATATGAACATGTATATATGTTTATATATGCACATATGAACATATTCTTGAATGTGGGTAGGAAGCAAGTGAGTGTGACAGAACAGCCCTCATAGAGTGCTGAATCACACACATACCTTGAAGTCTTAGCCCCAGGTGCTCTGCTCCTGTATGAACATCTCAGAGATTCTTTTCTGTGGATGATTAGGGGAATCTGCACGAGGAGACGAGGAGGCTTGTAGTGGTGGTATTTTTTTGTTTTGTTTTGTTTTTTGGTGAAAAGAGTGGATGAGTGGACCCTTCTGTGCCCCCCCCCCCCGAAGGAGAACAATAAGAGAGACTTACTGTAGTCTCATGGAGAGGGCGTGATCCTAACACGCAATGCTTCTTGCTCTTCCCTCCTGGAAAGGTCCACTCAAAAACCAGTAGGTGGAGCCAAACCAGGGCAGTTTCACTGCCAGGAAGAGTGTGTGCCACAGCAACTGTCTGCACAGTGGGCATCTAAACCCCACCCCAGGGGGGGGGGTAGGGGGGGAGGCTAAGCCTCACCTGGCGGTCTCCATGCTTAGTGTGAGGCCATAACAGAAATGTAATTACACAGCAGGGAATCAATCCAGTGAACTGCAACTGCAGGAGGGGCAAGTTTCTCCGTGCCAGATAAAGGGTGACAAAAATAGGGAAAGGGAAACAGTCAAGAGGGGAAGGGGCTCAGAGGGTAGAGTGCTTGCCTAGTATGCAAAAAGCCCTAAGTGGCCGTGGGGACTCACTCATGCCTGTGATCCCAGCACTTGGGAGGTGGAAGCAGAAGGCTCAGAATTTCAAAGTCATCCTTGGCTATATAATATAGGCCCAACCTGGGCTACATGAAAGCTTGTTTCAAAAAATAAAAGATGGTGTCAAATGCCTTTAATCTCAGCACTCAGACCTGAGGAGATGGATCTGCACAGTAATTTCCAGGGCTTTGGTTTCCTTGTAACAGCAATTTATGCACAAATAGATCAAGACAAGGGTTCTTTGTACAACCCTTTTCTGTGTCAGGGTACTCAAACTAAAACAGGGGGCAACTGAGGCAGGAAAATCATGAGTTTTCAGGCTAGTCTGAGCTATATAGTAAAACCTGTCTCAAAAATTAGTTAATTAAAAATCTAAAATGTATGCAAAAATTGGGTGTGTCCTTCAAAATTATGTTGCAAAGACAAACAAAAAAGTAAATAAAGTGTTTGTAACTAGGATCAACTAAGAGTTTTTAAGACAGAATGTAATGGATAATATTGGATTAAAGTCTGGTCCAAAAAAAAAAAAAAAATAGAAAGGATATTGTTGAGATGTTGACAAAATGTGAATAGGACATGGAGGCTGTATCAATGTTAAATTGTCCTGATTTTGTTCCCAGCAGGAAGGCAGGTGAATTCATCCTCATACAGGGAGATACACTGTAACCCTGAAGAATAAGGACTCAGGTATGGAGGAAGAAAGGGATGCAACAGCTGTGGAGAAGTCCAGTGTGCTGCAGCCCGTCTACTATTCTGGTAACTTCCATAACTTTGAAATTTTGTTTCCTTAAAATCAAAACTAAAAATAACTGAGAAAACTCATTGCCACAATCACAAATTTAGACATGGAAATGCAAAACAACAAATATCTTGTGGGAACAGAGATAGATATAACAAACATAGTGGTTTGGGAGGGGAGACAGAGGAGGAATAATCCAGCAAAAGAAACTATCTATTATTGTTGTTGTTGTTGTTGTTGTTGTTGTTGTTGTTATTATTCAGGCCATCCAGCAGAACAACCTTCAAGTTCTCTCTCATACAGATATAGATATATCTCCCCCAGGGTAGCTTCAAATGTACTCTGTGACCAATGGTGGCCTTGAACTTCTGACCTCCTGCCTCAATTCCTTCCCTCCCCCCCAGTGCTGGATGACAGATGAGTGCCACCAAGCTGTAGGAGAGTAACTAAACCTTGTTGCAAAAACAGAATAGCTTAGACAGACACATTGTTTCTGTAGCCATGCTTAGCTTACACATACACATTGTCCCACAGCCATGTCTAGCTTAGACACATACTTTGTCCCACAGTCAAGCTTAGCTTAGATACACATAAGGTTCCCACACCCAGGCTTAGCTTAGATACACACACACATTGTCCCACAGCCAGGTGGATCCTGGAGCAAAGATAGACTACTCTACACTCTTCTGACTAATTAGGGTAAGCATCTCTGCGGAGTCCTGATTTTAATTAATCTTACAACACATACATATTCTCATTATGACAAAATTCAAATCTTTTATTCAATGTTTAAGTTGTTTACAAAATGGCCTGGAGAGGGGCCACAAGTGTCACCCAGCATTGGATGGTAGAGGCAGGAGGACAAGACCAGCCTGAACTCCAGACTGTGTCTCAAGAAAGAGGGAAGTGCTTCTTAGAAGACAATTCCCAAGAAGGAAATATCTCTTTCAACAAAACCTATACCACAAAAACGATACTCTAACACTCTTCAGTTCTGCAAATGCCCCAGGATGAAGAGGTCTATTTCCTAGTCCCTTGACCAGGATGGCCAGGGGGTGGCCATCCTGTGCTCTGAGATAACCCACCTGTGCTCTGAGATAAGTGTGTCCCTCTGCAACCCCCAGAGTTAGATTTCTCTGTGCTGTTGAGCCTGCAGAATAATGATTCAAAGGCTCTGGGTGGAGAAGGCTGCAGACAGGTTGGCTTTGGTTGTAAGCTATTTCAGCAGTGCTGGCTGACTGAATTTCCCCGGGGCCTACAGCTGAGCAGATAAGCAAAGTAGAATAGGATATTAACTGGTGTTGAAAAGGAGAACTTTGAGATCACTTATTGACTTCCCAAAATCAGACACCTGAGGTGGGATACCAGTCTATAACCGAAGTAAGGATCAGAAGGTCAAGATTATAATGAACTGGCACCCAGCCTAGGCCACCAGACCTTGCCTCAAATACATAAAGGAGAGACAGAGAAATGGCTCAGTGGGTAAAGGCTCTGGTCACCAACCAGGCTAATGGCTGGATCCATCCCCAGAACCCATGTGGTAGGACAGACAGAATCCTTTCCTGAAAACTGTCCTCTGACTCCAGGCCTTTGGGTGTGCATAATAAACAGGTGGATTTTTAAAATACTAATTAAGTGGGATGGTTCAGAAGTTAAGAGCTCTACCTTTGGCTCCAGCTATAAATGATCCCATGCCCTCTTCTGCCGTCACCAGCATCTGCTCGCTCTCTCTCTCTCTCTCTCTCTCTCTCTCTCTCTCTCTCTCTCTCTCTCTCTCTCTCAAGGAAGTCCTTTAAAATACTAGTTTATTTTTAAAAAAGAAAGTGCTACATACAGAACTTTCGTGGTAAATTTATTCAAAAACAAGGATATGCAGGGATATAGGAGGGAGGACACAGGAGCAAAGGAGAGCGGTGGGAGGCTTTCTTGCCTTCAGTCTCATAATTTTTGTGGTTTGGGCCGGTAGCAAGCAGCACCGAGGGGAAGCCCGCCTCCTTTAAACAAGTAAAGAATGAAGAGACTGCGTCTTCAGCCCCAAGCGCTTTTCCAGTGAACAGATGCCGGGCTCCGTGGAACTGGGAACCTTAAAGGACATTTGCATTGTGTCTCGGAGCCAAGCCACATCCACTGACTCCACTTAAACCCGAGTCCACCTCCGGCAGTGGATCCATCAGGATCAGCCGCCGTGCATCGAATTCGAGTCAGCAGCGCTCAGGTCGGCGTCGGCACCCAGGGCCTGCAGTGGGGGAAGTCTTTCAGACAGACAAGGGAGCCGCCCGGCGCTCCACGTTCAGGACCCCAGATTCCCTAGGAGCCTAGCCCGGGCCTCTTCGAAGCCATCTCGGTCTCAGTCCCAGAGAATAGGAAATGTGAAACTTATCGTTTTGCCGGAGTCCACTCAGTCTTTCTCCAAAAAGCTAAGCCCGAACTGGCTCCAGAACCCCGGGATTTCAACCAGAAGTCCACCAGCGCATTCCCCAGTCCGCACAGCGCGGGGACGGGGGGGGGGTGGGGGTGGGGGGGGATAGGGTTTAGTGGGGTGGGCAGAAAATAAGGCGGAGGCCAGGACTCAAGCGCTGGCTGTGGCGCCTGGAGACGTTGGAGGTGGCTACCTAGTGGAGACACTAATGATTAATTTACTCCCCCTCCGCCATCCTGGCTGCTTTGTGAATTTTTCTTAGGTCGCCAGCAAGGCCAGGATTTCGAATTCTACGGTATCGCCACAGTCCTCCAAACGCTCCGGGCTTGAAATCACACAAGCGCTTCTTTCGGAAAGAGAAGACGGTAGAGCCCCAACTCCCAGCTTTCCCTCGGTGTTGTTGCCACAGGATGCACTCGAGAGAGTGCTTGGTGTCAGAAGCCCTCCCTCCCCTATTTGAACCACTGGGCCACTGATGCCAGGAGGAGGAAGAGATTCTTGAGAAGAAAACTTTACCTGCGTGGGTCGATATATTTATCCGGCCACCAAGAAAAAAAGATACTATTAAAAAGAAGCGGGAAGTGAGAAATGACGCCTGTGATCTCAACATTGCACCGGCTGGGGCTGGGGGATGGCCGCGAGCTGCTGAGTGTCTCACACAGAAAGAAAGAGAAAATGTTAAAGTAAACGAGTAAGGAAATTCTGTCCTTCAAATGAGCACACGCTCTACTAGGGAGCTCTAACGGGGTTCTGAAATTGTCGCAGAAGAGCATGGGGTTCCGTCGCCCTGCGGTCCCCGAGGATAGGCAGTGGACAGGCCTGTGCAGCTCCCTGCAGATCCCTGAGCCAGCCCCTGCCAAGGACCTTGACCTAGCAGGGACTTGGTCGCCACGCTTAGCTCCCCCTGACCTGCTTTTGAACCCGCTAATCCCACCCCAACTCTTTCCTCGACGTTTTAATTCCCGCTGGTCCCGCAACCCCCACTCACTCTCGGCTCAGGAAGCTCTGAAGCGCACCACCAGGGCTCCGCACGGTATACCCGACTGGCGCTCGAGCTCTCCACCGAAGGAAACGGCCTCGGCTACAAACATCTCTTCTCTTGGCTCCCCTTAATTTAATTCGTTTTTATAAATCATAACCGAACAAATATCACAGCCTTCAGCAACGAATCTGGCAAACTGGAGGTGCAGTGGAGCATTAGTCACTGTGGCTGGCCAGGGACGAGGGCCTGGCAAGGGTAAGCCGAAAGCTGGTGGCCGGCCAAAGCCAGAAAGGCTGGAAAAACCCGCAGACCCAGAGCAGACCCAGCAACTTCACTTCTGGTTTTGAGGGAGTTTTATGTCTGAGATGAGGCAAGAACGTGAGTGCTAAAGATGGCCTGAGTCTTCAGGAACTCTTAATTTGCCCTCTTATATTCTTCCTAACTAGAGTCTTTTCATAAATGTTTGTTTCTATCTTTAAAAATTAAAATTGGTTAATATTTAACCGTGAAATTAGTTCATACCTGCCCAAGCTGTGCCTCTGCTGGTTTGCTGGAAGTTGATAGTTTTGTTTTGTAGCTGAACAAGGTGAGGAACTTCCTTCCTGGTCCTTAGGAGTGGCTATGTAAATGTATCTTCCGATGCTGTTAGGCTGAAAATCAGAGCTTAGATTCTGGGCCCACCTGGTGCACAGATGTAAGCCACCTGGTGAGATGCCCCAAACAGGACCTCTGAGATCCCCAGCCACATTTAACTGTCCAGGACAAAACGACAATCTCCAGAGATATGTGCCTGTCTATAGAGGATTTTGACAGATGGAGGCTATTCTGGAGCTTGCAGCTATTCCTGGAGAACTAGGGAAGTCCTTAGACAAGTCTTACAGAAAGTCCTTAAGAGGCATCCTACATGGGAAGCTCCACCAATAGCTGGCATCTTTGAGCAAGCCAGTGCCAGCGTTGGTTCCCAGGAGACTTATCAAGCACCCCGATTAGGACTGTCACACTGTTCTACAGCTCCGCATTTTGAAAGTCATTTCCCAGAGTCAAGACTAGAACTGAGCATGTAGCACATGCAAAAGATTTCGTGTTCAATCTCCAACGGTTTCCAGAAGATGACTGAAGACGTACATACAGCCAGGTGACCAGCAATACTGCCCTGAGCCTCTCTGCTACTCCCCAGAAATTCCTGGCCTAGCTGAGCTGCTGGCTGGACAATCCAGAATCAGTGAGGCTTATCTAGGACATGGGAGAGATTTGAATAAAAGATAAATGCACGAAAACACCACTGTTGGCATAAGAAGGAATGGAGTGCTGGTATTTGGTACACAGGCATGGACCTTGAAACACACTGAGAGAAAGAAGCCAGTCACAGGGGCTCAGATGAAACGCCCCAATCAGGCAAATCCACTGACACAGCTTAGGGCTGAGAGGGAATGGGAGCAGAGTATGAGGGGTGAGTTTCCCCTCAAGGTCTCTTACATGAAATCAATGATGACTGAATTCTTGATTGTCTCATCTTCATCTCCCAAGCATTGAGATTCCAGGCAAATCTACCACACCTGGTTTTGGGGGTCTGGAAATTGAACCTGGTGCTTTCTGTTTGCTACACAAGCATTCTATTCTGGGCTGCATCTCTAACCCATGAAAATGCTTTGGTATTTATGGTGGTGATGGCTGCACTTATCTGTGATGCCCTCAAATCCACCCAACCTACACCATAAAAGGATAAGCTATATGAGCTATATCTCATTAATTGCCACCATCACCCACACCACTACCACTCTTGTTCCAGTCCTGTGGCCCTCAGGTGGGAATCACCTGGAAGTTGTCTATTTATGTTTGTGAGGATCCATCTGTAGCTGAGCCCCAGAAGTTTTATTCTATGTGCTCTGGGTGGGTCCCTACTAAAGAGCCCTTTCTCCCCCTTGCCCCCTTCCTTAAAATGCTCTGACCCTGGTGTCAAAGCCAGAGCTGCCTGACCTGCTTCCTTGGTGCTAAAGGCAGTTACCACAACTCACATGTCATCCACCATGTGCCCTTCCAGTATGTCTTTCTTGTATATCCATAGTCTTCCCAATGTAGTCTCCTGTCAAGCCCAGGAACTCAGCAGCTCTGGAAATTTGCAAGCTCCTTGCTAGAGCCTGGCATGTGGGCAATGGGTGTTAGCTCACTTTAGAACTCTGGCAGCCTGACTAGGTGTCCTGCAAAAGCTGAATGTACACAGTGAAGTAGGTAGAAACAGCCTGGTTATCCCCAACAAACAGCTTAGACAGGTCAGAGCCATGTCTTGGAGCCCAGAGTACTGGGAGAAGAATCCAACAACAGTGATAATTACCTGCCCTGTGGCCTAGAGCACTTCAGCCAACTAACTGTCCCCCTCCCCTGTGGTAGACAAAGGCCAGCAAAAGCAGAGCTCTAGGAAGCAGACTGGTGGTGACAAAGTGGCTGTAATAGTCAGCTGGGATCAGTAGCACTATTCATCTTCAGTTTCTGCCTCAGTCTCAGCAGTGACCTCTCATGTTCTGTGCCCATTCCCCTTGTCCTACAGCATAAGGGTCCTTGCTCCTTGCAGAACCCAGGTCACAGACCAGACAGACCTTCATCATCTTGTGTTGTCTAAAATGTATCAGTAGGAGTTGGAGGAGATGGCTCAGTGGTTAAGAATACTTTCTGCTGGATTAGAGGACCTGGGTTCAACTTCCATCACCACATGGTTGTTAGAACTCTATAACTTTAGAGTTAACTATCTGTAACTCAGGGAATCCAACCTCTTCTGATCTCTGCAGGCACCAGTCATGCACATGGTGCAGACACACAAAGCACAGAAATTTAACTCTTTTTTTAAAGGTGTGTGTCACTGCACATGACAAACACTAGCGCGTTTAACTTTCTGTTAATGTGTCTATGAGCCTGTAGGGTTCAATTCAGGAGGAGGGTAGACACAAGAGGGACTTGCCAGAGAGCTCACTGCCACACCAGGCCCCCTTCTCTTTTAGCATGGTTACTCTGCACAGATGCCATCCTCTCCCTGTGGGAATGGGATGGGCAGGACAGTGGGTCCTCCTATAGCATGTCAGTACAGAGGTCTGGCTCCCAGGTGGGAGGCTGGAAAAGAGTGTGGGGGGGGGCGTGTAGACCCTTTCTGTGAGCTCTGCTTGCTCTCTGAGCCAGGTGTGGGTCTACAAGCAGTTTTCCCCAACACTACACTCCCATGGTGACAAATCTAAGCACTGAATTCTCTGGGGAATAACACAAAAATGCTACTCAGGTCCTCCCCAGGGGTCTTTGAGAGGATTCCCAAGGCAGCAAGAGGCTGGGAATGAGTGAGCAGGCAAGCTCAGCACATACTGCTTGAGGATGGAGGAGACCCATCCCCACCCTCAGCAAGAGAGAAGCAGCAAGCAAAAACCAGGTTGAGTGCGGCTTTCAGCATGTCCTCTTGTCCTCCTCTGCCATCTTTGTGTTGTACTTTCAGCCCACTCACTCAGGTTCTTTAATATATTTCAGAGGGGAACTGATATAACTTAGTAGAATGTTTGCTTGTTTGTAAAAAGCTCTGAATTTGATCCCCAGCCCTGCATAACCCCAGTGTGATGACTCACACCTATTATTTCAGCATTCCAGTGGAAGCAGAAGGATCAAAAGTCGATCATAGCTGCATAACTATGAGTTTGAGGCAAGGTTGTGCTACTTCAGACCCTGAAGAGGAAGGGACGGAAAGAGGGGAAGGAAGAAAAAGAAGGGGAGGAGAGGAGAAGAGATTCTCAGGGTTGTGGCCAGGTTGGAGTGTGAATGTGGCAGCAGGCAGCACTGATGACCAGGAGAGTACAGTAGGAATAAAACCCAGGACTCTTGAATGTTCATCAGGCAGAACTCATAGATTCACCATGCTGCTAACCCTGAGAGCAGAATGGATTCTCAGAGCCACACCTCTCTACAGGTCCTCCCTTCCTAGGACATGTCAGACACTCAGAGGAGGCCAACATCATCCCTTCACCCACTATGGGCTGTGACACTCACTGGTCAAGTGACTATACACTAGCACTAGTGCATCCAAACTCCTTTGCCTGGACATCACTAAGAATGCATTCTCCCTGAGTGGGAGGATACACTGGCCAGAGACCAATAGCACCCAAGGACCAATCACCTGAGTGCTGCAGACCACCAGGGGAACCAGAACCTCCAGATGCCTGTTCCAAAGCACTCTGTAAAACTCTTGCCTCTCCAGGAAGAATGACCCCAGCTTATGGGCCCCAGAAGAGGCTCTTGGAGTAAGACCACTTTCTGCCATTAGTGAAATGAAGACTGTGAAAGCGTGAAAAGAAACAGAGCTCTCGAGAAGGGTCCAGAAGGTGCCACTCCGCTTCTATTGACACAGAAACGCCTTCCTAGGTGGGAGGGGAAGCTGCCTGAGCTGAGAGTGTGAGGTCTATCTGACGCTAGCTTGTTCTTTTGTTTGTGTTTTTCTACACAAGCTGTAAGACATAATTTTTAAAATTGAAAGAGCCAGAGATAAGTGCAGATGGCACAAGTAAGGTGGCCAATGGGGGAGGGGTAGTACACCTCCGTGTGGCTGCTGACCTCAAGGAGCCATTGCCCTGGTATCAGCTGGGATGCAGAGCCCGCCTTAACTATTCAAAGAGCATGCTTCTCTCTCTCTCTCTCTCTCTCTCTCTCTCTCTCTCTCTCTCTCTCTCTCTCTCTCTTCCTTTCTCTCTCTCTCTCTCCTTCTCCACAATCACCCTATGAACTCCAGGCACCTCAAGTTAGTCCATTAGTCCATACCCCCCCCCCCCCAGCAAGCTCAATCACATACTGTGGGAGCCATTAATCCTTTGCAGTCCTACTGGCTCAAAATATTCTAGCAGTGTCTTCTTCCTTCTCCCACCCTTCCAGGCTTCTCCCCTTCCTTTCTTTCCTAGTATGGGCTAGCAGGCATTCTCTCTTTACTCCTCTCCTCTCCTCTCCTAACACTTTACAAGAATCCATGAGAGTCACTCAGTCACTGATGCATCTCTCCCAACCTCCCCCTTGGCTAAGGACACCTGGGATACCGGCAACCATTTTCACACACACAGAACATGGGCCAAGGCACTGACTGACTTCCTACACTTAAACAACCTGTTCACCCTCAGACGTGTCACAGATACCCTCAACAAAATCTTGGGGCTTCCTGAAATACCTTGGCATGAACTCACACCAAGAATTTGGCTCACCCCTTGTACCTGGACAGATGGAAGAAGGGAAGGGACTGGGGGAAGGGGGAGTCCCTGGCCTTTAGATGACCTTCAGTCATGTGAACACCTTCTCTCTCAACCTTTCCCCAAGACACTTTAAACCTGATCCCAAGAAAATAAAACCAGTCCCCACACCTCCTGATGCTACCTGTAAAGAAGCTGAATGCTGCCGAACCTGAAAGCGGGCTCGCGCCCAGGGCTCTGTTCGCAGCACCGAGTAAGGGACTGCTCCAAGACACAAAGTTCGAGAAAAAGTCCGAGCTCTGTCATCTCATTCTCGTTGTGTCAGCCCAGGGAGGAACAACCTCAGAGTTAGGGGAGAGCCCGGAGTTCGGCGTTCGCTCCTGGCCATAGGACCTGGTTGGCTGCCTGCCTGTCCAACTCGGTACCTCACCTTGGCCAGAGTGAGTGAATCGTCCTCCTGGGCTTATAAGGTCAAACCCGTGGGTGTTCCGCAAGATGTGATGTTCTGTTCACCTGAGTTTGTGGAGCACGGGCGCTGTTATTTCCGGGCCTGCACCCGAGTCTCCAGGCGCCGCCCCCCCCAACGCACCGGGGGGGGGGGGGGCTGGATCCCAGCAAAGGTCCTGCTTTCTACTGAGTCGCTCCAGGGTCGCCTTCATCACGCACTGGGTTGTCCATCAAGCGGAGCCAGCCTGAGCACTGGGTGCATTCCCCGAAGATACGAGGCACAGAGAGGAGAGACGTCGAGGAGGACTGGTGGGGAGAAATAAGTTTAGGAGAGGGTATGGGGCGGTCTTCTGAACATCTTGGCGGTCCAATTTCCCACTGCCAATCTCTAAACAACGTCTCACCCGAGGAGGCGCGAAGACACCGTTCCCTCCCTTTCTCTCCTTTCTCTCTTCCTCCTAAGCCTCTTTCTTTCCCCCTTCCCAATAATCTCCCGCTGTGTTGCGCCCAAGGGATCCACCCAGAGTCCCCGAACCCTAGCTAGTGCCCAATCGCCGACGGGGGCGGGGCCGAAGGAGGAAGGGGCGGAGAGGGGCGAGGAAGGACCTGCTACCCAGAGCTTTGGCTAGCGACCGCCGAGGCCCAGGCAGCAGTGGTGGCGGGCATGGGCGATGGGGGCGCGGAGCGGGACCGCCGCCTCAAGCGTCGGGAGGAGCCGGTTGGCCGGAGCGGGCGCCACGGAGACCACGGCGGAACGGAACACTTGCGTGTTGACACGGGTAGCAGGAGTCCAAGGGAGGTTGCTACGACCTCCGCCTCCAGCCCCGTGGGCTCCAGAGACAGCGGCGGAGACAGCGACGGACAGCCGGCGCTCGGTGAGACGGACCACTGCCGCCGCATCCTGGTACGAGGTAAGACGCCGGCCGTGGCTCTGGTTCCTTGGGCCACCATTACTGCCCTTCCCGGGGCCTCTGACCTCTCTCAGTTCATAAACTGGTTCTTTCATTAGGTAGTACATCCAACAAATATTCCGAGTGCCTATTGTGTGTGGGGCATTGTGCTGAACGCAGGGGACAAAGCAGGGGCTGGAAGGAGTCCTTGTTTCTTGCCCCGGCAGTTTACCTCCCTGGGTTGGACCTCTCTCTCTAGGCCCATCCTGGCTGGTTGCTGTAGTAAGGATGCGAGTCAGTTGGGGAAGCAGGACTCCGAGAGCCTGGGCCCTCTTGGAGCGGCCTCAGAGCAAGGGAGGAGAAAGTGTCACGCGCGCACTCCGCAGGGACAGGATAGGGAGGGACCCCGATGGGCAGCTGCTGAAGAAGGCCAGCCCTGCAGCAGCTCCCTCACTTCACCCCACCTATGTTTCCCAGCACCGGGCCTTTCAGGGGTTGAAGTCCAGAGAGGGCTTGGGGCAGAGGTAGGTTGGCCCGGCACAGCTCCGCTGCCCCAGTCCCAGTTCCCATTGCTTGGACTCCGGGCGCCCCTCTGCCTAGCCTAGCTGACACTTTCTTCCCCTGCTCCACTTGTCCACTGGACCTCACCCTGTTTCCCAGTCCTTTCCCAGCAGCAAGCTCGCATTCACTGCCATGGCCCATCCAGACCCAGGCCACCAATGTCAGCCTCCTGGCTCTGGGCCTCTCCAAGGTAGAGAGAAGTCTTGGGTCCTACCCTCAGCTGGATATGAAGCCTGTTGTCTGGGGCCATCACTGGGGGGGGGGTTTCTGGGATTGGCTTGCTTGGCTTCCCCTCACTGCCCTATCCAAGCCTCCTTATCCCATGTACCCATTCTGGAACCTGAAGGCCTCAGGAGGCCATCCACCATAGCCAATTTCCTCTCCTGCCTAGGAGAACCTAGGTTTCTCTCAACCAAGTCTCAAATACCTTGGAGCAGGTGGAGTACAACTTCCTTGAATCCCTGAATGTGAGCAGTCCTGGGAATCTGAAACCCAGCTAAGGCAGGGCATGGAGACAGTCTGTCTGAAGGTATAGAAAGTTGTCTTGAATCCAGATGCAGGAAGGGAACCTTTATAAAGAAACACTCCTGAGAATAGGTGTGGTCACTAGAAGATTGGATGACCACTGCCACTCTAGGGACCTGAATGGAGTTAAGGCAGTTGCACCACTAGGATATGAGGACTTGTTGATTATTTGGGGTGAAATTCTATTCTATCAACTGAGAGGTTCAGAATGCAAGAAGTAAGTGAGCCACCAGTTGAGTTTCACTGAAGAAATCTGCAAGGCTGCCAGAGATGAAATCAGTCTAATGTTCCTAGCTCCTAGGGTAAGGTCTCCAGTCCTTGCATCACAGCAATCTAAAAACAAATCTTTCCTCTTCATAAGATGACCAAGTTTTGAGCCCAGACACCATCTGCCTCCATTCTACCTGCCTTTATGTAGAACAAATACATCTTATTCATGGGCATCAATGGGATTTTCTCTGGTACAGACTCTTAGAGGTGGGAGTAAAAAGTGACTCTACTCTGAGGTAGAGCTACTTAAGCCAGGCAGAAAGATACATATGTGGAGTTGCCCGGGTACATCTGTGCTGTCCTCTCACAAGTCAATTCTCTTACTTTGTAAAGTATAATGGAAATATTAAATGTGAAGTACAGTTATCCACCTAACAGAAATGGAAAGCAAATTCAGCCCTCACAAATCCCTCTGCCCCTCCCCCATTTAATGACAAGGATGTTATTACAGGCCTGAAATGCCCAGGTTGTCATTTACTACTAATCCCTCCTAGTCAAGGTCACTAGTGTCAGTCACTGCTCAATTACTTGAAGCCCCACCGCAGCTAAGGGTGGAGGCTTCCATAAATGAAGCCAGCCTAACACTGGAGAAGGGGAGCCTTCATTGCCCAAAATAAACAACCCTCCCATAAGCCCTAAGCACATTTTACCTTGTCCTCTGGTTCTCTGAAGACATACCCACTTCATATCTTTCAAGGGAGCCATTAAAAGGTGCAAGGAGGAGGATTATCTGCCCTGGCTGCTATGAGGATCGGGCCCTCAGAAGAAATCCTCCCACTCTCCCCATATCTTTCACCCTCCCTCCCACGAGAGTGATCATTAGCACTAGAAAGTCCAAGAACAGCTAGGACCAGAGGTAAGCAGCATCAGTGTCTTACCTCTGGCCTTGCTGCCCTCCAACCTTGGTGATTTTATCTCCAGGAAGCTTGCTAAGCTTGTTGCCAGGAGCACAGAAAGCACTCTGCAGAGTCTCTGGGAATATTTGTTGACAGAGGAGTGGGTAGCCCTGGGGTGACCTACAAAACCTGTCTAATGGATGGGGTGACACAATTTGGTAGTCAGAAGCCACTGTTAACACACACACACACACACACACACACACACACACACACACACACACACAATGGACTGGACCCAGGGACTGAGTTGCTATTATCAGTTGCAATTTAGAGGTAAACAGCAACTGATAAAGGTAAATCAGACCACACTGAAAAAAAGCAGTGAGATTTTCCTCTGTCCTCTGGTGTCCTCTGGGTAACCCTGCTTGGCTAATGTCTCAGATTTCCTCCGAGGAGGAAATTTCCTCCCAGGAGGGCCCCTGTTCTGCTCACCCTGCCTTCAAAATGGAGGCATTCTCTCCAGCGGCTGCCATAAGTACTGTACCACCAAGATGACAGACCAGACATACCACAGACTTCTATAAAGGGAGGCTTACTCCAGGACTCCACAATCTCTAAGGCCCCTAGACATTCCTTGTGCTGGGCCTTTGGCTAAGGAGGGGTAGTGTGGAAAGAACCTTTTGTTTTATCTTGGAAGGGCTCGCCAATGGGGGCAGGAGGCTACTGGAAGGAATGGGACCTCCAAATTCTAATCTCACCTTGCAGTTGGCCAACTCTGTGCTGACTCTTTCAGTGAAGAGGGACTGACACAGGCAGAAGAGGCAGTATAATTCACAAATATCTGCAATTGGTAATCCAACCCTCCCACCACCTTTGGCTCAGACCCATGGTGCTTTCCTTTTCAATCCAGGTGAGAATCCAACTGATCTTGATAGATCTGAGAATGTTCTTGATAGATCTGAGAATGTTCTACTGTTTAATAGTCAATGCCAGGAGGCCCCACTAATCTGCTTTATCAGAGGTGCCTCTTGGAGCCTGCTTGCCTCCTCTGCAGATCTCTAAACATTAGCCAAGACTCCCCCACCATTCCCCAGCCTTTGCAAGAACCATTTCTGAACATGGCAAATCCTCCAGAGGAGTGATACACTGGGTCATCTTCCCAGCTAGCCATTCACCCAGCTGAAAAACCCTGGAGAGTAAGTTGGACAAATGTACCCGGTGCTTGGGAGTCCAGCACCCACCCCCTCATCCCCCCCCCAAAAAAAAACTGGGTCTTTGGCTTGAAATGTCTTGAAACGATTTGAGCACAATCTGGCCCTTCAAAACCTGCAGCTTGTCAGGTCTGAGCACCCAGCACAATGGCTGCTTGGGACTGGCCAGCCTTCTACAGCGGCACCCTGAAAGCCTCCCAAGGGACAGTGGCTTCAAAAAGCTAACTGCAGGTCTCCTCCAGCTTCGAAGGCTGGGATCCATCAGTCCCTGAGCCTGGGGAGACCTCTAGGCTACAGGCCTGGCCTTGCTTAGCAGGTATTGAGCTGCAAAGCTTTTAACTTCAGAGAGCTGGGCCTGGCCCCAATCCTGGGCCTCTGGGAAAGGGTGGTGGTGGTGGGGTGGCTTTCCATATCTTAGTCTGTGGATACATTCGGAAACTTGGCCAAGCATGCCTGCAGAAGCAGATGTTGAGAGCTGTAGAAGACTCATTCAGAAAACTGCACTTTGGGAATTTGGAGGGTCTTGTTTGTTTGTTTGTTTGTTTTGTGTTTGTGAAGAATACTTAATTTTTTTTTCAGTGGTTGTTTCATTCTACATTTCCCCCATTACTTTGTTATCAGAAAAACTGCTGGTCCGTGCGGAGGTCATTTGGTTCTGTAGTTTCACCTCTATGGACTAACCATCCTCCCCACGAGAAAGCCTCAGAATGCGGCCTTGTTGCTGCTCTTCCACCAAACCTTGTTTTCAGGGAACGATGGGGACAAGTTACATGGCTTTGCCCTCTTAAGCTCTCTTCCATTGTATAGTCACAGTGGATCCCCCACATCCACAGGACCCAATGAGGGCCCACAGAGGACAAATCCTTGAAAGCTGGAGCAGGGAGTGAGGATCGCAGGGGCTGGGAGAAATCCAAAAGCTCAGGGCAGTCTCTATTCCAAACTTATCTTCAAGATTCCAGCACCATCCGCAAAAAAAGGCATTTGCGCATCACATAGTTAGGCCTAGAAGCCATTACTCAACTGCCTCTGCCTCCTGTTTCTCTCCCGGTCGGAAATGATTCTTCCATTCCGTTTTAATCGAGGGCGACAGGAGAAGCCCCACCTCTTTCCTTATTGTTTAATATGAGAGAAATTGCCCTGGTTCTCGGGGCATCCGGAGGCCATGTAAGCCCCTGTCCTGCACCGCAGGTTGAGCCGATCTAAGAAAGGCGCAGAGGGATGCAAGCCCTCCCCCGGAGACCCAGGGTAGCCTCGGAGCCTGGGCTTGTCCAGTCTTGCATCCCGAAGAACCGGCCAAAGGGCGGTTAGGGTTCTTCGATCACCTGCAGATGCCTGAGTTTTTCATCGGCCTAGACACTGCGGAGAAGGTGCAGCGACTAGCGGGAATCTGGCCTCAAAGGCCTAGAGTGGACGCAATTAAGTCTTAGTTTTCCTTGTGTAACCTGAAGCTGGGTGTCAGCCTGTAGAGGCAGCGTCCTCTACAGTTTGCTCTCAGATCTATGCCCTCCTTTCTTCTTGACTTAGTACACAGACACCAGTGTGCATTCCTGTGTACCCGAATGGTTGAAGCCTGGGGGGCTCTCAACCTGGAGATTTGCTGCCAAACTGCCCTCCCCCACCCACCCCCACACACTGGGCTCCTTGAAGAAGGGGAGGTGTCAGGAGAGCAGGGAGCTGGATTCTTCAGTCCATCTATGCCTCTGGAAAGGTATACACCTTGTCTGCTGAGCCTAGTCACCTTTCCTTTATCAAGCACACAGCAGGCACTCGAATATTTGCCAAAATAAACGAAAGAACATTTGTTACTATTACCTATCTCCTAAGCCTAAGGTGACTAGTGATCACTCCCCATCAGATCTTCTGAAATTCCTATTTTGGCGTTACACATTCATGTGGACAGGAGCACACACTATAACTGTTAAGTATAAGGTCAATGTAACCTTTTAAAATTCCTAATTTTGGGAATTGCTAAAAACTAAGGCCAAACAACCTTAATTTCTTTTCTTGCGCCCCCCTCCCCCGTGTGTGTGTGTGTGTGTGTGTGTGTGTGTGTGTGTGTTCTGATCATAGGGCTGGAAAGGCATCACAAATCTCTTGCAAGGTCATGGGAAGTGCAGGGCTACAGTGGATGAGCAAAACTAGCCTAAATTGATTGGCCTGAATGGTGGCCAAGAGTTGGTAATGCCAGCACATTCTAGTAGACAGAGACAGGAAGGTTGCCTCAGGTTCAAGGTCAGTCTCTGAGTTTTATCAAAAACCAAATGGAAAATTAAAACAAACCAAAAAAGCAACAACTCTAACAAGAACTAGCTATGTAAATCTGCACTCCGCCAACACACAGGCTTAGAAAAAAAATGAAACTGTTCTCTCACTGGCAGTTTAACCTCATGCGTGGTTTGGGAATATCCCACACCTCAAGGCCCAGCTTAGGTTAGCTACATTCAACCTCATCCGACTAGAGGACTAGCCTATGGAGGGTTTTAATTCCAGAATACAAGCTTCATCGGAAAACAAAACCAGAGGCAGCTAAGGCTGCCAGAAGCCACTTCCCTTCCCCTTGTGCCCTTCTAGGTGATTTTCTTATGCTATTTTGAAACCCACATAAAACAAAACAAACAAAAATCTTAACCTGCAGTGGGCATTCAGTCCCACCAGTCCTGTGTCCTTTGCTGGTTCAGTAAGCTAATTGTGTAGCCCCAGAAGGACTTATACTTGGTTTAATTTAGTATAAATACAGTGAAATGAACTCCCAAAGGGCCCAGGCTTTCTGCAGGTTTTTAAAAATGTTTCAGTGAAATAAATTCCTAGCAGCAAAACTGCTGATTTGAAAGGCTTGCTTGATTTTTAAAATATTTCACTTAATTGTCAAGTAGGGAATTCACCAAAATTCCCTTCATAATACCCCCTTTTAATTTTTTTTTTTGTGTGTGTGTGTGTGTGTTCACTCAAGAATGGAGGCGCCCTAAATCTCCATCATTCCCCTTTTTAAAGGCTAAGGCAAAAAACCCCTTCTTAGCAGTGCCTCATAGCTTAGCCTTCAAGTGGCTGGAAGGCAGCCTTTTTTATTGCCTTGTAATCCACTCTTTTTGGCCATTTGAATGTTTTTCACATCTGTACAACTATGTATTTTCTTCCACTGCATTTTCGATATTAAGAATCCTTGCTTGTATTTAACAGATATATGGTGTTTCTTTGTATGGTCCTTTGTCACACAGCTGGTACCCTATGGATGCCAGTGAACTATTTTCTGTTGCTTTTGTATATGTACTGCAGTAAATAAATGAGGTTTTTTTTTTTTTTTTATTGTGTGTGTGTGTGTGTGGGTGGGTGTGGGTGTGTTTGTTTGTTGGTTGGTTCTTTTCATTTGGTGGGTATATCTGCGAGGGTTCCTCAAAGTGGGTTACTGGGTCAAAGGGTGTCTTTGTTTAATTGTCCTTGATGGTGGCAATTTACATTGCTACCAAGAATGCCTGACAGTTACTTTTTTCCATATCCCTTCTGCACCTCGGGTGCTGGGCAAGCCACCTACCTTTAAACTATTTCCCTAGCTCCTAGAGCTATTTTGTTTGTTTGTTTGTTGGTTGGTTGGTTTGGGTCATTGATTTAGAGTATGTTGGGTTTTTTTTTTAATATTCTCTCTCTCTCTCTCTCTCTCTCTCTCTCTCTCTGTGTGTGTGTATGTATGTTATTTGTGGGAATTGTTGCTTTTTGTTGTTTTTGTTGTCATTTTGTTTTGCTTTGTTTTAAAATGGTGTCTGGTCATGAACTTGCAGTAATTCTTCTACCTCAGCCTCATGAGTGCTGGAGTATTGTTAATTTTTATTGCAGTAGTAGTACTCTAGTTAAGTTTCTTAGAGGGGTCTTTTATGGGTGAAGTAACATGATATTTTGCTACAAAGTATGGCCATACCAAAGAAATAGAACTGTTTCCAAGATGACAATAGTGAACACCCAGAGACAGTGAACAGTCATTTTCTATTTAATTCTGTATATGTTTCAAATTTATCATAACAAAGTATCTATAATAATTGAAATTGTTCCACATATGCATGGTATGGTTACAATAACAAGATAAAATTTTAAAAGCAAAAATTTAAAAACATGCCAGGCAGTGGTGGTGCACACCTTTAATCCCAACACATGGGTGATAGAGGAAGTTGGATCTCTGTGAGTTTGAGGCCAGCCTGGTCCACAGATTGAGTTCCAGGACAGCCAGGGCTACACAGGGAAAATTGGAAAAAAAAAATAAAAAGATACAGCAAAGCCATTATAGGTATTTATATATTTCATGCCAAAACATGCTAGCTCACATTCCCAGCAAGTAAAAATACATGTGCCATTTCAATGTTTCTTCCAACAGAGGCCATGCTTTTAAAGTAAAATCTTTCCAAGTAAAAAACCCAACCCTCATTTTTTCCAATTGCTAGTGGTGTTAAACTGTTCCTATTTATTCTGCATTTAATTTTCTCTGCTGTGCACTTAATTACTCATGTGTTGAGTTGGCTTCGGTCACCTTGAGTTTGAAAGAGCTCTTTTTAAAATTTAGTGTTTACTTATTTTGTGTGTATTAGTGTTTTGCCTGCTTGCATGTATGTGTACCTTATGTGTTGCAATGGATGCTTGTGAGCCATCATGTGGGTGCTCCTTGTGGGACCTGAGGCCTTTGCTAGAATGATAGTGCTCCCTATGGCTGAGCCATTTCTTCAGCCCTGAAAGGGCTATTTATACACCAAGGAAACAACAAACCCTCTTTTGTAGCTTGCAGACATCCCTCAGGTCTTATTCTTTTTTAAAAATTCATTCTGAGGTTTTTTTGTTTTCTTTTTCTCTCGAATTGAAATTGAAAATGTCATAACATCTAATAGATGTCTCATTGGGGGGATTCTAAATTTTAGTTCCTGATTAGAAATGGGGGAAGGGAGAATTGGAATGTAGAAATGATGAATTTGTGGAAGGATGAATCCATTCCACACAAACCCATGAAAACACTCAAGTCACTTACACAAAATGGTGCTGGGTGTTGCTTCAGTGGCACACATACAAAAATTGGAACAATACAGAGAAAATTAGCATGATTCCTATGTGATGATAACACACAAGTGTGTGAAGCTTTCCATATTAACGGACGGACAGATGGACAGAAGGATGGAAGGAAGGAAGGAAGGAAGGAAGGGACAAGAAAAGGGTGCTGGGCACACTCATTGCCTATACACATCCTCCAGTGTTTTTCCTTACCAGTAACAATGCAATGCAAATGCTATGTTAATAGTTGTTAAACTGCATTGTTTAAGAAATTCTTAACTAAACATTGATCTGCACTTGCTTGAATCCTTGAATATACACACAAAAACACATCTTATGAGTTGTCTGATAGGTGGGGTAGGGAAGTTGGGAGGACAGCCTTGTCCTGTTTGCTGAAGGTGCTTGGTGCCATCCTTAGTACTGGAGGAAAATTATTTTGTCTTCAACGCAAACTAAATACTTCTAAAAATTATACAAAGGATGGTTGGAGAAATTTTCCTTCTCTGATCAACTTCTAGTCCCCAGAGAGAACAGAAAGGGAGTTGGTTTCCCTGCCACACTTGCTATTATGTGTATAGGAGTTTACGCTACAAATAAGTGCATATAAACACACATACATACACACATACATACATATACATACATACACATAGATACATGCATACACACATACATACACATGCACACATAATTCATAAACACATACACATATACATACACACATATATTCATACATACATACATATACATGCACACACATACATACACAACCTCACACATACTTGCTATTGACAGTATCTGGTGAATGTCCACCCAGATTAATAATAAAGACACTCCTCATTCTTACTAATATCTCCAGAGTTGCCAAAGGCACACTGATTTCATCAGCCATTCTCCTATTACCAAGTTTTCAACATGGTTTTTGTTCTTTGTTTGTTTGTTTTTAGTGAAATTACATTTTGGCGGTATTTCTTTAGGAAAGAAAGCTGTCCAAGGGTTCTGGGAGGGCCCTCATATTTATTGTTGTTTGTTTGTTGATTGTATTGGTTTCACACAGACATGGCTCTCCAGTACACAGCCAGTTCCCTCTTCTTTCCCTCCCCCACCACCCTATTTCCTTCTGTTTCTCTTCTGCTTTTATATTGTGAGTGTGATACACATACACACATGATTTTTGGTGTCTCTGAACAATTCTAGGACCCAAATGTGTGAGAGAGCACTTTTTTTTAATCTTTTTGATTTGGCCTTATTTCATTTAATTTAAATTAATACAATAATCTCCAGTTGCATCTATTCTCCCACAAATGATTTCTTTAGTTTAAAAAAATCCATTTTTAAATCTCTGTATGCATGAGTGGTAAGACACAGCACTTGTATGCAGGTCAAAAGACAACTTTCTGTGAATCTGCCCTCTCCTTCCACTATGTGGATCCATGAGATGGAAACCAGGTCATCAGACTCTGGCAAATGTCTTAACCCACTGAGCTCTCACCAGCCCCTGGTTTAATTCTTCTTTATGGCTGAATAAAACTCCATTGTGTTACCACATTCTCTTTATCTGCTCATCTGTTGATGGACACCTCAGAAAATCCCATATCTTGGCTATTGTGAATAGGGCTGCTGTAGTGCCCCCACTCCAGTACTTTTCATATTGTATCCATTTGTGTTTCTATTAGCAGCTTCAGAGAACCTAAATTACTCTGACTCTGGCCAGCAGTTTTCCTAGTCTGAGAAATACATTGTTTCAAAAATCCCAACTCAAGCTGTTCCTGGTCCCTTCTCTAATTTACTGTGAGTCTCAGCATGTTCCATTTTCCTTTATTTTTAAAGATTTGCTTATTTTTACTTGTGTTTCTGCATATGTGTCTGTGTACCACATGTATGTGCGACCTCTATGGAAGTCAGAAGAGGGCATCAGATAACCTGGAGCCAATCAGTGTCATAGACAGCTGTTAGTTGCCATGTGGTTCTGAGACTCAAACCCCTGTCCTCTGAAAGAGCAGCCACTGCTCCCTCACTGAGCTATGTCTCCACCAGACACTTTTCATTGGAATTAGCCACTTGCATTTCCTCTTCTCTGGATAATTTGTTCAGTTTTCCACCATGCTGGCCAGCTTTGGCCTTTGCCTTGAGCAGTTGGTTGTGTTCTGACTCTGAGATTGCCCTACAGGTTATGAGTTCCTTCTCTGGGTCTATGTTTAACTCTCTCACTCACTCCCTGCAGAGCATTTGCCCAGATGTACTCTAATTACTCATCACTTTGCTCTGAATGGTGTGTGTGTGTTTCCTTGATTTTTGAAGCTCTATTTTTTACACTTAAGTGTTAATTTGGTACTGTATGCAATGCCAACTATGAGCTAACTGTCCAAGGCCCATGTCTTTAAGAGGCCTATCTTTCCCCCAACTAATCTGAAAGGCCATCTTTGTAGAACATTTGGGATACCTGAGGGCATGTGGCTCCACTTCAAGGTTCTTTTTCTCAGAGTCATACCACTTCAGTTATTTTTTATTTGTAATAAATTTTGCTGTGTGGTGATGTATGCATTGTCTCCTTTTTCTGTTTTTGGTGTGTGTGTAAAATTTTGTAAATACATATATTTGCTTGTCTGACTCAGGGTCTCTTTGTGTAGCCTTGGGGTTCCTGGAATTTGTTATATAGACAAGGCTGTCCTCAAATTCGCAGAGATCTTCCTGAATCTGCCTCTCAAGTGTGCCACCCAGCTCTAGTTTGATGATTTTTATTTTTATTGTCATATAGCTGCCCTACATGGTGATGGGTTCATTTTTTTTTTTTTTTTTGAGTCTGGGGAAATGAATCTCAGTAAAGTGCTGTGTGTGTGTGTGTGTGTGTGTGTGTGTGTGTGTGTAATCCTGTGTGGGACTGTTATCCTGGTGCCAAGAGGTGGAGACAGGAGGATCCCTGCAGTTTGCTCATCAACCAATCCATGAGCTCCAGTTTCACTGTGAGATTCTATCTGGAAAAAAAAAAAGAAAAAGAAAAAGAAAAAGAAAAAGGTGGAAAGCAACAGTGAAGATACCTGCCATGGACCTCTGTCCATCTCACACCTGAATACACACATAGACATAGACACACAAACACATTTTCATACACATGTATTGAACAATTTCTCCTTCCTTTTCATTTCGCCACCTTTAATTATTTTCATTTGTCCCCTCAGCCTTGCTTCTACTTTTACTCCTATATACACTAATGTATGCACACATGCTTTCATATATCTATATAATGTATGTTCAGAGATGAGGCAAACTTGTAGTATTTGTATTCTGAATTTGGATTATTTCAATTAATACAATGATTTCGGTTTTCACCCATTTTCTCGAAAATTTTGTAAGTTGGTTCTTCTTTCTGGCTACACAAAACTCCATTGTGGATATGCATTACCTTTTCTCTGTTCATCTGTGGATGGCCAGTTGGGCTGAATAGTGCTGCAATAAAATTAGATGGGCAGGGGTCTCCAATATGCTAAATTTTTCCTTTCTTTTTTTTTTTTTCTTCTTCTTCTTCTTTTTCCCAAAACAGGGTTTCTCTGAGTAGGCTTGGCTGCCTTGAACTCACTCTGTAGAGCAGGCTGGTCTCTAACCCTGAGATCCACCTGTCTCTGTCTCCTGAATGCTGGGATTAAAGGCAAAGGCGTAAGTTGCTGCTGCTGCTGCTGCTGCCGCCACCACCCAGGAACTGCTTTTAGAAAGACTTTTCCTTAACTATTTAAATTTCCACAGTGAACTCAAGAGTGAATTTTTCACAAGGAACTTTTATAGTGCCAGCATTATATTTCTGGATCAAAGCAGGAAGAATCTAGCACACTAAAGCGAGGTGTGGTGGCATGCACCTGTAATCCCAATACTCCAGAAGCTGAAGCAGGAAGATTGCTGGGTTCAAGGTCAGTCTGGGCTACATAGCACAACCTTGTCTTATAAAAACAAAATGAAAACGAGTAACAACAAAGCTACACACAAACAGTTTCTTGCAGAAAGCCCCTTCCTGAAGTGAGGTAGGAAGTGCAGACAGGGAGGGCTACCATCACAATTCTGTGGGAAGGGGCCAAAGGGGCCCTATTTGGCCTGGAGATTGGGTTTATAACTTCCAGATTTGTTTTATTATCTTCTCTACTCTCATTGTTACCTTGTTTTGTTTAAAAACATTTTATTGAAAATAAATTGTTACATTTAAAAATAACTTAAATGTATTATTTCTCCCCCTTCCCCACACAGGCTCTCTGGAAACAGAACCTTGTCTACTTTGCTGGTCCCTATGTCCTCAGAGTCTAGATCAGTGCTTGGCACATTGATAAATATCTATTAGATGGTTAAATAGATATGATTCTTCTTAATCACATTGATGATGGGATAATACTGTACATGTTATTTATTTTAACATATTTTTAATAATATTTTATACATTTAATTGCTGTGTATCATGGGCATATGTATGTGTACTACATACATGGAGTACCTATGGAGGTCAGATTCCCTGGGACTGGAGGTACAAATAGTTGTGAGTCACCATGTGGATGATGGGTCCTCTGCAAGAGTTGCAAGTGCTCTTAACTGCTGAGCCATCTCTTCAGCCCCCTAAATGTGTTATTTTATAAGTTACTTTCTTGTATTTAGTGTCCATTCCCATGATCATTACTGTACTCTTTCACTTCTGCTAGATATTTTATAGTATGGGTCACAGTGTGTTCAGCCATTTCCCTGTGGGTAACATTGAGGATGCTTCGAAAAAAATTTATTATTATTATTGTTGCTTTGAGTCTGGGTCTGGGTCTCACTTTGTAGCCCAGGCTAGCCTAGAACACATAGATATCCACCTGTGTCTGCCTTTTGAGTGCCGAGAGTAAAGGTGTGTGCCACCATGCCAAGTCTGTGGTTTGAAGTTTTAGTTTGTATATGTGTGGGTATGGGGGTGTCATGAGTGCATAGGTAGAGACAAGAGTCAACATAGTTAGAGACTAGAGTCAACACTAGGTGTCTTCCACAATCATTCTTCATGTGTTGTTATTATTGTTATTTATTTTTGTTTTATGTGAGTATTCGCCTGCATACATATATATGCAGAGAGAACTGTTAGAGAACAGAGGCCTGAGAGGGCTTTGGATCCCCTAGAACTAAAGTTACAGATAGTTGTGAGCCACCTTGTGGTGCTGGAACCAAACCTGGGTCTTCTGCAAAAGCACTAAGTGTTCTTAACTGATAAGCTGTCTCTCCAGTGTTCCACCTTGTTTTTTGAGACAGGGTCTCTCACTAAACCTGGAACATGTTAATTCATTTAGCTGGATGGCCAATGAGCTCCAGTGATCCATCTGTCTCTGCTTTGACTCTTGCTAGAATTATAAACACCCACCTTGCTCAGTTTTTCCTGGGTGCTTAGAATTTGAACTCAAGTCTTCATGCTTGAGCAGCAATCCTCTTGCCCACTGAGCTATTTCTACAAAACAGTATTTTCATCCAACTGTTTATTGTATGTTTTGGTGTTTGGTGTTTTGCTCAGACAAGCTTTCCACTTCAGTGGAGTTAGATGCATCCTTTGTGTTTCTTCCAGAGTCCTGTGTTCTGTCTCTTAGAAAGCTCCTAATAGAATCTGGCGTGGTGTTTCATGCCTTTAGTACCAGCACTCTGGATGCAGAGGCAAGTGGATCTCTATGACTTCAAGGTCAGCCTGGTCTTTAGAGTGAATTCCAAAACAGCCAGAACATGAAGCTGGAAAGATGGCTCATAAGTTAAGACAGCTCTTCCAGAGGTTCTGAATTTAATTCCCAGTATCCACATGGTGGCCCACAACCATCTATGATAAGGTCTGGTGCCCTCTTCTGGTGTGCATTGAAGGCATACATACAGGCAGAACACCATATGTATTTAAAGAAAAAAGGCAGCCAGGACCAAGACACCGTGTGTTGAATAAAAAGCAAGGTCATAAGAAAGTGCCCTGCAGATGGAGAGACTGCTCAGTACTTAAGAACAGAAACCTAAGTTCAATTCCCAGTACCCACTCAGCAGCTCACAACTTTCTGCAACTCCAGTTCCAGATGATCTAATCCCCTTTTCTGTCCTCCTCAGTCACCAGGGTCACACATGGTACACAAACATACATGCAGCCAAACACTCATACACACAAAATAAAATAAATCTGAAAGAAAAAGGAAGTACCATATCATATTTTTGCAATGTCTTTACCATATTAATTTTTTTACCATTTTTAATTCACCATTTTATAATGGATGATTTGCTCTGTGGTTTACTTGAAACTTGGTATTTATGGTGTGAGATAAAGTTTTCACTTAATTTTATTCCAAACAGATGATTTGTGGCCATCAATATATTTCTTGCTGGTAAGCATAACCTAACCTCCTTTGGAATGTCACTTACAGGCTGGAGGAATGGCTCAGTAATTAAAAACACTTGCCACTCTTCTAGAGGACCTAAGATCAGTCCCTAGCACCCGTTTTGAGTGGCTTATAACCAGCTACAGCTAACTCAGCTCCAGGGGATCCAACAACCTCTTCTGGCCTCTGCGGGCACTGCACACACATGTAGGCAGCATGGTGGTGAATAGTTTTAGAATATCCCTAACCTTAGCTTCATCTCTGTACATACACATCTGATGGAGAGTGTAACCTCCATCCTACTGCCTATTCTGGTTGCCACTTGAACACCATTCCATTTCTGTCATAGTCACACTCTACCTATTTACTTAGTATTTTAGTGTGGTGCATGTTTTTACATTTATTTATTGATTGGAGGAGGCATGTGTGAAGGTCAGAGGGTACTTTTCAGGATTGGTTCTCTTCCACTGTGTGTGTGTGTGTGTGTGTGTGTGTGTGTGTGTGTGTGTGTCTTCTAGGAATTGGACTCTGGTCATCAGGCTTGGTAGCAAGCAACTTTACATACTGAGCTATCTCTACAACTCTAGAACTAAATACTTACTTTAGCCTCATCCCAGCCATGTAAAATCATGATCTATTAGTTACTTTTCTGTTGCTGTGATTAAAATACTATGACCAAGGCTACTTGTAAAAGGAAGGGTTTATTTGGGCTTATTGTTCCAGAGGAATTAAGAGTTCATCATCGTCCTGGCAGGGAAGCATAGCAATAGGCAGGCATGACAGCTGGACTAGCAAACTGAGAGCTCACATCTTGAACTGCAACCACTAGGCAGAATGCATGTCCTAGGAATTCTCAGTGGCTTTTGAAAGCTCAAAGCCCAGTGACATACTTTCTCCAGCAAGGCCACACCTCATAAACTTTCCCAAACAATGCCACCACTGAGGGTGGCAGTGCTCCTCCTAGACCCTGAAGGAAGAGAAGAGTGTGCCCAGGTGTGGCTTGACCTCCTGGTGTTCAGGCTCAGAAGCTTCAGGGTGACTCAGGGAGCTGCTCAGGAAAGGTGTGAAGCCTACATTACCAGGTATAAGCACCCTCCCTCCTGCCTGTCTCTGCAGATAGATAGCCTGGTCAGACCTCCACTTTTGCAGATGGGCTCTCTGGGAGTGGGAAGGAAGTCTTTGGTCTGATCTCACCATTAATAATAGGGAAGCTGAGCAGAGAGAACCATCCCCTTCATAAGGTTTCCATATTCTTCTGGAATATGGAAAGTATTGGACCAAGAGTGCTAAGTGGTCCCAAGAAGCCCATGGTTCCTACAACACGCCAATAGCAAGACCTTCATCCGTCAGACATACTTGGTTCTGGGCCTGGGTGGGACCTGGGCTAGCAGGGTTCAGTTCCCTCTGAGTGGCAATGTCCTTCCCCCACACCATCCTGTCCCCTCCTCAACTTGCCTGCTTCCAGGACTGCCTGCACATGAAGATGTGATCAGAGCCAACACATACCTTGAAGGTTGGACATCCATTGGGGCAACTGTTCCATTGAGCTACATCTCTAGACTCTTCTTGTTGCTGTTGCTGTTGCTGTTATTGTTTGTTGAGAAAGGCTCTCACTATGTAGTCTAGGCTAGCCTTGAGCTTGCAGTCTTCCTGTTAACACCTCCCAGGGGTGGGATTACAGGAGTGTGCTACCACTCTTGGCATAATTGATGTTCCTAGGGTTTATTGAACACCAACAGAGGGACCTTCAGGGAGTTATTTAAAACTTGCTCCTCATCTATAATGTGAGAATGTCAGTTCCATCTCCATAGAGACACTGGGAGGGTTCAAACTTAAGACCAACACCAGGCCCAGGGGAGGGGCTGAAGAAACACCCTGACCCCTTTATTCTCACTGTTGCTTGTTTACATGTGTATAATGTATTAGGACTAAATCCATGTCCCTGTTACCCTACACTCACACCTCTCTGGTCTCCCTCTTCCAGATAAGTCTCCTGCTTTCATATCTTAAAAAATACTTTAATTACATGTATGTGTCTGTGGGGACATTTATGCACATGTGTATAAGTACCCATGAGGCCAAAAGAGGGCTCAGGATCTCCCAAAGCTGGAGTTATAGGTATTGTGGGTCTCCTTGTGTGGGTGCAAAAGCAGCAGTCTTTTCATGGCTGAGCAGTATCTCCAGCCCCATCTCATCCTTTTTTTTTTTTTTTGAAGTTATTGCACAGTTTAATGGCAGCAAACATTTGTAACAAATTTACTGTTGAACAACAGGAAAGTCATTAAGTCAAATCAGGAATCCATCAGGAATGAGCCCTTCCTTTCCACAGAAAAGCTCCTGCTCTATAAGCATGCATGTCAGGATCTTCAGGATAGGGCTCTTTGGGACAGGAAGGTAAAGCTGTAACCTCAGCTTCTTGGAATGAGATGCAAGCATGTGGCCCAGAACCCAAAATAGGATTCAGGTCTTGGTGCTTGGGCCATTACTTAGTGGGTACAGACCATCTACAGTCTAGGAAAAGAGGTCTTGAATTCAATCTTTCATTAATCCTGTTCTTAAAAACAAAAGCCAACTCACATTGCTAAAACTTCCAAAAACTTCCCCTAAATACTCTGGAATCAAGGCCAACTTTATAATATGGTCAGGACTACCTCATGACCTAAAAAAGGCTGTCATCCTTCCTACCTTGTGTCTCTTCTACATGCTCTTTTCTCAAAGTAGCCCCTCCATTCATTCTATTCAGCTGTTATTTAACCTTTCAGTCTCATACAATGTTATTTCTTCCTTTACTCCATTTCCAAACCTAGTCTAGGCTTAGTGCTTCTGTGTATCCTTTCATTGCATCTAATATAATCCGTAAAACCAGGTAATGCCAATGTTGTCCCCAGTTAGACTATGAATTCCATGTGCAACATGTTCACTACAAGTCTAACACAAGTATATATTTTTTTCAGTTAAACATGTATTTCATTCTAAAACCCTCCTTCAAAAGGAATGGTTAGGAATGAACATAATAGTCAGAGTCATTACACTTGAAAAACTCCAATAACCCATTTAATCTAGAATGTACCTAGAATAGGGTACATTCTAGAAAAATAGCTTGCATTTTTTCTCCTTACAGGAAAGGTAACTAGCTGTGACCATATAACTGGAACTTAACTGATTTCATTAATACCCGACAGCAGTGGTAGGTGGGTAATGATGCCTGGAAGGTACTTTCATCTACTACAGCACAAGCACACAGACTTGTAACTGGATTCTGGCTCTGCCTCTTCCCAGATGGAGCCACCTGAGGTAGAGACATCTAACCTCTCTGGGCCTCAGGCTCTTCATCAGCAGAAGTTTAATAGTACCATCTCCACAGAGTTTTTGCTAGAATTAAAACATACCCAATGCAAAAGTACACAGCACAGTGCCTGCACATAGAGAATGCTTAGTAACACGAACTGTCATCAGTCCTTCAGATGTCAATGCTATGTTCTCTTCCTAGAGGTACCTTTGGATTTACTAGGTGCAAATCCAAGAAAATTACAGGCTATGGCCTGGGGCCTGCTCTCCAGGGAGCAAATCTCATCCTTAGGACCACTGTGTTTAAGACAGTTTAGCCTCTAGCTTCCCAGAGCATAGCAAAAGCTGTTTCTGCGCCCCCTGGTGGAAGTGAGTGTCCTTGCAGCTGCAGGAGGTGGCATGTTGCAGGGGTTTCTTAAGCAAGGACTGCCTTCCAGTTGCTAAATGGTTGTTGTAGGTGCTGTTGGCTTTGTTTTGAGACAGGGTCTCTTGTATCCCAGGCTGGCCTTGAACTCCTGTTCCTCCTGTTCCACTTCCCAAGTGCTGGGCTTGCAGGCACGCAGCACCATGCCATACTGAGCTGGTGTAAGCTTTCTAGGCTGCTGCTCCTCCCATTGTGGGAACTACAGCTAGTCCTGTAGTGTGACTTCCCACAGGGTACAGTGCTGCCTTATTCCATTGTCTGATTATTTATTACCTGTGCTAACAGTTTTCACATCAGTGGTGGGGAGCTTCCATTAAAGCATTTTTCCTTTCTGAGCTTTGTGGTGCTGGTGATGGTGGGTCCTTGGCCCTTCTTAAATGGACTCCAAAGCACTAAAGAGATTGTGTGTGAAAGACATTGGCCTAAAGCCCAATGTGGCTCAGCTGTACAGGGACACAGCGAGTGGGGGACACAGCAAGTGGGGTAGTTCCCTGGCTGGAAGATAACCCAGCAGCCTAGCAGGGTGGTGCCCACCCTTGAGCTCCTCCTGGGGTTTCCAGCTCCTTTTCTGCCCTCTGTATCACATCAGCTAACCTCCTTATGGACCCCAGGAGTGACCAGAACTTGGTGTCTCCAGGAAGCATCTGCAACTGACCACATGCAGTTCTTATCCATCTTTTCTGGACTTGGTCTGTTTTGTCCCAGTTAGTCCTCACTCTACAAAGAGTACAGAGTCCTGGATGAGCCATAGTGGCTCCTTTCTGCACATCACAGCCCTAATGTTCTTACTGAGGCACACTCACCTCTGTCTCCCCCCACTCTCCCACCTGTCTCTTTCTCTTCCTCTCCCTTCCTCCTTTCTGCCTCCCTCCCTCCCTCTAGACTTCCCTCTATCTCCATCCATCCATTAATCCATCCATCCATCCATCATCTTTATCTCCATGCTCATGACATACAATTCCCTGCGTGGGACTTCTGAGGAAGCTCAGCTCAGAGAGGATCAGCAAGTTCTCTATTCAGGCAGGGACTATTCAGGCAGGGACCTGAGGATTCCTGATAGGATCTTATCAAGCCATAAGTTCAAAGTCAGCCTGGACTACATGACAAAACCCTATGAAGAAGAGGGAGGAAGAGGAGGAAGGAAAAAAACCCACAGCTAGTGAATTAACCTGGCTCTCTTCATGGCCCTTGCAGATGCCAAGGGGACCATTCGGGAAATCGTCCTGCCCAAGGGCCTGGACCTTGACCGGCCCAAGCGGACCCGCACCTCCTTCACAGCAGAACAGCTGTACCGCCTGGAGATGGAGTTCCAGCGCTGCCACTATGTGGTGGGCCGGGAGCGCACAGAGCTGGCCCACCAGTTGAACCTCTCTGAGACCCAGGTGAGAGTCAGGCCTGTCTTCCACCATCTGGTCCTGATATCTGGGGACCGTCTTGGTGTATGAGGCCAAGAGCTGACATAGAGGGCCATGACTTGGGAGGAACTTACACACATAAGGGGAAAACTTAGAGCCACAGGTAAGACAGGGCCAACAGTATCAACAAGAGTACTTTGAGTGATGACACATGCCTCAGGAGGTGGAGGAAGGCAGAGACATAAAGAGTTGGAAGCCAGCCAGCACACAAAATTTAAAAGATAAAGAAAAAATGGAGGAAGGAAAGAAGCAAGGAGGAAAATGGGGGAAGTGGATAGAAGCACTTGCTGGACAAACATAAGGACCTGAGTTTGAATCCCCAGAAGACACATTAAAAACCTGAATGTGAGCACCTGCAATCCCAATGCCCCTATATAGAAATGGAAGACAGAAAAGGAGCATCTCCTCACCCTTCTTGCCACAGGCATTTGCAATACAGTGAAAAGGCAAGGAGACCCCATCTCAAACACTGTGGATGGCAAGGACCAACACCCGAGGGTGTCCTCTGACCTCCATATGCAGGCCATGGCACACACATGCCCATATTCATACACACGAATGATCACATACATACACACAGAAAAGGAAGGAAGGATGAGGAGGGGAAAAGAGTCAAGTTTCAACAGAAGGGATCATTCATAAGTAAGGGAAATGGAAAAGGCCATAGAGATAGGAGACATTCACAGTTCAGGGAATGAATAGCCTAGATGTCTATTCTATGTGTCACTGTTCTATTGCTGTGAGAAGACACCATGAGAACAGGTGAGGTTTAGATGGAAGGAAAGGTAAGAGCCTGATTCAGTAGTCCTTTCCCTCAACTGGCCAAGGGACAGGCTAAGGACAAGCTGCCAAACCCCAGTGCTGGCATAGTCACCAGCTAGCTTAAATAAGTGCTTTCTTTGGCTCTTCAGCAGTTGTTTTCAGTCCCAGTACACTGCCCCTGCCCTAGGAGTCCAAGACAGCAGACTAGAAGGACCTCTCTAGCACAGGGGAAAAAAACAAGCCACCACCCACACTCAGACATCCAGATTCTGTATGAACCCAGGTTCCAGGAAGTGGCCTTTGAAGGATGAATGTCTAGTGCATGCCTATCATCCCTGCATTCAGGAGGCTGAGGCAAGAGGATGCAGAGTTTAAAGCAAGCCTGGGCTTCACAGGGAGACCTTGTCTGATTTCTAAATTATTAATGGTATTTTCATTTTCAAATGAATAAGCCTTAGAACCAGGCACAAACCTCAGACCCAAAGAGATTTCTCACAGGAAAAAAAAAGTCTCTCAGCCCTGGAAACCATGCTTCTCTTCTGCCGTGGGCCTTGTGGCCCAGCAAAATATCAGGACATGAGGCCACCAAGCAGTCCATGAGATCCAGGGGTCCAAGATGGCAACCTGAAGAGAACCTCTGCGGGGCACAAAGGAGCCCAGCAGGGCAGTTAGTGCCCAGGAAACACCCTACAGCAAATGGCTTCCTGGAAGAGCAGAACCTGAAAGGCTTCTTGGAGGAGCAGGGGTGGTTCAGGGGGGTCTGAGCCTGTCTCAATTTCACTGAGCTGAACTAGTTTCTAGAAGCTCTGGGATCGATGATGCGGGACACAGAGGCATGGGTTATGAAGGTGCTCCTCCTGCAGCACATTGGAATCTCCCCCAGGGTTTTCTAGCAATCCCGATACCTGGGCTGGAGAGATGGCTCAGCGGTTAAGAGCACTGGCTGTTCTTCCAGAGGTCCAGAGTTCAACTCCCAGCACCCACATGGCTGCTCACAACTGTAACTCCAGTTCCAGGGAATCTGACACCTTCACACCAATGCACATAAAAAAAGGAAAGAAAAAAGAAATCCTGATGCCTCCATCCTGACCCAACTCTGATAGAGCTCTGGGCACTAGGAGTTACAGTGTACACAGAAAACTTGTGTGCAGCCAGGCATGAGAATCTACACATGACAATAAATGAAATGTCAGGATGAAATATCAGGTCCGAGTCCCAGCCTAGGCTTCTGTCCACATCTAGGGCTTACCTGCTGGGAGTCTCCCATGCCTTCCTCTCTATGAACTCAGGATGTAGTGGGGATCACAGTCTCCAAATTTTGTCATTCTGCATTGGCCATACTTGTCATTGTCACCTGCTTCTGCACAGAATGGTTTGTACCTTTCCCAGCATAGGAGTCACATGATTTTGGAGCCTCTCTCACTTCCTTCTCTCAGAGCCACTCAAGTAGTTGGACTTCTGAGGTCCTATGAAAGCTGGAGACGAAGAGAAAAATCTCTCCAGCCTTGCCCTCAGGGCCTCTGGGCCATGTTCCTTCTCTTCCTCTGTCACATACTGTCCCTGCTCATGCATAAGAAGCACCTATGACAAACTCAGTTGACTGAGCATTGGGCTAGCATGCACAGAGCCCTGGGTTGTGTCCCTGGCAAGGTGTACAACTGGATGTGGTCATATAGGACTAGAATTCAGCACTGTGATCCCAGCAGGAACTTCGCAAGTTTAAGCTCACCCTCAACTACATAGCAAATTCAAGGCCAGTTTGGGATTATGAGACCCCGTCTAAAATACAAATGAATAAGTGGCAGCTGGTTCGATCTCAGTTCAGAGGTCAGGGCCTAAGGCAGTACTGGGAATCACCTACACATAAGTAGGTAAGGAGCAAAGTGTGTTGGCCATGAAGGGGCAATTTGATCCTCCAATGAACCCCCAAACTCCACCTCCTGTCTGTCAATCGGCTCCTGTAGGCCAGAGCAGCAGTGAAAGGGTGTCTATACTTTGAGACTTGAGGTCTCTAGTCAGTTCCTCAGTACAGGCTGTTGTGAGGTGACACTAACAACCTGCTTTTCTTTCTCACCCTGTTCCCCTCACTGCCCCTTTTGCCATTTTACCTTCCCCCCCAACTACCCCTCTCCTTTTCTTCTGGCTCTGCCTCCTGCCCCTCCCCTTTTGCCTTCTGAAATCCTTGTGTTCTCTCTGCCCCAAGGTGAAGGTCTGGTTCCAGAATCGCCGCACCAAACAGAAGAAGGACCAGAGCAGAGACTTGGAGAAGCAGGCATCCTCCTCTGCCTCTGAAGCCTTTGCCACCTCCAGCGTTCTGCGGCTTCTGGAACAGGGCCGGCTGCTCTCCTTTCCCAGGGCCCCCAGTCTCCTGGCACTGACCCCTGGCCTGCCAGGCCTTCCTGCCAGCCATAGGGCCACCTCTTTGGGTGACCCCAGGAACTCCTCCCCAAGCCTCAATCCAATGCCCTCGGCCTCAGCATCATCCCCTCTGTCTGCCATCTGCTTTAACACAGCTCCGCTCTTGGACTTGCCTGCCAGCTACAAACTGGGGTCCTCGGCGTTTGAGCCCTATATCAGGCTAGAACAACAGAAAGTAGGCAGCCCTGGCCAAAGTGGCAAGGCGGCTGACACCTAAGTCCCATCCTGTGTGACACTGAGTCCCCACCCATCACAGCACTCCCCCAGTCTCCTGGCCCCTGTGGACTGAACTGAGCAGGCCTGGAAGAGGAGGGGTGGGCACAGCATGCACCTCTCCACCTACCCTCAGCTCAGAGACTGAACCAATGACTTTGGTCCCAATGTACTCTCTGAGTGCTGCATGAGTGCCTGCCTGTGTGTGTGTGTGTGTGTGTGTGTGTGTGTGTGTGTGTGTGTGTGCACATGTGTGCTTGTGTGCAGGTGTGTCTCACTGAAATAAAGAAGGGACTGGTCCCAGCAGTACCAACTCACTCCCTTCTGTCCTTGTCCTCAATGTGCAGCAAAATGGGAACCTCAAGAGGGGAGGGGTAGGCACTGGGGCTGGTGTCCACAGGCATGGGTCCACCATTAACTTTTATCTAGGCTCCACAGCCCTACATCACCTGAGCTTTCTCTGGTTAAGCATTCTCATATGTAAACTTTTCTTTCAGACTTCAAAATACTTGTTTGGGTGGGCAGTAAGTCCTTCCAGGGGGTGAACGGCACAAGGTAAAAGGAGATCTGAGAGGGCATCAAAGGTGTGCCCGAGCAAGGCTGGCCTGGAGAAAGGATACAACATCAAGCACTCAGAAAAATCTCATTTTTGCTCACTTTGCTTTCATTTAACTTTTATTTGTAATAACTAGAGATTCTCAGGAAATTGTTTACCCACTGTACTCTGACTTTCCTAGTTCCTGTGACAAAGCATGTAGCAGAAGCCAGGTGAGGAAGGAAAGGTTTACCTTAGCTTATTGCTTGAAGGTGCAATCCATCTTGGCGGGAAGGCATAGACTCAGAAGTGAGGCAGTCAGTCACACTGCACCCTCAGTCAGGAAGCTGGAACAAATGCTGGTCCTTAGTGATCATTCTCATTTTCTTCAGTCTGGAACTCCAGCCCAAGGACTGATGTCACCCACATTCAGGGTGGGTCTTCCTCCTTAGTAAAAACTAGGGAAATGTCCTGACAGATATGCCTAAAGGTATGTAGAGTAGAGGTGACTCTAAACCCCACTGTGGTGACAATAGCGGTTCTCCATCATCACTTGCCTCTGCTAACTTGGCACATATATGTCACTTTTAATCAACAGTATTCCACCCCTCATCTCTAGATGCTCATGTTCATCTCACAGTGTGAAATGTCTTTAGTCTATCTCCAAAAGTTCCCAAATCTTCACAATTCCACAGTTCTTCAAAAGTGTAGAGATTCAAATTCTTAACAGGAGACTATTTTTTGAAAATTAAACCTTTTCAATACACGATGGCACAGAATAAATGTTCCCATTCCAAAAGGGATGAATGGGACATAGCAAGGAAAGAATGAGCCAAAGCAAGACCAGAATCCAGCAAGGGTAAATACAAACCTTGTAGCTCTGGCATCTGGGACCAGGTATCCGGCAGATTATGGAGATACCAATGAATGGCCTTGATAGCTGGCTCTCAGTTCTGCCACTTAGAGCATGTGTTAAGCAGCTGTCTTGAGCTAACCCCACGCCGTGCTCACAGCTTTCCTCAACAGGTGTTCATGGCACTATCATCTCAATTACAACTTAAGCTCTGCCCTTAGAGCTTCACGCAATAGCTTCTCAGGCCTCCTCGAAGGGGATTAAACCTGCTACACATGATGTGGCCTCAACTGCTTTCTAGAACCGTGGTGCAAATCCCCATGGCCCTGTAACTGTGCTCTTCAGCAGTCAAATGTCCCTAACCTCTCTAACAGCTGCCACTGCTTCCAATCCTGCTTTGACTGTAATGTTAAACTCCCTCTTTTGACAAACTGTACACTTGTCATATCTTTGCTCTGCATGAATGCTGCTCCCTCTCACTGTAGGCCTGCATGAAATTGATGAGCTACAGCCTGAATGCTGTCCTGCTGTTTCAATTATGTTTCTATTGCTGTGATAAGATACCACAACTAAAGCGATTTACAGAGGAGTTTTTTGGGGGCTCATAGTTGCAGAGTTAGAGTCATGACCATCATGGCAGAGTGCATGGTAGCAGGCAGGCACAATGCTAGGGCAGCAGCTGAAAGCTCATACACAGATCCACAAATAAGAAGAAGCAGAGAGACAGTACTGGGAATGGGGCAAGTCTTTTGAAACCTCAAAGCCCAGGCCCAGTGACACACCTCCTCTAACTAGGCCACACCTCCTAACCTTTCCTAATTCTATCAGCTAGGGACCTAGTACCCAAACATAAGATTACAGGAGCCAGTCTCATTCAAACCACCATCCCTGCCATGAGATTTCCTCTGCCAAACAGATCAGTCCATTACTTCTAAGTTCAGTCTCACTCAAATTCTGAGGATACAGGCAAAATAAATTCATATTCATTTCCAGAATAAAAAATGAATCACTTCTAGGCCATTTCATCATAAAGGCCTTGTTCCCCTCTGAAACTTCATGCGCTGGCTTCAACTGTCCATATATCTCTCAGCATTCCAGTCTTCCACCAGAATGGCCAGTTTCACTCTTCTTAGACCATTCTAGGGCTTCACTAGACTGCATCTGGAAAACTCATCCACATTCCTCTCACAAACCACTTGCAGAGGCCTAAAAACCACATGGCCAGGTTTGTAGCAACAAGTCTACTCCTGGGGCCAGTGTTATGTGTGGTTACATTTTCATTGCTATGACAAGGTACCTGCGAAGAATAAGTTTATTTTGGTTCATGGTTTGAGATTGCACTATGGTAGGAAAGGCATGGTGGTGGCAGGAGTTGGGAGGGCTGTATATATTTCCTATATGTCAAACTGGCAGTCACAAGTAATTACCCACAATTGTAGCATTTTTTAATATGTAGCATATATCACATAGAAAAGTAACACTGGTACCATGGAGGAAAGCTCACATCATCTCACCTGCTGTGGAAGCACCCAGCCCCCAACAGAAGAGTTCTTTGACAGAATGGGATTCACGAGAGAGGAACAGAGATCTGAAATGGACCAATGCTGGAGGGAGTGAGCAGGGAAGACAGCTCAGACTGATCCGAAGAACACAGTAGCTTCTTGCAGGAGGTGACCTGTAACTGGCCAGGAGATGAACCTTTTAAGACAATGAGGTGATAGAATGGAGAGGGAGGGGTATCCAGTATGGCTCAAGACAAAGGGAATAGATTGTGAGGAGGGTGAGAAGACAACCTGCTAGAAATAGAGCATAAGGAAACCAAGGAGTGTCAAAGTGAGGGACAAGGACTTGTTGAAAGTAGGTAAAGCTGAAGCCACATTCACTGCAGGAATTGTGCAGAGGGACTTCTGGATATAGAAGTTAGAAAAAGAAAATGTTGTGCACCTTGCTCTGTCCTTCATTGCAAGCTTTCAGCACTTGGGGCCAGCCACTACAGGATCTGCTCAGTCTTTACAGGTGCCAGCTTCCCTGTTTACAGTCAACCTGGCAGAGGCGGGGAGCAGGGACAGAAGGAAGGGGAGGGGTGGTTGCTGCCAGAAGCTGGGCAGTCTGCTCCAGCTCCAGCTGGAACTGAAATCTTGGAGTTAGCACCAGCCTTCACAGGCACTGAATCCCAGCTCTCCACACACCATGGCCGCGAAAGTAGACAACAAGTCTGGGGGATTCACTAGCAATAGCTGTGACCCTGTCACAGCTCGAGAGCATGTGCAGGCTGTGACCCGAAACTATATCACCCACCCTCGTGTCTGTGAGTATTCACACCCAGCTGGTGAGGGGAGTGGGTTGCTGGGAATCTGCTTTTGCCTTTGAAAAGGATGGCCAAGACTTGGGGAGCTCAGGAGCCTCTGGGTCCATTGGAGCCATGCAGTGGCACAGGCTGTGCATGGGCCACCTCTGCAGGTGGAGGGATGGAAATCCATTCAGGCTGAGGAGAGGGCTGAGTAGCAACTGTTATCGTCAGGATCCTATCTAACACCCAAGGTCCAGTGAGAGCTTGAGAGAGACAGAGTCAGTAGAGAGGGAGAGAGGGAACAAAAACATATGTGGGCATGTATGAGTGGGTAAATGGATCTGCAGTGACATATGTAGCAGTATCTTCAGTGGGCACTTGCCTTGAGGAATTCAGTAACCAGTGTGTTGTGCCTGAATCACCTCCTAGGGAAGAGAATCTGTATATAGAAGTGTGTACTAGAAGGGCATTCTCCACGGGGAGGGCAAAACATGCAACTGTGTGTGTGTGTGTGTAGGCTTGTACACTCAGGGTGGAGGTGTGGTATGTGTATGTGTGCTCTTGGATATAATGTGCATGTGTGTTCAAGGAGAGAGAACATGTTGGATTTATGCTTACATGATATATGAGAACACAGTTAACTGTGGTAATGTGTGTATACTGCTGGGGTAGGAACATGCACTTGTTCACACATGGTGTGCCTTTCTCATTTTGTCAGTGGGCAATACTGTACCTGATCTGTAAGGGTGAGCCAAGTCAATGCCAAAGCCACCCCCTATGTTCTTGTCCAAATCACTCTTCCTGGTCCTATAAAGTCTCAGGCAGCCCAGCTCACTGGAGTAAACCAGCCTGAGTGGCCCCAGTCAAGCAGAGCCTAAGGCTCCTAACAGGGGGTGATGGGTGATGGGAAGGAACTAGACACAGCCATCCTTCTTCACTTGAATCCAAAGCTACCCAGCCCCACAGGGCATCCAACAGCTGATATGGGACCAGCTAAGTCTGAGACCCACAGAGTGTGCACCAGCTAGGGAGGAAAGTGAAAAGGAGCAGACCCTGCCTCATGGACATACAGAATCTAGAGAAAACCTTCAGGCAAAGGCTTGAGTCACCATGACCCCAGAAATCAGTGGAGAGAGGGACCTTATTATGTCCAGGGTTTGGGCCATGTGATACCTTGCCCCTGCAGGCCCAACCACCTGTGGGCAAAGGAGAGCTGCCAGGTTGGGTGGGACAGGAGTCTGGACCTCCAGGCTCAGCTTTCCTTCTGGAATGTGGATTTGCAGGGATCTACAAGGATCTCCTGACACAGCCTTTGTGCAGCCTCCCCTCACCCCATCTTTCTTCCAGATAGTAGGGCTCAAGCTATAGCAACTCTCACCAGCTTCCTTCTGCTGGCAACTTATTTATTGTCAACACTCTGCAGGTTCTCCCCCCCTCACCCCCCACCCCCGTCTCTCTCTGCCATGATACCCTCACCTTACCACAGGCTGAGTTCTCCCAGGATATCCTAGGGCCTGGGCTAGCCCTCCAGGATGCCCTCCTAGCCTGGCTCAACCTAGTTCTCCATACCCCTCCATCCATCTTGGGTACCTAGGTGGAGTTTTTCCTGGGAGGCGTATCCAAGAGTAGGAGCCCCCCCCCCACCAGAGCTGTTGCCTCTCAGCCAAGACAGGTATGTTGCCCCCTCCCCCTGCCCTCCTCCTCCAGCCAGGTCCTTTCTTTGAAACTCCAGGTACTAGCTCTGGCTGAAGAAGTAGAGAGGGAGCCTAGGAGATGGGTCAGCCCAGAAGTCAGGTGCCTCTTGTAGCCTTGCATAGAGGCAGTCAGCCATCCCAGGGAGTAGCTGGTGCTGGAAGGGAAGGGTAACTTAATGCTGGGCTGAGGGACTGGACTTTAGTGCTGGGAATATCCACCTTGGGAAGCTGGGCCCTCCTTCAGTAGAGGTAGTGCAGCTTTATGGGATCACTGGGTAGATGTGGAGCATTGCATGTGGGGGTGTGCACAGCTTGTGCAAAGGTGCAAAAGGACAAGTGACAGCCTGGCTGGAGGGATGGAACCTTGGCAGTTCATTCATCCAGGGTTTGAGAGCCAAAGGGGAGGAAGTTACAGTAGAGTTCTAACAAGTAGGTTTTGATTCCAAGACCCCCATCTTCCAGTGGTAATCCCTCCCCCCCCCAGCTGGGATGGGGGTGGAGGAACAGGACCTGCAGCCCTAGGCTTACCCCCACCCTGGCCTGTAGCCTGCTGGGGGAGGGAGGATTGGACACTGCAGGTGTGGCTGGTCAGTCTCTAATTAGGACCTTGGAGGAGTCCTGCTGAGCCTTTGACCAGGAAAGCTTTGAGGAGGTGGGGGTAGGAGCTCTCTTCCACACTGCAACTCCAATGCTATTCCAGTGTCGTCAGAGACAATGGGAAGGGATAGGCGGGGGGGGGGGGGGGGGGGATGTCTGTAAGTCTGGAGAAAGCCCATTGAGGGAATGCTCTGAGGTCAGTGTGCCAGCACTCTCCCAGCAGCTCATCAACATGTCTTTCTTCAGGGTCAAGTGGGACTTCCCTGGGTGGAAAGTGCCTTAATCCTGTGCCCAGAACTGGCTGAACTCCTCCACTTTAGTTTACCTCTTCATGCAAGGGACACAGTCAGGGTTCCTTCCCACCAGCTAAGGATATTTTTGATTCTCAGTTTCCCTTTGCCTGTGTCCTAACTGGACAACTAAAGGTGGGTATGCTGGCACACACCTATAAGGCAGGAGGATTGCCATGAGTTTGAGGTCAGTCTGGTATATAAGAGTGAGTTCTAAGGAAGGCTGCACTGTAGAGTGCAACCTCTCTCTCTCTCTCTCTCTCTCTCTCTCTCTGTCTCTGTCTCTCTCTCTCTGTCTCTGTCTCTCTCTCTCTCTCTCTCTCTCTCTCTCTCTCTCACACACACACACACACACACACACACACACACACACAAAATCCAAAACCAATCCAATAAAACCAGATGGCTCTGAGAAAAGTTCTAGTCCCTCAGGGTGCCAGTCTGTGGTCCTGAGGATTTCAGGGGAAGGCTGAAGGGCTTGCTGAATAGAAAAGGATACTCAGTAGTTTTCTACTGCCCACAATGCAGAGAGCTGTGCCTTCCTCCAGCCACTCTGAAATTCCTGCCTTGAGCTAGCAGGTGGATCCTGCAGTCTGGAAAGAAGGTTGGGTTGCTGTGGAGATTCAGAGACCTCACAGTGGCCATCATGTAGTCCGGCCTGAGGGAAGCTAAAATCTCCCAACCTGACTCCCTGAGGGCCAGGTAGGCCACCCAGCATTGCCCCCCCCCACTTCATATCAGTTAGGATGCCCAGCATTGTCCCAGCCTCCAATCCCTAACCTCCATCTCCAGGTACCCTCTCTCCATGTGGAATTGCTGGACCTCAGGGCTAACAGAGATTTCACAGGACAAACTGTGAAGTCATGAAGTCTGGGAGCAGGCTGTCAAAGAAGAAAGCAGAAAGGCCTGTCTCCCAAGGTTGGAAAATCTGAAGCCTTTGGGCTCTGTGAATCTCTTCTCTCCTGAGACAAGCCACTTACTCAGAGCCATACACCCTGTAGTCTCTTGACCCCAAACTCACTACTGTCTTCCTGCAACTATGGATCTAGCAAAATGCCAGCTCTCTCCAGGTTTGGAAACACTCACCTGCCAGTCCAAAAGTTTCCCCACCCTGGTAGGTGCTGGTCCTGGCCCTGCCTCAATGCTGGTTTCACCAGCTCCACTCTACAGCATCCTCACAGGGTAAATACCATCAGTGTTTGTCATGCCCCCCCAACCCCTACACTCAGTACTATATATATTCTTTCCCATCTTTTCCTCTGTGATTCTCAGCAGTCAGGAGCTGGAGGTGTGGTCCTTGTGCTGGGCATCAAGACTCCCATTTGGTTTTGGGCTAAAGTGGGGATACCTGATGTGAGACATATGGGAGTAATGAACTGATAGATCCACTTAGTGCCTTCCAGAACTCAGCAAGCCCTATGTGTGGAGTATCCAGCTTGTGTTGAGCATGGCAGAGACCATCCTTGACAGCTGGAAGCCAGCCTAGAAGAATCCTAGTCACCTCCCTCCTCTCCCTAAAGCACTAAGCAGCTAGCAATCAGGAGCTCTCTGAACTCTGCCATGGGCACTTTCCTCAACTCCCTGGGGCTGGCTTAACTCAGGGTTCCCTGATTTGAGAATGCTTCTTCCCTCAGCATCCATGCTGGTCCCTGGCCCATCCCACCCTTCACTTCTTCTGCCTACTGGCTTTGCACCTACCTCACCTGCCCATCTTGCCCATCCATCTGCCTTTCATCTCATTAGTCCATTCTGGTCTTTTCCACCTTAACATACCTGTAGTTTCTCATAGTTTCAGCAATGCTGTGCTCTTTCTGATCCTTCTTTTTCACATTAGGCTCTCTACATTTGAGCTGTCATATATTTGTCTTGCCTAGTGGCAGCTGGATGGCATTCAACAGTTAGAATTTAAGGAAAGGAAAGGAGGAATGGGGGGGGTGGGTTCCCAGGGAACAGGGAATAAGAGGGAAGAAACAGCCTGAGCTGATCTGTGAGAAGCCCTTCAGTGGGGGTCACTGTGGATTTCTTCCAAGGATGCTAGACATGGAAGAAGAAGGGGAGGAAAAGACAGCTAGGGGAATGTGCCCAATGATGTAGTATAGTAGCCCTCTTGTGAGGGTGGGTTCAGGGGCAGGAAGAGCCATTGAGCATGAGTGGTAGGACTGACCTGAGGGACAAATGCATGGTGGGGAGCTGACCCTACCCCAGGAGGGACTTCTCCTGGATCCTGCCTCAGATAAATGTGGACCTCCTTCAGGGGCAGAGGAAAGAAAGCAGGTAAATGATACAGGGACAGTAGATAGCTCTGGTAGGGAATGGGGTGTCCTACTCTGGTAGTTCTGGTTCAGTTTTGAGTTTTACAGATACCTGACAAAGACCAACAGAAGAATGGCCTTGTGCATCTGATCTTTCTCGTGCATGTGCTGTGAAACAGCTTAAATGACTGGGAAGGCATGGATAGGGACACTGGCTTCCTCTGGGACGTGTTATGCTATGGGCCATTTTGAGGCTCAGGGTAGACCCTTCCCAAGTGGTGCCACAGGCATACCAGTGACTCTTAGCCAAGCTTTCCTCAGTCCCAGGCCCATTGTGCCCACCTCCCCTGAGCTCTGTGGCCAGTGAGTGTCCCAGGATCCAGTTCCAAATTACTTGTCTCCACTATATTACTGGTGGCTCCACAGAATCCCTGACAGAGACCAGCTATGGCACTCCATTGTCACAGTCAAGGGACCACAGCTTCCTCAGAGCCCCTGAGCTAACCCCAGAAGGACTAAAGGTAGACTTCTTGGCTATCAGTCCTTTAGTCCTTTGATTTTACCCTGGATGTGTGTGTGTGTGTGTGTGTGTGTGTGTGTGTGTGTGTGTGTGTGTTGTGGTGTATGTGGTATGAGTATCTGTGTGTGTGTGTGTGTGATATGTGTGTGTATGTGGTATGTGTGGTGTGTGTGTGTGGGTGTGTGTGTATGTGTGGTATGAGTGTGTGTGTGTGGTTTGTGGTGTGTGTGTGTGTGTGTGTGTGTGTGTTTCTTCCTGGTATCACCCTTTTCTCCCCAACAGGATGCTGGCAGGACCTGACCAGGGCTTGGTGGAGGGAGCAGAGGGCTGCAGCATCCCTCATCCCACAGGGCTCATCAGTGCAGGGTGAAGGGAGAGTAATGAGTGTCTGGGGGTGGGCCAAGGAGGCCACAGCTATGCCCCCAGATGCCTTTGGAAAATTCAAGTGGAGTTGAGAAGAGGGAGTAGGTGAGGTTGGGGTTGAGGCCAGAGGGGAAGCACATGGGGTGGATAGCTCAGTGGGCCTGGGCAGGACTCTGAGGAGGCCTCTGCCCTCATGCCCTCCTCCAGCATCCTGCAGGTGTCGACACAGTGGGGGTCTGTGGCAGGGGCTTGACCCTTACAGCAATGGTGGCTGGTGCTGTCACAGCTAATGACCCTGATGGCCCAGGCTGAGGAGGAGGTGGGGGTGCATGAATGGCAGAAGACAGAATACTTCTCTCTGTGTGTGTGTGTGTGTGTGTGTGTGTGTGTGTATGTGTGTGTGTGTCTCAGTGAATGTGTGTTTATCTCTCATGTGTGTGTCTGTGTTTCTCAGTGAATTGTGTATCAGTAAGTATGTGTGTGTCTCAGTGAATGACTATGTCTCTCTCTCTCTTTCTCTCTCTCTCTCTCTCTGTGTGTGTGTATGCATGCACATGCATATATTTTCCTTGGAGACAGAACACTTATCGGTAGCCCCTCACCCACTCCTCCCCTTGCCAGCCTACAGGACTGTGTGCAGCGTCAATGGGCCTCTGGTGGTGCTGGACCAGGTCAAGGTAAGACCCTTCAGTCTCCTTTCAAGCCTCTAGGCCATATCCAGGGTTTCTCTTAAGCTGACCATACAGAGGCCTTGTTTTGTTCTTTTTAACTCTGTCACCTCTCAAGACTCCTGCAATTTATTCTTCACACTTTGTGAAAAGCTATAAAAAAAAAAAAATCACCAGTACTCAAGGCCTGAAGCTGGGGTCTTGGGACTGGGGTGAGTACTGGCCCTGGAAATCCTAATTTACCTACACTGGCCCACCATCATCAGCCAGTCTCCCCTCTTCCTTCTCTTTCCCTGCCTGATTTTGTTGAGTGGGTTTATTTCCTTATTTCTTTTAGGCCAAACTTAGCATTCTCTGACCTGGAATTTTCCTCTTCAGGCTGACAGCGCTTCCTCTCCAGTGAGAGGACAAACACTGAGGATGATGGTTTCAGAGACTCAGGCTCACAGGGAACAGAGTGAGAAGGAAAGAACCAGACTTTTGTTATAGATTCCCTGGTGTCCCGCTGTCTCTCTCTCTGCTCTCGGGCGCCCTCTTGTGGCTGAGACCCCAACCGGTTGGACTTCCGCATCTGTCACGGAGGATTCGGATTGGGGAGTGCCTCTCCTAGAGCAACCCCACCCGTCGGGGACTAAAGAGCCCTCAGAAAAGGGGACACTTTCGTGTCTTTCTTTTCACCAGTACAAACAAAACCGCCATTAATGGCCATCATCGCTGCAAATCTGAGCAGGGAAGCCCTGGGGGAGTGGCCCACCTTAGTCACTAGTCCAAACAGCACTTTCCCTAAACTCTAAGGTGTGTGGCCATCAGGGGACAGAATAACAGCCACAACTATGATAACGTGCAGCACCATAACATGCCACCAAATGCTATTACATTTTAATAACAAAAATAGTACACCGGGCGGTAGTGGCACAGGTCTTTAATCCCAACACTTGGGAAGCAGAAACAAGTGGATCTCTGTGAGTTCGAAGCCAGCCTGATCTACAGAGTGAGTTCCAGGACAGGCTCCAAAGCTACAGAGAAACCCTGTCGAAAAAAAGAAACAAAACAAAACAAAACAAACAAACAAACAAACAAACAAAAAAACATGCTCCTTGTACCCAGAGAAACAAAAGAAAGTTAACCATCTGTCCCTTTGTCTCCAGCCCTGTGGGACAGCTGCTTTCTGTGCTCATATTGAGGTAAACAGCACATGTGCAGAGACACACATGTACTGGAAGGTGATATAGCAGGTTGTGTTTCTGAGTCTACTAATATATGTGGTGCTTAATCTTCAATGTCAGCTGCATTAGATTTTAGAATCACCTAGGAGACCGCTAGTGTGTCTGAGGACATTTCCAGGGAGGTTTAATTAGGAACGGAAGACTTGCCCAGAATATAAATGGCACCATCCCACAAGGGATCCCAGGCTGAATAAAAAAGGAAAAAAGGGAGATTGCATGCTGAGCTCCAGAAGTCATCTCTCCTTGTGACCTCAAGCTCTGTCCCAAGTCTTTCCCTCTGTGGTGGACATCCTCTCAGACCCAAAACCAAGACAAAGCCTTATTAAAGTTGTTTTTGTCACAGCAATGATTCAGCAATATCATTCTGTTTACGGGCGCTGCTGTTACAGATAGTTCATTAATACACACCATTTTATACTAATTCCCTCATGCTATATGAGAGTTACAAAGGTAGAACTGTGTGTTTGAAAGATAACTGTATTTAAAGATAGATATGGGCAGAAGGTGTGTCTCAGGAGCAGAGTGAGTGCTTAGGAGGCTTACTGCCTTGAGTCTATCATCAGCACCACAAATAAATAAATACATAGATATTGGTATCAGGACAAGGGCACTTGCTCTGAAAGGTGCAGAGATTGGACCCCCAGAGTGGTCTGTGGGAGGACCCACCATCTCATCCCTGTAGATGGAGTATGTTCTCATCTGGGATGTTGCTGTAAGCAAGAACCTTACTGACTGAGCCATCTCCCAGCCCCCTTTCTCTCTGTTCTTCTTCTTTCTCTTCTGTATTTTGTGTTTTTTTTGGGGGGGGGGACAGTATCACTTCTAGCCCAGGCTGGACATCATTATGTCTGAAGTCTGAAGGATAACCTTGAACTTGGAGCAATTGCCTCAGTTTAAGTGCTGGTTTTCTCTGGTTTCATGTTTCTTACTTTTAAACAGTGGTTTTGTTGGGTTTTGTCTGTAACCATAGAAAGGTATTGTTTTAAAGCTGTCCCCCACCCCCAGACAGGGTTTCTTTGTGTAGCCTTGGCTGTTCTGGAACTTGCTTTATAGACCCAGCTGGCCTTGAACTCACAGAGATTCATCTACTTCTGCTTCTCTAGTGCTGGGATTAAAGGCATGTGCCACTAATGCCCAGCTTTTATTTTTATTTAGGTGTATATGTCTGTATACATTACTGCCATGTGTGTTCAGGTGCCATCAGAGGTCAACTGGAGTTAGAGAATATTGTGAACTTTTAACTGCTGAGCCATCACCAGGCCTCCATAGACAATTTTTAAACTTTCTCCTCTTATTTTTGGGATACTGATTTATTAACCTCTTAATCCATTAACCAAATAAACTCCACTGGCAGGCTCCCTATTAGAGTAACCTTGTGTTCCTGAAATCAGTACTGGGCATTTGTCTTCATTTAAGTTTGTTTTCTGGTTGGTTTATTTGTTTTGTTTTCCCCTTAGGTCTGGATTTGTGACTTGGTCTTTTTATATATAGCTGAACTCAGGTTCAATGAGGATTTTGGGCTCTCTGTTCATTAGCAGGCAGCCTACAATTTGCCAAAAAAAGGTTTTATTTTGGTGTGAATGTCACTTGCCTAAAACAAATTAAACTCAGTACCTCCTCATCCCCCCCCCCCCAACTTTTGAAGAGATTAAGCAAATTTCAAATTATTTGTTTTTGCTTTTTAGAATTTACTGGCACAACACTATGTGGCTGATGCTTTAAACTATTTAATAACTTTAAAGTTACAAAATCTTACTCCACAAGTTTAAAAGGAATAAAAATGATCTGTGTGAAATGATTTGATGTGGTAATTAGCATAATTTAATATCCAGTAATGTTAACACTACTCATTTATTTATATAAGTTTATCTTTACCAGTAAAACATGAAATAAACTTGTGATCTGACTGAGTTGAATAAAGGCACATGGAAAAATAACTGTGAAAAGGTTAAAAATAAAGTACAGATCAGCCAAAGTGATATGTCTTTAATCCCAGCACTTAGGAGACAGAGAAGGGCAGATCTCTGTGAGTTCAGCCTGGTCTACAAAGTAAGTTACAGGACAGCCAGAGATCTTGTCTCAAAAGAAAAAAAAAAAAAAGATCATTCTTTCTATTAATTTTAATTAGTTTTGGTTTGAGTTGTATTCTCCTAAGTCTTAATTCCTTTCTTTTAAGTTCTTATATATATATTTCTTTTACTGTTGTTGGAATATGATTAGTCAAGATTGCTGTACGTTCTTTTTCCAATAGCTATTTTTCTCTTTATTTATTGTATTTATTTTCTTTAAAAGATTTATTTTATTTTTATTTATGTGTGTGTGTGTGTATGTGTGTGTGTGTGTGTGTGTGTGTGTGTGTGTGTGTGTGTGTGTACACATGAGTGCAGTGCCCACTGAGACCAGAAAACAGTGTCAGAACCTCTACTACTGGATCCTCTAGCCCTGTTTTCTTTTCTTTCTCTCTGTCTGTTTTTCTTCCTATCTGTCTTTCTCTCTGTCTGTCTTTCTTTTTTCTCTCTGACTAATGCTTCTGTGAGCATTCACATACAAGATTTTATGAGGATATATATGTGTGTTTAGTTTATTTTTTAGGTGTATATCTAAGAGTAAAACTGCTTAGGTTAAATAGTAACTCTATTCTAACCTTTTGAGGAGCTGCATGTTACTTAGTATAAACCAAGTGCATTGGTTTATATTCAGTAAAAACTGTTCTAATTTTTTTTTTTTTGCAAGTCCTAGCATGGCTTTTGATTTTTATTTTCTTGTTGACCAAGGAGAATGACCATGAACATGTTGCTATCTGCCTACTGGCCATATCTGCATCTTTAGAGAAATGCCTGTTCAAATGCTTTAATAAAATCCTTTTCATCATAGGAGACCTTTATATATTTTGTTTATTAACCTGATTTTTGTTTAAATTCCTAACCATTACACAGATGTCAACCCAAGCTCCTTAGTTAGGAATAGACTGTCACTGGTTCATGGTGACACCTGGAAAACAGGGAGTCTTTCTTCTGGTGACAAGCATGTTCCTCCTTATTGTTGAGGATACCTGGGTAGTCACAATGGCCACTTTGTTCTACTGATCCCACCCCCACACCACCTCCCCCCATCTGCCACTGTACTAACAGCTTGCCTGTATGGCTCCCATCCTGGTCACAGCAGCCTTGTTGTGTGGGGCTTATTCTTAGCACCCTTGTTTTAAAGAGGAGAAAACTAAGGCTCATGTGTTAATGACTTAAGGGCTGGGTAAGCAGTATAAATAATTAGATGGCTGCCACAAACTTGCACTAGGAAGGAGATTTTGGTAGAACTGATTAAAATCCCAGTTCTCTACAGGGTGCACCCTCCCAACAAAAACCCCTTCCCCATATCAGGGCACAAGAAGACAGTAGCTTGAGACCAGAAGATGAAGTGGGAAGTGGCATGGGCTTTTTACCCTGGGTGGCTCTTCTCCCTAACAGTTTGCCCAGTATGCTGAGATTGTCAACTTTACCCTCCCGGATGGGACTCAGAGGAGTGGCCAAGTGCTTGAAGTGTCTGGGACCAAAGCCATTGTTCAGGTAAGTGTGCCAGTGGGAAGAGTGAGCTTCCTATTCTCAATTATAAGCCTGGGAGGGAAGGATGGCCTGTTTCCCAGAGAATGCCTTGCTCAGAGCTGTGCCTCAGAGTGCCCACAGTGGGAGGTCCCATCCTTTCCAGCTATCCCCTCAGAGCAAGATCCCTAACTCACAGGTATTTGAAGGGACCTCAGGGATCGATTCCCAGAAGACCACCTGTGAATTCACAGGGGATATCCTTCGGACTCCTGTGTCAGAGGACATGCTGGGTGAGAGTGGAGCAGCAGGGTGGGTGCTCCTCTGTCTTTCCTTCCTGGATTCTCTAACCAGGCCCTTCACTGCTTGTATACATGTGTTTCCTATGTGCTCTCTGAAGCCAGAGGTTATATTTTTCTCCCTCTAGCTCCCATCTGTAGTCCAGGATCCAATATAGAATGTACTCAATAAGGACGGAATGAGGTTAAGTCATTACAGGTGCAGCTGGAAGCCACCTGCTCAGAGCCATGCTGAAAGGGATGATGAAGCCCTTTCTTACCCTCCTGATCCTCTGATTAGCATGATCAACCTGGACCCAGGGTGACTCCAAGATGCCTTGCCTGTGAAAATTCTCTGAAGAGGAAGAAGACACTCCATCCTTTACAGGGACAGTCATGGAAGTTGGTCATCTGTGACGGCAGGGGATTGGGGAGGCAGGAAGCACAGCATGATGGGATTCTGGAGGAGGAGTATGTGGAGAAGGTGACCATGCTGAAGCTGGGAGCCCTGACACCTTCCTGAACCCCTTGTCCCTCTCAGGTCGGATTTTCAATGGCTCTGGAAAACCCATTGACAAAGGGCCTGTTGTCATGGCAGAGGAATTTCTGGACATCAATGGTGAGAGAGTGAAGCTATGCATGGCTTTGTGGTTACAGTCCCAGCACCTTCCCACCGCTGCAACCTACCCTTGGAAGTCCTGCACAGACTAGGCCAAGCAGTGCTAGCCCTACAGCTGGCCAGATGAACAGACAGATCAGCAAAGGCTTCTGTCCCCAGATCTACCATAGAACCCCAAACTGCCCCCTAACACTCCATTCTATCACTGCACAGCACCTCCAGCCATCCCCTGTGGTCTTTTTCAGTTCTCTATGCTCTGTTCTGGGAGCTGGGGTGGGGGAGGCTCACAGCAGAGAGAGATCCCTTCCCAGGACCACAGCTATTCTTCAGCAGCCCTTTCTGACTCTCCAGCCCATCAGTTTTTCAAGGCAGTAATGGAGGCCTGTGGAGCTCCCTCATTTGACCAAGGCCGCACAGGAAAGTAGTGGCAAAGCACATGTCTGTTCACACATAGTCTTTGAGCCACCCTCTGGTCCTCTGCATATCACTCAGGTGCCTAGATGCTGAGGGGGCCTGCCTAGTTAAGGTGCACTAAGGCAATGCTACCTAAGATAGCATGGAGCCAATTCAAGCAAAAGGAAATTTCATTTTTAAATTGCATCTTGTATTCACAAGAGCCATGGGTGCCTGGGCGACAATGTGCACACAGTCCCGTTGTTGTGGAAGGGGCTGTTGAACAGGCTGGTTGGCAGAGAGAGACAGTGATGGTGGGTAGTGCATGGAAGGGCTGGAGCCTGAACCCGACTTCATGATCACCCCTCCCAGGCCAGCCCATCAATCCCCATGACCGCATCTACCCGGAGGAGATGATCCAGACGGGAATCTCTCCCATTGATGTCATGAACAGCATTGCCCGTGGCCAGAAGATCCCCATCTTCTCTGCAGCTGGGCTCCCCCACAACGAGGTAAGGGATATATAACCAAGGATTAGGGACAAGCAGAGGCCTGGTCTTCCAGGCTAGCACCGAGCACTTTTTTGCCAAGCAAAGAGTAGGTAGGAATGACCAGCATCCACCCTGGCTGGTGTTTTCTGGTAGTTCAGGGTTAGGGTTGCATAAGAGACCCCCCAACACACACACACTCACCCATTGCCTCTGGAAAGGGCGGCATGCTGTCCCAAGTGAATGGAGTGCTCATTGGCTTCAGACTGCAGTGTAGAAGCCCTTCTCAGCTGAGCCACAGCCTGTGTTAAGCAATTCTTGTGTCAGTGTTTGCCTGATTGCCACCACTAGACAAAAAACATGTGGTCCTCTCAGAGCCACTAGTATGACATGGTTTCCAGATATCCCTTACTCACCACTCCTGACTGTACCAACTCTCTTTCAAGAGTCTCCCTCCCAACACATCTTGGTTTGGGACAGAAGGCTCTCACAGCCACACACATCTTAGTCCTGTAGGCTGTGGGAGGTATAGGCTCTGAAACCCTCAGCTGTCATAAGCTAAAGTGCCCAAATTCACACATACTACTGCTTTTGGGGGATACTGCCCTACTCCTTGTGACAGGTGCCTTCAACTCCTTAGTAGCCAAAAGAACAGACCATCCCCAACCCTGAGAAAAACTGTGGGATCCAGAGAAGTACCTCACTCTTCTGGGCTTGGACTCTCCCCACCCAAAGTTTTTAACCATCTATCTGACCCTGACTGCCTTCCTCCTGGCCCACCCTGTCTCAGATTGCTGCCCAGATCTGTCGCCAAGCTGGGCTGGTGAAGAAATCCAAGGCTGTGCTGGACTACCATGAGGACAACTTTGCCATTGTCTTCGCAGCCATGGGGGTAAGGGGAGCTGGAGGCAACTTCTGGAAACCACGAGAAATAGTCTTGCCTGTCCTGGCTCTAGCACAGCCTGTTCTGTTGGGGAACACTGAGTTCTGTACCCTGAGAAGCCCCTAAAGTTCAGGACAGTCTGGAGGTATGACCAGAGGGGGCACGGATGGACTCAGTGACCAGGTTAGAGTGACCCTTGAGCATCCCAAGGCCACAGCAGCTATAAGATGGGCCTTACTTGGCCTGGAGTAGGATCACATGGAACCTACAGAGACAAGATATCTTCTGATACCAAGGGTCCTCAGAGGGTTCAATTGGTGGCTGAGGAGCTGGTTGGGAAGTAGTTGGCCAAGGGAGGGACAAGAAGAATCTGGAGGTTATAAAGGCTGAGTTTTGTGGGGGACCTGATAAGTCCTTCCTGAACACTTTGGCCACCTCAATGGCTATTCACCTATATAACCAGTGACTGTTAAACTGGTCAGTCCCCAAGTTTTGCTGAGAAAAGCTGGTCATGCCTAAACTCCACTTTTGGCCACATGGTCTGCCTATACCTCCCTGGTTATGTGTCTAGGTGAACATGCCTATAGTTATTTGGCTATGTGTCTAGGTGAACATGGAAACAGCCAGGTTCTTCAAGTCAGATTTCGAGCAGAATGGAACCATGGGAAACGTCTGCCTCTTCCTGAACTTGGCCAATGATCCTACGTGAGTGACTGCATTTGGGGCCTTCCCCATCCCTAGACCTGGGGTACTAGGGTTCAGGGCATCCCAGAACTATAGTCATGGGCTAGAGCTATGAGAATAACTCTTGTTTGTACAAACAGGGAAACTGAGGCCCTGGGCATGCTAGGAAGCCAGACCAGGACCCCTCCTGCCCCTATGTTTTCCTCATAGCTGTGTCAGAGCAGCTGTCTTAGCCAGGGAATCTCACCCCTGCTTGTCACCTCCACAAGCTCATCACTGGAGAGACCATGGTCTGGGCGCTTATTTAGAAAATGCTCTATTTTGAAAGTTTTGAAGGTGGGAGCTTAAATCGGTGTTCAGGATGAAATTTAAAATGTAGTCAGTTATCCTGGGTATTAAGGACTCCTCCAAACTAAATGACAGAATTCTGGAGGCTGGCATGGCATTGCTAATGGAGGTCCCACAGGCCCAGAGCCAAGAACTGAAAGTGGCTGTGAAAGGAAGCATGCTTCTAAGAACTTCAAGCAGGAAAGAGACCTTTTTTGGCATCAGTATTACTAGGAAGTGCCCACTCTTGAGAACCACTGTCTTAGCCAGGAGCTCTGAGCTGGGCTCATCTGTTCCCCTGCCATCATGTACATAGTATCTGCCCAGCCAACCTTACACTCTGTTCTGGGGCTTCATGGAGTCTGGGCCTGGGCCTCCAGGCCCCTGAGCCCTGTCATGCTTGGCTTCCAGGATTGAGAGGATCATCACCCCTCGTCTGGCACTGACCACAGCTGAATTCCTTGCCTACCAGTGTGAAAAGCATGTGTTGGTTATACTGACTGACATGAGCTCCTATGCAGAGGCTTTGCGGGAGGTATACAGGCTGTCAGATACAAACCACCCCCTCCCTGTTTCTCCCTTGGCTTCACATCCACCCTGATAAACAAAATAATTCCCTCATCTAGGCCTGCTCCTCTCAGAGAGTCTCAGGGTTCAAACATAGCCTGTGTACTTCTCTTCTGTTCCCTCAGTCCAGCCTCCTAATCTCCCTTCCCTTCCTGAGTCTGGCCTTTTGCAGCCTGCTGTTGTGGATATTGCAGGTTTCAGCTGCCAGAGAGGAAGTACCAGGGCGCCGTGGCTTCCCTGGATATATGTACACAGACTTAGCCACCATCTATGAGCGAGCTGGCCGTGTGGAGGGCCGGGGTGGCTCCATCACGCAGATCCCCATTCTCACCATGCCCAATGACGGTAGCATCTGGCAGCCCCTGCCCTCCATAATCCACCTTCCCTTTCTACCAGCCATCACTCCCATGCTGAAAGCAGAACTCATGTGTCCCCAGGTAAATAAGAACCCCACCCACACACACTGAGAACAAGGTATTTGCTTGCAGATATCACTCACCCCATCCCAGACTTGACTGGCTTCATCACAGAGGGACAACTTTATGTGGACAGACAGCTACACAACCGGCAGGTACTGTTCCCTCCCCATAGCTGCCTCTTTTCTCTCCACATCTGCCCCTTTGCATCACTCCTATGCAAGAAGGAGGACAGGCCTGTCCAAAGTTATACCATCAGATGCTAGGCACTGGGGGAGCCTTGCTTCATAGCTAGCCACAGGCTACCACACTTAGCCTAAGGACCTTGAGAAAATGATCCTAATATCTGGGTCCATGTCTATGTATTACCAATGCACTGGGGGGGGGGTGTACATTAGCATATATGAAGCATATGGAAAGCACTAAATATGAAGTATCTCTCTTCTACTTACAGTTAGTAGCTTTGGTGACACTCAATAGGAATGACAGGGCTGGGGCTATATAATTCATTTGGTTAAGTGCCTGTCCAACAGAGCTGGAGAGATGAATCAGTGGTTAAGAGCACTGGCTGCTGTTCCAGAGGACCTGAGTTCAATTCCCAGCAACCACATGGTAGCTCACAACCATCTATAATAAGATCTGGTGCCCTCTTCTGCCAATGCAGGCATACTCATTAAATAAATAAACAAACAAATAATAAATAAATAAATAAGAGCCTGCCCAGCATGTAGAAAGCCCTGGGTTCCATTCCCAGCACTACATAATCTAGGCAACAACACAGCAATCCTAGTGCTAGGAAGGTGGAGGCAGGAAGTCAGAATTTCAAGGTCATCCTTAGTTACAAAGCACCTTTGACCAGAAAAAAAAAATGAGATAGCACATGGTAGTTTAGGCCGTGAATAAATACCTCAGACGTCCTCTCACAGCAAAGCAAAAAAAAAAAAAAAAAAAAAAAAAAAAAAGCACCTTTGAGTCCAGATAGCCTGGGCTACAAGACACTCTGTCTCAAAACATGCACACACACACACACACACACACACACACACACACACACACACACACACAATTAAGTTTCAACTAGCTTGTACAAATAATCAGATGTTTTGAAATAGTGTTTCATTAACTAATTTCACCTCATTGCCCCTAACTTCAGCTTCCTTCCTGCATGTACTCACCTGTATAGACAACCCTCACTCTCTTCCACGTGGTAACCAAGATCTAGAATCTATGGGGAATAAGGCAGGTAGAATGTAGTCTCTCACCTTTAGGAGGAGCAGGGGCAGGGAAATGAATGGAGAGCATGAGTCCTGCCACCTGCTACTCTCTTCTGCTCCCCAGGTCTATCCTCCCATCAACGTGCTCCCTTCCTTGTCACGGCTGATGAAGTCGGCCATAGGTGAAGGCATGACCAGAAAGGACCACGGAGACGTCTCCAACCAGCTGGTAAGGAGGGGGGGGGCAGTGGACACGATAAGCCCGATTTAGAAGCTGGAGTTCTGAAATCCACCTAGACAAAACCTATCTGGGCAAAGCTTGTGCCCAGCCAGGGGAGCCCAGCCTGCAGGGGTGGTGAGCCCACGATGCCCTTCCGTAGTATGCCTGCTACGCCATCGGAAAGGACGTGCAGGCCATGAAAGCGGTGGTGGGGGAGGAGGCACTTACCTCGGAGGACCTGCTCTACCTGGAGTTTCTGCAGAAGTTCGAGAAGAACTTCATCACCCAAGGTAGGGCACAGCGTGGGGCGGCCCGGGACCGGGACCTGGACCCCCTGGTCCTCTCTTTCTGGACCTTCATGATTCTGAGTGGTCCCCAGGTCCCTACGAGAACCGCACCGTGTTCGAGTCGCTGGACCTGAGCTGGAAACTGCTGCGCATCTTCCCCAAAGAGATGCTGAAGCGCATCCCGCAGAGCGTGACGGACGAGTTCTACTCCCGCCAGGGGGCGCAGCAGGACCCGGCATCCGACACGGCGCTCTAGGGCGAGAAGGCTGCAGCTTATGGTCCAGCCCTTGTCTTTTGCCCTTCCTTGACAGGAGTATGTTTTGGCGAGGGTGGGGGCTCTTTTTAGGGGCATGCTGAGAATGAAGCGGGAGGGGAGCGGAGATCCAGACTACTAAGCAGGTACTCTACTACTGAACTCCACCTCAGTCCTGCACTTTTATTTTAGAAGCCCCTTCTCCAAAGATATAGCTGAAATGGAAAACAAAAACAGTAACTGAGATGAATTTGTCTCCGGTGAAAACAAGATGGGGAAAACTTTGCTAACTGTTGAAGGTGAAGATGATACCATGTGGTTTGTAAACGTATTTTAAAAAGAAAAATTTAGTTGGGCATAGTGGAGCACTCTTTTAACCCCAGTACTCAGAAGGCTGAAGCAGGCAGATTTCTTTGAGTTTGAAGGCAGCCAGGTATGATACCCTGTCTCAAAAAATAAAAACAAAAAAATAAAAAAATTAAAAAAAAAAAGAAAACTTGGCTGAATTGGTGCCTTAGCAACAACAGAATTCCTCTTAGGGGAGTATTTACAGTTCAAATGAGAGCTAAGCTGACGTGGCTGAATGGTAAGGAGTTTGCCCAGCCATCAGAAATCCAGAGTTCCAGCTCCTGAACTGTATAAACCAAGAGGATCAGCAATCCAAGGTTATCCTTTACTACATAGCAAGCTGCAGGCCAGCCTGGGCCTATTTCAAAATAAATAAATAAATAAATAAATAAATAAATAAAATATGAAAGGGCTGTGGCTATAGCCTACTAGCAAAGTACCTGCCTACTACACACAAAGTCTATGGGTGGGTTCCTAGCCCTGCAAAATGTAAATAAGATGGCTCAACTGGTAAAAGAGCTTGCCACCAAATATGACTGCCTGACTACCTGAGTTTGGTTCCCCAGGACTGACATGGTGGAAATAGAACACCAGCTCCAAAGCACACTTTCATACACACACACACACACACACACACACACACACACACACACACACACGGTAAGGAAGGAGGAAAGTGAGCTGTGTGTTCACACTTTTAATCCACTAGGAAGCAGAGGCAGGTAGATCTCTGTGAATTCTAGACCAGCCTGGTCTACATAGTGAGTTCCTAGGCTGTATAGTGAGACCCTGTCTCAAAGAAAGAAAGTTCAGGATGGAGGGAGAGAGAAGGAAGAAAAGAAGAAAGGAAGAAAAAGAATGAAAAGGAAGGAAGGAAGGAGAGAAATGAAAAGTGGATAATGAGTATTCTAAACCCCCCGGATGTCCAGGCTACCTGCTCTTCTTCAATTTCCCTCCAGATCTCCCAGAACTGCAGATACAGGTTGTGAGCCAGCCTGTGGGCTCTTCAAGCCAAACCTGGGTCCTCAGCAGGAGTGGCCAGTGCCTTTAACTGCTGAGACTCCAGCTCCATTGTTTGCTAATTCTTTCCTGTGTACTTTCACATCTACAACCAGACCCTTGCTCTATTTTTCAGTGTGGTTTCCAATTCCAGAATGATCACTTTGCTCTCTTTAAACAACTATACCTAAGTGTGTTGTGCTTAATAAGATGCTGTCCCAACCTGTACTCTGTAGTTCCCTTTAGCTCTGTAAGCACTACTTACAAGTTTTGTTAAGTCTGGCATCTGGGCCCCTTCTCAAGTATTTTGTGTGTTGCCCAATTTTATTTTTATTTCTGCTTTTGGGTTATGGTTTTCTATTTCTTTGTTCATCTCACACTTTTCTTCTGAAAACTACTATTTTCAGTAATATGTATTAGCAACTCTGATCTGCCAATCCCTTTCTCTGGGACTTTGTTATGTTGCTCAAGTGTTGGTGTCCAGGATGGATGATTTTAGTGGTGTCTTTCCCCTCTCTTGAAGCTTTGGATGTAACTACTTCTGGAAACAGCCCTGCATTCACAACTACTCTGGGGGTTTGATGGTCTAAGTAGAATCCTTGTTGACTATCTGATCTTTGTTTAACTTTCTGCCTCTGCTGATCTAACACCCAACTTTTAGCCCTCACTAATTCCAAGCTTCTTGTTGTATTTCCCATAATGCCCCTGGGGAGTAAACTGCAGAGATCTTTCTTTATCAAATACCTGCATTGGCATGTGTTCCGATTCTGACCTAGGAGGCCTCCTCTAAGCTGTCTCTCTGGGGTTGCTCTGGTAAACCAGTTAGCTGATTATCTTTCTTTTTTTCTTTTTCTTTTTCTTTTTTTTAAAATTGCTTGCCTTCCAAATCTCCAGAATTTGAGCTTCTCCACACTTAGAAAACAATAACTTTCCTTTGCTAGGGATTTTTAGAGCTCTCAATCCAGTCTTTACAGATTGACTGTGTATAACCCCCAAGTCACTCTGTGGGTAAGTAGACCACTTTTCTCAGTAATGTCCTTTTTTTTTTTAAGACTTTGAGCTGGCCTGCTCCTGAAGACTTGGTAGAGTCTTTCCACTTAGTTTTCAGTCTGTACCTTGTAGCTAGTGACAGAGGAGGCAAAATGGCATCATGTTCTTCCCAGCAAAATGCTACATATCTCCAGAGCTGAGGAGAGAAGCCCCATTTTCTCAGCCACACACACCTACTTTGGAACTTCCTCAGTTGCTCTGAAGTAGGGATGGAGGCCAAGAATGGGCCATGGCACCAACACCCTGAGCTCTCCTGTTGTTATTAAGATTTCAACTTTTGTGACTTCTTTTTTTTTTTTTTTTTTTTTTTGTGCCTTAGAGCTAGGCTCTTTTTTGTTTTCTTTTAATTTTTAGCTTTGAGAGAGTTTCCCTATGTAGCCCTGGCTAGCTGGGAGCTCACTGTATAAACCAGGCTGGCCTGATATTTGGGACAATCTTCCTGCCTCTACCTCTGGAATGCTGGGGCTGCAGATGTGCATGGCCATGCCTGACCCACCCATTATTTCTTAATATAATTTCCATCTCTCCTGGTTGTTTCTGAGGATTGTGTCTGCAGAGTGCCTGTGCTTCCTTCAGAAATGGAGGCCAACTACAGAGATTTGGAACATTCTTACTCCACATATCAGTTATATGCTTACCCCACATATCAGGTATCTAGAAGATGTCAGAATCAGTATGTCAGTATCCACCACCCCTCCCCGTGTGTGTGTGTGTGTGTGTGTGTGTGTGTGTGTGTGTGTTTGCACACACCCCAGGAATCTTCCTGTCTCCACCCTCTCAGTGCTGGGGTTGCAAGCATGCTGTAGCTCCATGTTTACATGGGTTCTGGGGTTCTGAAATCAGGTCCTCACACTTGTATGGTAAGCACTTTACCAATGAGCCATTCCACAGCATTTCATTCTGGATGCCTCTTGGAATAATTTTGGACTGTCATGGTACTTACAGGGAAGATGATGAAGTAAACTCCTGGCTCTATAAGGAAATTGGCCATCTGGAAACACCACTAGAAGGGACTAGCTATCTGCCCACAGGCCTCTTCTGGTCTTAGGAATTTCTCCATGGCTCATGTGAAGGACTTGCTCAGAATGAGCATGACAATGGTGTGCTAAGGAAAGCAGATGGGGAGAGCTTTCTGGAACATGTCCTCTTTCCAGTGTTCAACCCTAGTCAGATATCTCCTTGGTGCTGCCAACACTCAACACCACTCTTCCTCCAATTTGATCCTACTGGCAAATGTTCCCTGCTCTACCTGCTAAGACTTGTCATTCAAATTCCATTTCTCTCCCAAATATACCCACCCACCCCACAAAGACAACATTAGCTCTCCTGAACCCAGGATGCTGACCTGGAAGCCCTATTTCCTGCCCATTACTAACACAGCCAGGCCCTAGATCCCAGTGACTGCTGGGTCCCTGTCTCTGCTCTGCTATCAGCAACACATAGAAGTGCAAGTGAGGGTGAACGCCCAGCTCTAGCCCCACACAGGTGTGCTCCTACTCAGACAAGCCTGGCCTGGCAGTCCAAGCACAACTCCTCTCTCTCCCCCATTTATTTGCTGTTGCCCAACAGTGCAGAGATGATTCTCAATGTCCCTTGAGTGTCACAGTGCCCTAGCACACACAGCTCATTCCAGAGACCTTCATACCAGTCCTAATCATTGTACCCCATGGAGTATTTAACCAAAGAGCTTTTTACTATTTAGGCTTTCCTGAAAGTGACAGAACCCAAATTCAAACCAGCTTAGGCTTCAGAAGGACTGTGGGAAGATTATAGGATGGTGTGGGACAACAATTCTTGCATGCTAGAGGCAGTACTCTTCTGTGTCCTATGCCGTCTCTGAGCACTGCCTCCTTATCCAGCCTTCTCTCTCCCTTGCCAATTAATTGCTCTGGAACCATGCCATTACCCCTACTCTCTAAGTGGAATTCTGATATTTCTCTTGGTCAATTGTCTGCTGTTTTACCAGGCCCTCTGCCCAGCTTCATGGATCTGGCTGAAGGGTTCTCAATAAGAGCATCTTTCCTTTCTGAGTCTCTGCCCAACTTCCCCATCTTCTTAACCCTTTCTGGTGACTCTCCTGCCTCAGAAGTCGTCTTTCCTCTTCAGATAGAACATAAAGACAAGGCTGCCTTAAAGTAGTTCCTAACCCTGGCTGCATGGAAAAACCACTAAGAGATTTTGTCAAATATTCACACCTGGGCCCCACACCACACCAACTGATCCAAGCCTGTTGGTATTAGCATTCTGTGTTGGTCTCCTCGCCCCAGGGTGATTATGATATGGCATGAAGACTATAACATATAGGGTAGACACAAGAGGGTCAGGAGTTTAAAACTAGCTGTCTACAAGCAAGTTCAAGGCCAGCATGGGCTATGCAAGAACACACTCAAAAAAAAAAAAAAAAAAAAAAAAAAAAAAAAAAACAAAAAAAAAAAAAAAACAAAAACCAAGAGCCTAAATAAATAAAACAAATTTTAAAAAATAAAATAAGACTGTAAAATTCTCCAGGTGCAGATAACATCTGCAAGCACCCATGGCCATCACACATCCAAACACCCTCAGGAGCAGCAGTTGCCCCCACATCCATCCCAGGCATCAGATAACCTTCAGTATTTGACCTTACTTTATCCTAATGTAAAGTCAGTTGGTAAACTCCACCCACAACAGGAAAAGCTGTGATATGCTAGTTTTGAAGGTGTCTGGCAGGAGTACCAATTCCTGATCACTGGGGTTCTCAGAGGTAGTGGTTTTTATAGTCTAAAAAATTAGGTTTATTAGCCATGCCTTCAGTTTCCAGTGTGAGTTTATTCAGCATATAGCAAGCAAAAGCAAAGAATAAGTAGCAATTGGCAGTCAGGCAAAAGCAGCAGAAAGACAACATCCATCAAATCAGGCACTCAAAACATCTGCATTAGCATGACTGAGCAAACAAGGACAACAGCACCAAATTGGAGATTTCAAATCCAGCAGAAACTGACTGTTGGTATAATCAGCAGGATTTCCTCTCCATGTGTGAGCTTCCCCATAGCTCAACTTCTGACTTCCCTTCCCATTGCTGGTGTTTTTATATCATGGGATAAATAATTGTAATATCTGTTGGGAACAATTCACTCCTGGGCTGCTTTGCTGCCCTCTCCCAACCCTGACCCAGTTAGGGTCCCACAATCTCTGGGGAAAGCTGTTTTAGAGAATATTATTATTATTATTATTATTATTACTATTATTTAGATTTACTATTAATTTTTTATATGGATGGATGTTTTGCCTACGCGCGCGCGTGCGCGCGCACGCGCATGCGCATACATATGTGTGCCTGATGTTTGGGGAGGCCTGAAGAGGGGAACCAGATCCTCTGGAACTGAAGTTACTCACAGTTGTGAGCTGCCATGCAGGTGCTGGGAGATAAACCTAGGTCCTTTAGAAAGTCAGCAACTGCTCTCAACTTCTGAGACATTTCTTTAGCCCAAAAACACTTAAAATAAACATTCTGGAGTCTGGGACAGGAAGGCTCTTCTCCCTCCCAGGGTCCACTTTCAACAAGCTTAAACATCACATGGCTTAGCACTATAGATTCTAGAGAAAAGTGCTTCTGGGTGGAAATCTGTATTTTTTTCTTTTTAAATTTAGATTTACCTCATTCGTATGTGTTTTGCCTCTATATACATATGTGGACCATTTACAGACTCGATGCCCTTAGAGATCTGAAGATAGCATCAGAAAGCCTGGAACTGGGGTTCCAGGAGTTTGTAAGCCATCATGATGGGTACTGACAACTGAACCTACTGGCAACTGAACACTACTGTGTTTTAATAATGCTAATTCTGGAGCACCATACTTGACACTTTTTTTTTTTTCTTTTTGAAGTAAGATCTGACTGTGAAGCCCAGGCTACCCTGGAACTATCGTCCCGTTTCTCAAGAAAAGAACCAGAGTGGAGCAGTTCTGCCCTGGACAGTCCGTGTGACGTAGTGGTTGTCCATTATGCTGCTGTTGTGAGGACGTAATAATTTAGTATATAGAATGGCAAGGGCAGCTAGTTCATAATGCAACTTCAAATACAAACGCACTGTGTGTGCGCGTGTAGAACCGGGCCCTGCTCTCTATGAGCAGAGATGGCCACACTCCATTTCCCAACCTCACTTTCCGTTTCATCCCTATGGGATTCCAACATAGGCTAAGTGTGTAGTGAGCCCAGGGGTGCAGAGTTTCCAGAGTTGCCGGCTCTGTTCTTTCCACAAACCTGGCTGGGTCCAAAGGCGGTAGAGGGGCTGTCCGGGGCACTGGAGCCAGTCGTGTGCACCGTCCCTTGCAGCCTTGTGCGCACAGCCTCTGTAGTTCCAATGCTCCTGCACCCTCTGTGAGCATAGCCACTCTGCAGCGCAGGACAGGGGCCTTTGGTTCCGGAGAAGAGCAGCCCTGCCCCACGGCACCGGGAAGCACGCGACAGATAGAACACACCTTGCCAAAGGCTGCTAGCGATCCTGAGTCTTCACAGCTCAGGTGGGCAAGTGCGCGGGCAAGTGGGCGTTCGGGGAAGCCTGGGGAAGTTTCCAGACCTTCCTCTCACCCCAGCACCGTTGATTCTAGCCTTTCAGGGTCGTCGGACCACAAAGTGATTCCGAGCTACTCCGAGTTGTTCGCAGCCTCTGTGGGCAACGTAGACTGGCTTCGGTTCTGTCTAAATCGGGAGCACAAGGAGATCACAGTCGATGACAAGGTAAAGCTTACAGCATGGAGGCAGTGACTGAAATTCCTCAACACCAGATGAGCTGCAGCTGGGGAGCTCCAAGGTGGCCTTTTCTATGCCTTGGTCCTAATTACCCATTTATAGAAGGCCCATTTGGAAGCAGAGAGAGGTAGGGGATGAAGGACTGTGAGCACCTCCAGATACACAGGAAACAAAAAAGGGCAACCCCAAGACAGAGGCAGGATTGTGGGCTCCGCTCCAATCCTGCTGAGCCTTCTCCTGTGCTGCCCACTTTTCAGGGCTTCACAGCCATCCACTTCGCAGCCCAGCAAAGAAAGCTTTCCTGCCTTCAGGTCCTGGTAGAGGAGTACAAGTTTCCTGTGGATCTGCCTACCAACAATGGCCAGACGCCCCTGCACCTTGTCATTCATAAAAACAACAAGTCCGACATCATCCCCTGCATTGACTACCTCCTTAAGAAAGGGGCTGCCATCAACGCGTAAGTCCAGCCTGCCTGGACTTGGGACTCTGGGTAGCCAGGCACGACCAGATGAGGGAGTCTGGGATTCCTACCTGGAGAAAGCAGTCAAGAAACCCACTTAGTGTCCTGGTCCTTAAAGAAACAGGGCATCCAGAGAGGGCAGATCCAATTTCCAGAATAGGCTTAGGCAAACAAACTGTGGGTCCATGGGCATGCCACTCAACCTCTGAGCCTCAGTGTCCTAGTCCTCAAACTCAGGTGTATACAATGGGACCTCACAGATACTACTGTGAGCTTTGGAAGCCTTGATGATCTCCAGGTATTTCTATTTTGTAGCTTAGTTTGGAAACTGGCTGTCTTTGATTGAGATTGGGAGGATGAATGTGTCTGAGACATAGAGCTTTTTTGATAAGGGAGTTGGAGTTATAGGTGCTTCTGTGCTGGGAACCAATCTCAAGTATTCTGCAAGATCAGTATATTCTCTTAACCACTGAGACATCTCTCCAGCCCTACTTTTGTAACAAGGAAAATGCATGACATACTAGAGTCTGCCTGCCTTGTTCATCCAGAATACTAACCAAGCATGCACTGTGTGCTAACAAGCACTACACCCAAGCTTGGAGCATAGTAACAAACACAGGGAACCCATCCCTGCCCTCACAGAGCTGACTTTCAGTGACTGGACATTTTGCTAATTGCAAATAAATGAATGAATAGCCAGAATTCCAAAAACTCAGCTATGAGAACAGTGGGATGATAGGGTAGGGAAGGGTCTTTCTAAAGAAAGCAATGACCACTAAGAAGGTGGTAGTTCCTTTCTTCATTATTTTTTAGAGTGTTTCATGTAGTCCAGGCTACCCTCAAACTGGCTATGATAACCAAGGAGGATCTGGAACTTCTGAATCTCATGCCTCCACTTCCCAAGTGCTAAGATCACAGGTATACATCACCACACATGGTTTGATACAGTACTGGAACTGAACTCAGGGCTTTATGTATACTAGGCAAGCATTCTATCAAAGGAAGTGCATCCCCAGTCCCAGGAGGTGACATTTAACTGCAACCTATAGAGACTGGAGAGAGAGCTCAATGGGTAAAGCACCCATTGTACAAGTGTGTGGACCTTAGTTCAAAGCCTCATCATCCATTTGAACATGATGGGCCAGAATCACAGGGAGACAAAGACAGGAAATGCCAAACAAGATGGCTAGCTAGACTAGCTGATTCAGTGTGTTCTGAATTCAAGTGAGAGAGACCGTGCATCTACACATAAAGTGGAGGATGATAGAGGAAAAGGAAGATAGTCAGTGTCAACCTCTGATCTCCACACAGACATTAGGTAGATATAGAAAGATGTATTTAATAGATACAGACATAGATAAATATGCACCGACACACATGTGAACATGCATATATACATATGCACACCACACACGTTAAAATTAACTTCATTCTGAGGCCCAACCTTGCCAAAAGCCAGGGAAGAGCCAGACTTAGTGGTACACTGGGCACTCAGAAGACTGAGACAGGAGGATGAGGATTTCAAGATCACCCTTGGCTACATAACAAAGTTGAGATCAACCTGTACTACAGGAGACCTTGTCTCAACAATCAGACAAAAGTGGATGAGATTGGTGGCACTGGAGTAACCCAGGGAGCCTCCAAGGCAGTTACTAGCTGTCATGTTCAAACATATCCTATACTAAGATTTGCACTGCTCATATTAGTCCATCCCTCCTCTTAGAGAAGAGAAACTTGAGGCCTGAAAAACAGCAGGATTATGGACAGAATCCCTCGTGGTGGTGGCAGAGTGGGTCCTGAAAGCTGGCTTACCTGCCTATCTGATGCCCTTACCCTTCCCTTTGCCCTTTACCCTATGGTATACTTCACAGTCAGACATGCCATGGCTTCACACCCCTGCACCTGGCTGCCCGCAATGGCCTGCTGGGATGTATGAAAGTCCTGGTTCAGAGTGGAGCCAATGTGCATGCCCAAGATGCCATGGGCTTCAAACCCATCAACTACTGCAAACTATGGAACCACCGCACCTGTGCCCGGTGAGCCTATGACAACCATACCAGCTGCTGCTGCTTCTGGGGGGAGGGGGATCTGAGCCTCTACGGGGAAGGCTGAGGAGGCCAGGTGACAGTCAGGTCGGGTAAGTCTGGGAAAGAGGCCCCATGCAGGGTATTGTCCACATGAGTTTGGCCTGACCTCACCCCTTTAGATTGAACACTGCCTTTCTTCTTTGCTTTTCCTCTCCCCCAATTCTCAAAGCCCAATAGTCACTTTCCTCTCCTTTTTCAAAGGGCCCCTAGGCATGGGACTGGGGTGTCTTGCCCATCTCTGCTCTGGCAAGTCCTCCCATCCCACCTGGCCTTCAGTGCCTCACCCTCTGAGGGAAGCCCAGTTACTGTAATAAGCCTTGATGTCAGGTTCTTGAAAGATGCCATGTGGAAACAGGACAAGAAGGACTTTGCCCAAGAGATGGGGAAACTGAAGACCCTGAAGGAGAAGCTGGCCATTTTGGAGTACCGATACCTGATTGAATATCAAGTAAGGGAAAGCACCCCCACCCCCAGGGCTGGGCCCTACAGCCAGGAGAGAGGAGCAGCTGGAATACTCCCTAGAAGAAGGAACCCCTGCTCCCCACCCCCGAATCCTCCCCTATAAGCCACTCCTTTAGGTCAAAGGTCTTGTCCTGTGCCAGAAACAAACGCAGCCTGGATTATGGGGCATTCAGATACCCTTACCCTCACTGTACACTAGGCTCCTGCTAGGCCCTGCAAGTCCAGCAAGGTATAGTCCCTACTCAAGAAGCTTAGGCACTAGGAAGAGGTAGGTTGTGCTCTTGGGGGAGGATTGAGGAGGATGCCTGAGGTGTCTTTGAAGATGGACAGGCATTCATATGAAGTAAGGAAGGACTGGTCCACACAAGGAATCACTTTGCAGAATACATGGAGCACATGTGAGCATCATGGAGGCAGAAAACAGTAAACTTGAGGATGAGGTATGAGTTGGTGAAGACTAACAGACTAGAGTTTTGGCAAGGGTCCAGACCAGTGAAGCACTTTGGCCAGTGGAAGTGGCAGGGGAAGCATTCAAACAGATACAATGATGGAACATAAAACACACAAAACAGAAAACTTAGAAGGAGTTTGGGTTCCTTCCTTCCCTTGTTTTTCAAGACAGGGTTTCTCTGTGGCTTTGGAGGCTGTCCTGGAACTAGCTCTTGTAGACCAGGCTGGTCTCGAACTCACAGAGATCCACTTGCCTCTGCCTCCCCAGTGCTGGAATTAAAGGTGTGTGCCACCAAGCCCAGTCAAGAGTGTAGGTTCTTAAGTGAATCCTACAATGGCTGCAGGGCCTGCCACTGTGTACTCTTCCAATTGTCCAAGCTGTGCCTCTCATCATGGTATCCTCCTTGTCTCTATCACTCAACCCTTGTATTTTCTGTTGAACCTACCTCTACTCAGTAGCTCCCTGCAGACTCAGGAGCCTCTTGTTGGCCTCAATGAATCACATGACCACTATTCTTCCAATGACAAGAACAAAAAGAAAGCCAAATGCTGATTTAGGCCTAGGCAAGGCTGACAGAATTAGGACTCTGCCTCTGGAGCTGGGTCAATCTCCAAATCACCTGATTACTTAGCGACTGTGTGGGAGTGAGATAATAGGGGTGGGAACATTTCTACACGTGAACATTTCAGTGCCAGTAGTAGTAAAGACAGAGCTCTAGCCAAGTCCCCACCACCCAGTCTGGCCAGTAGCCACTCTGTCCTTGATGTTACTCCCAGGAAGCCCTGTCCAACTTCATTGCTTCCATCCAATGCCAGGCCTCCCAGCCCTTCCCTGTCTTTTCCTGGGGTCAAACCAAAGTCACCTGAGGCTGTCACTACCTCTGGTGGAAGTGGGACCTGAAAACTAGAGGTTGTCCCTAGGGAGGGACTATGTCTTTGTCCTCAGTCTATAGGTCTCCTATGAAAGTCTTTGTCTCCTCCACAGCCTGGGAGCTCAGTCAGAACAAGGGGTGTCTCCTCTATCAGAACAAGGCTCACATAAAGCAGCAACTTGCCCACTAGGCCTGAGGTTTCCCAGAGTACTAGCCACAGGGTTGCCTGTCCATAAGTGCCACTGCCTCGTGTCCTTCGTTGTTGCAGAAAGAACAGCGAATTCTGAGAGAGGCTCACTTCAGAACATGGCTCCAAGGCAAGCTGCTGGGTCGGCCCCAGAGTTCTGCTGACTCCAAGCAACAGGCTGGTGTCCGACCTTGGCCATTGGCTCTCTCCAAGACTCTAAGACCTCAGATTGCCAAAAGCTTCCCATCTTATCCTTCCGTGGAGGCTCAACTACAAAGCTTGCCCTCACCTGTGGTGCCACCCAAGCCCATCTACAAGCAGACTACCATCAGTCGGCCTAAACTGTGGAATATTAGCAATAACCCTGACAGGTCCCCGACCACAAAGATTGGCTACCCTCAGGGTATACGGCTGGGTGTGCATCCAGACCCGTATAAGGAGCATGACTTTTGCAGATTCCTGGAGGTGACTCGGAATTCCCTCGGAGGTGCATGGTTACGCACAGCAGACAATCACTTGGTGACACCTGTACCCCACCTGCCTTTTGAGGTGATGGTCCGGGTACTGTACCCAGGGGCGAAACCCTACAGGATGAAAGTACCCCAGGGCTTGTATCCACTTGATATCCTCAAAGTGCCCCAGAAACGGCATTTGGGAGATACCTCTTCCAACACATTGGCTATGAACCTGCGTGAGACATTTGATGAACCCTTCCTGGCTACCATGGAAGCTTGCCAGACTCAAGTAGCCCTACCCTCCAAGGAAGTTCTCACATAAAGTTGTTTTGGAAACCTTCTGATGAAGAGAAAATGTTAAGATTCATATTGTGACTGGTTGGTGGTGGCACTCAGGAGGTAGAGACAGGTGGATCTCTATGAGTTCAAGGCCAGCCTGGTCTACATAAGCTAGTTCCAGGACAACTAGGTTTACACAGAGAAACCCTGTCTTGAAAAAAACCAAACAAAAAGAGTAAGATTAATATTATGGCAAGAAGGACTACCTATGGAGTTCTCATTCCCAAGCCCAAGGGCAGGAGCCATTCCTACCTCCCTCCTCCCAAAAGTACGCATCCTACACTTCCCTTTTCTCTACAGAGAAATTGCCTGGTTTACTGGGACATGTATATCTGGCAGAGCAGTAAGGTTCAGAGTAGAGTGTCAATAATGTCCTGTGACACAGAAATGTAAAAACAACCCTCACTGCTCTACCTTAACCTACCCCTAGCACGTGAAGGACAAGGCTTCCGGGACAGGCCACCCCTAGGAATTCTGCCACCTCTCCTTCCTGTCTGCTGCACATCCTGACTGGGGATGGGGAATGGCTAATGTGGTATCTCGTACAGGTTTCTTTGCCCATGGGGCACTGCCCCCTTGCTCCTGGCCCCACTGAGATACATGAAGCAACAGGTCCAGGAGGCTGGGCAGCATTTCTGCCAAGAGAAGAAGACTGGCTTTGCTGTTAAGACCTGTCCAGGATGCCACCTTGGACCCCAATGTTCCCTTGTCACACACTACAACTCACTCTTTAAACAAAACATTTATTGAGTGCTTTCCATGGGCCAGGTGCCAAAATCAGGTAGTTGATAATACAAAAGTCCAAGGGTTTTCCCTGCCCTCAAGGAGCTTCCAGTCTAGTGGGGGACAGACCATACCACAGGCCAGTGAGCCCAGGATCTGTGTGTCAGCTGGGGAGAAGGGACATTCAAGGTTCCTTGGTAAAACCTAAGTGGAAAAGTGGCAAACTACCACAGTGAGTGGAGGGATGGATATCAAAGCTGCAAGAGAACCATGGTCTCTGCATACAGGAGGCAAATGATGAGGCCAGTAGGGACCAGGACACCAGGAGCCTCACACAACATGCTAAGGAGTCTGGACTTTATCCTAAGGGCAGTGGAGAGCTGGAGCAAAGTTTGAGGCCAAGAAAGACTTGGCCAACTGTACACTTTAGGAAAACTACTCCAGCTGGCCATGGGATAGAGAAACAAAGGAGACTGTTTAAAAACTAGGAGAAAGATGACAGGAGTGGCTCAGATAAAGAGCTACTAAGAATAGACTGGATGTAGGGCAGAAAGAGAAAGCAAGATTCTGCTTGGCTCCTGAGCCATCATGGGACCAGGGCAGGTACTAGAAAGAGCAGATTTTGAGGTAAAATTGTTCCTGTGCCCAGAAGGCAGCAGAACTGTGGCTAAGCTACAGAGGAATTGGAGTTGAAAGTTGGCCCTGGCTTCCTCCAGTGTCCCTCAGCAGGGCTGGACTTCTTCAGGCAATTCATAACCCAGCCAAAGAGCAACTGTGTGCATAGGACAAGAGAGAACCCTATACAGACTGAATGGGCAGAGAGGTAAAGGGAAAGCCAGCTACAGAAGTGCCAAGGAAGTGTAAGTCAAGAAGGCCATCAGCTGTGTCACCTACTCCAAGTGATGACTCTACCAGGTTTAGCCTGGAAAAGCCTCTGTCCAAGCAATGATCAGCAGGTAAGATGAACGAAGATAAAGAAGTGGACAGCAAGGCCAAGTGGGGTCAGTCTCAGGCTGCCAATGAGCATCAGCCTCATGACCCATACCTTCACCCACCCAAGTGGCAGAAATAGGTCTGGAGATCTTACCAGTAGCTGCAAAATAAAATTCAGGTAATGGCAAGCTGAGACTCAACAGAAACACAAGAGCTGATGAGATGAAGGATGCAGGAAACAGAAGATGTTCATGAACAGGGATCTTCCCCATGCCTGTCCAGTGGCAGTTCTTGTGGGACCTTGATTCCATGTACTGCTGAACCCTTGCAAGGCACTGTAGTTGAAGTGCAAGGTCAACAGATGCAGGTCTGTGCCCAGGATGGGGCCCACCTTCTTAGAAGGCAGAGCTTACATCCCTCCAAGAGCCAGAAGCACAGGAGTATGAGGCTCTGGACGGCAGCCTCTCTCAGGAAACAAGCCTTAGGCTGCCTAGAAACCAATTTATTATTTTTTTCATTGAGCCTGAGATAGAATTCACCAAGAAACTTCTCCTCTCCTTAAAGGAAGACATACATATGACATTGTAGATGGCCTTCTACATCCCTAACCCAGTCATAAACTGTCCCTGATCCCTCCCATCTGGACTATCATGGTCTGGGGAAGACATGGGAAAGAGGGAGAAGCCTCAGAAAAGCTGCCTGTATCCACTCATCATCTCTATTCCCTTCCCACTTAGGGCCACAAGAATTTCTTCAGAAGGGCAAGAGCCAGAAGAGGAATCCACGGAGTAGAAGGCTAGCCCGGTCTAGGCAGAAGGTTAGCAGGTATAGAGGAAGATGGACTCCTGAGGTGTTAAGGCAAACAGTGCCACCTTGGATCTTTATTCAAAGGGAACCAGCATTGGACAAGACAGCAAAATGTACTTTTCCAGAAGCACTAACTCTCTGCTCCTCCCTATACTCACCTGCCTAGGAACTTGCTGTCTGTTCCCCATCTTCACAGACCCTTCCCTGCCTGCCCTATCTGAGCCAGACCCGACTCCAGGAAGGGGAGGGCTGGGGACATAGACTCCTGGCAAATCAGGTTCTGCTACCCTCTCTGCTACCCCTGGCAGCATTCAAGCCCCCTCAGGGAGGGTGGGGATGGGGCTTCACAACAGAGGGGAGGGAAACCTGGGCTGGCAGAAGATACCCTCCAGGCTCCCAGGGCCTGGCTCTGCTGGTCTTGCCCCCCACATGCCCTCCCCAAAGGCTCAGTATATCTTCTGCCGACTGGGTAGGATGGCTTCTTTGATGAAGGAGAAGACCACCAGGATGCCTAAGCGCTTGCCTCGCTTGCCTTTGGTGAAATAATTGGAGACCACGTCATCTGTGGAAACACAGGCATCAAGATGAGTGTGAATGCACATGCATGTGTACATGAATGCAGTTCTCATGTCCAGTGTTCTCTTGCAGGGCTGGGGCAGGTTCCCCCACCTGACCTAATATGCCTTTCCTCACCTCCTGGCTGCATGGTAGATGGGAGGACATTCTCCCCAGCAGAAAGTGACACGAAGAAAGCAAACGGGATTATCCACAGGCAGAATGTGAAGTAGGCCAGGACCTGGTGACAGGAGAGACTGAGAAGGGAGAGCCCCAGGGGTGCCCCCTGAAGGCCCACCCCATCCCTGCAGGGACTAGTACTCAGGGAGCAGGACTCGACACTGAGACTGTTGGGAGAGGGTAAGTACAGCTGTGACTGAATGCAGATCTTCCCAAAAGTGACATTGTTCTTCTCTGGAGTTTTAAGTAGGAGAAATCCTGGTCAGGACCTGATGAATCTGGGACTAGGGGGTGAGGTTGCCACCCAGTCCTGCCTTGTGAGGTCTGGGTCACACAGACTGGCATGATGCCCCTCTTGGACTTGAGAATTATCTTATTGGGGCACCCAAAGGACTCATGGGGGCAGGGGGACCTCCACCAGAGGGATCCCTTCTGTTTCTCAGACATCCTGCCTTCCAAAATCATGTTTTATGTTTTTAAGAAACATGGTTCCTGAATGGAGCCAGTTTTGGACCACCATTAACAATCACAAAGTGGATGGTGTGAACCCTCTTCACTCCCCCATGCCCGCCACTATGCATATTATGTGCTAGACACTGGGCACTTCTTACCTCAGAGAAAGGGTAATATTCTTCTGCAAAAAACTGAAATGCCAGGTAATGGTTCACCACCACTAGCCCTGTGGGGATGGAGAGTCTGGTCACTGTGTGTTCACCATATCCAGAAGGCCCCCAACTGGAGCCCTGGGTATCAGCCTCAACTGCACCACCTCTCAGCACAGCTCTTTTTAGAACTCAGTCCCCATCTGTTAAGAACAGGTGCTCAGCCCCATCTTTCTCACTGCGGTGGGCAACAGGAATAGAATCAGAAGGTAGACTGGGACATCCTGGCATGTTATAGAAGCAAGTTTTTTCTGTGTTGCATAATCCATGATCACACCATTGCTCAACCAAAAGCAGTAGGGGAGGGGAGGACATGGATAGGCAGAGCATATACCATGGCAGTCTCCATTTCACACTGTACAGCAGGGAGGAGGCCTCACCAGAGGCACCGTACAGTCAGGATTCCTTGGAAAGCTAGCACGGGACGAGGCACACCAGTCTATATTGGTGTGCTCCGGCCCCAAACACTCTTCTCCAGTGTGCACAACTTCATGAAAAAGAGCAAGGAAAGGGACAGCTGCTCAGAGGCACCTGCCCCACCTGCTTCCATGCCAGGGTAAAGGGCAGGCACCAGAAGACCATACACCCCCCCTTACCCACCTCACAACTTCTTAATTTTCCTCTTTACCATGAAGGTAGGACTCTGCTATGCCATGGGCAAGACTAAATGACACTAGATGGTACCTGGTGCCTACAAAATCCCTCATAAAAACTCAGGTATCCAAATGGCAGGCCAAGGGAGTGACATAAAGAGCCAGATGAGCCTTCTGGTGACCAGAGCTCCTCTCTGGGAGACACACAAAGGACCTTGTGCTGAACAAATTCTGAGGTAAAACCACACCTGGCATTGAGAGATGCCCAACTCTAACAATCTGCCCTTCTGTGGATAACATCCAGAATTTCCCCTAGACACATGCCTCCTGCCATCTCGATTCAGGTTAGAGAGAGGAGAAACAGCTGTGCCTATGATCACTTTCTCATGAACATTCGTGTATTATCTGTGACCACTGCATGAACAAACTGGGTCTAACAAAAAAATAGCTAAGGCTCAGGAATGGGGTATAACTTTCCAGGAACAAGAAGTAGTGACAGGGCCAAGTCAGGACCCAAGCCTGACACACTGGAAACTTCTGACAATATGATGAGAAAAGGGAGCTAGCTCCAAGACGTCATTTCTGTGACTTCAAGAGCTCTCTACTCATTAAGCTGGCTCCATGCTTCTCAAAGGGACCAAGTGGTTTCTTAAAGGTGAGAACCACTCAGCCTGGAATGTGCCTTCTCTACTTTCCCAAGCCCTCCTAACCTGCCTTTTTGACAAGGTCCTCCTGGCTGGAGCCTCTCCCCTGATGAGGGCTAGGCCCTGGGCAGACAGGCTCTAGGGTGCTCAGGAATAAGAAGCCACTTTCCCCAAGCAGCCTGGCCTCCTGGAGGACCTCAGAAGCTGCTTAGCTGTTCCCCTCCTCAGTCTCCCCTTCAGTGTCTGAGACAAAGTGCCCACATCCAATCACATCAAGTCTTCCCTGCTTGTCCCCTCTCACCGCATGACAGGATGAAGTTAGGTGATGTCAGCATGATGAAGGGGAAGGTCTGGAGAAGGCCAAAGTAGACGAGGTTGGTGAAAAGGCCCACGCCAATCATGCTGGTGGGGAAGTGTTCAAAGACATAGAGGCCAATCAGGACTGCAGTGGAGAACTGAAACAGACAGAGGCACTTGCTGCAGGGGACTTTCAGCCACATGTACCCCCAGCCCCAGCCTGCTCTGCACAACACTACAGACTTTGGTTTTCTTGGTTCATAGTTACTTCCATAGCCACACTCCAAGGTGGCATCTTTGAAGGTCACTTCTAAAAGATTTTTGACAGTGATCCAAAGTAAGAAAAAACATTTTACACAGCACCCCACCATACACCCATTCATGTGCTCAGACTCAATATCATCCTAGTTTTTACAGTTATAATCTTTGGAGCAGGGGACCTAACCAATGGCCACATGCATGCCCTCCACCCTCCACCCCCTATTCACAATTTCCTTGAATGCAGAGCATGATCTACTAAATCAATTACATTAACTCAGTAATGAACCCAGCTGGCAGTCTCAGTGATGAAAGGTCTAATTGCTGTACCAACCACACCCACAGACTGAACCAATGAGCTGGCTGTGGACCTATCTTTATACAAACTACAGCCCCAGGCTACGTTCATAGTGAAAGTAGTCACAGACAGTAGGTAAGTGAAAGGTGAAGAACTTTTCTGACCACACACATTCCCACAGCAACATCAGCCTTCCTCATAGCTGCTGGAGAAAAGCCTTCCTAACAGCCTCCAAAGCAGTAGCAGGGACCAAGTCTTCAGGAAAAGAAGTCTCCCATGAGGCAAGATAAAGGCAAGGCATGCTCCTTTAGGACAAATCACTCAGAAAGAAGGCAATAAATAAGCATTACAAACTGTCCTGAATGTCGCTGTAAGTTCTAATCCTGAACTGGGCTTGGGGATCTAGGGCTGGAGCCGGTGGACACAGGGCGAGATAGCCACGTGAAGGCAAAGGCACGAATACCTATCATTGCAATAGCTCCACTGTCACTTTAAAGAATGGCAGTTGTTTGTGAAACAAAGCCACATGAGGTTGGAGGACCAGGGGTGATCTGGACCCAAAAGGTAGAGTGCAGAGCAGGGAGGTATGGGGACAGACTCCCTCAGAACCTGGGTTCTCAGCACCACAGCAGTTCCAAACCAAATACTCCCCCCCACTTCCTGCTTCCAAGGTGGGGCAAGCAAGCCCTGGATGACTCCAAGGAAAAGCTGCCACTTACCCAGATCATGTATTTGATGATTCTGCTGGTGGCCACTGTGTACTCTTCTATCAGCTCGGCCAGGTAGTACAGTCCAGCCGCTGGGTTGGCGGGGGTAGGGGTGAGGGTGGCCACAGGACGGGACAAACAGGAAGAATTCAGCCAGGGCCATCCCCATCAGCCTGCTCATCCCGCAGTCCCTAACAACCCTCCCCAGACTTAAGGAAGTCAGGAAGAAGCCAAAGCACCCCTGTGATGCCCTTCTCATCTGCACAAGTAGAACTTTGCCAGGACAACTGCAGAAAGACTGGATTTGACTGCACAACCAAAGGTTAACCTCTGCCCCAGGAACCTTAACTCAGTCAATCAATACTGCAGAACACTTAGCTTACAAGCCGGGCGCTGTACGTTAGCACTCAGTCGGGGAGACAGACAGGGCCTTTCCCTGCCCCGGCTGGAGGGGACAGGTAGAGGGGACAGCCCATGGCCCCGAGAGCAAGGATGCGTCTCGAAGACCATGTATCCCCTCCGGAAGGTTCGGCCGAGGTCCAGCAGGACCAACTCGGGGTCGCCCGCACCCAGCTGCAAAGCGCAGCAGCGGTTGGCGGCTAGGGGCACCAGGGCGCGGCCCGGGTCAGCGCTCTCACCGACGGCCAGAGTGATGAATGCCACCTGGATGAACAGCGACAGCCAGCTCAGCACGTACATGAACCACATGGCGCCCCCCCCAGGCGCCTGGACCGGCCTGCGCCGTCCGGCTCCCGCGACGCTGAGCGGCAGCCGCCGTGCTGTCCCCGCCCCTCGGACGCCGAGAGGAGCGGGGCCGAGCACCTTCGCCCGTGCACCCCCGCAGAGTCCGCGAGCGCCGCCAACCGGCGCGGAGGATCGAGATCGCGCTGCACCAAGCACCACTGGGACCAAACCTGGCCCAGTCCTGCCCGGCACAGCCACGGATCCAACTTTTCTGGGAGAGGAAAGTTAGCCATATCTCAGGTCACATACTAGAAAGCTTCACAGTGTGGAATCTCGGGTGCCTTTAAATGGTCACCTTCAATCCTAACTCTCCCTTTAGGCTTAGTTCTTTCCCATGCAGTGCAGATCACCTTTGCATCTGGTCTAAGCACTGACGGCATTTGCGACAATGCAAGCAGTTGTCTGAGGGAGCACCACCTAGTGGCTGACACAGGCCAACTCCAAGTGCCGGTATGTTGCTTATTATTTTCAGGCAAGGTCTCATAACTCAGACTGCCTTGAATCCTCCCATTTCCGCCTCTCAGCTGGTAGGATTTCAGATATGGGCTACCACGCTAGGGCAAAATACAACTTTTTTTTTTTTAAAGACGAGGTGTTTGTGTAGTCCTGGAATCTGCTATGAAAATGGGGTTAATTATATAAAATAAAATAAAATAAAATAAATTAATAAAAAAAAGAAGAAAATGGGGTTAATATCAAACTCACAGAGATCCTCCTGCCTCTGCCTCCCAAATCCTAGGATTAGAGGAGTGGATCACCATACTCAGCTCTTTTATTTTTTGAAACAGTCTTATGTGCCCAGGCTGGCCTTCAACACACTATGTAGCTTAAGATGACTTTGTGCTCCTGATCCTGTTGCCTCCACCGAGTGCTGGAATTGTGGGTGTGTGTCACCAGAATCATGTTTCTTGATTCATAAAGTAAGAGCACTTTCGTAAACAAAACAAAAAAAAAATGAATTTGGCTGGAGAGATGGTTCAGTGGTTAGGAGCTCTTGCAGAGGACCCAAGTTCAGTTCCAAGCACACATGTCAGGTGGCTTCCAATCACCTCTAAATCCAGGTCCAGGTGGACCTGGTGCTTCTGGCTTCATTGGGCACTTGGATCCAAGTGCACATACCCCTACAAAGACAGGCACACAAATACATAATTCAAAATAAGTAGACCACACATGGTCATGTATGCAAGTAGATCTCTGAGTTTGAAGCCAGTCTGGTTTACATAGAAAGTTCCAGGCTAGCCAGGGCTACATAGTTAGGCCCTGTCTCAAAACAAACAATAAAAATAAAATAAAATTTTTAAATGAATAAAACTGCTTCGTGGAGGGGGGGAATGTAAATGTGTTCCCTGATTCCTCTCCAGAATTGGAGATAAAGGAATCAGAGCCCCCTGAGAGCCGAGTGCACCCATGTTTCACTGTGCCAGCCCTAACTGGCACACCAGCTGGCTGCTGCCACTTTCCCCATTTTATATCCAGGTCTGAAGATCTGAATTTCCTTTGTCAGCAATGAAGGTGGAAACCACTGTTTCCTGGGAGCTGAGAGGCACACAGGAAGAAATGAAAAGCAGTTTCTTCTTTCTACTCCATCCAGTCCAACTCCACCTCACAGGGCTCTAGCACTCGGGGGACCAAGCTGAGCAGGGCTCAGGGTGAGGAAGGCCAAACACAAGTCTCAATCTGAGGGAGTAAGGAAGAGGGCCATTAAATTCCAAGGACTCATTTCAAGAGTAAAGACTAAAATATTCAAGGCATCTGAGCAGATGGCTGACTTAGTCATGAGCAGAACCTACTTGGCACACGTTCTCATTCAGAGAATGCACAGAGCCCTTTCTTACACATGTGTGTCTGGATGCCTGGAGATAGGAAGGGAGCTAGCTCAATCCCATATAGACCTTTTCCCTGGAAATCAATGACAGAATCACTTCTTGGCCTTCTTGTTAAGATTAAGGTCAGAAAGATGCTAAGTACTAGCAATTACTTACTATTACTCTGGGCCAGACAGGGTCCTAAGTGATCCAGATGAACTTGACCCAGTTAGCATCACATTTAAAGAAAGAGATGTTACTATTACTGCTTCTGTCTCAGGGAAAAGGAACTGAGACACAGAGAGCTTCAATTCCCATCCAAATTCACATAGCTAGCACCAGGAGGAGCCAGGGTTTGAGTCTTGGCAGCCTGGTTCCAGAAACCAGGTGGCTTTCTCTGGTCAACTGGTTCTGCCTGTCCATTTATGGCCTGTCTTTCAGTCCAGTCCAGGGACTGGGTTCTGCCTTGGCTCCGGGCTTCCCCTTTCCTCTCTAGCTTTATGTTTGCAAGGACATGTGAACAGGTCTCACATTTCTTCCTTTGGCCACCTCTGTCCCCCTACAGTGTTCCTTTACTAACTCACCTTGTAACATCATCACAGACTCACACAGATGATGGACATTGACATTGAACTGTGGTCCCTACTTGGAACCAGATTCAGTCTTGTTAAGAAAGCTAGGGTTATGACCCCAACTAACAGTCTAAGCAATAATGAAAATGCTTCCTTAAATACCCTTGATGAGCTTGATGATTATTTTATATGCCATTCTAGAGCCTTTATCCAGTAGCTAATGGAAGCAGAAGTAGACACCCATAGCTAAACACTGAGCTGAGCTCCTGGAATCCACTTGCAGAGAGGGAGAAGAGATGAGCAAAGGGGTTAAGACCAGGCTGGAGAAAACCACAGAAACAGCTGACCTGAACAAGGGGGAGCTCATGGACCCCAGAATGATAGCTGGGAAACTGGCATTGGACCTATCCAGACCCCCTGAAATTTGCCCAGGTAAGAGGGCTGGGCAATCTATGGGGCCTCTGGCAGTGGATCAGTATTTTTATCCCTAGTATACGAATGGACTTTGAGAGCCCATTCCACATTTATGGATATTCTCTCAGCCTAGACACATGGGGAGGGTCTAGGTTCTGCTCCAAATGATATGACAGACTTTGAAGATTCCCCTATGGAAGGAAGACCTCACCATCCTTGGGGAGCAGAAAGGGATGAGATAGGGGGTTGGTCAGGGGCAGGGGAGGAGGGGAGGGAGAGGTAACTGGGATTGACATGTAAAAAAAAAAAAAAGCTTGTTTCTAATTTAAATAAAAAATAGGAAAGAGAAAGAAAGGAAGGAAGCAAGCAAGCAAGCAAACAAGGGTTATGTGACTCATTGTGCCGGAAAAATCCCTTAGCTGTGTATCTAGCATGTGCCAGGATTGCTTGGTGTTTTCAGACCCTCCTGACCAATATACACCATCCGCTTACAGTGTTGGTTTTCTTAAACCATTCTACAGATGCAATAATTGGCTGCCAACCAGCTTCCAAATAAATACAGAGACTTATTATTATTTAGATTTATTTATTTATCATGTATATAGTGTTCTGTCTGCATGTATGCCCTCTGGCCAGAAGAAGGCATCAGATCTCACATTACAGATAGTTGTGAGCCACCATGTGATTACTGGGAATTGAACTCAGGACCTCTGGAAGAGCAGGCAGTGCTCTTAACTTCTGAGCCATCTCTCCAGCCCCCATAGAGACTTGTTATTAATTATGAATGCTCGGCTTTAGCTTAGGCTTGTTCCAGTCCCACTAGCTCTTTTAACTTATTTTAACCTGTTTCTATTCATCTCCAGGCCTTGGGGCTTTTTTTTTTTTTAAACCTTTATTTCATTCTATAGGTCCTACTTTCCTGCTTCCTCTATGTCTGACTGGCTGGCCCCTGGTGACTCTCTGGCATCTTTTTCTTTTTTCCCAGAGCCTAAATTTCTCCTCCTATTTATTCTCCTGGCCTGAAAGTCCCACCTATACCTCCTCCCTTGCTATTACCCATTCGGTTTTTTATTAGAACAATCAGATGCCTTAGGAAGGCAAGGTAAAAGAGCAACATATCTTTACATAATTAAACAAATACAACACATCTTTACATAGTTGAATAAATATTCTGCAACACACAGATACTACCATCTCTCTGCAGCATCTCAAAGGAAACACATTCATCCCTTACACTATTCCCTTCTCTTTTTCTTGCAGTTGCTGGGTCAGCACAGCACATCTTGCTCATACATCATTCAGTCAACTGTACTTCTGGTATATCATCATAAAGATAGTAGGCATGACACTCAGGGTGTTAGGCCTGAGTACCCCTCTTCCCTCCTTCCTAAGAACAACATCTCTTGTTGGCAGCAGCAGTGTGCCTTGCTTTAAAACAAAATGCAAGGCCAGGCTATGCAGAGCACATCTGCAATCCCAGCATTAGGGAAGTAGATATCAGAGCATTGCTACAAGTGTACAGCTAGCTCAGCTACACAGTTTCAAATGAGTCAGGGACACAGAAAGACCTTGTTTCCATTGTGTGTGCTGGCATGTGTGAATGTGTACAAGTGTATGTGCACAAGTATCCATATGAATATGGAGGCCAAAAGTCAAAAATAGTATTGTTCCTTGTTTTGTTGTGTTTTGTCTTGTTGATTCACAAATGTGGGGTCTGGCCAGGGACTCACCTGTCTCTGCCTCTGAAGCACTACAAGCACAAACCACCATGCTTGGCTTTTTGATGTGGGTCTGGTGGTTGAATGCAGGTTCTTGTGCTTGAATAGTCAGTGTTTTACTGATGAGACATCTACCCAGCCTCTGTTTGATTGGAGGTGGTGGTGGTGTGTTATTTTTCAAGACAGAGTTTCTCTATGTAGCTTTGGCTGTTCTGGGCCTCACTCTGTAGACCAGGTTGGCCTCAAACTCACATAGATCTACCTGCCTCTGCCTACTGAGTGCTGGGATTAAACACATGCAACACCACCACTCAGACCCAGCCTCCATTTAAAAAAAAAAAAAGATTTATTTATTTATTATGTATACAGAGTTCGGACTGCATGTATGACTTGCATATCAGAAGAGGGTACTAGATCTCATCACAGATGGTTGTGAGCTACCATGTGGCTACTGGGAATTAAACTCAGGATCTCTGGAAGAGCAGCCAGTGCTCTTAACATCGGAGCCATCTCTCCAGCCTCTCAGCCTCTATTTTTATTCCTTTTTTGTTTTTTATTTTTTATCTTATTTTATTTATTTATTCATTTATTTTATATAACCAAGTCCATTTAAATGAAAACAAACATTTATAGACAATATTTGGGAATTTGGGTGTCGTTCTTTCCAAACTACTTCCTGCTGGTAAGGGGCGCTGTCATGGGGGATTCTAAGAAGATGCAGAAATCCTGGCTGTAGTCTGTAAGGCTGCTTTGTCCAGCTGTTTTGAATGTAGGATCATCTGGTACTCTGTTTCAGGCGGTCTGGCGTGATCAAACCACATTAGTCTGGAAGGAATCCACATCTTTTCATTTTCTGTGGAAACAAAAATAGAAATCCTTTTCCCCGGTAACTTGTCCTTGAACTTAAATTTTGGAGTCAAAGTATTTTTTTTATTTAATTTATTATTTTACATGTCGATCCCAGTTCCCTCTCCCTCCCTCCCTTTTACCTTCTCTGCCCTCTCACATGCACCCTAACCACCCTCCCCTTCCATCCCCCCACCCCAATTCCATATGTAGGGGAATGCCATCAAGTTGGGCTCATGTAGATCGATCTGTCAGGTCATGTGAAGTAGGGATTAGGGCTTCTCTCCTGTCTCTAGGTTAAGGCAGTTATCCCTCCATGGGCGATGTGTTCACAAGGTCCTTTTGTGCACCAGGAATACATCCTGGCTCCGCTGTCTGAGGTCCCTTAGACTGCTCAGTCCTTATGGCTGAGACCCATATTCAGGGGGGCCTGAGTCAGTTTTGTTGACTAGTTTCTTGAGTTCTTTGTGTATTTTGGAGATCAGCCCTTTGTCGGATATAGGATTGGTGAAAATCTTTTCCCAGTCTGTGGGCTGCAGTTCGGTCTTGTTGACTGTGTCTTTTGCCTTCAGAAGCTTCTAAGTTTGAAGAGGTCCCATTTATTAATCGTTAATTTCAGTGTCTGTGCCCCCGGAGTTATGTTCAGGAAGTGGTCTCCTATACCAATTTGTTTGAGGGTACCTCCTACTTTCTCTTCTAAGAGGTTCAATGTAGCTGGATTGATGTTGAGGTCTTTGATCCATTTGGACTTGAGTTTTGTGCATGGCGACAGACATGGTTCTATTTGCAGTCTTCTACACACCCTCATCCAATTGTGCCAGCACCATTTGTTGAAGATGCTTTGGTCGATGAATCTATTTCTTCTAGTTTATCTTCTGCACCTGAGATTCTCTTTTCGATCTCTTGAATTCTGTTGGTTATGCTTGCGTCTGTAGTTCCCAATTTTTTGCCCAGTTTTTCTATTTCCAGCATTTCTTCGGTTTGTGTTGCCATTATTTTCTCTATTTCAGTTTTCAAGTCTTGAACCGTTTCCTTCACCTGCTTAATTGTTTTTTCTTGGCTTTCTGTACTTTCCTTAAGGAATTTGTTCATTTCTTCCACTTTCTTGTTTTTTCCTCCATTTCTTTAAGGGATTTTCTCACATCTTCTTTGAGGGCCTCTATCATTTTTATGATGGTAATTTTTTAAGTCGTTCCCTTCTGCTTCCTCTGCTTTGTTGTTGTGTTCCGTTCTAGTTGGTGTAGATTCCCTAGATTCTGGTGGTGTCATGCTTGTCTTTCTGTTGTTAGGTGTTTTCTTGTATTGCTGTCTTCCCATAGCTTCTTCCAGTAGGTGTTGGTGGGGTCTCCCCCTCTCTATGGTACTTCCCTTGTGGGTTTATGTGGGTCAGAGATTCAATATCTGTAGCTCTGGGTGGTCCAAGCTCTATAGGAGGTCTCTCCGCAGACAGGGACCCAGGGATGGGGTCAGGGCTGAGGATCCAGTAGAAGATGCCACTAGCCAATGGCTCTAGCCAACGGCTGGTATAAGAGGACAAAGGCTGAGCTGAAACTTGGGAAGTTTTTGCAGGATAATGGGATCTCACTGGAAAATGGGACTCTCCAGCTGAGGCCTCTTTCTTTAGCAGAGGCCCGGATTTGGGGGTCAAGGATCTTGGGGGGGGTGGAGGGGGACTCAGAGTGGACCCGCAGAGATAGGCGGATCTCTGGGAGGGACCCGGGACTCCAGCAGAGGACTGAAGGTGGGGTCAGAGACCAAGCAGGTGGAAATTACGGGTGGCCCCACATGGATAGGCAGGTCTCCCTTGTTCAGAGTAGGGTGGACTGTTGGCTCCACCCTCTGTCCCAGTGCTCAACCAGAGTGGCAGGACACTGGGCAGGGTAGGGCACAGGGTAGGAGGGGCAGGCTCGTGGTGGGGATGGGTGGGGGTGTGTCAGAGCTCCAAGGGTGCTCTAGATGGGGACAGGACACAGGATCAGGGGCCCAACCCAGGGATTTCGGGGGGGGGGGGAGAGGTTGTAGGGGAGAGGCCACCTCGATTAGGCCCAAACTCACCTCTAGCCAATGGCTGTCGTAAGAGGACAAAGGTTGAGCTGAAACTTGGGAAGTTTTTGCAGGATAGTGGGATCTCACTGGAAACTGGGACTCTCCAGCTGAGGCCTCTTTCTTTAGCAGAGGCCCTGCTTTGGGGGTCAAGGATCTTGGGGGGGAGGGAGGGACTCAGAGTGGACCCACAGAGATAGGCGGATTTCTGGGAGGGACCTGGGACTCCAGCAGAGGACTGGAGGTGGGGGTCAGAGACCAAGCAGGTGGAAATTACATGTCTCTATTTTTATTCTTATTTACTTATTTTTTAAAGTTTTTATTTGTTTTTATGTATAAGAGTGTTTGCCTGAATGTTTGTGGGTACACCATAGACCAGAAAAGAACATTTAACCTCTTGGAACTGGAGTTACAGACCATTGTGGGCTACCATGTGGATGCTGGGAACCAAACCAAGGTCCCCTGGAAGAATAGCCAGTGTTTTTAATCACTGAGCCATCTCTCCAGACCCCACCTCCATTAAAAAAAATTAAAACAAAACAAAACACAACGCAGACTAATAGCTTTTCCATTGCTGGCCTTATGACATATGGAAATTTGATTGCAGGGTAGCTGGGTTGGCAGAAGAAAACAAGATGTCCATCAAATCCAAAGCAAAGCTCAAAAAAGAAAAAGAAAAAAAGGGGGGTTGCTCTGACTAGACGGAGTGAAGCATGCACGGCCTCTAAAGAGAAGAATTACTGCACTTATGGCTGGCATTTGCGCTCAGTATTTCAGAAGCCTTCATGCAGACTGCAGACTGTGGAAAAAGGTGTGAAATCTCTCATTGGTACGGATTGGATTCGTCACAAATTTACCAGGTCAAGGATTCCAGATAAAGTGTTTCAGCCTAGACCTGAAGATCATGAAAAATATGGCGGGGACCCCCAGCACCCTCATAAACTGCACATTGTTACAAGAATAAAAAGTACAAAAAGGTGTCCGTAACTGTGAAAAAGAGACGATCAAGATGCTTGGGCTACAGAAGGCACACAGCCCTCAAATTCACAAGGGAATGCGAAGTTGAAAGTGGTTTAACACTTGATACATATCCAGCCCCTGAGGCTGCCACAGGGCCTTCCCATGGAAGAGACCATGTCTAGCCTCAAGAGCACCAGGGGACTGGTAGTACAGTGGCATCTGAAGCCTGTGGAACAGGAGGCGAAGTCCTGATGCCCCACAGCTGCGGGTTACAAATTGCAGTCACTGAGGAAATGGTTCTCATTAAAGTGAGCTTCAGCCCCATTCTTTCCAAAAGAAAAAGAAAAAGGAAAAAAAAAAAAAAAGAAGAAAGAAAACAAAACAAAGCAAATCTAAAGCATGAGTCAGGATGTCCACACATGGGATTCCCTTTGTCTTAATTGGAATTTCTGTTGCTTAGATGAAACACCACGACTAAAAGCAAGTTGGAGAGCAAAAGGTTTATTTGGCTTGTGTTGTAGTCCATCATTGAAGGAGATCAGGATAGGAATTTGAACAATGCAGGAACCTGAAGGCAGGAGCTGATGTGCTATCAGTTCTGCTCTTAACATTCCACATCTCTGGAACTTCCTCAGCCCCACCCACATACACCCTTAACCTGTGTATCCTGCCTACACCTCCAGCCCAGTTTCTTTCCTCTCTGCTCCTTGCTTTGAAGCAATTTTCCAGGAGTTTCTACCCTATTGTGGGAGGCCCCATGTCTGCTCACCCACAACTTGGTCAGACAGATCCCAGATTACACTTGAGGGAGGCAAAAACACAGCTCTCACTTCAAAGGGAATAACAGATTTTATTTGGAGTTAAATATGAGTGACCACGGCTCAGCAACACAGGTTTGGTTTCCCCCCAAACACCATATTCCAATGTGGAGACAGTTTCATGGAGTTTTTACAGTAATAGAACAAAGAAATTTATAAACTGTGAAACTACAAAAACACATTGGTGGAAACATTAGGATGGCGGGGCACAGAGAAACAGCAAAATCTCTGTTATAGACAGATGCTGTTTGGTGGCATTCTTAGACTTTGGGTTTGTGAAAGCTGAGGGTCTGTTCTGTGTTCTAGAAAGGAAGTCACCTGATACTCACAGGTTGTTAGGTCACACACGGACCTAAGGAGGCTAAAGATAGTCCAAGATAATGTGGCTCCAAATCTGCAACATTCTAACTTTCCACAATCATGAACATTCTACTCATTCAACAATCCTTATACAATCTTTTACACAACTGTTTCTTTGTTTTGTTTTTGTTTTCTCCCCCTAAGAGACTCAGTTTACACTGCACTGTAAGGTGTTACTATCATCTGCACTCTCCTTACATCCTCAGGGTGGGAGACCAAAGAGAGAGAATCCGTAGCCAAAGCCAGAGGTCAATAAGAGGCCAGAATCCTCACACTGGCTGCCTACATAGCTTCATGTGTATTAGAGAGAGAGAGAGAGAGAGAGAGAGAGAGAGAGAGAGAGAGAGAGAGAGAGACAGAGAGAGAGACAGAGAGAGAGACAGAGAGACAGACAGACAAAGGCCAGGGAGGGAGAGTGGGAAAGGGAGAGGAAGGGAGGGAGGAAAAGAGAAAGGTGCAAACCTACTCACCTACAGCACAGAGCAGTGTCTTGGGGGAGCCAGTTGTATATTTACTGTGGCCATCTTCCACCCAGATGAGGGTGGAGCCTGCAGCTTATACCTTGGGAGCCTCTAGGTCTGCTGGGGAGGAGGTTTATAGATTTCAGAGGCTGACAGCTGAATGACAAACCTGGAGACACAGATACTGGTTCAGTCTCCTAGAAAAGCTCTGACACAGAGAGATCCCCATGGTGGGCAGGGCAGGGGCCCAGAGTGTGCCTGGGTAGGCCTACAGTACAGGAATGTGGAATGTTCACTGAGGCAAGCAGGATGGCTCCAGTTTGGCCTGAATCAAACACACTGTATGGGTCCACCCACAGACACAGGGCCCAGGCAGTCACATAGCTATGGGCCTCCCACCTAACATCCTCCAGACATTCAAGCCATCCTTCTCATTGCAGCAATATCCTCTGAGCTGAAACATTGTACCCTGGAGAGAAGCTCTGAGACTCAAGAGCCTCTAACAGGAGGCTCTTAAAACTCAGGAACTAAGCAAACCATGAGTCTCAGGAAGTCCCTGAAGCTGACTAGATGCATACTTTCTTCCTTTGTAAGGTTGTGTAAAGCAGTAAGGCTCCAGAGGCTACTTCTTGACCTGCAGGGTTGCCTGCATGGCATGCAGAGTTCTAATGTTCCAGCTTTGTGAGTTGTCATTCATGAGAGGTAGCTTCCAGTTACTCACCTACCTTCAGTGAACCACTTTCTTGAATTAACCTTTCACCCATACACCTGTAACCCCACTAAGCCCGCTGGTTCAAAGTTGGACTTTGATGGTATCTTGACTTTGGTCAGTTGTTGGCTCCTGTCTGGGGTGAGTGGATATCTAGCCACATTTCCCCAGATATAGTGTCACACATGTTGAAGGGGAATGAGCTCAACTGTTTTGGCATGGTGACTTTTCCACAACAATGCTACTTCCTTGCTTTGTAGTCATCTAACTTTCCTCAAGGCCATCTGGGATGGGCTAGCCTAGTGCTCTCTCTCTCTCTCTCTCTCTCTCTCTCTCTCTCTCTCTCTCTGTGTGTATCTCTGTTTCCCTGTCTCTGTCTCTCTCCATCCTCCTCCCTCCCCCCTCTCAGGCTCTTTGTCTAGAACTGTGGGTCTTGGGAGATGGAGTTCAAGGTTAAAAGCCAGCTATCTCTGCTGGAGCTCAGAGTCTGAGCCCTTGAGCACAGAGGGTGGTGGGTAGTGAAAGCCTGGGCTGAAAGAGTCTACCCTATTTCCTACCTTCATCTTTGCATCTGGCCACAAGGAATCGCCTTCAAGGCCAGCCTCAGGCTGGGTGGGGTTCAGGTCACACCAGGTTTTGAGAGCCCTGATTCCTTTCACTGGTCACCCAGCCAAGTATGGTAGCTGAGCATGCCTGCCACAGACAGTCCCAGGTGCTGTCTGTGCAAGCAGAGAGGGCCCTGTGCATCTGGGCTGAGGGAAATAGCCAAAGTTGGACCTCAGATCAGAGCTGGGAAAACAGGTTCTTTGAAGGCTGTTCTATTCCCATCCTTCTTCTCCTGTCCAGCTCCTCACACTCTGGCCCTCCCTCACCTGCTGCTTTCCTTTTCCAAATCAAATGGCTGCCACCTGGATCCCATCCATCTCTTCCTCAGAAACGTCCACCCTGAGGACACCAGCTAAATAGCAAGCTGCCCCCTGCTCCAGATCTACCTCTTATCATAGGACCTACTGCTATATAACACAATGGATGCCCATTCATTTCCCACTTCTGCTGCATTTCCAGCTCCACAAGGACAGGAACTGTGGACTGCTTAATCCTAGGCTTCTGGGTGTGCACATAGGCATAGTGAATGTGCTAACTAGATGCACAAAGTCATGCCCAGGCAGCAGTCCAGGCCACACAAATCCTCAGTGACAAGTATGTGTACAAACACATATCCAGCAACATGCCTACACATGCACTTGTGAGTGGAGGCATGCCTGTTCACAGGTCTCCCTGATTTGGCCCCCTAGAGCCCAGTGGGAGTGTTGTCACCTATGGCCCTCCATCCAGGCAGCTGGGCTCCACTCAGCCTCCTGGTGCTAATTCGGCCTGACACTCGAGCTGCACATAGGGGCCTCCTGTGGAAACTGTGGCAAGCCCACCATCGTGGTGGTGACTGCTAATTGGCCCTGTGTTGGGTCCTGGGTCACAGCTCGGTCAGCCATGGCTGATACTTTCTTCCCACTTGTCTCAGGAAAGGTACTGCTGTCCCTTCTGCTTAGGCCTCAGCCAGCCATTGAACCACAATTGTCTGGCCATGTGGGACAGCCTGGGCAATCCAGCTCCTTTGATGGTAGCCCCCACCCTCACCTACACACACACACACACACACACACACACACACACACACACACACACGAGAGGCAGAAGAGAAAATTCAGCAAACACTACTGGCTCTGGATAGTCACTATGGTCACTGCCTCAGGGGTATGAGATCACCTTAGGATGGGCCAAGCCCAGGGATCTGTGTATAGGCTGACCAGGACCCAAGAAACCTCCATTAGAAGGAAGTGAGTCTGGCTTCCTTTCAGAATTTCTCTAAAGAGAACATCCCTGCTCTGAGAGAGGAGAGAGCAGGGGTCTGGAGTAACAGAAAAGGAAACTCAAGCCCATCCCTGCTTAGATTCAGTAGCCAGGTCTTGAAACCTGATGTGATGATGTCTGCTGTCCACTGTGTCCAGGGACTTTCAGTGGACTGACTTCAGAGTAGAAAGGGCTGTGTCACATCCTTTCCCACCTCTGAGGTTACAGGGCTCCTGGAAAAGGGAAGTGGCTTTTCCTCAGCCAGCATTGGGATCCTTGGTGGGCACTGACTAACTGCTTTCAGAAGGGTTTTCAAACACACATTGCCTGGGCCACAGGAGATATCAAGGGCTGGAGGCATGGTGTGATGGTCTCCCCCATTCCCACTTTTCAAACCATAAGAGCCCATTGTGTACCCTTGCAGAGTTTTCCAGAGCTAAATCATTTTTTTCCTTCTATATATATGATGAGGCAGGATCTCATTATATAGTCCTGGCTGACCTGAAACTCATGGAGATCTGCATGACTGGCTCTTTAGTGTTGGGACTAAAGGCATGTGCCACCATGCCTGGTTTCTTTGCCTGTTTTGAAATCAGGTCTCATTACGTAGGCCAGGTTAGCCTTAACCTTCTGCCTTGGTCCCTGATATGCTAGGGTTACAGACATATACAGCCATGGCCACCAGAGTCCAAACCTTTTAAGGGTCTGAATCTCCTTCTAGTTTAGGATTAGAATAAATACCAGGCAGTCTCCAAGGTAGTCTAAAATCCTGCCTCCTGCAGGAAATCTGTGTTGTGCTTGCCTGTCTTGAATTGAGGCCCATACTGTTCCCACTACTTCTGCTCTCAGGGGGAGCCTAAGAGTCAGGGCAGAATGTGGACTGTGGCACCGCGGCAGGACAAGACCAGCGGTGGGCAGAAAACCCGACTCCTGCCTCTTCTGCCTTTCTTTCCCTAGGGTCCTGGCTAGGAATATAGGTGAATGGGTCTTAAGAACAAACACACCACCACTACAACAACAAAATCCCACACTGGCTCAACAACAATCCCAGTGACTTCCCTTTATATTTTCTGGGAAAGTTCACAAGATGCAGTCCAACACTGGGGGTGTAACTCCATTGGTAGAGTGCTTGCCTTGAATACATGAAACCCTTGGTGTCCAGTACCACAGAAACAAGGTGTAGTGGTAGACCTTCTTGTAATCCCAGCACTTAGGGAAACAGGAGGATAAGGAGTGAAAGGTCATCCTCAGATGCACAGCAAGTTGGAGGCCAGCCTGGGGCATATGAGACCCTGTCTCAGAAATGAAGATAAAAGAGTAGCCGGTAATACCTCTGAACTTGGGTCTGGAGAGCTGAAAGGCAGTGGTAGACCAAAGAGTTTTGCCAAAACACAGTGGTTCTCATCCTAAGATCATCGGAAAATGCAGATATTTACATTATGATTCATAACGGTAGCAAAATTACAGTTATGAAGTAACAACAAGATATTTTTATAGTTGAGAGGACAACACACCATGAGGAACTGTATTAAGGGGTGGCAGCATTAGAAAGGTTGAGAACCACTACCTAGACAGAATCTAGAGGAAGGACAAGGGTGTTCTCCCCATACCCCTCTATAGGCCCACCCATCTTTGTCCATTTCCTTCAGGCCTTGGGTCTCCAGGAATAGTCACTGGCTTGTCCAGAATGGATCCCCAGCAACTGTTGGTTCAACCAAACCAAACAGAAAGAAACAAATGAAAAGGCCCCAATCTGGGGCCTCAGTGTGCGGTATCTGGGTAATTGAAAAGCTCACTGCCCTTGTTTCTTGTTTATAATAGTGATTCTTATCCAAGAGTCTCCCAGCTCCAAGCTCCTCCCTCCCACTTATCCTACTCTATGGAACCTGCCAGAATTTTCTAAAGTGCAGAGTTGGGATCACACTTATCCCAGAGATCTTCATAGTGAGATCCTAATGAGAACTCCTAGGCCTGTGTCCAGCTCTACTTCCTCGGTTCACAGTTTTGCCCCCATTCCCCCAGTCATCTTTCATTAGTCTGTGCTGAAAGCCATCTTTGCCATGGAACTTTCTTGCTCCCTATTGTGGCATTTACTGTAGCTCCTTGTCATGGCAGCATCTTACCATCTCTTGGCACTTGCAAAGCTATTACAGTGTCCAGTACTGAGGTCAACACTGGAAACAGCTCTGCCTAACAACTGATGTGGCAGTGTTCCATGGACTAGATCAATGTAATCCTCTAAGGAAGGATCTTGGGCCAGGAGCCCTCTGCTCCCTCTTTGTGAGTGAATTTGGCATGTGAGGTATTTTCCATTGTCCCTTTCCCCCATCCTCATCCTGCTTCTTTTGCAGTGAAGGCCTCCCTGGGGTCACAGGGACAGAGGAGGGAAGACAACAGCTGTAGCTTGCAGATTCCTTCCACGACACTACCAATCTTGTGAGCATCATGAGAATAGCTAGCTGTTGGGATGTTGCAAGCTGAGGGCAGGGGGCATGAGACCTTCACAAAGCCACTTAAAAGCAAATAAATACCTTGTGCTGCAGCATCTTTATTGTCTTAGCCTTGTAACCACTCACATCTAAAACAAGTGCCTATAATTTGTGTGAGCTGAGGCTAATTGCTTTGATTCCACAGCCTTAATTCCCTTCCCCCTTGGAATATGTGGTTAGAATCTCTTGTGACTTCTCATAGTTTTTTTTTTTTTTTTGCATGATAAACAAAGTATTAAAAGCATTAAAAAATTATGAATATGGGCTAGGGAATGTAGCTTAGTGGTACAGCACTTGCCTAGCATAGGGAAAACCCTAGGGTCAAATCCCAGTACCACCAATAAAAACAAAGTAAAACCACAGAAGAATTATGTGCAATGGACAGCATACTTATCAATCGTTTATTCAATGTACTGTTTTAAGTTAATATGGCTGGTATATGTTTCATAAAAACAGGTGATTCAGTGACTTTAAAATAATCTGGTCAGGATGGACAGAAGACACGTCCTAGAACAGCTATTGGAACATAATGTAAATTACAAACATTAGCCACATGTGTGATTTACATTTTTCTAATTTAAACACACACACACACACAAAATGGCTAAGCCAATTTGTTTTTTTTTTTTTTTTTTTTTTTTTTTTTTTTGAGACAGGGTTGTTCTGTAGGCCAGGCTGGCCTTGAACTCACAGAGATCCACCTGCCTCTGCTTCTTGAGTGCTGGGATCAAAGGTGTGCGCCCCCACCTGGCGCTAAGTTACTTTGAATGACACAAAACTCACTATATCCCAAATGTTATCCTTTCAATATGGAATTCATATAAAAGTTAATATATTATTTATGTTTTTATAATTAAACCTGTGTGTGTTTTCAAGTGCTTAACAGTACCTTTGGATATAAGTAAATTAGCCACTGGGCTGGGGATGCAGCTCAGTTGGCAGGTAGGTTACCTACACTACACAAAGCCCTGGGACATCAATTCCCAGCACGACATAGATCAGGCATGGTGGTGCACACCTGGAATCCCAGCATGTGGGACATGGAGGTGGGAGCATATGAAGTTCAAGGTCATCCTTGTCTATGTAGGGACTTTGGGGTGAGCCTGGGCTACATAGGATCTATTTTATTTGGTCTCTGGAGATTTGTAATGTCTTTAAATTTATTATTTAATGAATTTATTATTAATTATTGATTTTGATTTTTTGAGACAGTTTCTCTGTGTTGCTTTGGAGCCTGTCCTAGAATTCTATATACAGACTAGGCTGGCCTCTAACTCACAGAGATTCGCCTGCTTCTGCCCCTCAAGTGCTAAAATTAAAGGTGCACACTCCGTCTTCCAAATGCTGGTATTAAAGGCATACACCAACACCGCCCAGCTGTAATTTTTTTATATTTAACTTTAAATTGTATGTGTGTGCATTAGTGAAGTGTCCAAGGAGGCCAGAAGGAAGAATTGAATTAATTCCCCGGAGTCTGAGTTGCAGGGTTTGCGAGCCACCTGAGATAATTCACTTCTAGTCCTCTGTAAGAACAGCAGGTGCTATTAACCTTTGAGCCATATGTTTGGCACTGAGGTTTATCATCTTTATTCTCTGAAGGTGAGAACTGGCAACAATTGTATATAATTCTCAGCCAAAATCAAATTCAGAATTCAATCTTTTTTCAAACCAAACTCTCTCTTGTATTCTTTTCTAAACAAGCAATACAAAGTTGGGAAGGTTGTGCTGTCCTTCAATCCTAGCATTTGGGAAGTGGAGGCAGGAGAATTGGGGTTCAAAGGCAGCCTTAGATACCTCAGGAGTGTAGGGCCAGCCTTGGTGATTTGAGACCTCATTAAAAAAACCTAAACAATAATACAAAAGCACATCTAATTGTTATCCTGACATTCATTACATTATCACAGAAAAGGAAATTTCCCTTCAAAATTCACCTACAACTTCACATTTCTGCTAAGACTTTTTGTTCAGTTTGGATCCAATGGAATTAGCTATAATTCTACAACTGTTGGAAGAAATATTTCCAGCTTTGATGGACTGTGAATGGAAATGTCTCAAGTGGGCATTAAAGCCCTCCCTCTAGTTTCTCTATCAGGTAGTAATATCGTTTTTATTCTTGAGTTATTTGGCGCTTTACTGACTCCAATAGGTAAGAAGTAAAGTACAGATTTACTTAATTACTCTTAAAAAGCACGCCTACACCAAAAACTTACATTCTAGCACTTGGGAAGTGGGGGCAGGAGAATCAGGAGTTTAAAGTCATCCTTAGCTAGAGTTTGATGTTAGCTGGGGATACATGAGACCCTGTATGCCCAACTTCCCAACCATTCACATCAAAACACAACCGGAGTCAATTAGCTGTCAAGGAAAGATTTTTCCACAGGAGTCAGGCACGAAGGGCAGAGGGTGGACAGGAGGCAGGCTGGCCCTATGGAGGCTCCATCTGATGTCTCAGAGAAATGTTAAGGGCAGCAGTAAGCCCTCCTGGACATGGAAGCTGCCCCTGGGGGATCTAGAACCACCTGAGTGACTGAGGTGGCACACGGGAGCCATTCTTCTGTAGGACCTGATGGCATCTTCCTTCTTCCCTTCCATTGCACATTTCAGAATAGGGGAGTAGGTGGTGGCCGGGGTGAAATATGGTCTGTGAATGCCAGATTTTAGCAGGTTGAGCCAGCACTATGTTCCAGGCCAAGTTGGGTTACACAGAAAAGAACAGGCTAGGCTCACCTGAAGAGTGGTTGCCTGGCGTGCACAACCCTGGCTCTGATCTTCCACCGCTAGTCCCGTGCTGACAGCAACTTGGGGACTTTCTGCCACTGGCTCTGTAAGTTTAGCAGGGCTTAGACCCCAGGCTGCGCTGGTAGGAGGTGTGTGTTGGGGGAGGGGGGGAGAGGGGGAGGGGAGACGGAGAGGGGAAACTAAACCTTGGCTCCTGCCCTGGCTCCCAGGCATTTCCGCCAGACTCTGAGCATGCTTCTGCATGCGTCTGCGCGTGCGCGCACCATAATTAACCGTGCGGTTGCCAGCTGTTTCCGGCGTTCCTTCGCATACCTTCCAAGGCTCCTCAGTTGAGGTTCGATCTCCATGTGGAAGCACGGGGCAGGAAAAGGGCAGGCTGGAAAACAAAACAAAACAAAACAAAACAAAACAAAACAAAACAAAACAAAACAAAACAAAACACCAGAGATAACGGCCTGGAACAGACTGGACTCCGCGAGATGACGAACAATCCTTCCTGCGCATGTGCGCTGTGGTCACATGACGTGGGGCGGATCCACGGCGGGTGGATTGAGAGCGTGATTGATACGGAGGGACCTGTGGTGGCAAGGCTAATATGGCTGCAGCGCTCTATGGTGGCGTGGAAGGGTGAGCGTTGAACGGACCCGAAGCCATCCATTAGGAAGCGGCGGGTCAGGGGGCGGTGGCCCACTCTGCTCCTTTGTGCTCCACGGCGTGACCACGCCCCTCCCGGCGCCACCTTCGCGCCGTCCCAGGGCCGGTTGTGCTGAGCTTGGGTCAGGTTGGAAGTTGCCTGTCGCGGGTGGACGTGGGAAAGAAGCGAAATCCCAGACTGAGATTTATGACTGAGGGAACCTGGGAGTTGAGCAGCTGCCACTAGAACACTGTTTTGTCCTGGTGACTGGGACTCTCCACAACTGTCAGCCCACAACTGTCAGCCCACAACTGTCAGCCCTAGGAAGGCCCTTGCTTCCCACATTCTCATGTTCAGAAGTTGATCTGTTGGACTTTGGGAAGTAGCTTTGCCGGGCATGGCTTTGGGTGAGACAAATGCCCTCTCTAGGCCTCAATTGCCACATATGTAAAGCAAGGACAAGGGTGAACAAGATGATGGATTGCCCTGTCCCCTGCACATTTTGTGGGTCTGGGTGATTCAAACCAGCGTATGCTAGGAGGAGGATTTGGGAGGATTTGGTATCATAGCAGCTCACTCCTCACTTACCCTGAAGTCTTAGCAAATTGCTAAGGTGGATGTCTTCAGATTTTTTTTTTTTTTTTTTTGTGACACCTTAAAAACAAACAAAGAAAAACCCTCAGCACAGTGTGGGGATTTGCACTTAGCCTTGTTATTAATCTGGAAGGTAGAACTTAATTTTCCATAATTTGTCAAGAAGTAATTTCTTAGTATGTTGTCTCATGCGTTAATATCCCCTCTGAACTTGATGTCCTCTTTGAGTTAGATCATCAAGTTTTAACTGTCATTACACAGATAGGTTTGGGAGTAGAGGTTGGGTTTGCTGAAGCTATCTCTACCCTAGATTCTAATAAGGAACTACTGTGCAAGCTTGGCTTTCTGTCTGTGTAGTTTTAGCAGGACTGAATTACTCTCTTGTGTTTTATAGAGGTGGCACACGGTCCAAAGCCCTTTTACTTTCCAAGGATGGGCAGATCCTGGCAGAAGCAGATGGATTGAGCACAAACCACTGGGTAAAAAGCCATCCCAGAGGGCTTGGGTCTTATTTAATGTGCTGTAACTCCTGTTGAGGTGGTGGCTGAGGCTCGTAGCAGCTGGTAGGAGCAGTGCAGGTCCTGTAAGTTTTTTTTAACTCTTCCTTCTCTGTTGAGGCCAGCTGGTTGGCACAGACAAGTGTGTGGAGAGGATCAACGAGATGGTGAGCACAGCCAAACAAAAGGCTGGAGTGGATCCTCAGGTACCCCTTCGAAGCCTGGTGAGTCGGCTGGAGCTAGGACCAGTGACAGTGCTGAAGCAGGTGGCCAGTGGGATTAGATGAGCTTGATGGTGAGAGGAAAGGGCTCTAGGGCTAGGGCCCTTCATCTTGTCCATTCTTGTGGTTTCAGTGGTCTTCGATAAGCTGAGAATGTTTTTTTAAGAGTATGGGGCTCTACAAACTCATTGGTATCTTGACTTGAATTTCAGCTTTTCCACTCAGTAGAGTGTTCCTTAAGTCATTTACTTTCTCTTTGCCTCAGTTTCCTCATTTTGAAAATACAGATAATAAGAGTTGTTGGAAAAGTGAGGTAATATGATATATTCCAAAATGTTAGTTCGTCTTCTTCCCAGGTTTCTGTGATTCTGGCTATTTCTCAGATATGTAAGGGAGATGTGCAGGCACAGCCAGACCCCATGGATGTCAAGCCAGGCTGCTTTCTTCATATCTCCTCATCTTACTCCGATGTCTTTCTTTCCTAACCCTAGGCCAGGCTATTCCTGAAGGCATGACCTTCTAAGGGTTTACTGTTGGTGGAGGGGCTAGATAGGATGAGCAGGCTATGGCCAGATGGGTTTTAGGAGGAGAGGGGTTAAGAAAAAGCTGGTCTGGGGCTGTTCCCTCCTTTCTTTGTTCAGCATGTTCCTCTCCCTTGTGGCCTAGGGCCTGTCCCTGAGTGGTGGGGAGCAGGAGGAAGCAGTGAGGCTCCTGATAGAGGAGTTGAGGGGCCGATTTCCCTACCTGAGTGAAAGTTACATAATCACCACTGATGCAGCAGGTTCCATCGCCACAGCTACACCGGATGGTGAGGATGTGAAGGAAGGAGTGGAGTTGAGAATGAGCTTTCTTAGGAAGAAAGCCCTGTACCTATAACTGGCAAAACTTCTCTTACAAATATCTGGAAGTCAGCCACTTTTATTCTCTCCCAGCTGTCCTTTCCTGGGCATATTTATACCTTTGCTAGACCAGGGACAGAAGAGGAAGGAGGGCAGGATAAGTGGGTGGGAAATGAGGGGTAGAATCTATGGGGGCAAAAACTGGGGGTACTGAGGAGAAAGTGCGGGACTCTGTGGGTATGGTATTGGTGTGCTGCTATATAACTGAGTCTCACTAGGCATGTCAGTGAACACCTCCTACTCCAGCTCTCAGGAGACAGAGACAGGCAGATTGCTGCAAGTTCAAGGCCAGCCTGTTGTACATAAATAAGCCCTAGATCAGCCAGGACTACCTTATGAGACCATCTCAAAAATGAAACTGGCCTAGGCCAGTTGTTGTGGAAAGGTTTTATTTTTGTAGAAGTGGGAGTTGGCTATCTGTATGCTTTAGGGTGCTGATGGTCACTGTAAGAACAGGGTCTGCTATAGTCTCTGGCATTAGGTACTCAGTAAAGCCAAGATCATTTGAAGTCTGGCTGCCAGAGAGCCATGTTCCCTTGAAGAGACAGACTTGTGTTCTTCCTCTATCCCCTAGACAGGAAGTAGGCTGTTTGCTCTGGGAGGTTGGGTGGTGATCCCTCTTCAGTGGGTCTGGTTTCTTAGCCACACTGAGTCCCCATGTCCTCTCCCCAGGTGGGATTGTCCTCATCGCTGGGACAGGCTCCAACTGTAGGTTTGTCAACCCTGATGGCTCTGAAAGTGGCTGCGGTGGCTGGGGCCATATGATAGGAGATGAGGGCTCAGGTAAGCACACATAGGGCCTGGACATACCTCTTCCTGTGACTCCTTTCCCTTTTCCTGCCCTCTTGGACACCTAGACAAGTGTCCCTAAATATCTCCTAACCCTGTTTCAGAGTATAGGGTAGTGTTGGGAGAATCACAGTTACCATCTTGATCCTTAGTAGCCTCTCATGCCCAGAGTTCAGTTTATGACATGGTGGTACAGCCTACCCCTGTTGACTTTTGGAGACCTAAGGGAAGGATTCAACCTGAAGGTTAAGGACATAGCTGTCCAGAGACTGTGCCAGTTTGAAAGGGGTCTGGAATCACTTCTCACTGACACTACTATTAGGGCACCATGTATATATTTCTTAAGTTGTAATTGCAGCTGTGTTATAGCTCACTACCCTTGTGTTTGAATAGGAGCAGTGTGACAAGTTTAACTACTCAGTCTTCCCAACAGCTTTCCCTTGCCTAGGTCTGTCAGATAATTTGGTTAAAAGCCTTCCTTCCTACTGGAAACCACTAACTGACTGATCACTGACTTCTAACTGGTCTTGGGCTTGGGAGTCCTTCTTAGTGAAGAGTTGGCCTCTGTGATTGGCTGTCTTTCTTTGTGCTTTGCTCCTGGCAGCCTTCTGGATTTCACACAAAGCTGTGAAAATCGTGTTTGACTCTATCGACAATCTGGAGGCAGCTCCTCATGATATTGGCTATGTCAAGCAGGCCATGTTCAACTATTTCCAGGTATTGCCTACCCCACAGTCATGTAAACCTAGTGTAGGACACTGGGGCATCTATGGGAGAGGCTGCAGAAGAGGATAGGTATCTCTCAGTGGATCAGCTAAGGACAGGATTCAGAGTAGTGTGTTCAACCAGTGTGTTGCTACTTCCTCTTAGGAATTTTTGCACTTTTATAAATATTTAAGCAAAGCCAAATAAGAGTGTATTAAACAGTCATGTTTCTGTAGATGCTCACATTTACCCCACCCCCCACTAAAATGTACTCTAGAGAATCTCTGTATTCTTGGGTACTCAGAAGGATGGATTGATGTGTTAGATTTGGTGGAGGAGGAAGACAGTATGAGAGATGAATTCATTTCTTGGGTGAATGTTTGGTCTGCTACTGTGAGTAGGGACTGTAGGGAACTGCTCTTTAACTGAAGCAATCTTCTCAAGAGTTCAGTGAATTTGATCTTGGGGGAAACAAAACTACTCAAATGATAAATCTCAAATTCCTATAATTTTTAAAGCTTAAAAGCGCCAAAATATTTTGGTTATTCCAGTAGACACACTGGGAAGGCCACTCTGGGTGACAAGACTAGGGGTTTTCTGTGTCTACTGACTGCTTGTGTCTTCTCTTGTGTTCCTCAGGTGTCAGATCGGCTAGGAATCCTCACCCACCTGTATAGGGACTTTGATAAATCCAAGTTTGCTGGGTTTTGTCAGAAAATTGCAGAAGGTATTATAGGTGCTGGCTTATGTGTAGCTTGGTTCCCCAAAAACATTTCTAATGGGAGGGTGGTGCATGGGTTAAGGCTTTCTTACCAAGTAACCTGTCTTCTATTGCTCAATTTGGTGTAGTGGATAGGGTGAAGGTGGGACCAGACAGCACTGGATTGCCTGTGTTTCTCTCCCTGCTGGCCATGTGGCTGGTGCAATCTGCAGGCCTGGATTTGAGAACTTGAAGTAGTGTCTATTGGGCAAGTTCACAGAAGCAAGGATTGGAAAGTTCAGACAGCTTGTGTTGGCTTTGGGAGGAGCCTGCATGCCACACCTTGTTTTTTCACTCTGAGGTCTGCTCTTTTAACTTGGAGTCCTTAGCCCCAGGGTACCTACATGTGTTTATCTCAAAACACCAGTCAGGATGGTACTGGCCAGCAGCATACTGTTGAGGGTGCTGATCACCAACAGGAGCGTCAGCAATCTTCTCAGATAGGGTCCCTTGTCCACAGGGCTAATAGACTTATGGGGACAGACACAGTTTAATAGTTCACTGGAGTCTAGCCCTACTGCTCTGGTGGGGTTGGGGAGGATCTTCTCAAGGCACTGGAAGGGGAGAGCTGGAATGGTGGGAGGAGGTTTGCTTTACCAATGTGGGTATCCATCCTAATACTGATTTGGTCTGAGCTTACTGCCTTACCTGAGGGAGAGAGGGGCTCGAGTAGAGTAGGCTGCTTCTTGTATTCTCCAGCCCCTTGTTCCTCCATGCCCCAGGTGCACAGCAGGGAGACTCCCTTTCCCGGTACATCTTCAAGAAGGCTGGAGAGATGCTGGGCAGACACATTGTGGCGGTTTTGCCAGAGATTGACCCGGTGAGTTAAGACATGAAAGTGGATGGCAGCTGGATGAGGTCTGGCCCTTGGCCTAGGTTCTAAGACTGTCCCATCAAACTCTGTGTGCTTGGATGCCTCTGAATCTGTAGAGACTGGCCTCATGTGGTACTGTCTGTTCTGTGGGCTCTGTCTTCATACTCAACATCTTCCTATTTGAACATTCCTTTCCTCTTCTCTCCCTGACTTTCATGGTTTCCGTTTTCCTCCTTGCCGCCCCCCTTTTGTTTGGCTTGAGTCTACTTTTAGTTTTCCCATTAGAAGGAGAGTGTCTTAGACAGAAATTGGCCTGAGGAAACATCTCTGAGGCTCTGGCAAGATTTAGGTTAGGATCAGTCTGCAGTGTTCATTTTCTTTCTTCTTCCCAGGTCTTGTTCCAAGGGGAGCTTGGCCTCCCCATTGTGTGTGTGGGCTCAGTGTGGGAGAGCTGGGAGCTGCTGAAGGAAGGTGAGTCTCGGTGGGAAGGTTTGGGTGAAGCAAAGGATACAGCTGGAAAGGAGGGTGAAGTGGAACCCTTTATTCTGTTCATCCAGCCCCTGTGATCCCCCTCCTGGGGTGTGTGCTTGCTAAACCTGTGCTCTACTACAGAGTTGTACAGCTCTAGCTCTTGAACTGGTGAAAAGATGTTCTATTACAAATGACATATTACTTTTTAAGATTTGTTTACTTTTATGTTGTGTGGGTATTTTGCCAGCATGTATGCATGTCTGTGCATCATGGGTGTGCAATGCCCAAGGAGTGTAGAAGAGGGAGTCAGAAATGGAGTTAAAGGTACTGTGAGCCACCATGTGGGTGCTAGGTACAGAACATATGTCCTCAGAAGAGCAGCGAATGCCCTTAATGACTGAGCCATCTCTCCATCCCCTTAAGAGCTCAGACCTGCGTGATAATTGGTGGTAGCATACTTAGTCACTGTTCTGGCCAGAAGAAATTTAGCATGACAGCTGCAGTTCAGCCAGTTGCAGGGTCTCCATTAGGCTCTCTGAAACTGCTCAAGGGTCCTTGTAGATTCTGGCACCAAGAAGTTGTTGGTGTTGCATGCCCTAGAGTTAAGGAGTACATGTTCCTTGGCCTGCTGGTTCCAGGACCCATAGCATCCTGGTGCCTCTATGTGCTGGATCTCCACTGAAGCCCCAGCTGCTGATCTCTTCTCTGTGTTCTTCACTCCAGGCTTTCTCCTGGCGCTAACCCACGGCAGAAAACTACAGGCCCAGAGCTCCTTATCCCGATTCACCCTGATGAAACTACGGTACTCTTCTGCACTGGGGGGTGCTAGGCTGGGAGCCAAGCACATTGGATACCACCTTCCCTTGGACTACAGCATCAATACTGTTGCCTTCTATTCCTATACCTTCTAGGGGCTGTACCCTCTCCCCCATCTAGCTGACACTGAGTGTTAGAACAGAGGAGCTTTTTGTTAAAAACACATGAAAGAAAATAAATGCACTTTACTCCCTCCCCAGCAGGAGGTATCCTCAGTACATTGCTGTACAGATCCTCAGCACTTACAGCAGGTCAGCCTACCAGGTTCAGGGTTTAAAGATAAACTCCAGGTGCTTGCTGTGGTTTACATGCACCCACCAGGCTTTTAAGCATATAATGGCACTGCACTTCCCATTTCCATACCACAAGCTGTGGCTGCCAGGAGCTGGGACCCAAGTTATGATGTAATCAAGTTGTACCATGTCCACCTCCTAGGGAATGACCTAAGATCTATATCTATCATAGCCTCTCCGAATGTTCCCAGTAGGATTTGGGAGACAATACAATCCTAGTCTCAATTTTGACTTAACCTTGCATTTGGTAGCTGTAAGTACACAGGCATTTTGTTTGTCTGAATGAATCCCTACAGGCCCGGTAGGCACTGCTTAACTCAGTGCAGTGACCGGCCTGCTCCTCAATGCTGCTTACCTGGCTCTGGTTATAGTGGGGCACTTCTCTCAGACTTTTATAGCTATGCCCTGGGGGGGGGGGGGAGGTTCTGTCTTCTGGAGCTAATCCTCCAAGGAAATATTCTGAATTGCCCAGAGGCACCATCATTCCCAGTACCAGTTGGCAACTAAGGTCTGCATGTGCAACAACGCTAGTATTTTAACCTCTGGGTCTGTTTTCCCTCTCTAAGTCCTGTATAGTGTACTTGTCTATATGTGTGGAAGAAGGGAGCAAGGGTTAGCCAGGAAGGTGCTACCTCAGCAAGTGTAATTATTCTTGTTTGTTGAGTTTTTAACCATTTGATTTATAGAACAAAAATTAAGTAATTTTTCCCACTTTTGTTACTTTTAGGAAAATTGTTTTTAGGATTTTGTTGTTAATTTTGTTTGGGTGTTCTGCTTGCATTTATGTAGGGATGTGTGTGTGTGTGTGTGTGTGTGTGCGCGCGCGAGCGTGTGTGTCTGCAGGGACCAGAAAAAAAAATATCAGATCATGTCTGGGTTTGGAGTTTCAGATGGCTGTTAAGCCTGTGTGGTTACTGGGAATTGAATCAGGAGCAGCCATTCCCTTAATTGCTGAGCCATCTCTCCAGCGTGTTTTTTTATTTTAAAAGCCCTGTGTTTTTAAACATTTGTATTAGGAACAAGGGTCTAGAGTCTGGACCTAGGATTACTGGAGGACAGCCTGGACATTATCAGGCTGCTTTGCCCCACTGGCTCTTCCATCTCCACTTTGGCCCTCTTTCCTCCTGGGTGTATCTCCACCACCTCAAGAGTCCAACATAATTAGTATAACTATAACTCTCCATGGACATCACTAGAAAGTTACAGTCTTCAGCACTGATTCTGAATTTAGGAACTTTCTTTAGTGCTAGAGCACAATCACCTCATTCGTTTCTCACAGAAAGTTCTTTCATATGCTGGTCCCCAGGCCCTGCTGTGCCTTTTCTGGGCATTTCATGTCAGTGGATTAAAACACTGTAATTAATTTATGTGGCACTTCGTTCCTTCAATGTTGAGCAGTTTGCTTTTGAAGAGTACAGTGCATTTGTCAGAGAGCCCCTTAAGCTCAGGTTTCAGCCTCTTCAGCTCCACTGGCTTTCACCTCCACATGGGTAAGTCCTCTGTTCACAGGACTTGAGAGCTATACGTCTTAGGAGCCTGAGCCCTGCAGATTCCTGTGATCCTCAACTTCTCATGAGGAAACACTGTACACTCTACTACAGGTCAGGACCTTTTAACATCTGAGAGCCATTTAATAATGAACACAGGTGAACTTTCTGGGAGAAACGAATGAGGTGATTGTGCTCTAGCACTAAAGAAAGTTCCTAAACTCAGTGACTTCGACACTTAAACCCAGTGAGTTTCATGATCTATAAATGCATCATTAGTGAACTACCCCAGCTTAAAGCTGTTTTATTTTAGGGGCCCTGTTTCCACTTTTCAAGCACTAATTTACTTTTACTAACTTATTTATAGATAGAGTCTCATTTATGTAGACCTGGCTAGTCTGAACTCTGTATTCATCTCAAACTAGAGTTCTACCTGCCTTTGCCTCTTCCCAAGTCCTGGGATTAAAGATGAGTACTAGCTGTTAAATATTTTTGAAGGCTCACAACTGGCAGGACAAAATTCTCTTTGTGTGTTTATAGAGTGAAATATGTTATTACTTTACAAGAAGCGCATTTTATAGTCAAGGGATGTAGTTTACTGTTGGAACACTTCCCCAGCCATGCACAAAATGTTCCATTTAACTCTCAGCACTGAAAATCAATTTAGTAACAGTACAATATTAAGATATTTAGGACAGCCAGGTGGTCCACATGGTCTCTCAGCACTGGAGAGGCTGAGGTGGCAGGATAAGAGGTTCAAGTCTATTCTAACCACAGAGCAAGACTGACTCAAAAGATAATTTTAATATCCTTACCCAGAGGATAGCTTCAGTGGTAGAACACTGCCTAGCTGTATGAGATCCTGAGTTTGATCCTAAGAACTACCAAAACCAAACCAAACCAAAACAAAAACAAAAAACCAAAAAACTTTATAGTATTAAGTAACCTGGAATGTTTATTCATTTTAAAATACAGTAAGGTAAATTTTTGGAGGAAAGCTCAGCAAATTTTCCATTTAAATTATACTTTTAGCAACAAAGATGCAGGAAGAACTTTACAAAAACAAAAAACAAACAAACAAAAAACCCCAAGAGCAGGAAAGGAAATGTGTCTTCTAAGCTTGACATCTTGAAGACAGCAAGTGTCTTATGTCCTAGTCCCAACTCCCAGGCAAAGGAAACTTCTGGAGTCCAGGAGTGTGATGGTAATAAGGCAGGTCATATGCAGTCTAATGGTTCCCTGGTTCCTGCTCTGTTCTCACCACTACCAGAAGCTTCTTGGAAGATCAAACATGGGAAAAAAGAACCCCACTTCCTTCCAGATTGTAGTCTGGTGGACATCCTCTATATAGCAGAATGGACGTTGAGAGGCTCTCATACCCACTGCACTGAGATATTCCAGGACTGACCAATTGTGGATGGACAGATCACTTGGTCCCTGCCTCACACATCAGCATCCTTTCTGCTCTCTCTACTTGATAAAACCAATGCCTCCCACCCCTGCTCTCCCAGAGGACAGTGGTTAGGATAAACTTTTCCACCAGGTGGGTACCTCCAACTTGTAGTCAAGTTATTTAGACCCGTGAGTTCCTATCCTTGACATCCTATAAACCTAGACTAATATTAAGACTCTTACTGCAGAGGCCTGTCCCCTCTACCAATAGGGGACAAATTCAGGAAGCCAGCCAGTCACATGCTCATCCAACACAGCCCCAATCAAGAGGGTCACTCTGGCTGTCCTTCATTCCTAGCTCACTCATTGAAGATGCTGACTCGAAGAGCTGTTACCTTTATCTTAGTCTCTCTAAAGTCAAAACAAACCCTTGATATAACAATAATATGGACAATACTTAGTAGTTCACTAGGAACATTTATTTTTAAGTCATGGTTAGCCTTACAATCTTAACGAAGTAATCATAGCTGTGATTTTAGAAATAGGGGTGCTACTAAGACCCAGCCTCTCCATAGGCCTGGAATGCAGCTTGGTGTAGTGCTTGCATACATAGCACATGTGAGGTCCTGGATCCAATAAAAAAGATGCAATCTTTAGACTATTTTCTGGCTTGCTTATAACTCAAAGTCAGGTACACTATAGACAGAAACTGGCTCCAGGTTTTGGCTACCTCCATAATTTCTTATGCAGTCCAAAATGCCTGAAGAGAATATCCTTGTATCCATCCCTTCACATACACACGAAAGAAAAGTTTAGAGTCAAATAATCACAATTAGAACTCAGTCACAAATAAATGAAGACTGGGGCCAGCCAGATCAGCAACTATTAAGAACATTTTCTATTGCTGTATAAATTCTCAAGGGGGAAAAACACATATACACATAAAACTCCCAAAACTCTTCTGCTAAGTTGGCAAACTGTAATGCTAAGCCTACCTCACAACATTGGATAACAGAGTTGGGCCATAGGAATAAGTCATTTTAGATATTACTAAGGACCACCTCACTGGCTATATCCCAAGCCTGGAGTCATGATGTTGCCTCCAAGGTGGACCCAACACACCAGCAAATATTTCCAGGTACACTGACAGCATTTTAGTAGTATTAAACAAATGTACCCTCAAAACCTGGCCAGAGACTGATAACCAAGTAAAATGAGCCAACACAGCAAGAGGGGAGGTAGGCCTCTTGGATCACACCTAGCGGTTTTGCTTCCAAAGGGCAAAACTTTAGGATGGAACAAAACCTCCTGAGGCTTGTGAGGGCTTCCCAGCCAGGTACTCAGAAGAGGGTGCTCTATATGCAGGTGGAGATTCTCAAGGATCTTCCTGCAATCCGGATACATTCTGAACTCCCAACAGCCTCATGGAGAACTGCAGTATGACCTATCCACACCCTTCTCCTTATTAGAAGTGGAAAGCCAAGCTACAAGCTAAAGCAGGAATAAAGTCCTATCAGAGTTTCATTCTCTTGAGGGAGAGTCTTTGGGAGTCAATGTGTATCTGGCCATACAAGTTCCCTGAGCTACTCACTATGATGTGACTTAAGAGGGAAGACCACTTTCACAAGATGCCATCCTATGAGATTTTAACAGGAAAAACAGGGAACTTTGTGTTTAACTGCTGGGGCTGTCTACACATCAACAGGGAGAGTTGAGAACAGCTCAAGGGTAGGACTAACATGGCACAAGTGAGAACCTGGGTTCTATCCCTGTCACTAAGACAAAATGGAAAGTGAGAAAATCAGTTCATGAAAAAGGAAAAATGTTTCAACTTTCCAGACTCCAGTCCTTTCTTTCTAGTCTCTGCCCACACCCATATGCTGAACTGACAGACTAGCAGCTATATGATCTTTGCAGACCTAACACACAACACTCTCAGGCCTCTCCAAATCCATCCTAGGAGTATGAAAAGGACAGGATATTTGTTCTTTCACCCTCAACACTCCCACCTTCACCTCTGCTCACAACAGCAGATCCCAGTGGAGTTCAGTCCCATAGAGTATCAACAAAACCAAGACTGCACCTAGCCAGGCCCATGAGGAAAGAAAAACTGTTCAAAGCTTCAAGGAGCTTAGTTGTGTTCTCAGGTGAGATCCATCAGTAGCTTAGTTACTGGGAATCACTCTGTAAGGCATGAGAAGCACTCAAACTGAAATGAGCAGCTTGCTAGTGTTTGGAAAAATGTATTTTCTTGGGAAAAAAAAACCTACAGAAATCTTTGAGGAATATAAGACACTGTAAGAGCCAGATATTGATGGGACTAAGGAAAACAAAACCAAAACTGTCCAGAAAGATTCACAATGCAAGTATCCCACTGAAAGGTCCATCTCAGACTTTGGGTAGCACTGTCTTTTAGAGCTGTGAGGGAAAGAAGCCAGGAGTAGCCCCCATGAGCATCATGAAGGCAAAGCAACCCTATGTGACCTTTACCTGTAAATGATGAATGACAGCAGCTACACACATATGATCAACAGCAGGCCAGCAGCAACTAAATGACAGCCACCATCAAGCCATGCTCTTCTGATGTACAACTTGCATCCATCCAAAGTTTTATTCATCCAAGAACTTTCAAATCTGCATTTTCTTTAGTAGAGTTTAGGCCAAGAGACAAGGGCTATGTGGGCTACTGGTACTCTAGTTTATCATGGAAATGTCAGGGGTTGGGGAGCTGAGAGTTTCATCTGGTTTATATCTCCTGTTCTGTTTTTCCCTCTTACCACCCAGCTGCAAACTCCTTAAGCTCTCCAGATGTCCTGCTCCAGGTAGGTACATAAGCAGGGAAGGTTATTAAATACTATTTTCCTTGGTCAGCTTATTTTGCTTGGATGCAGACAGAACATACCTTACAAGGAAAAACAACTGTAGTTCCTTAACTCCAAAGAGATCATCAAAAATAAAATAAAAGGGGAAACTGCTCTGAACAAGTCAGAAGAACAGAAGAGTATGCTCAGAGGGGCTTGGAGAGTAGTGCCTTGCACATTAGTTACTCAGAGTCACAGTATCAAGTCAAACCACTTTCCCAACCCAACCCATCCTGGCTGCACACTCTTGCTACCCCCCTTCAGCTCTGCCTTTTTGTACATTGCTGGCCCTAGGTACAGGGACAAGACAAGTCCTTCTGGAAGCTTCCAACAGCTCAGTACTTCACTCCTGGAATAAACTCCTTGGCATCTGGATTCAGGTTACTTTTGGTCTGAAATAAAAAATCAAGAGAAAACATTATCTCAAAGCATGGTGTCCTTTATTTTTTCATAATTAAAAAAAAATTTAGTTGGCATACAAGATGAGTTTCACTATAAAATTTTATACATATGCATTACACTGACTTTGCTGATACCTGCCTCTTATCTCTTCCCACACCGATGGTCATCTTTCTACTTTCATGTCATATTACACTTTAAAACTTATTTTCAGGCTGGTGATGTAGCTCATTGGTATAATACTTGCCTAGCATGTACAAGGTTTAAATCCCCAGCCCTGTAGAGGGAAAGAGAGGGGAAGAGGGATAGGGAGAAAAACACCAAGTCGTTTAAACTTTGTTTTTGTAGTTCTGACATATGCTAAGCAAGTGTTCCACAGCCGAGCCACACCGCTGTAGCCTTCCTGGTAAGCCTCAGGGAAAGGGAGATTCTTAATACTCAACGTTGTCACTAAATTGTTCTCAGAGGCTCCTCCATCCTGCTTCCCACTCCACTTCAGCATATTCCCTTGAATGTATGAATGATATTCATTTAAAAATAGCACTTCAAGCCATGAAATAGATTAACATGGTGAAAAACAATATTCCATGCAGCCCGTTTGGACACCAGAACCTCTATTTATCTTTCTGTGTCCCTTCATGCTCTTGTCTTGGCTCACTGGCCTGTTAGGAGTGTTCCTCCTAATAGGAACAGTTTTCCTAGCAGATCGAGAGTACATTAGATTCAGATAGTGAAAAAGAATTATCAAATGCTCTACTGAAGCCCAACTCAAACTTTTAATCTTATCACAGTGCAGAGCATCAGGGTACTTGAAGGCTGATGATTATAGTTTCACAGAGCTGGAGACTATTTAAGGGGTGAAGACATGGCAGCTGAGAGGGTCCAGAGATTTGATGTATGGTGTAGGGCCACAGAGGAATCTATGACTCCAAACACCATATTCCTTTCAGGATGTCACATGTGGAATTATTGAAGGCTCTTACCAAAATGTCTTCAGATTCATGACTGTCGCTGACTGACAGTTCATTTAACTGCTGCTGTAAGTGTCCCACAGCCTGAGGCAGGTCTCGTGCTGGGATGAACCAGTCCTGGTCCTCTTCATCCAGCATCTCCTGGAAGCAGCGGTCCAAGAAGTCTTGCTCCTGCAGCTCTTCCTCCACCTGCCAACAGAGGAGGAACACTCAAAGGTACTATCCCAGAGGATGATCCCTCTGTGGTTCCCAGTCCCTCCCTTCAGAGGTCCTTTTTCTGCAGTTCAGAACAATGGGCAGGAGAGTTAATGATGCTTCTAATAACTATTGTGGTTTAAATGAGAAGTGTTCCCAACTGGCTCATGTTTCTAAATACTTGGTCCTTAGTTGGTGATGCTGTTTAGGGACATTTCCTTATTTAGGTCTTATGTCTTACATTTCAATCTGGTTTTAAAAGCCTCATACTTGTTCCACTCTTCTTTGAACAGAGCTTTGAACTCCTGATCCCTTTGCTGCTTCTTATAAATAAATGTTGGGATTATAGGCATGCACCACCATGACCATCTTTCAATGAACTTTTTTTCCCCAAAAAGATAATAAGGAAACTGGGGAAATGGTTCAGCAGGTAAAATGCTTATGGCACAAACATGAGAACCTGAATTTGGATCCCCAGCATTCCTGTAAAAAGCTAGGTGTGGTGGTCTATACCTGTAATTCCAGTGTCCAGAGGCAGAGACAGAAGAAATCTAAGGACTCACAGGCCAGCCAGTCTAGCCAATCACCAGCTTCAGGTTCACTGAGAGACTCTGTTTCAAAAAATAAAGTGGAGATTGTAGAGGAATGTGGGAGCACATTTCTGATGGGGTACATCTGGTCTGTCTCCAGAGTGCTAGCTCCTAGCCCTAATCCATCTTTTGTTTAGCAGATACATGTTGTTTCCTTTGCCATCCTAATATGTGAATCTTACCTGATAGTTTCCCAAGGATACTAAACCTATGCAAAACTTGTTTTTGCCAATCGAGAATTTGCATTTGGCATTGTCCTATTGGAAGCTTAGGTTGAGGATACGGAAATCAACTTGCGAAGGTATAAATTGAAACACAATAAAGGAAACCCTGGTGAAGGAAAAACAGTTCAGTCTTTAGGGCCTGATCCATCCTGCAGCCAGAAAGGCTAAAGTCATTCTTCCACAGTGTGAATCCAACACCCACACTGCAAAAGAGGAAGATAACACAATAGACATTTGGTCTTCTCATGCATAGGTGTATGTGAATGTATATCTTCCGACCCAATCAATGGCAATCAATACTAGTATTAGGGATTATAGGTCTAATTTTTTTTTATTATGTTTATTTATTGTTGGGGGGAGGGACCATGTGGGTCCTGGGAATTTAACTCTGGTTGTAAGGCATGGTAGCAATTGCCTTTATCAACAGAGCCATCTCACAGGCCCCCCCCCCCCCAAGGTATTTTTAGTACAATGTATCTTGACTTGAATATTATGGTAAAGAAATTGTGACCTGCCTGGAAACCTTGATATAGTATCTTCTTGTCTTGCCAACTTTGATAGACTTTCCAGAATGAGACATACAAACAGTAGCAAGGGCATGTCAACAAAGTGTTGTAGTAGTCACCACTTTGACAACTGTAGCAGCAGTGTCAGTGGAAGCAAGAGGGCAGGGTAGAACTCCACACAAGCAACAGAGACAATAAAGGATGGTGGGATGGAAATACAGAGACCTACACAGGGCAGAAAGGATGAGGGAGGGAAAGACTGCAGATCCTTGAGGGTTTAAGAGGATTTAGGAGCTAGCTGGCTCTGACTGTTGCTGCTTAGAGCAGAGGAATGCACTAAGTCCTGAGGGCCAGGCCCTTGGCTTAGAACCCAGAGCTGTAGACTCTTAACTTGAGCTATAGGCCTCTGGCTGCTAAAATCTAGAACCCCTGGTTCTCTTGAGTATGTCATGACTTTATCAACACTAGAAGATCCACCCTGTACCTACAGGTACAGCAAAAGATTCCGGTAGCTCAGAGAGACAGAGACTGCCTTCTACCTTTGCCTACCTGTCTATTGAAATCCTCTTCATTCTCCATCCACATATATTCTGCAAATGGGTTTTCCTTTTCTTCATGTCCATGTAATTCTTGGTCCTCTTTACATTTCACACTGGGTGATGTACTAGCTATACTGGGTCCATTCATTATGGATAGTCTAAACAGATAAAAAAAAAGGCAAAAAGTAAAGATAAGGACTGAGGAAATTTGAATGCAAAATATACAGATCTTTCCAATAGCTTCTAAAGTTGTAGGCCAATGACTTTAATGAAAATGAATACATTTGTTAGTGTTATGACATCTCTCTCTCTCTCTCTCTCTCTTTCTTTCTCTCTCTCTCTCTCACACACACACACACACACACACACACACACACACACACAGAGAGAGAGAGAGAGAGAGAGAGAGAGAGAGAGAGAGAGAGAAAGAATTACCAACTATGCAGATGTATAGTTCTTTAAGAATTGAAGAGTGGGGCATGGTGTTGTGGTGGTTTGAAAGAAAATGCCCTTCAAATGGAGAGGCGCCTTTAGGAGGTGTGGAGGAAGTGTGTCACTGTGGAGGCAGGCTTTGAGGCTGTTCAAGCACTTCCTGCTGCCTGTAAATCAAGATGTAGTAACATGTCTGCTTGCATGCTGCCATGTCCCACCACGATGATAATGAACTAAACTTCTGAAAATGTAAGCTATCCAATTAAATGTTTTCATTTTTAAGAGTTGCTATGGTCATGGTGTCTTTTCACTGCTATAGAAACCCTCACACCTGTCAACCTCAGCCTCAGAGGTCAAAGCAGGAAGACTGCCCCAAGCTTTAGGCTAACCTGGGCTATTGTAAAACTTTTCTCAATCAAAACAAAAACAAAATAAAAAACAAACAGAAGAGATTAAGAAAAATAAATGTCCATGCTTACTCTTTCCAAACAAAAACAAAGGATATGGTAGTAGCAGAATTTTCCTATGCCAAATTGGTAAATGTTCTAGAACCTACTGCAGATCAACTTCTTAAGGAAGTGCATTCTTTTAAAAGTATCTGTTTATGCATATTTTCATTTATGCACGTGTGTCTATGAATATGCCATGTGTGAGGATGCTCAGAGGCCAGAAGAGGGCAACAGATCACCTAGAGCTTAAGTTATATAGGCAGTTGTGAACTGTCCAATATCTGAGCTAGGAACTCAACCAAACTAGGGTCCTCTGCAAGAGCAGCAGGTGCTTCTATCAGCTGAACCATCTTCCCAGCACCCTAGAAATGCATTGTTATATATAAACAGTGTAAGCACCTGCCCTTTATTCTGAATAACAAGTTCTATCTCTAAAACCTATTATACAATTCATGGGAGGTGAGATTGGAGGAAGTACTATAATTCTAAGGTCTGGGCTATGTAGCCAGACCTTGTTTTTTGTTTGTTTGGTTTTGGTGTTTCGAGACAGGGTTTCTCGTAGCTTTGTAAACTGTCCTGGAACTCCCTCTGTAGATCAGGCTGGCCTCAAAATCACAGAGATCCGCCTGCTCATCTCCCCAGTGCTGAGATTAAAGGTGTGCACAAAAACAGCCTGTCATGCTCAGAAGTTGGTCTCCCAGATGATTCTAGCTAGATCTAATCAAGCTGACAATATAATCCATCAGAGCTTTTAAATTCAATTTTGTACTTTTGTTATCTTTTAGAATGTCTTCTTTCTAATCTTTACTCCTCCCTTCCTCTAAGCTGCTGTGCCTGAGCAGCACACTGTTAATGGTATTCTTTGTTCTATTTCATGTACATAAGTTTTCTTCTTCCAATTAGATTCTCTACTTTTGAAAAACAAGGCTGTTAGGGCTCAGCAGTTAAGAGCATTTGTTGCTCTTTCAGAAGACCTGGGTTCAAATCCCAGCACCAATACAGTGGCTTACAATCATCTGTTAACTCAAGTTCCATGGGAGCTGACACCCTCTTCTGGCCTCTACGGGCACACTTGTGGTGCTCAAACATTCAAAACACCCATACACACACACACACACACACACACACACACAAATAAATATTTAAAAAAGGAAACAAAGTCAAGGTCTACACAGGCTGCTATTCATTTGTGAAGTGGTTTAGTCCTATTCTCTCATGTACACTACTGGCTGCTGGGACTCAAGTTTCCTTTAACAAATTATTTTCTATCTAGGCAACACACCTGAAAATTATCCAAGCTTTGAGTACATACACACACTCCTCTTGCTTAACCACCTTTAAAGTATCTGTAACTTCCTAATTTGTTATTAATATTTAAAAAATCCAATTTAGCTGGCTGCTTTTCCAGAGGATCTGAGTTCAGTTTCCAGCACCTACTTGGTGGCTCACAGCCATCTGGTGCCCTCTTCTGGCCTGCAGGGATACATGCATGCAGAACACTGTATAAGTTATAAATAAATAAATTATAATAAATAAATCATAAATCTTTAAAAAAATCCAATTTAGTAAAACAAACAAACAAAACATGATAGGATATGGAAGAATAAGTGCATGGAAAAGCCAGGTGTGGTAGCAAAGACTTTTAATCTTAGAACTTGGGAGGTGGAGGTAGGATGACTAGCAGTTCAAGGTCATCTTCAGATATAACAAACACTGGAGGTTATCCAGTGATAATCTGTCACAAACAAACAAATGTGCTGGGAATTTATCTCAGTGCATGCCAGGTCTTGGGGACAACCTCTAGTACTGCAAGGATAGTTAGAAAAAGTGCTTACAAATTGTAAGGGAATTTCAGTTTAGTGTAGCCATAGTGTCTCGTGTCTACAATACCAGCACTCCTGAGGCAGAGACAGGAAAATTATCATGATCTCCAGGTCAGATTGTGCTAGAATGAGACCTTTCCTGCCTCTCATAATTTTATTTTTAACAGAAGTTTTTAAGTAGGGTACCAAATAAGGAATACATCTGTTTAGCATACTGTAGACAGAGACAGAAGAAATCAAGGTCTAGTCCCAATACAGACTCAGACTCAGAGTTGCACAGGGTCTCTCTTCCTCATAAGGGGAATCCAGCGCACTACTGCTGACACTTCGTGCAATATGCGAGGATAGAAGCTTGCTTTGAATGCCAATGCACCTGCAAAATAAGGTAATATTCTTATACACAGAGACCTTGCAGTGACTAGGCCTTGTTTTATACCAGGTTGTGATGCATTGTCATTTCCAAGGCCTTAGCTGATAGCTGTTTACAACAGTCTACCAATACAGAAACCATCCAGAGAAGCAGAGCTTAGTTTTGTAAAACAATCTACCTTTGTCCAAAATAAGTAAATCATGTACAAATGATTGCATGAATAAAAAGGCAGCAAAAGAAAAAAAAAACTTTTGTGTAGAGCACAGTAAATTCCATGACACATTTGTTCATGAAAGTGGTAACGGAAACGGAGCACATCAGTGTGTTGGCTTTAGATTTTATGACAGACCCATTTTGATTTTCATCCATGGTTTCTGGCTCAGAGCTATAGTCTTCTGGTTCAGTTTGGTTTCTGATCAGTGTTCTGTTAGAACCTCCAGATGTCCCATTCCTGTTTCTCCAAGCCCCATCCATTCAGAGAATCTCCAAACAAAGGGAAGGTACTGAAAAGCCCAGTTTCACAGCTTCCTCCCCTCTAATTGTCAGCCACCTAAAGCTGTCAGCTTTTGACTATATTTGGGCACAACACAGTTTGTGGCTGACACATCATCATCCCTCACCTATTACCTATATAATCTTCCTGGTTTAGTTCAGGCATACAGCTTCTCCAGCTCCATCTCTGGGACTGGAGAAATAATCTGGGAATTGCTTTGTTGTTACACCTTTTTAATTTGGCTTGATCTGGTTTACTGCATAGACAGAGACATTTATTATGGGGGTGGGGTCAGAAAATCTATTAATCAGTAAGGGTGGAAGACAATCCTTTAGTCTTCTCTTCATTTTCCAGTGCTGGGAATAAAACCCAGGGCCTTGCACATGTAGGCAAGTACTCTACTACTGAGCTAGCTATACTCCAGCCCTAGATAGTCTCTTGTAATGCTATGGTGCTTTAGGCCACAGAAACCGTAGTCTTCCTCTGCTTTTTTCTCCTCCCAGAAGGCCATAGAAACTAACAATTCTTTTCCTCCAGACAAATAATAGAAAACAAAGATATATTCGCAGTTTCCCCTTTCTTTTTTGTCTCAGGCTGGCCAAAATTCTCTAATTTGGTAGATTGATCATAAAACACCATTTCAGTAGAGGTTCTGCTGCACAGAGGCCAAGAAGAATCTGGATAGACAGGCCCTGCTGGGTTTCCCTATGCAGTCTTCAAGCATTAGACCACACCCTTTCTGTCTGGTCACATTGTTACAGGGTCATCCTGTTTGAATCATTCTTTTATAATGAAGCCCTCATAAAGAACCAAACAAGGTAAGGTTCAGAACATTTCTGCACAGCTAAACACATGGACGCTTATAGAAAAGTGAATAAGAAATTATTCATAAGCTGGGAGGGGGTGACCCCAGACCCAAAGGGATGGGAATTCCTGGGCCCAGGGTATTTCCAAATCTCATCCTATCAATCTCTTCATTTGGCTATATGTTCCTCTGCTGTTATTTATTTATTAATTTATTTATTGTTTTTTTTTTTCTGTGTAGCTTTGTACATCAGAGTAGCCTCGAACTCAGAGATCTGCCTGCCTCTACCTCCCAAGTGCTGGGATTAAAGCCATGAACCACCACTGCCCAGCCTCTTTCATTATTTTTGTAATAGGTGTCTCATATGTATCCCTGGTTGGTCTGAAACTGACTATATAGACTGACTTCTAAGTCACTGTGATTGTTTAACTTTGTCTCCCACATGCTAGAATTATAGGCATGTAACACCAAACGATGTGGTATTTGTCCCCTACAAAATATCCTTTAGACTAAACTAGTAAACATCAGTATTTCCCTGAGTTGTGAGCTGACCAGCAAGGTAAACCCAAAGATGTGGGGAACCCCAATCGACAGCCAGTTGATCATAACTTTTAGAGGTCTAGAAATTTCAACTGGTGTCTGAAGTGAGGAAGCTGTGTGTTAGGACTGAGCTTTCAATCTGTTAGACCTGACATTACTTCTAGGTAGACAGTGCCAGAATTAAATTGCCCAACTGGTTTCTGCTGCACGGCAGACTATTTTCTGGAGACAGGCACACACATTTGAGATCATAGAAGTGATCTGCTACATAGTAGTAGATGCTGGGTTCATTTTCCTGTAGTATTATCAGCTTATAGAACTAAATATAAATCCTTAAAAAAATGGAAAACACAGAAACAATTCTCACAGTTCTCAGTGTTCACACAGTGTTTACTGATCTGTACTTTATATTCAACCTACAGCTTCCACTAAGAGCAAAGATGTTTTTCCCAAACAGCAGCAGTCTAAATAACTGTATAACATAACTATATAACTGAATAGTGTTTAAAAATAAGCGAAGTACTATCATACCTATGTTCTGATTGACTAGACATAATCCACTCAGCAATATTTAATTTTTTTTTCAAGAGCTGGAGACTGAACCCAGGGTCTTATTGTGGGTACATCCCTTACCACAGAGCTACCACCACTCCAGCCCTCAACTGTAATTTGAGAAGGTTTCACACAGCAAAATGGCTAGGGAGGGCACTAGACTGAGGAGTTAATACACCTTTCTGTGTTCCTAACTTTGTTTAGTAGCTGACTGGGAACAGGAGATTCTGCTGTAGATGGCAGTTCCTTAGAAGGCATACAGATGTTTCAATGTGAGGAAGATATGTGGTGATGTGGGATCACCACCCTTAATACCACTGACTTGTGAGCCAGTTTTACAAAACATTCTGTTCACAGCTCTTCTCCAGCTTACCACCGAAATTCTTTAACACTGACCTGCTTTTGGTCCTTCCACTTTGTCAGGTCACATTGTTTAATATGACCCTTTTCTACACACTAAGGCACATTCTTGTTTTTACAAGAATGTAGTGGGGATGAAGAACTATGTCCAGATTTAATCAGAGATTAAAAACAAACTGTTCAGTTTCATAAAAAGAATTAAGAATCAGAATATCTGCCATGATGACAGCCATGCCACAGCGTTGCCAGTGTAAACAGGCAAGTGAGTCGCTTGTGTGTGAGCTTGGAAGAACATCTTCCTACAATCAAGATTTGCCAAGCACAGTCCCAACTGACAGCCTTCCTGCAAACTTCACAACAGACTCTCAGGTAAAGGCACAGGGCTAGGCTGCTCCCAGATTCCTCACACAGAGTAAATATCTGCTGCTTTAATTCCTAAGGAGCTATGTGGTAACAGCTAAGTGTGAAACAGGACAGTGCTTGAGGAATGCTTCAAGACCCTACTTAAGACAGATTTTAGGCCTAGCCTGGATCTACACTTCACTGTGGAAATCCAATAGCAATATTAAAGTTATTCTTCCTCTGCACTTGAAATATGCAGAAGAAATACAGTGACATCAACTGGAGACCAAGTCTTCAACCAAGTCTTTTGGAAGACACTTTACTTTCAAACTATCAACAGGAAACATGCTGAAAATGCCAACCATCATTACAGATAAAACTGGGAAAGAACAGTAAATGCAGGGTGTGCAATTGTGTCCACAGGAGGCAGAAGCATAGAACTTGCACAAGACCTGAATGACCACAATCAAGAGTTTAAAATAGGGGTTTCAGTTCCCAGCCATAATGTACCTAGGACATTTTAAAAATACATGCTTTGGACATTGAACTCTTGACCCAACTATACCCACTGGGAAAGTAGAGTAGAGAGAGAGAGACTCCACCCATTGGAAGAAGCAATGGGAAGACAGTAATATAAGAAAACAACCGAACAAGAGAAAGACAACCATGACACCACCAGAATCTAGGGACAACTAGATTCTGAACACACCAAAGCATATGAAGCAGAAGAGGATGACTTAAAGACTCAAAGACAATATGAGAAAATGCCTTAAAGAAATGGAAGAAAAAACAAACAAAAAATTGAAAGAAGTGGACAAATCTCATAAAGAAAGTAAGGAAAGCCAAGAAAAAAAAAAAAATCATCAAACAGATGAAGGAAACAGTTTTTTAAGACTTGAAAACTGAAATAGAGACAATAAAGAAAACACAAACTGAGGGAATGCTAGAAATAGAAAAACTGGGCAAACGATCAGGAACTACAGATGTAAACCAGAGATGGAAGAGAGAATCTCAGATGCTGAAGATAAACTAGAGGAAATATATTCATCGACCAAAGAAAATCTTAAATCCAACAATTCCTTAACACAAAACATCCAGGAAATGTGAGACACCATGAAAAGGCCAAACGTAAGAATAATAGGCACAGAAGAAGGCAAATAAGCCCAGCTCAAAGGTGCAGAAAACATATTCAACAAAATCGCTGAAGAAAACTTCTCTAATCTGAAGAAGGACATGCCTATGAAAGTAGATGGGACCAAGAAAAAAGACCCCTCGACACATAATAATCAAAACACCTAACGTACAAAATAAAGAAAGAATATTAAGAGCAGCGAAGGAAAAAGGCCAAGTAACATATACAGGCAGACCAATCAAAATTACACTTGACTTCTCCATGGAAACTCTGAAGGCCAGAAGGTCCTGGATAGATGTTCTACAAGTACTAAGAGTCCACAGATCCCAGCCCAGACTACTATATCCAACAAAACTTTCAATCATTATAGATGGAGAAAACAAGATATTCAATGACAAAGCCAGATTTTCACAATACATATCTACAAATCCAGCCCTACAGAAAGTTCTGGAAGGAAAACTCCAACCCAAGGAAGTTAACTACGTTCACAAAGACATAGGCAATAGATAATCTCACTTCACCAGAACCCAAGGGTAAAGCAGGACAAATATATTCACAATACCACCACCACCACCAAATCTAAAACAAACAAGCAGTAACAATCAATGGTCCTTACTTTCCCTCAACATTAATGGTATTAACTCGCCTATAAAAACATACAGGCTAACAGAATGGATACAAAGACAGAATCCATTCTTCTGCTGCATACAAGAAACACATCCAAGCTTCAAAGACAGACAGTGCCTCAGGGTAAAGGGTTGGGAAAAGATCTTTGAATCAAATGGACCCAAGAAGCAAGGAGATGTAGCTATCCTAACATCTAACAAGTTAGACTTCAAACCAAAATCAAAAGATATGAAGACGGTCATTTCATATTCATCACAAGAGAAATCCATCAGTACAAAGTCTGAATTCTGAACATCCCTGCCCCAAATACAAAGGCACCCACATTTGTAAAAGAAACACTATTAAAACTCAAAGCTCACATATAACCTCACACAACACTCATAAGTGGGAGATTTCAACACCCCACTTTCACCACAAGACAGGACCACCAGACAGAAACTTAAGAAACAAAAGAACAGAAGTTATGTCTCAAATGAGTTTAACAGACATCTATAGAACATTCCATCCAAACACAAAAGAATATACCTTTTTCTCAGCTTCACATAGAACCTTCTCTAAAATTGACCCTATACTTTTCCAATCTGAAGAAGGACATGCAACATAACAAACCTCAACAGATACAAAAAAAATTGGAATAGTCCCCTGTATTTTATCAGACCACCATGCTTTAAAGTTGGAATTCAACAATAACACAAATTGCAGAAACTCTACAAACTCATGGAAGCTGAACAATGCACAATTGCATCATACCTGGATCAAAGAAGAAATAAAGAAAGAAATTAAAGACTTCCTAGAATTCAATGAAAATGAAGACTCAACATATCTGCACTTATGGGATACTTTGAATGCAGTGCTATGAGGAAAGTTCATTGCATTAATTGCAATGAAAAAAACAAAGACAGGAATGTTAGAGAATTAACAGCACAATTGAAAGCCTCAGAACAAAAAGAAGCAAACTCACCCTAAAGGAGTAGACACTAGGAAATAATCAACTTGAGGGCTGAAATTAACAAAATAGAAATCAGGAAAACAATACCCCCCCCCAAATCAATGCAACAAAGAGTTGGGTTTTTGAGAAAAATCAACAAGATAGACAAACCTTTATCCAAATTAACGAAAAAGCAGAGAGAGAACATGCAAATTAACAAAATCAGAAACAAAAAGGGGAATATAACAACGGACACAGAGGAAATCCAGACAATTTTCAGGTCATACTTTGAAAATCTGTATTCCACATAACTTGAAAATTCAAAGAAAATGGACAAATTTCTGGATCACTTACCAAAATAAATCAAGAACAGATAAACAACTTAAATAGACCCATAATCCCAAATGAAATAGAAGCAGTCATCAAAAGGCTCCCAACCAAAAAAAAAAAAAAAAAAAAAAAAAAAAAAAAAGCTCAGGGTCAGTTGGCTTCAGTGCAGAATTCTACCAGAAAGTCAAAGAAGAGCTAATACCAATACTCCTCAAATTGTTCCATGCAATAGAAGCAGATGGTTCATTACCAAACTCTTTTTACGAAGCCACACAAAGACACAACTAAGAAAGACAACTACAGACCAATATCCCTCTTGAGCATTGAGGCAAAAATACTCAATAAAATACTGGCAAATCGAATCAGAGAAATGATTCACCAAGTAGGCTTCATCCCTGGGTTGCAGGGATGGTTCAACATATTAAAACCTATCAATGTGATCCACCATATAAACAAACTGAAAAAGAAAAACCACATGATCATCTCACTAGAAGCTGAAAAAGCCTTTGACAAAATTCAACACCCTTTCACCATAAAGGTCTTAGAGAGATCAGGGATAACAGGAACATACCTAAACATAATAAAAGCAATATACAGTAAACCAATAACAACATCAAACTGAATGGATAGAAGCTTTAAGAAATCAAGAACAAGACAAGTCTTCCCACTCTCTCCATATCTCTTCAATGTTGTACTTGAAGTTCTAGCTAAAGCAATAAGGCAACAAAAGGAGATCAAGGGGAGACAAATTGGAAACAAGTCAAACTGTCACTATTTGCAGATGCTATGATAGTTTACATAAGTTACCTGAAAAACTCTACCAGGGAACTCCTACAGCTGATAAACACCTTCAGCAAACTAGCAGGATACAAGATACACTCAAAAAAAAAAAAAAAAAAAAAAAAAATACAGACGACAAAAGGGCTGAGAAAGAAATCAGAGAAACATCGCCCTTACCACAAACAACATAAAGTGTCTTGGGGAATGCTTACTAAGTAAGTGAAAGACCTATATAGCAAGAACTTTGTGTCTTTAAAGAAAGAAATTAACTTTGTGTCTTTAAAGAAAGAAATTAACGAAGATACCAGAAAATGGAAAGATCTCCCATGCTATTGGATAGGTATGATATACATAGTAAAAATGGCAATCTTGCCAAAAGCAATCTACAGATTCAATGCAATCCCCATCAAAATACCAGCCCAATTCTTCACTGACCTTGAAAGGATAATACTCAACTTTATATGGAAAAACAAAAGACCCAGGTTAGCCAAAACAACCCTGTACAATAAAGGAACTTCAAGAGGCATCACCATCCCTGACTTCAAGCTCTACTATAGAGGTGTATAGTCCTGAAAACATCTTGGTATTGGCACAAAAATAGACAGGTAGACCAATGAAATCAAATCAAAAATCCTGATATTAACCCACACACCTACAAACACCTGATTTTGACAAAACAGCTAAAAATATACAAAGGAAGGAGGAAAGCATCTTCAACAAATGGTGCTGGCACAACTGGACAATGGTGTGTAGAAAACTGCAGATAGAACCATGTCTATCACCATGTACAAAACTCAAGTCCAAATGGATCAAGGACCTCAACATAATCCAGCCACACTGAAACTCTTAGAAGAGAAAGTAGTAGGTACCCTTGAACAAATTGGTATAGGAGACCGCTTCCAGAACACAACCCCAGTAGCACAGACACTGAGATTAACAATTAATAAATGGGACCTCCTCAAACTGAGAAGCTTCTGACATAGTTGACAAGACCAAATGGCAGCCCACAGACTGGGAAAAGATCTTCACCAACCCCACATCTGACAGAGGGCTGATCTCCAAAATATACAAAGAACTCAAGAAACTAGTCACCAAAACACCAAATTACCCTATTAAAAAATGGGGAACAGAATTGAAGAGAGAATTCTCAATAGAGAAAATCCAAAAGCTGAAAGACACTTAAGAAAGTGCTATCAGGGAAATGCAAATCAAAACAACTTTGAGATACCATCTTACTCCTGCCAGAATGGCTAAAACTAGAAACACCAATGACAACCTACGCTGGAGAGGATGTGGAGAAAGGAAAACACTCCTCCACTACTTGTGGGAATGCAAACTTGTACAGCCATTTTGGAGATCAATATGGCGGTTGCTCAGGAAAATGAGAATCAATCTACCACAGGATCCAGCAATCTCCCTCTTAGGCATATACCCAAATGATCCACATCCATGCAACGAAGGCATATGTTCAACTATGTTCAGAGCAGCATTATTTGCAAAAGCAAGAACCTGGAAGCAACCTAGATGCCCCTCAGTTGAAGAATGGATAAAGAAGATGTGGCACATTTACACAATGGAATACTACTCTGTAGAAAAAAAACAATGGAATCTTGAAATTCGCAAGCAAATGGATGGAACTTGAAGAAACCATCCTCAATGAGGTAACTCAGTCACAAAAAGAGAAATATGGTATATACTCGCTCATATATGGATTTTAGACATAGAGCACAGAATCACTAGCCTATATTTCACACCGCCAGAGAAACTAGGATACAAGGAGGAACCTAAGAGATTCTTACAAGGTCCCTCACAGAAGGGGAAAGGAACAAGTTCTTCTGAGCATATTGGGAGTTGGGGGGGGGCAGTGAGTGGAGAGGGAGCTAGGAGAAAGAGAAGGGAGGAGAGAAAAGCATGTGGGACTAGGAAGATTGATTCAGGGGAGGAAGAGAGGAGAGGGAGAGACAGAGATAGAGACAGAGACAGACCATAAAAGAGGGAGCCATTATAGGTTTGAAGAGAAAACTGACTCTAGAGAAATTTCCTGTGACCTACAAGGATGACCCCAACAAACAATCTGAGCAACAGTAGAAAGGCTACCTTAAATGCCTGTCTCTGATAATGAGATTGATGTCTAACATAATATTTACCATCATGGAACCTTCATCTAGTAGCTGATGGAAACAGAAGCAGACACCCACAGCTAAACACTGAGCCGAAGTGGAAGCCAGATGCAGAGAGGGAGGATTGATAATAAAATGGGGACAAGACCAGGCTACAGAAACCCACATAGACAGCTGACCTGAATAAGGGGGGGCTAATGGGCCCCCAGACTGATAGCTGGGAAACCAGAATTGGATCAATGCAGCCCCCCCCCCCCGAACATGGATCTCAGTTAGAAGACCTGGGCAGTCTAAGGGACCTTGGACAGTGGAACCAGGATGTATCTCTGGTGCACAAAAGGACTTTGGGAGCACATTCCCCATGGAGGGATACCACCTTAACATAGAGGCAGGAGGGAGGGCCTAGCCCCTACTCCAAATGACTTGATAGATTTTGTTGCTCTCTCCTGGAAGGCATCACCCTCCCTGTGGTGTGTGTGTGTGGGAATGGGATAGGAGTGTGGTCGGGGGACATGAGAGGGTGGGAGTGAGAGAGGGAGGTGATGGGAGATGTCATTCTGTATATGTTTCTCATACTGGTTAATAATAAAGCACTGTTGGCCAATAGGAAAGGAAGATAGGAGGGACTAGGAGACAAGGAGGAAATAGGAAGTAGTTGGGAGGAGTCAAGATGGAGAGTCTGAAGAAAGCAGTATGCCGCCGGCTCCCCGGTAAGAGAAATACATAGATCAGCAGAAATGGGTTAATAATTAAGGCAGAGCTAGCCGATAAGAAACAAGTAACAGGGCCAACAGCATTGTATCAAATACAGAGTCTCTGTGTGTTATTTGGGGCTGGCGCAGCAGCAGGACAAGACCAAGCGGCAGGCAGAAAAACTGTACTCGTTACAGGGAGGGAGGGAGGAAGGAAGAGGGAACTGGGATCAATATGTAAAATAAGAAAAAAATTAATTTAAATCACAAAAATACATGATTTGAAAAAAAAGAACAACAATAAAACATACATGCTTTGTCAGTTCAACACTCTGAACTTGTATAATTTTCAGAGCAATAATATGTTCACACCCAAACATGGCTGTTCTCTGAATCAAATTTAGTGTATGTATATAAACACATACACAAGCATACATCTTTAATGTGGTCCTATAGACTCAAACCCAGGGCTTCATGCATGCTAGTCAAATGTTCTACTAACTGAGCAGTATCCCCAGCTTTTCAGGAGCTATAGTCTCCATTGTGTCCACGGTCACAATTTCTCTGTGAAGAATATTTAGGATTTCTGAATGAATAGTATTAACAAAGTGGATTAAAGAGTTAATAAAAGTAATTTATATTTTCTAACAAAGTCCTGGGTTTAATACCTGGCATCACATAAAACAAAACTAGGTGCAGTGGTATACATCTGTAAATTAAATATTCAGGAAATAAACAGAAGAATTAGGCATTCAAGATAATCTTTGCCTATATGGGAAATCTGAGGCCAGTCTGGTCTGCATGTGAGCCTATGTCAAAATGTATGCATGTGTACACGCCAGCACTTGCAAATACAAGTTATTCTATTTTCTAGACTCATTATTCCAATCAGGCTAGCTAGCTAAATTTTATTTTTGAGTTGGCATAGTGGTGCAGCACTGGGAAAAGGGGGCAGAGAAGGCAGATCTTTGCAAGTTCAAGACCAGCCTGTTCTACATAGCAAAGTGCAGGCCAGCCACAGATGCACAGTGAAAGTTTGTGTCTCTCTTTTATTCCAAACACACACACACACACACACACACACACACACACACACACACACACACACAGCATTTAAAAAAAATTTGAGAAAGGGTTTCTCAATGTAGCTCTGGCTATCCTGGAACTCAATGTGTAGACCAGGCTGGCCTGAAACTTAGAGACATTTGCCTGCCTCTGCCTCCCGAATGCAGAGATCTACCTGCCTGGTCTACAGAGTGAGTCCCAGGACAGGCTCCAAAGCAATACAGAGAAACCCTGTCTCAAAAAAAAAAAAAAAAAAAAAAAAAAAAAAAAAAAAAAAAGAACAGAAAGAAAGAAAAGAAAAAAGACACTATCTAAAAAGAAAGAGCAAAGTAGATGGAAAAAGGATGTAGCTCTGGTGCATGCCAGCATTTTGAAGGAATCAGGCAGAGGAAGACAACATGAAAATGAGGCTCAGAAGCAGCTGAGAGCTGAGACCAGACAATTTCAGTGCCCTAGGGTAAGTGAAAGGCCTCCCAAAAGGTTAGTCCACAACCTAATCTAGAATCAGTAAATACTATCTTATTTTGAGAAAGGAACTTTGGCCAGGCAGTGGTGGTGTATGCAGATTTTGTGAGTTTGAGGCCAGCCTCGTCTACAAAAGTGAGTTCCAGGATAGGCTCCAAAGCTACAAAGAGAAACCTGTCTTGAAAAACCAAAAGGAAGGAAAGAAGGAAGGGAGGAAGGGAGAGAGAGAGGGGAGGAGGGAAAAAAGGAGGGATGGAGGGAGGGGGACTTTGTAGATGTAATTAAATGAAGGTCCCCAAGACAAAGAGATCATCTAGATAATTATCCAAGTGAATTCTATAAACACAAGGAGGGGGTGACTGTAGACAGATAGAAAAAAGAGGTAATGTGACCAGGGAGGCAGAGGCCAGAATAATATCCCCTTCAAAGGGGGCCCATACCCAACAGAAAGTAGAGGGTTAAGAGGCAAGAATAGAACCTTCCCTGGAGCTACTGAGGGATTGTAGGGCTCAGAACTGAAAAATCAATTTTTTGGGGGGGGGGTTGGTTTTAGTTTGTGTTTTATTTTTTGTTTTAGTGTTTTTTTAAAAAATATTTTATTATGTAAACAACATTCTGCCTCCATGTATGCCTGCATGACAGAAGGTGGCATCAGATTTTATTACGGATGGCTGTGAGTCACCATGTGGTTGCTGGGAATTGAACTCAGGACCTAGAAAGAGCAGCCATTGCTCTTAATCTCTGAGCCATCTCTCCAGTCCCCTGAGAATCAGTTTTAAGGCACCAGTTTATAGTAATTGTTACAGCAGCTGTAAGACACTGATACATGTCCAGTCAAGAGCCTATAGGTATTGAAGACTGCTGAAAGGTTGAACAAGAAGCAGCTAAGGAATGTCTATAGAAGGCAGTAGCATGCAGGATGCTTAAGACCTAAATGAGAGCAGTCTCCATGAAGAGAAAGAAGGAGGAAGGCCAAATGGTGGTGCAAAAAACTGCAGGTAACACTGAGAGACAGCTGCCAAAGAAAGCCGCGGACTTGACTTTGTGGGCTCTAGAGGGTCAAGAGGTTGGCAGAAACTTTTATCTTCACACTGGTAAAGTTAGTGCATGTTAAGTGACAGTAAAAGGCTCTACTGGAGAAAGAAGAAATAAAAGATAGTCTAGGTTCTGGGAAAGCAGGAGCTACTGCTGCTATTTTATGAACAAGAAGAAGAAGATGATGATAGCAGCTCTGACTGGCCAGAAACTCACCATATAGACCAGGCTAGGACTAAAGGTGTATACCACTATGCCTGGCTCAACTGTTATTTTTGAATAGCTGAGATAGTCCCATGTTCTAAAGTCTAAATGCCTGGAATTTGTACTAGTAACAGATGGTGGCAGGGTGAGCAGTGAGTCAGTGAATCAGAGGAAGAACATGTAGAGGGCCACATGAGACACTCTAACCTGTAGCAGTGGTGCTGCTATACAGCTGCCAGAGCAACCTATCAAACTCCAGCTCCCTGGTTATCTTTTGGTTTCTCCTAATTATTTGCAGGATCATACCCATGCACATGCTTGCATGAACACACACACTTTTTTTTTTTTTTTTTTGAACTTGAAATTCACCTGCTTCATCTTCTTGGTGCTAGAATCAGACACATACTAAATAGAGTTCAATCTGTAGTACTAACAATAATAACAACATATTTATAGCCTGGTGTGATGGCTTACACAGTTATCCCAGCATTGTAGAGGCAGGAGGATCATGAGTTTGAAGCTAGCCTGTGCTACAAAATGAGGCACTATGTGCTATAAAATGAGACACTGTCCAAACAAACAATAAGACATAATTCCATAAGCTTTTTATGTATAATTTGTTTTATGTACCATATTTACTTCAACTATGTGTATTCTTTTTCATCATATTAAACAAAGCCTTCCTTTATTAAATATACAAACTCATCATTTGGTGGGGGGGCAGGCAAGACAAGAGCAGGAGTGGTGGCTCATTTTCTGTAGGATGGAGAGAATCAGAAGAATATATATGCAGAGATTGAAAAACTAAGTTCCAGATACCCTCTAATTAGAATTATTTTATCTTCCATACTTCCATTTTTATGAGAGGTTACTTAGACTTTAGCAGAAAAGAAGTATGGAATTATCTACCCTATTAGGCCTTCCTATTCTGACCACAAGACAAAAATACTCCAATACTTCCCACCTAATGCACCACTTATAAACATACTGTTAATGTGTTTGTCAAAACACAGGAAACTCAACTGTCCTGTAATTACAAATTGACAAAGCTAGGCCTTTGGTACTTGCCTGTAATTCTAGCTATTAAGGAAGCTGAGGCAGGGGGACTGGAAAGACAAGGCCTGCCTGGACTATGGTGACATCAAATCAAAATCAGATTGAGTAACTTATTCGAGATACTGTCTCAATCAAAGAGGTATAAAAAGTATAAAGAGGTCTGGAATATAGTTAGAGCATTGTCTGATATGTGAAAGGCCCTGAGTTCAATCTGTATTTTTAAAGAATAAAACACAACTTTGGTGGTACACGCCTTTAGTCCCAGCACTGGGGAGGCAGAGGCAGGCCTGGTTTACAGAACTAATTTAGCACAGGCTCCAAAGCAATACAGAGAAACCCTGTCTTGAAAAACCAACCAACCAATCATCAACAAAACAAAACAAAAAAACAAACAACCCTCCTCACCCCCACACAACTTTCCATCCAGTGGTGATGGCACATACCTTCAATCCCAGCACTTGGGAGACAGAGCCAGGAACCAGCCTGATCTACAGATCGAATTCCATGACATCTAGGGCTATACAGAGAAATCCTGTCTTGAGAATAAGGAAAGCAATACAAACCAACCAAACAAAAAACACAACTTTCAAAACCTTATTAGTTAAAGATATCTGGTGATACATGAATGTAATCCTAGCACCAGAGAAGATGAAGTAGAAGGATAATAGTCAATTTTAGGTTATCTTGATCTATACAGTAATAACCTGACTGCCCACCCTAAATCAAATGAAAACAAAACCACAATATCCCCAAACAACAAAGAATTACTAGTAGATGAAAAAGTCAAGGAACAAAATAATCATGTTTGTTTCCTAAGAGAGAGAGAGAGAGAGAAAGAGAGAGAGAGAGAGAGAGAGAGAGAGAGAGAGAGAGAGAGAGAGAGAGAGAGAGAGAGAGAGAAACCAAAGAATTACAGAGACAGCTTTTAAATTAAAGTGAAGGCTACCGGATTAGAAAGACAATGTAAATGAAACCCAACCTCTTTGCTGATGTTATACTCCACTCATTATAAATCTCTAAAGCCCCACACTGACAGAGTGATGTAAACCCTCTGGGAAGAATTATCACCCTAAGCTTAAGGTAGCAGTTCTGTCCCTGGACCAGAGCCAAGAACAGTTAGGAACGTATCTCTTGGAAGCATTTCCATCCCTGCTTTGTCAGGTCTAAGACAACACTCTTTACTTTTGCTTGTTAATTTGCAACAGATCATTCTAATAGACTAAAGAGGACTACAGGTTATTCCTTTAATACAGTGGCAAAATTCTATGTGGAACAGACATTCTAATTAGTCTAATTTCAACAATTCTTAAATTGACATTCTTTAAACACTAGTCTAAGGAAAGATAAGAAACAAATAAAATCTCATAGCTAAGTGCTGGAAAAATGGCTCACTGGGTACAGTACTTGCTGTGAAAGCAAGAACCTGAATTCAATCCCTACCACCTATGTAAAAAAAAAAAAAAAAACCAGATGCCAGGCCTGGGGCAGTACAAACAGGAGACTTTCTGGGGCTTCCTGGCAAGCCAGCCTTGTGAAATCAAGGTTCAGTGAGAGATGCTGTCTCAAAAAATAAGGTGGACAGCAACTGAGAGATATCTAATGTTGACCTTTGGCCTCTGCATGTGCATACATTTGATTGATTATATATGCTTACATTTACACAGTCATGAATACAGTTAAGAAGTCTTGTTCAATTTACCAAATACTTCCTAATTTTATTAATTTAGTCATTATTTATTTATTTATTTATTTTTTGAGGCAGGGTTTCTCTGTGTAGCTTTGGAGGTTGTCCTGGAACTCGCTCTGTAGACTAGGCTGGCCTCGAACTCAGAGATCCACCTGCCTCTGCCTTCTGAGTGCTGGGATTAAAGGCGTGTGCCACCAATGCCTGGCTATTTCTTTTATTTTTATCTATTAATTTATTATTGTTATGATGTGAATGTAGCTCACTCAAAATTCAGGTGCTAATGTACCACATGACATCCTCCCAGGATGAAGCCAGGGTGCTTCTCTCTCAAGTGGGATTGAAGGCACTCAATGGCGTTAGTGGCTATGATTTTCTCCTCATGAGCTGAAGGCCAGATATAAAATCTACCAGAGTGGAATCATCTGAATTCAAAGAATTCTACACTGCCGAGACCAGCCAAATGATCATTGTATTTGATACAATTTTGAGAAAAAGAAAAAAGAATTGTCATAACTAAGAGGGGAAAAGAGAGCCTAGATATATGAGTAAGACAAACATAGGACACACACACACACACACACACACACACACACACACACACACACACACACACACACACACGTGTTCCCTCAGAAGAGCCATATTTCAAGAGGGACAAACTTTCAAAGTTAACTATCGAAGAACTCTTGTTCAGGAGGTCAAGGCCAGGACAAAATTGCTCTCTGGGAAGGAGGAGGGTACTTTCCTGTGCTGTAGTCAGGAAGGCAAGTTTTAGAGAAGGAAGTCTTCAGTGGTGGATTACACCACAGGACCTTTGGAAAAACTGAGGAATCTTGAACTATGTAAATTGTAAAAATAGAACTAACATTACCATGAAATGAGAAAGATTTTAAGCCAAATTCCCCTAGACCAACAGTTCTCAACTTGTGTGTCTTGACCCCTTTGGGTCACATATCAAATATTTATATTATGATTCATCAAAATTTCAGTTATGAAGTAGCAATGAAATAATTTTATGATTGGGAGTTACCACAACATGAGTAAGTGTATTAAAGGGATGTTGAGAACCAGTGTACTAGACCTTTTAGAATAAGAGAAGCCCCCTCCCAATGACTTAATATGTAGAAAACAACCATGTGAACTACTCAAAATCCAGGAGATAGAACAAGGTAAATTTATAGCTCTTCTAAGTACTTGATGGCTACTATGATCCTTTCACAGGCTCTTCCACAGTCAATCTGGCGTGAGATATTACTTCAATAATGAAAGTGCCAGAACTGGACTTCAGCTTAGATCTTTTTTTTTTTTTTTTTTTTTCCTGAAGTCAATGTTGAAAGCAATTGTCCTACTATGGAGCTGCACTGATTCTCCTTTTACTTTTCTTTTTTCTTTTAAATGTAAGACAGAATCTCACTTTGTCAATGTTGGCTAGCTTGAACCTCACTATGTAGACCAGGCTGGCCTTGAATGAGATCTGCCTACCTTTGCCTCCCAAGTGCAGGAATTAAAAGGACATACTACCATACCTGGCTTGCTTTGGTTTTTGAGACACCATACCCGGCTTGTTTTGTGTTTTGGACAGGGTCTTGCTAAGTTGTCCAGGTTGGCCGAAAACTTGCCATGCTCTTGCCTCAGCCTCCTGGGCATCTGGAATTAATTGCATGTTATCACCTCACCTGATAAGCCCATGCTCTTAATTACTACCCATTCAATTTCAGAAAAAGCTATGAACAACTGATTTTTTTTTTCAAATATTACAAATCACCAGGGAATAGGAACTGAAGACAAATGCTATTTGGTAAGAGAATTGAGGTAGTTGGAAGGAACACATTCACATTACCCATTAGTATGTTTAAATTAAATATGATGCACAATATCCCTTACCATAAACATTCAAAGCTGTATTCAATCAGATGTTAGCTAATACTTTCAGAATACCTATAATTTCTATTTTAAAAAACATTTTAATAATTTATGTATTCTTATTTTATGTTCATTGGAGTTTTGCTTGCATGTATGTCTATATAAGGGTGTCAGATCCCCTGGAACTGGACAGAGTTACAGACAGTTGTGAGTTGCCACGTGGGTGTTGAAAATTAAACCCAGGTCCTCTGGAAGAGCAGCCAGTGCTCTTAACTGCTGAGCCATCTTGCTAGCCCCCACCTATAATCTCTTATAGGCAACTCTAACATCCCAAAAGCTTTAAAAGTTTAATCCCTGCCCCCTCCCCCATGTATTTCATGTCAGAACCTGGTAGTAGAACTTGACCTCAACTGATGTGAGGCCTTCATTGGCTTGCCTGGCATAAACACTTTTGTTTGCTCAGAAGTATGAACATGTTTAACAGTGATACCCTAGAAGCTACAGAGTATTGCATACAAAGAACACATCTTTCTAGACTGAGTCTCATCTGGCCTTACAGGTTTCAGAGCCTCTACAGATTTACCTTCCAAAGAATCTTATTACTGAGAGTTACTATACTTCTGAGGTACTCTAAAGTCTTCAGGAACTCAAACTAGTAATATTTTGAAATTTCTGTAGGAAAACAGGATTATAATTTTTTTTAATCGCAAAATATAAAAATCTTACTGATGCCATTTTACAAGAGACTATTTAGCACTGAAAAACAGGGAACTCTTATGTTTTTGGTTGTGAGCCTAGCCTTTAATGGCTGAGCCATCTCTCCAGCCCACAGTGAATGGAGAGAGAAGTAGGAGAAAGAGAGGGGGAGGAGAGGAAAACATGTGCAACGACTAGGAAGATTGAGTCCGGGTAGAAATAGAAGACAGGAAAGGGAGAAGGAGAGAGGGAGAGGGAGGGAGAGGGAGAGGGAGGGAGAGGGAGAGGGAGGGAAAGGGAGAGGGAGAGGGAGAGGGAGAGAGAGAGAGAGAATAAAAGAGGGAGCCAATATTGGTTTGAAGAGAAAATTGAAACCAAAGAAAGGTCTAGAGACCTACAAGACTGCCACCAACTAACAATTTGAGCTTCCGTGGAAAGGCTACCATAAATGCCCTTCCTGGATAGTGAGATCAACAACTAACTTATCCATGGAGCCCTCATCTAATAACTGTTAGAAACAGAAGCAAACACCCATACATAAACACTGAGTCGAACTAGAACCCAGATGCAGATGGAGAGGACAAGACCAAGCTGCAGAAACACATAGAGACAGCTGCCCTGAACAAGGAGGAGCTAACAGGCCCCTAGACTGATAGCTGGGAAGCCAGCATGGGACTGATTCAGGACCCCCCCCTGAATATGGGTCTCAGCCAGAAGGACTGAGCAGTCTAAGGGACCTCAGACAGTGGAGCCAGGATGTATCCCTGGTGCACAAAAGGACTTTGTGAACATATCCCCCATGAAGGGATAATTGCCTTAACCTAGAGACAGGAGAGAAGCCCTAGTCCCTAGTTCACAGGACCTGTCAGATCTACATGACCCCAACTGGATGTCATTGCCCTACATATGGAATTGGGGTGAGGGGATAGGAGGGGAGGGTGGTTAGGGTGCATGTGAGAGAGCAGAGAAGGTAAAAGTGAGGGAGGGAGGAAGGAAAGGAAGGAGGGAGGGAGGGGGAACTGGGATCGACATGTAAAACAATAAATAAAAAAGAAAAGAAAAACAGGGAACTAAGAGAAAAATACAACAAAGAAATAGCAGGGGAGTCTTAATTCAATGCAAAAGGCAATCTGACAGGCCATATGAATTTAGTTTTATGATAAACACTATAAGGTCCTCATTATCTTATTCTACAGGCTGGTGAAAAATTCACAAGAGACTAGCACCATCTGACCCATGATTTAGCACCAAGATGTTTATGTAAAATTGGTTTATGTTGCTGGGTTGAAGAGATGGCTCTGTTAGCAAAGTGTTCAAATATGAGGACCAGAGTTTGAGCCTCAAACTCATGTAAAATGCCAGTAACCCCAGCACTGGGGTGGCAGAAATAGGATGATCCCTGGAAACTCACCACCAACTTGTCTAATGTAACAAGTGAGTTATATGTATAGTGAGTGTGACCTTGTCTCAAAATGCAAAGTGGATCACAGTGAAATCTAGGCCAGCATGATCTACACAGAAAGTTCCAGGGAAGCCTGTACTAGAGAAGCTATGTAAACAAACAAATAGGTAAATAAATAAAGTGGAGAGTGAGGAAGGCATTCAACACTGACCTCTCTGGCCTATAAACACACATACAGGAACACTTACACAATACTGAAGTTTACAAAAATGTAGGTTATGAGGTTCCACCTTAAGAGATTACAACTCCAGAGGTCATGAGTTCAATTCCCAGCAACCACATGATAGATCACAACCATCTATAATGAGATCTGGTGCTTTCTTCTGGCATGAAGGCAAACATGCAGGCAAAACACTGTATGCATAATAAAATCTTAAAAAAAAAAAAAGATGACAACTAAGATAGTTTGGAGAGACGTCCTGGAAGCCTATACTGTTCTTTAGAAAATGCCTATGTTGTTTCTGATATGCTGCCAGACCTCAGAATAGTGGCTAGCCTAGAATCTAATTCTCCCTTTCCTTTACACAAACTTTTCTCTGGGGTGAGGGAATAAAATAAGCATGTGTTCTCTCAGGGAAGCACTAAACCACTGTGTATAACAGTTACTTCTCCAAATAGTTCATGTTGATCTAGCTGCTCAATTTGAAAAGGGAGCCTGAGAGAAGAAAATTAGACATTAGACAGCTGACAAGTCAGGAAAACTTCACTGAAACAAAACTCTATATAGAGGTAAGGCTTCCAGAGCTCCTCTCCTCCTCACCCAAACATGCTGCATATGATACTTCAGTTCAGACAGTATCGCAAACAATAAAAATCCAAAATTATCTGTAGCTGGGTATGCTGTCACACACCTGCAATCCTAGCACATGTTGGTTATACAGAGTTCCAGGCAAGTCTGGGCTACATAAGACTATCTCAAAACAAAAAAGGTCCCCCCCCCCCCCGCAAAAAACCCCTGCGTATACAGTATTATAGTATTTATGTATCTAAACATGACATACTTATGCATGAGAACACACATGTTCCTTAACCAGTGTCTTCAGTTTTCAGCTTCCTATGACTTTGGCTTCATTTTTCACTTTTTCTTTCCTTTTTTAAAAGTATTCATTTATTTATTTTTATGTGTGTTCATGTTATACCTGCATGTATGTCTGTGTACCATGTGCATAGCTGATGCCCATAGAGGACAGAAGAGGGCATTAGATACCTGGAAACTGGAGTTACCGAAATCTGTGTGATACAACATGGGTGCTAGGAATTGAACCCAGGTTCTCTGAAAGGCACCCACTGCTCTTAACCACTGAGTCATCTCTCTAGTTCCATTTTTTAATTTCAAAAGGATTTCAGGACTTACTGTTACCACTCAGTGCAATGACAAACCACTTAAAAGACACAGAAAGTGGCCTCTAGCACTGACCTGCACTCAGCCTTCAAAGCTTATTTCTGCAATGTTCTCTAGATAGAGAAAACCTTGAATCAGCATTTCAAGGAGACTAGCAGGTACAGATATGAAAAGATGATGAAGTTTCCTGAGCATGCCTGGTAGATTGAAAAAAATAACAATAAAAATAAAAAGTAAACAATGAAAATATACTCAAGAAAGGAAAAAAACAAAAACAAACAAACAAACAAACAAAAAACCTGCAAAAGGCTTGGCCAGAGGGCACAGTACGATGAATTAACCATGACTGCAAAAACTATAAGTTTTAGGGGGAGAATGTAAAACTCTCTGGTTGGGGCTGAGGAGTCTATGACAATTTACTAATGCAGGCATTAAATTCTGCAGTGTGTAACATGGTAATGATGGTAATGTTTACTTAACTACCTATGATACTTAACTACCTATGAAACTCCCATGTATCACACACTATAAGTGCTGAGAATATAATGAAATACACACACAGAGCTTACAAGCCATCAAAGAGACAGATAGACGAAGAAATATTTGCCATGTAATGTGAAATAAGAGATACGAGTAAAATGCAGTCTAAATTAAAGGAAAGGAGTAATTAGTGACATGTCCGTTGCTGAGGGGCATTGTCTAAGAAGTGCTCTTTGAGCACAGAGAGGCACCATACAGACATACAGATAGGAGGAGTGGGTCCTACTTTACTTGAATTGGTATTTTCAATTAAAATTTTATAGTTTATAACTAGCATACTGTTATAAAAATTGTTAAGCACAAAAAATTAGGATAGACAAAATGATGGTGTCTACAGAGCACTACATATTCACCTCCCTCAGTAATTATTTTATACTTGCTGTGTATGTTCATGTGTATACATACAGATATATGTATTTTAAAAATAGAAATGGGTAAATCTTTGTTGTTTAGTCATTTTGATGAGATACATATATATTCCTTAAGTGTACACAAGCTTTGTCCAAAGAAGTCTTGCTTCATGTTTCTATATAATAAGAATTAGGAATGGGGCTAACTTTTAGTGGAGTAAACATGTAATCAGTTGGGGATCTAGTCTGAACTATTCCAGAGGCTTCTTTAGGGTATATGAGCATGAACTGTTTATAATAGTGTAATGGTATCCATCAAAGGGAAATAGCCACATAAACTGTGGTACTCTGTGAAGTAGCAAAGAAGAATAATGGTCTATGAACTGAAGAAGAAAAGACTGGGAGAGGTGGCTGAATGTGTGTGTGTGTGTGTGTGTGTGTGTGTGTGTGTGTGTGAATCAACTTATATAATGCCTTCTTTAGGAAGCCTGTAACCCTGTTCCCCACCTCCTCCCTTTCAGGAGGAATTGAGAAGTTCCCAGATCAGATACCTGTGCAACAGTCGCCATGTATCAGGTTATCAACCAAGCATCAAGGACAGAAGGATGAAACTGTGGAACCTGCTATCATGGAGTTCACAGTGTGTAGCAAGGAAAGAGAGCCATATGAACAAGTAGTTCTACCACAATACAACTAGATGCAGCACCAGGAGGAAGAGGTATTGAATATTTGTCACCCATTCTGCTAGATGCTTTATCTGACAGTACCTATTATCATGTAAGATAGTGTCTAAAGATTAAGCCCACAAAATCCTAGGACCCCTCAGTTACCCTCTGAAGAAAAGTAACTGTCTCCAGAATCCTATCCAAATATACTGGTTTTCGAGACAGATAACACATGAAACCAACACCTTTTGTCTACAAGTACCACAGCTAAAGAATACATAAAAGAACCAAGAACCTTGCTTGACTCAAAATTCTGTCCAATAGGACTCTTCCATTTTAGAAGATGAAAGACCAGGTAGTTTCCTTTGGGGGAAAAAAAGTTGGGTGGACAAAGCATGAGAGGGTGGGTATCCAGGACTGAAATAGTATCTTAAATATTGCCAAGTTGTTGCTCTATATCAGTGGTTCTAAACCTGTGGGTCACAACCCCTTAGGAGGTCAAATAACTCTTGTCACAGAGGTCACATATCGGATATTCTGCATATCAGAATTTTATATTAAGATCCATAACAATAGCAATGTTTCAGTTTTGAAGTACCAACAAAAACAATTTTATGGTTGGGAGTCACAACAACATGAGGAACTGTACTAAGAGTCACAGCATTAGGAAAGCTGAGAACCACTAATCTATATGGTCTTGAAAGCACTGAAGTCGAGACAATATGAATGCTGAAATGATTTCCCATTCTCTTTTACATTCATCCCTCATCACCACAGACAATGGATATGCCTCTCCCTTGAAATGTAAATCAATCTTGAAATTAGGACACAGTTCAAAAGTCCAAGTTGTACCACAGCTATTCATTTAGTATATTACAAATCCAGATTTCAAAGAACAGGTCAGCACTATAACCCACAAATGAGGAGGTGGCTTAGTTAGTAAAGTACTTGTCTTAGAAATATAAAGACCTGATATTGGTCCCCAGAACCCACCTAAAAAAGGTAAGCATGGTGGTGTAATCTTGTAGTACCAGCCCTGCCAGGGCAGTTGGGCAAATCCCTGGCAAATGCTGGCAAGCCTACCTAGTGTAATTGGTGAGTTTCAGGCTGGCAAGAGATCCTACACTTCCTCCACATGCACACAAAGGAGGCCAGGTCCTAAGGAATACCTGAGATTGACCTCTGGTCTTCATAATCACAGGCACACATATATATCGCCTTCTCCCACCCCCATCCGCAGGAACACACAGATACAGGTTACTGGAGAAAGGCTAAAAAATATGAAAGAGTAGAAGTGATCTGAAAGTTCTCTTGGGCTTTGAAGCAGGAAAGAGTACACTTGGTGTCCAACCAGATAAGATAATCTCCAATTTCAACCTATGAAAGCCTTATTTTGCTTATTTTGCTAACTCAAATACAAGACCCAGAGGCCAGGCAGGACCTTAATCTATAGCTCATTTGCTATCATCTAAAGTAGAGTACAGTTTAATAAGTACTTGTTGAATGAATAAATAAGTGAGCAAATTTCCCAGTATACCAAAGGATCATTTTAGATGGATGTGGAGGAAGGGAATACCATGAAATAAAGACTAGGGATCATTCACAATACAATTCTATCTGTAAATCTTTTTACTTGTTAAAATTTGCATGTAATCTCCAAACTAATTCGGTGCTCCCTTTGATGTTATGGTGTGATGGTCCATTTTCATTGTTATCTTGACTAGACTTATTATCATCATAGAAAGTGAACAATCTGAATGTGAACAGCAGCATCCCAAACTAAGGAAGAAAAAAAAAAGTGAGCTGAGAATTCATCTCTGCTTACTGTGGATGCAATGGTACCAGCTCCTTCCAGCTCCAGCTGCTATGACAGACTGTACCCCTCAATCTGTGAGCCAGAACAAATCCTTCTTTCTTTAAGCTGCTTGTCAGGTACTTGCCACAAAAAGAAGACTAAGTCATACACATGGATATGTAGATAGCAGTATATGCCGATTCTTTGTGTTTGTCCCAAACTAAGGTAAGTAAGGCAAATTTGGACCTTCTTGGTTGGTGCTCACAAAGAGGCCAGAAGACAAAGGCAGTAGAGTGTAGTTTTGTGCTATAAACTCTAGCTTTGGGGTTAAATTGACAGAGTTTGAGTTTTAACTTTGGCACCTGTTAGTGAGCAAATCATACTTTTAGAAAATCATTCCATTATGTAAAAATATAGGGAAAATCTAGCAGGATAAATGGTTTTCAAGATTTAAGATTATAATCTACATGGGTTAGGTAGGTTAAGGAAATGCACTTCAGGGAGTCTAGAGCAATAAAAGATGAGGATGGAATACGGAGGAATGGAGTGTCTCCCTTGTTCCACACCCTGAACTGCAGAACACTCTATGCATTTAAGCCTTGATTTACAGGTCTCTCTACTAAACTCTATGATCAAGGTCAGATCTTTGGAAAGGAAGCAAAAGCTACCACCTACCACCCAAATCTCTAAATAAGCAATCACCATGTACAGATTCATCCAAACACATGATACATACACTTGGTTTTCAACTGCAAACTGACAGCAGTTTATAATAGTGACCAACTCAGAGATGTGCATTTTGCCTGTGACTTTTAGAACTGTTATAGTCGACATAAATTACAACAGTCTTAAAATCCTGCTCTTTCCAGTGTGATTCGATAAGGCTCAAACATATGGCCTATGAAAAACAAACAGACTTATTTCTTTCTGTATTAAAACTAAAATCTTACCACAGCAAAGCACAAGGACCTATATTAAACTTATCTGGCTACAATCGAGATAAAAACAGTAAAGCTTTTTCACAAAAGATTACAAACTCCAAAACATAGTGAATCTGATGCTAAATTTACAGCTTACTGTTCTCTTTTGAGAACTAAGAAAAATAGCCCCAGAGATATAGTCATGAAAATAACATGAGAATAGTGCAGTTTTGTACACATATATATTCTAATTATGTCTCCCTCTCTGCCCAAGGTACCAGATTCTTATTCCAATACTCAATTTCCTCTTGCCTCCAAAATAAAATCCTCACTGTCCAGTAGCCTTCAACTTCTAAACCTTAGTCAAAATTACGATTGATGAGCTCATTTCTTTCCAGTAAATGTCTGGCATAATTTTATCTGGGTATGAGACAGTGTAAATGACTACTTAGAAACATGTGGTTAGAACTGCTACTACCACTGCTACAGGATGCCAAACACTGCCATACTTTTAAGGTATAAACAGATCATCTGTAAAAAGACAATGCTGTAGGTTGTCTCTGAGCTGTTGCAATTCACTCAGAGGTTGTGTGTAATAATCACTTATGTCTCACAGCTGTACGGGATGCTCAGGCCCTTCCTTACACAGTAATTCAAGCTTTGGCTAGCTCTGTCAAATAGAACAAATAGGATCCAGCTCCATCCACGTAAGATTTCAAATTGGTTGCTGCTGGGAAGCCTTTCACTTTCAGCAGTTTTGAGCAAAAGGACTTTCTGGGGACAAAGATTCTAGAAGAGGAGAGTGATCAAATAGCATGTAAAGAAAGAGGAGGGAAGCAGAAATAGTTTAAGCAAGCCCATTCCAGTTCCGAACCTTGCAGAGCCTGTGTTCAGCGTCGTCATCTGCCTCTCTCGCCTTCACCCTTTCAGGTACCTAAAAGAAGTAAAGTGAGATGTTAGTTTCCAGGGGAAAAGAGCCTAAAATCTCGAGGTTGAGGGGGACAGTCGCGGAAGGCAGGAGAGAGGAGGCGCGGCGAGAGTCGGCAGGTCACAGCAAGGATGGTGAAAGAGGATGAGACAAGCTGGCCAGCTAGCGCCAGAGCATCGGACAGCCTGGGCCGGGACCAAGCCGGGAAAGGGGCTTTGCGCATTCTCGGACAGCCCGCGGGGAGAGAGAGGGGGCTTTGCGCGCTCCCGAGCGGCCCAAAAGGAGCGGGGCTGTGCGCATCCCCGGACAACCCGAGGGTCTAGCCTCGACGCCCGAACCCACCTGGCAGCGCGGACAACGCCGCCCCGAGGTCCACACCACAGTACAGCGCCGCCTCCTCAGCCAGAGCCACGGCGCACAAACCTCGGCCGCAAACACGCGTCTCGCCCTGCCCCCTGGAGTCAGTCATTGGCTACTGGACACCGCCCCATCCACCTATTGGACAGCAGAGAATGCCGCTCACTTACCTGGTTTTGATTGGTGTCGCCCACATCTTTCAGAAGCTCCAGCTTGTGATTGGTCTTAACATCTGTCCATTCGCTCCGCCCTTTCTGGAGACCACCAGTTCTGATTGGTTGAGGAAGCACTGGCCACACCTATATTTCAGCCCAAGGACGAATCATCCCCACGTAGGGGAGGAGCCCGAGCTCAGCAAACCCCGGTTTGTTTACAACGGCTCTTCTCCTGCTTCGTCCATTGGCTAAGATGGCAGCCATTCTTTCCTGTCTTGGTAACTCAGGAAGAGGTCTCTAAGGGGTTTCCTCTGATGTCTTCTAGCCAGAGCTGAGTTTTAAGTGCTATGAACAGGGATTAGCCTCTGTGTTAGGTCGCAATGTGGGACTACTTGGAAGAACGGAGGGGGACGTTTTTAGAAACAAACTTGACTTCTTCAGTCCCAGCACGTTCGAGGCTGAGGCAGGAGGATCAAAAATGTGGGTCATGATGAGTTACATTGTGCGACCAAATCTCAGAAAAACAAGGCAATCCACAGACAAGAAAACCTTGTCCTTTGGATTGACGATATCCCAACCTTGAGTTATGTTCTTTAAAAAAAAAAAAAAAAAAAAAAAAAAAAAAAGGAATCTTGGTGACTGGAGTGGTTGATCAGCAGTTAAGAGCATTTGCTGTTCTTGAATAAAGTATGGATTCAATTTCCAGTACCCACATGATGACTCACAACCGTCTTTAACTCCAGCTCCAGGGATCGAACTCCCTCTTCTGGCCTCCAGAGGTACTGCATGCACATGGTACACAACAGATAAAACACTCATGCACATAAAATAAAGCTTTTTATTAAAGTGGATTATTTAAAAAATGGAACTCTTTATACATTCTCATACATTAAAAAAATAGAATGCTTTATAACATCTTCCTAACTACTACTGTGCTAATTAAAACCACAACACAGGTTAAGAGCTGGTCTTCCAGAGGTCCTGAGTTCAAAATTCCCAGAACCCACATGGTGGCTCACAACCATCTATAATAGGATCTGATGCCCTCTTCTGACATGCAGATAGAGATGCAGAGCACTCTAAAATAAAATTAAAGAAACAAGTTTTAATGGAGGGGGTTGTAGAGAGATGGCTCATAGATTAAGAGCACTGGCTGCTCTTCCAGAGGTTACAAGTTTAATTTCCAGCAACCACATGGTGGCTCACAACTGTCTATAATGAGATCTGGTGCCCTCTTCTGGTGTGCAGGCATATATGCAGGCAGAAATAAATAAATTAAAAAAACAAACAAACAAATCTCACAACACAAAATATAGGCTTAGTAAAGGAGTGGATACAGATAATGAAGATAATTGGATAAATTCATCTAACATTAACTTTTCCCTCCTCAGAGAATCTCCTCCCCTGATTGATCCCTGTAGGTACTCCAGGTTTATCACCCATGGTTTTTTCTCACCTTTGGAGAACTTAATCTACTTCTAAGGCACGGATTTATGTTTAATTAATGTGTGTGGAGGTCAGAGGACAACTTGTAGGAATCAGTCTGTCCTTTCACATGTGGGTCCTAAGGATCCACTCCAACTCAAATGGTTAGGCTTGGTGGCAGGCACCCTTACCCTCTAAGCCCAGAATCTGACTCTTTTTGTAAAATAAAATAAAATAAATAAATAAAATAAAAAACAAATTTGTGTGTACTTATGTGCCTGTGTGTGGGTAGGTACACATGAGTGCAGGTGCCCATGGAGGCCAAAGGCATTGGATTCCCCTGGAACTGAAGTTATAGGCAGTTGTGAGCTGCCCAATGTGATGGGAACTGAACTCAGGTTTTTTTCCAGGAGCAATATGTTCTCTAAATGGTTGAGCCATCTCTCCAGCCCCTAGAAGCTGAATCTTAACAACTGTGTCTATCTCCATTTTATGTCCACCTAGAATCATATTTACAACTGCCTACTAGAAATTCTAACTTTTGTCCTAGAAGACAGGAGAAAAGAAAATGATCTGACCTCAAAGTCTTGCTTTAATGCCTCAACCAGGGTTTTCTGGTTTTTGTACCACTGCTCAAAAATACTACGCTTGGAACTGGAGAGGGCAGCCACAGGTTAAGAGAAATTGTTGCTTTTGCCCAGAACCCAGGTTTGGTTCCCACATGGCGATTTACCAATGTCTGTATCTCCAGTTCCAGAGGCTCTGATGTCCACTTCTGACCTTAGGTACCAGGCACAATCTGGTACACATGCATACATGCAGTAAACACTTAATACACACACACACACACACACACACACACACACACACACACACACAGAGAGATATTTGGAAAATACAAAAACCTCAAAATACAACTCTAAATGAATGCAGTAGATATGTACTGAATGGGTTAAATACTATAATAACAATAATGAATAACAAATACATACTTGATTGATTGAGCAAATATTATGAGCATCTACAATATTCCAGGCTCCATGCAAATGATGTGGATGAAAGAATAAAAATATGGGAACTCCCTGGGTTGGCTCCTGATCCTGCTGCTCCTGTCTCCGGTCCCCATCGAGAGCACCCTTGGAGCTCTGATACACCCCCACCCATCCCCACTGCCAGCCTACCCCCCCCCCCACCCTGTGCCCTACTCCAGCCACGGTCCTGCCACTCTGGTTGAGCACTGGGACAGAGAGTGGAGCCAACAGTCCACCCTACTTCGGAGACATCTCAGAGCAACTCTGAACAAAGAGACATGACTACCCACGCGGGACCACCCGTAATTTCCACCGGCTTGGTCTCTGACCCCACCTCCAGTCCTCTGCTGGAGTCCCGGGCCCCTCCCAGAGATCCGCCTAGCTCTGCGGGTCCACTCAGAGTTCCTGCGGGCAAGATCCTTGACCCCAAAATCCTGGCCTCTGCCAAAGAACGAGGTCTCAGCTGGAGAGCACCAGTTTCTAGTGAGATCCCACTATCCTGCAAAACCTTCTCAAGTTCCAGCACAGCCCTTGCCCTCTTCTGCCAGCTATTGACCAGAGCTATTGGCCAGAGGACCACTGTGAGTACCTGCTGGCATCTTCTTCTGGATCCTCATCCTTGACTCCATCCCTGGATCCCTGTCTGCGGAGAAACCTCCTAGAGAGCTTGGACCACACAGAGCTACAGATATTGAATCTCAGACCCACATAAGCCAATCGGGGAAGTACCATAGAGAGAGGGGGAGACCCCACCAACACCTACTGGAAGAAGCTATGGGAAGAAGGCAATACAAGAGAACACCTAACAACAGAAAGACAAGCATGACACCACCAGAATGTAGGGAATCTACACCAACTAGAATGGAACAAAACAACAAAGCAGAGGAAGCAGAAGGGTACGACTTAAAAATTACCATCATAAAAATGATAGAGGCCCTCAAAGAAGATGTGAGAAAATCCCTTAAAGAAATGGAGGAAAAAACAAACAAAAAAGTGGAAGAAATGAACAAATTCCTTAAGGGAAGTACAGAAAGCCAAGAAAAAACAATTAACCAGGTGAAGGAAACAGTTCAAGACTTGAAAACTGAAACTGAGAAAATAAAGGCAACACAAACGGAAGGAATGCTGGAAATTGAAAAGCTGGGCAAAAAATCGGCAACTACGGACACAAGCATAACCAATAGAATTCAAGAGATGGAAGAGAGAATCTCAGGCGCAGAAGATAAACTAGAAGAAATAGATTCATCAACCAAAGAAAATCATAAATCCAACAAATCCTTAACACAAAACATCCAGGAAATGTGGGACACCATGAAAAGGTCAAACCTAAGAATAATAGGCATAGACGAAGGTGAAGAAGCCCAGCTCAAAGGTGCTGAAAACATATTCAACAAAATCATCGAGGAAAACTTTCCAAATCAGAAGAAGGACATGCCCATGAAAGTACAAGAAGCATATCGAACCCCAAATAGGCTGGACCAAAGAAAAAAGACCCCTCGACATATAATAATCAAAACACCTAGCATACAGAATAAAGAAAGAATATTAAGAGCAGCGAAGGAAAAAGGACAGGTAACATATAAAGGCAGACCTATCAAAATTACACCTGACTTCTCCATGGAAACCCTCAAGGCCAGAAGGTCCTGGATAGATGTTCTAAAAGTATTAAGACAACACAGATGCCAGCCTAGGCTACTATATCCAGCAAAACTCTCAATCACTATAGATGGAGAGAACAAGATATTTAATGACAAAACCAGATTTTCCCAATATGTATCTACAAATCCAGCCCTACAGAAAGTATTGGAAGGAAAACTCCAACCCAAGGAAGGTAACTACGCCCACAAAAATGTAGGCAACAGATAATCCAACTACACCATAAACCAAGGGTGAAGCAGAACAAATATATTCACAATACCACTGCCAACAACAAACCTAAATCAAACAAGCATCAACAATCAATGGTCCTTACTCACCCTCAACATTAATGGTCTTAACTCACCTATAAAAAGACACAGGCTAACAGAATGGATACGAAGACAGAAGCCATCCTTCTGCTGCATACAAGAAACACAGCTTCAAAGATAGACATAACCTCAGAGTAAAGGGTTGGGAAAAGATTTTCCAATCAAATGGAAATAAGAAGCAATCAGGCGTAGCTATCCTAATATCTAACAAGTTAGATTTCAAACCAAAATTAGTCAAAAGAGATGAAGACGGTCATTTCATATTCATCGCAGGAGAAATCCATCAACACAAAGTCTCACTTCTGAACATCTAATACAAAGTTACCCACATTCGTAAAAGAAACACTACTAAAACTCAAAGCTCATATAAAACCTCACACACTTATAGTGGGAGACTTCAATACACCACTCTCAACACTAGACAGGACCACAAATCAGAAACTCAACAAAGAACCAAAAGAATTAACAGAAGTTATGTCTCAACTGGGGTTAACAGACATCTATAGAACATTCCATCCAAAGACAAAAGAATATACCTTCTTCTCTGCTCCACATGGAACCTTCTCTAAAATCGACCACATACTAGGTGATATAACAAACCTCAACAGATACAAGAGAATAGGAATAGTTCCCTGTATCTTATTGGACCACCATGCTTTAAAATTGGAATTCAACAACAACACAAATAGCAGAAAACCTGCAAACTCATGGAAACTGAACAATGTGCAATTGCACCATTCCTGTGTCAAAGAAGAAATAAAGAAAGAAATTAGACTTTCTAATATTCAACGAGAATGAGGATACAACATACCCGAACTTATGGGACACCTTGAAAGCAGTGCTACGAGGGAAGTTCATTGCACTAAGTGCCCATATGAAGAAAACAGAGGATAGTCACATAAGAGAATTAACAGCCCAACTGAAAACCTTAGAACAGAGAGAAGCGAATTCACCCCGCAGGAGTAGACGCCAGGAAATAATCAACTTGAGGGCTGAAATCAACAAAATAGAAACCACGAAAACAATACAAAAAAATCAATGCAACAAAGAGTTGGTTTTTTGAGAAAATCAACAAGATAGACAAACCTTTATCCAAACTAACGAAAAAGCAGAGACAGAACATGCAAATTAACAAAATCAGAAACGAAATGGGGAACATAACAACAGACACAGAGGAGATCCAGACAATTTTCAGGTCATACTTTGAAAATATGTATTCCACAAAAATTGAAAATTCAAAGGAAATGGACAAGTTTCTGGATAACTATCACCAAAATTAAATCAAGAACAGACAAACAACTTAAATAGACCTATAACCTGCAATGAAATAGAAGCAGTCATTGAAAGCCTTCCAACCAAAAAAAAAAGTCCAGGGCCAGATGGATTCAGCGCAGAATTCTACCAGACATTCAAGGAAGAACTAATACCACTACTCCTCAAACTGTTCCACAAGATAGAAACAGAAGGTTCATTACCATACTCTTTTTATGAGGCCACAATAACTTTGGTACCCAAACCTCACAAAGGCACAACTAAGAAAGAAAACTACAGACCAATATCCCTGATGAACATCGATGCAAAAATACTCTATAAAATACTGGCAAACCGAATTCAAGAATACATCAGAGAAATCATCCACCATGACCAAGTAGGCTTCATACCTGGAATGCAGGGATGGTTTAACATACGAAAATCTATCAACGTGATCCAGCATATAAACAAACAGAAAAAGAAAAACCATATAATTATCTCCCTAGATGCGGAAAAAGCTTTTGACAAAATTCAACACCCTTTCATGATAAAGGTATTAGAGAGGTCAGGGATAACAGGAACATACCTAAACATAATAAGAGCAATATACAGCAAACCAACTGCCAACATCAAACTGAATGGAGAGAAACTTAAGTCAATTCCTCTAAAATCAGGAACAAGACAAGGCTGTCCTCTCTCTCCATATCTCTTCAATATCGTACTAGAAGTTCTAGCTAATGCTATAAGACAACAAAAGGAGATCAAGGGGATCCAAATTGGAAACTGTCTCTATTTGCAGATGATATGATAGTTTACATAAGCGACCCAATAAACTCTACCAGGGAACTCCTACAGCTGATAAACACCTTCAGCAAACTAGCAGGATACAAGATAAACTCAAAAAAATCAGTAGCCCTACTTTTTTCAGACGACAAAGAGACAGAGAAAGAAATCAGAGAAATATCACCCTTTACAATAGCCACAAGCAACATAAAGTATCTTGGTGTAACGCTTACCAAACAAGTAAAAGACCTTTGTGACTCTAAAGAAAGAAATTAAAGAAGATACAAGAAAATGGAAAGATCTCACATGCTCTTGGTTAGGTAGGATAAACATAGTAAAAATGGCAATCTTACCAAAAGCAATCTACAGATTCAATGCAATCCCCATTAAAATCCCAACCACAATTCTTCACCGACCTTGAAAGGATAATAATCAACTTTATATGGAAAAACAAAAGACCCAGGATAGCCAAAACAACCCTATACAATAAAAGAACTTCCGGAGGCATCACCATTCCTGACTTTAAGCTCTACTACAGAGCTATAGTTCTGAAAACAGCCTGGTATTGGCATAAAAATAGACAGGTAGACCAATGGAATCGAATTGAAAATCTTGATAATAATCCACGCACCTATGAACACCTGATTTTCGACAAAACAGCTAAAATTATACAATGGGGTGAGGACAGCATCTTCAACAAATGGTGCTGGCACAATTGGATGAGGGTGTGTAGATGACTGCAGATAGACCCATGTCTGTCGCCATGCACAAAACTCAAGTCCAAATGGATCAAAGACCTCAACATCAATCCAGCCACATTGAACCTCTTAGAAGAGAAAGTAGGAGGTACCCTTGCACGAATTGTATAGGAGACCGCTTCTTGAACATAACTACAGGGGCACAGACACTGAAAGAAACAGTTAATAAATGGGACCTCTTCAAACTTAGAAGCTTCTGTAAGGCAAAGGACACAGTCGACAAGACCAAACAGCAGCCCACAGACTGGGAAAAGATTTTCACCAATCCTATATCCGACAAGGGCTGATCTCCAAAATACTCAAGAAACTAGTCAACAAAACACCAAATAACCCTATTAAAAAATGGGGTACAGAACTGAAGAAAGAATCCTCAATAGAGAAAGTCAAAAAGGCTGAAAGACACTTAAGAAAATGCTCCACATCCTTAGCTATCAGGGAAATGCAAATCAAAACAACTTTGAGATACCATCTTACCCCTGCTAGAATGTCTAAAATTAGAAACACCAGTGATGACTTATGTTGGAGAGGATGTGGAGAAAGTGGAACACTCCTCCACTGCTGGTGGGAGTGCAAACTCATACAGCCATTTTGGAGATCAGTATGGCGTTTCCTCAGAAAAATGGGAATTAGTTTACCAAAGGACCCGGCAATCCCCCTCTTAGGCATATACCCAAAGGATTCACATCCATGCAACAAAGACATCTGCTCAACTATGTTCATAGAGCACTATTTGTAATAGCAAGAACCTGGAAGCAACCTAGATGCCCCTCAATTGAAGAATGGTTAATGAAGGTGTGGCACATCTACACAATGGTATACTACTCTGCAGAAAAAAATAATGGTATTTTGAAATTCGCAGGCAAGTGGATGGCACTTGAAGAAACCATCCTGAGTGAGGTAACCCAGTCACAAAAAGAGGAACACAGTATGTACTCACTCATATATGGATTTTAGACCTAGGTCAAATGATCACCAGCCTATAATTCACATCACCAGACGAACTAGGATACAAGGTGTATTCTAAGATTCATACAAAGTCCCTCACAGAACTGGGAATGGACAAGTCCACCAGAGCTCAGGTGAAGTGGGGGGGGCAGCGAATGGAGAGAGAATTAGGAGAAAATGAGGGGGAGGAAAGCAAATCATGTGCGACCAGGAAGATCGAGCCTGGTTAGGAATAGAAGATAGGAAAGAGAGAGACAGAGACACAGAGAGAGAACATAAAAGAGGGAGCTAATATTGGTTTGAAGATAAAATTGAACACAAAGAAAGGTCTAGAGAACTACAAGACTGCTCCCAACTAACAATTTGAGCTTCCACGGAAAGGCTATCATAAATGCCCTTCCTGGATTGTGAGATCAACAACTAACTTCTCCATGGAGCCCTCAACTAATGCCTGTTGAAAACAGGAGCAAACACCCATACATGAACACTGAGTCGAACTAGAACCCAGATGCAGATGGAGAGGACAAGACCATGTGGCAGAAACACATACAGACAGTTTACCTGAACAAGGAGGAGCTAACGGCCACTAGACTGATAGCTGGGAAGCCAGCATGGGACTGACTCAGGCCCCCCTGAATATGGGTCTCAGCCAGAAGGACTGAGCAGTCTAAGAGACCTCAGACAGTGGAGCCAGGATGTATCCCTGGTGTACAAAAGGACCTTGCGAACATATCCCCCATGGAGGTATAACTGCCTTAATCTAGAGACAGGAGAGAAGCCCTAGTCCCTACTTCACTGTAGTCAGATCTACAGGACCCCAACTGGATGGCATTCCCTCTACATATGGAATTGGGGTGGGGGGATGGGAGGGGAGGGTGTTTAGAGTGCATGTGAGAGGGCAGAGTGGGTAAAAAGGAGGGAAGGAGGGAGGGAGGGCTGGGGGGTAGGGAGGGGGAGGAAGAGAGAACTGGGATCGACATGTAAAATAATAAATTAAAAAAAATGCTTTGACTCCAAAATTTAAGTTGAAGGACAAGTTACTGGGGAGAAGGATTTCTATTTTTATTTCCACAGAAAATGAAAAGATGTGGATTCCTTTCAGACTAATGTGGTTTGATCACGCCAGACCGCCTGAAACAGAGTACAAGCTGATCCTACATTCAAAACAGCTGGACAAAACAGCCCTACAGACTACATCCAGGTTATCTGAATCTTCTTCGAATCCCCCATGGCAGCGCCCCTTACCAGCAGGAAGTAGTTTGGAAAGAACGATGCCCAAATTCCCAAATATTCTATATAAATGTTTGTTTTCATTTAATTGGACTTTGTTATATAAAATTAAATAAAATAAAAAAAGAAAGAATAAAAATATGTGGATTGTGTTCAGTGGTTCTGACTGGCAGCAAAGAAGTAACCCAATATTCTTCAAGTGTCGTGTTATGAGTGTTAACAAACGAAAGGCAGAGTTACTGAATGGCCAGGAAAATGGCAATTTTATGTAGAATTATTAGTTTAAGAGCCATGTAAAGACATCATTAAATACAGAGACATAAATTAAGTGATGAAGTGAAAATGAGAAAGAGCCACTAAGATACGCATCTCCAGAAGCTCTGATATGTTATGAAGCTGTGTGGTTAGGTAGGTATGCTATCCATTGAAAATTGATTACTCAAGTTTAAGGCTTCATTAGATGGTTCTGTGACCCCCCTAACTGTAGAACCATGCACAAAATCCATGCACATTCAGGTCCTATACTAGTTAGCTTTAATTGTCAATTTGACATGGCCTAGTCACCTAAGAAGAGGTATTGAGGGATTATCAAAATTAAACAAACATGTGGGTATATCTGTGGAGGATTGTCCCAGTTGTTAATTGACATAGGAGGGTCCAGTCTATTGTAGGCAGCACTATTCCCTAGGCAAGCGGCCCTGGATTATATAAGAAATCTAGCTGAGCATGAAGCTGCCAGTGAAATAGCAAGCAGTATTTATTCCTCTAGTTTGTGTTTAAGTTCTAGCTTGAGTTTTTGTTCCAACTTCCCTCAGTGATGGACTTTGATCTGGAAGTGTTAGCCAAATAAATCCTTTCCTCTCCTAAATTGCTTTTGGTAATGATGTTTTTATTTAATTGTTTAATTTATGTGTAAAGGTGTTTTGTTATATCTGTGTCTGTGTATCACCTGAATGCAATGCCTTTAGAGGCCAGAAGAAGGCTTCAGATCTCTTGGAATTGGAGTTATAAACAGTTGTGAGCTGTCATGTGGATACTGGGTCTTGAACCTGGATCCTCTGTGAAAACAGCCAGTGGTCTTAACCTCTGAGCCATCTCTGCAGCCCTGGTCATGATGTTTTATCACAGCAACAGGAAGCAATCTAGAACAGGTGCCTTAGTTGGCCCTCTGTTTTCATGAATACATGGAACCTATTATTTTATCTCCATTTAGAAGATCTATCTGTCAGTCTAGGTTTTATGAGGTGAGATTTTTTTTCTGTGTAGCCCTGGCTGTCCTGGAATTTGCTCTTTGATATGATGCCTACAGAAGCTAAAAGAGGTCATCAGATTCAGAAGCTAACTAGAAGCTAAAAGAATGCATTACCTGCATTTCTAGGTGCATTGTTAGCAGAGAGTTATGTACATATAGCCCAAGCTGAGTGGAGTCTCAGATTACTAAACTAGTCTTATGCCTGCTGCCTCAATTCTACTTTTTGTGTCTGTAACATAAGTACTTTAGGGATCTCATATAGGGATCTCATATAAGTGAAATAACATATTTGTTCTTTTGTTCTTCTTGTAATTTAATGGCATCCAAGTTCATGTATTTGTATTTCACTCCCTTTCAGACTTAATAGTATTCTAAAACTGGATTCATTGCTCATATCCATGATGGACATTCTTGTTTCAAATCCTTTGCTTGCGGTGAAGTCAGGTTGTTCTGACTCAGGATTTTTTTTTTTTTGTTCTTTTTTTTTCTCCCTGTCCCCTTCCTCCCTTCCTTTCTTTTGTTTTTTCGAGACAGTGTTTCTCTGTGTAACAGTCCTAGCTGTCCTAGAATTCACTCTGCAGACTAGGCTTGTTCACAGAGTGTTGGGACTAAAGGCAAGTGCTACCACCGCCTGACTGTTTTGTTTTCCAAAATAGGATTTCTTCCTGTAGCCCTGGATGTCCTGGAACTTATTCTTTAGATTCGACTGCCTGCCTTTGCTCTTGAGTTGCTGGGATTAAGATGTGTGCCACTATACTTGGTTAGGAATGTTTTTATGTATTCTAGATATTATTCCCTTTTCAGATACATCATTTTCAGGTATTTTATTCTGTGAGTAGGCCCAATCTTCCCTTCCTTTCTTCCTTCTTTCACTTGCTTTTTCATTTTTGAGACAGAGTCTAACTATATATCCCCAGGTTGCTCTCAAACTCACAATTCTCCTGCCTCAGTCCCCTGTAATTAACCCATTCACAGTGCCTTTAATGCTTTTTCTTTTGTTTTGTTTTGATTTTGGTTTTTCAAGACAGGCTTTCTCTGTTTCTCTGTGGCTTTGGAGGCTGTCCTGGAATTAGCCCTTGTAGACCAAGCTGGTCTCAAACTCACAGAGATTCGCCTGGCTCTGCCTCCTGAGTTCTGGGATTTAAGGCGTGTGCCACCACCACCCAGCTTGATGTTTAAATAGTATTCCTAATTGTGTGGACCTGACTAGCCTGAGATCACCTTTCCCAGCATGAACCTACAAGTTCCCCCAGGAAGAAGCAGTGGAAGGCGTGGGAAGCCTGCTGTGGAGACAGAGCTTTTCTTTTTCTGGAAGAGTTTAGGGTTCATTTGACAGCCCGATGAAGATTTAAAATTTTTTCACATATTTATTCATTGTACATGATACTGTGTTACACAAGGATATTTTCATACAAGTGCATATTGTATGTCTAGTATAGTCTCCTCTCTGCCTACGTTTTCACCACTCCCCTCTCCAGATAGTCTCCTGTGTCCTCTACACAGTGTTGCATCTATATCATGTCATTCACACCTACACTGTTTTATGTGTTTATATAAAATCTAGGAACCACATATAGAGAAAACATATTTACCTTCCTATGATTGACCTGATTTGTTTAATATGATGTTCTCCCATTCCATCCACTTTCGTACAAATGACACAATTTCATTCTCTTTTCTAGCTGAAAAAAATTCATTGCATGTAAATATTGAATTTTCTTTATTCATTTCTTTGTTGATGGACATCTAGATTGTTCCCATAGCTTAGCTATGATGAATAGTGCTGTAATGAGCATTTATGTTCAAGAGTTTGTGGTGTGTTGACTTGGAGTTCTTGGAGTCAGTACCCAGGAGTGGTATAGCTAAGCCAGATAAAGATTCAAACTATAGTGGATTGTGGGAACACACACACACACACACACACACACACACACACACACATATACACTGATTGGACTGCACAATCCAGCAAGATTCCTGAGCAAGAGTGTTCAGATCAACTCAGAGATTAAATGAAGACATGGACAGATGCCCACTGAATCTGGATAAGGTGCACCCACACTGGGGCCTTGCAGTACATCTTCAGGATTATGTAGCTGTGTAGTGGGTTCCCAGGGAGAGGCCTTTGACCTTTTTCTCTCCTTGCATGCTCAAAACAAAAATACTATCACAACTCATTTTGCCAAACCTGAGAAAATGTTTTTAATATACTTCTTTTTTAAAATAAAGAATTGACTTTATTATAAGATTTTACATGTTTGTATAAGGAACTGAGCCTATGTATATGCTCCACATGCATGCATGTGTCATTAGGGCCAGAAAAAGCCATCACATTTACTGCAACTTGGTTGTGAGCCACATGATGTGTGTATGTGTGTGGGGTGGTGGTGGTGTTAAAGAACCTGGAACCTCTGTAAGAGCAGCAAGCACTTTTAGCCACTAAACCATCTTGACAACTCCCTACAACACTTCTTTTCAATGTTCCATAATTCACTCATCCACTGACTGATGAGTCTAGGCAAACAAGATTCTATCCCCAGAATCTTCCCACTGAGACATTGACTAACCCAATGGAAAAGGCCTGGAGATGCTGTTATTTGGAGCTTTTCAATAAATGTATAGGTGCCACCCTATTCCCCGTAGACAGATCAGCAATTCTCTATGTAGATTACTTTTATAATGCCTGTTGCCCCCCCAAGTGTTAGAGACTAACTCTGGTCTCATGTATGCTAAGTAGGTACTCTACAGAACTAAGCCACAACCCTTAGTACTTTTTTCTTTAATATACATAGTTAATGACAGCCAGACATTGGAAACCAATCACCAGAAAGACAAAGGTAAACATAGATAAACAGATAAAAATGAGCTCAGTGGGGGCAGAAAATATGTAAAAAACAGAGGACATTGGGGGTAAAAATGGTAACAACCTAGTCATGGTGGTTCACACCTGGATTACTCAGAACCCAAGAGCTTGAGGTAGGAGGATCACAAGTTCAAAGCTAGTCTAGTTTGTATAGCATGATGAGCTGCTGTCTCCAACAGAAACAAAAATGAGATAAACTTCTATACTCTTTAAGGACAATAAAGTAAGGTCTCAAATGAGAAACATTAAGAAAATAACAAACAGTTGTTGGAAGTCGAAAAAAATCCCAAGATTGAAAGTATTATTTTACTCTAAGACTTTGAAAGAATAGAGCAGGCTCCCACATCCTACACATCAAAAGGGACAAGGAGGCTATGCTTCCTCTTATTATGTAACCTTGGCCTGGAACTTGCTATGTAGACCAGGCTGGCCCTGAATTCACAGAGATCAGCCTGCCTTTGCCTCTCAAGTGCCGGGATTAAATGTGTGACTTAAGGCACTCTGAGGATGCAGCCCAGTCAGTCGAGTTCCTGCCTAGCCTATGTGAAGAACTTGTTTGGGGACAAGATGAATGAGAGTCTTCATTGCTCCAACTCAAGTCAAAGCTTCATAAAGCAGAAGAGAAACAAAGATCCTGTAAATTCCCAGAGAGGAAACAGTCTAATAAAGATGAGTCAGGTGGGTTGGGGAAATGGTTCCTTCCATAAAGTGCTAGCTACTCAAGCATTGAGAACCTGAGTTCAGATGCCCAGCACTTGTGGAAAAAGCCAGTGTATCCCAGCCCTGGGGTGGGAGAAATAGGAGGAACCCTGGAAGATTCTACTCAGACAGTCTAGCTGAAAGAGGGAACACCAGGTAAAAGGCACTATTTTTTTTTTTTTTTAAAATAACAACCCCGCCGAAAAACAAAACAAAAAATCAAAAAAACCCCAAACCCACCCTAAGTTGGAGAGAGACTGATAAAAAGACCTGATGTTAATCTGCAGCCTCCACGTGCACATGCACACCAGTGCATCTGCATACATGTGCACACACACACACAAATTCATACACAGAAAAAATAAACCAGGTTGGAAATGGTACATTCCTGTAATCTCAGCACTCCACAGCAGTGGCAAGTTTGAAGCCAGTATAATAACTTACCAAGTTCCAAGCCAGCCAGGGTTAAACAGCAAGACTCTTGTCTTAAAAATAAATAAATAAATAAAATCAATAAGATAAAAGAATCAGGAATCAGAAGAAAAGCACACATTCTAAAGCTCAAACAGGAAGATAGAAACTAGTGGGAGATAACTTCAAAACTCTGAGGGTTGATTCTGTTAAGCTACAAATCTGGATTCAACCACTTGACCGGTGCAGTGTGGGAGTGGAATAAAGATATTTACCAATAAGCAAGGTGCTGGAAACTTATCTCTCAGGGAACCCTTTTGCTTTATGTATACCATATATTGACTATATTTTTAAATCTTTCTTGGGAGAAAAGTCTGGGTAGAGATTTCCTTTCCTTTAAAAATACTTATTTTTATTTTCTGTGCATGAGTGTTTTGCATGCATGCATGTTTGTGCAACATGTGTGTCCTTGGAGGCCAGAAGAGATTGTTAGAGACCCTAGAATTGAAGTTGCAGAAAGTTGTAAGCTGCCATATGGGTGTGGGGAATGAAACCCAGGACCTCTACAAGAGCAGCAAGTACTCTTAGCTACTAAGTGATCAAGCCCCAAGTATTTTGCTTTTTCTTTCAGATAGGGTCTCTCTATGTAGACCTGGCTGGTCTATTGTCATTACATAGATAAAGTTGCCCTTCAACCTATTACTGTTCTACCTGAGGCTGGAACTACAGCCATAAGTTCCTCACTTGCCCTCCTGTTCTAAGTGTTGAACTTATTAACTCACTTACCACTCATATCAACTTATTTTGCAGGAAAGGATTCCTTAACTCACACCTGACAGAGATCCTGCAGTACACTGGTTCCTTCTTGGAACACTGAATTACTTCAAACAACACACATACACAGGCCTAAGAGACAAAAACCCACAAGTTTATTGTTTAGTTTAGTGATGGGACACGAGTCTCATACATGTCTGGCAGGGGCTCCATCTCTGAGCTATGTTCTCTGTTTATGGCATATTCTAAGAGCTAAAGTTAAGGCAGGTCTGAGTACCTTCTAGAGGCTCTCAGGCAAAACTCAGTTCTTTCCTCTAAAGGCAACGTTCTCAACATTGGAAGGTTGAGACAGTTCATCATGTTGTGCTGACCCCTAACCTCAAAATTATTTTCATTGCTACTCATTAACTGTAATTTTTGCTACTGTTATGAATTGTAATATAAATATCTATGTTCTCTGATGGTCTTAGGTGACCCCTGTGAAAGGGTCATTTCAACCTACAGGTTGAGAACCACTGCTCTAGGATTTACTTTGTATCCCTTTGGCTTGTGCCTTCTTCCTTCAAATCTTCAAGGCCAGAAATGCAGTGATTTCTTACCTCCTGATATCTGCCTGCCTAATAATACCTTTTGACAGATTCTTCTCCCTTCCTCTGGAAAAGTCTCTTTTGATGTTGTTGACCTTTCCTCTCAGCAATTTAGGATATCTCTCCAGCTTAGAATCACAAACTTAAGCATACATACAAAGTCTGTCCCACATTGGATGGCTAACCCTCCATAGATTATAGGGCTTGGTATGTGGTCATCTCTTCACACACATCCTTCAGAATGCAACATGAAGCTCTGGGGAAAGCTGGACACAGCAGGAAATCTAGGTCCAGAGTTCTTCATTGTGTTCTGCAGTGATGTCTACATCTTGTCATCTTGTGCATATTGACCACAACAAATTTTGGAGCTGTTCACATGGAGAAGATAGCGGGTAGGGAGATGTGGGTGGCATAAGAGCTGATTTTCCACAGTTCATTGCAGAAAGGCAATAGATAAATTAGTTGGCTTTAAACTAAAACAATTATAACAGTAAATATGAAATAGGAAAAATGAACAAAATTCTAAAAACTTAAACCAAAAAGCCCATACTAGAAAAAGAGAATTTTTGAGTTTCATGATCTCCCTAAAAACAGCACAAAGGACTGAGTACATGACTATGAGTACATGACTAGAGGCCTAAGTCCAGTTAACACACGACCAGCTATGTCAACACTCCTCTGTCCTAAAGAAAACCAGATAGCCACTGGTTTGCAGTCATAAAATTCCTGGCCTAGGAATAGATAGGTTTGGCAGAGTTGCCTCAGGAGCATCCATTCTTGGACAGAGCCTTGGAATCTGTCCTCTACTTACAAGTCCTGGACTCTGAATCTGTAAGTCTTCTCTATTACATGGCGGTTATAGAAAAACTAGCTTGACTTTGAAGGGCCCCAGGCATGCATGAGTGAGGGTTCAAGTTCAAGTTCAGGGTTCAGGTTCAGGTTCAGGTTTAGGGTTCAAGTTCAGGGTCAGGGTTCAGGTAGTGTTAGCGTTCAGTTTCATGTTCAGGGTGAGGGTTCTGGACAGTTTCAGGTTCAGAGTTCAGGTTCTGATTCAGAGTGAGGGTTCATTTTCAGGTTCAGGTTCATTGTGTGGGTTCATTTTCAGGTTCAGGTTCATTGTGAGGGTTCATGTTCAGGTTCAGGTTGAGGCTGAGGTTTCTGGTCCAGGGTTGAGGTTCAGGGTGAGGGTACTGATTTAGGGTTTATGTTCAGTTTCTGGGTTCAGGTTCATGTTCAGGGTGAGGGTGAGGGTTCAGGTTCAAGCTGAGGGTTAAGGTGAAGGGGGTCAGGGTAAGGGTTCAGTTTGGGATTCATGTTCATGTTCAGGTTCAGGTTCAGGTTTTAGGGTTCAGGTTCATGTTCAGGTAAAGGTTCAGGATAAGGGTTCAGGTTCACCTGAACCTGAAACATGAATATGAACCCTCACCCTGACCTCAACCTGAAACCTCATGCTGAACATAACCTGAACCTTGAACCTGAATTTCACCCTGAACCTGAACCCAAACTCTCACCCTACCTAAAATTGAACTTGAACCTGAACCCTAACCCTCACACTGAATCTGAACCTGAACCCCCAGCATAAACCTGTACCTGAAATCTCAACCTGAACCTGAACCTGAACCCTTACCCTGAACTGAACCTGAACCCTGGACCTGAACTTGAACCCAGAACCTGAACCATCACCCTTAACCTGAATATGAACCCTTACCCTGAAGCTGAACCTGAACCTGAACACTCACTGTGAACCTGAACCTGAACCCTGAACATGAACCTGAACTCTCACCCTGAACTGGGACCTGAACCCTCAAACTGAACCTGATCATGAACCATGAACCTGAACCCTTACCCAGAACTGGAATCTGAACCCTCACCATGAACCTGAACCAGAAAACTCACCCTAAACCTGAACCCTCACCATGAACTGAACCAGAAAACTCACCATAAACCTGAAACTGAACCATGAACCTGAAGCCTCACCCTGAACCTGGACCTTAACCCTCACTTTGAACCCTCAACCTGAACCCTCACCCTTAATCTGAACCTGAACCCTAACTTGAACCTGAATCCTGAAGCAGAACCCTCACCCTGAACCTGAACCTGAAGCCTTACCATGAACTAGATAGAACCTGAATCCTGAAACTGAACACTAACCATGAACCTGAACCTGGAATCAAAACTGAACCTGAATCTGAACCCTGAACCTGAACATGAACATGAACCCTAACCTGAACCTTATCCCTGAACCTGATCCTTCACCCTAACCCTGAACCTAATACCTAAACCCTCACCCTAATCCTGAACCTGATCCCTGAACTTGAACCCTTACCCCTAAAAAGTAAGTGAATGAGGGTGTATTGAAGGATGGGTGCCAGTAACTGTAAGGAAATGCTCAGTGGGCAATTAGTGGCCCTATTGAAAAGACAGAGCACTAGGATTAAAATAAGACAGCTAAAGAATTCATTGCCATAAAGTAAACAAAAAATGGCAGAGATGAATAGGACTTTTGAGGAAGTACAAGATTTAGAATCTGTGCAATCTATCAGGGAACAAGAAGGATCCTAACTAGGAGATGATGATAGTCCTACCATAACTGATGAAGAGGATACTTTGGAATCAGAAACTGAAGCTGATGAGCACATATGCCATCCACCACCGCACAACCCCTTTTGTGATCCCTTTGGTAGGGCCTCTGCACCTTGAGGGTTAGAAGAAGAGATCAAAGATTTAATAACCCAAGGTAGAAGTGTTAGAAAAGGAAAGACAAGTGTTTCCAGTGATTGAAACAGTGGATCAGGATAACAGTGTTAGGGAGAACAGCCCATTAAAATTTAAGGATATAAAACAGCTTAAAGAGGCTGTCACTGCTTATGGGCCACATGTTCCTTTTACTCAGACAATTTTTGAGTCTTTCACAGAGTTAAATTGTACCCCTAGTGATTGGATGCAGCTCTGTAGAGCCACACTGAGTGGGGTGACTATTTGCTCTGGAGAGGTGAATTTTAAGAATTTTGCAAGGAAACCACCCAATGCAATGCTGCTGCCAGATTTCCTGCTAGGAATTTAGATATGTTCACAGACGCTGGGTAATATGCTACCCTTGCAGCTCAAATTCTTTTTGACCCAGAGGTCTATGCACAAATTGCTGTTGCTGCTTGGAAAGCCCTGTCTAATAAGGCTGCAGGGGATCAACTATCTAAGGCATTGCAGGGACTGTCTGAGCCCTATTCAGAATTTGAAGACCGCCTCCTATAGCTGACTGGTCACATTTTTAGTGATGTTGAAAATGCCATGCCTATAGTTAAACAATTGGAATTTGAAAATGCAAACAAGTATTGTAAAGAGTCTCTATGTCCCCAGAAGGCCAAAAGTCTTAATGACTATATATGCATATGTTGGGACATAGATGGTCATCACATTATGGGCCAGGTTATAGCTTCAGTTATGAAAAGAAGTGGGAACAATGGAGGAGCCAGGTCAAAGACTTGATCTGGATGTGGACAACCAGGACATTTCAAAAGGAACTGCCCCCAGAGTGTGACAATGCAATTGAGTCCTAGCCTGGGGCTTTGTCCCCATTGGAGTAAGGGTCACCATTGGAGCAAGGAATGTAGGTCAAAAACAGATGCCCTTGTTAATCCTTTACTGGCTCTGGGAATCGGGAATTGGGGCCAGCCTTGGGCCTCTCAAGCCCAGGTGTACGGTGCAATGGATACATCTGTAACCCGCCCAATACAGGTGATCCCTCAGAGAAACACCTTTATGTCCAGGACCTTGTCAGAGGTACCCTAGGAAGCACAGGATTGGACCTCTGTTCCACCACCTGAGCAATATTAACACCACAAATGAACACTCAAGCCTTAAGCACAGGAATCTTTGGGCCTCTTCCCCTGGGAGCAATAGGACTATTGTTAGGACACATTAGTGCCCTGTTGAAAGGAATTAGAGTTATTCCAGGATTAGTAGATTAAGATTTTCAAGGAGAAATAAAAATCATGGTTAGGGTAGAAATGGGGGTATTAATGATACCACAGGGCACTCGGATAGCACAAATGGTTTTTCCCCCTATGTTCAAAACCAACAATCCCTTTTTAAAGGACACCAGGGGATTTGCTGGTTTTGGGTTCACAGGCTCCATGGGTGCCTTTTTGGTACCAAGTCTTGAACAGCACCCCATGCTCACCCTTACCACACAAGGTAGATGATTTTCTGGAACTGGGGACACTGGAGCTGACTCCTCAGTAATAGCAAGAACACATTGACCACAAGCATGGCTTCTTCAGCCTGCCTACACTCATTTACAATGAGTAGGAACTGCTGTGGCTCCAGAATGTAGTACTCAGTTTCTTAAATGGTCAGCTAATGAAGGACATACAGGTCTTTTTCAACCTTTTATGTTGTCATATTTCTGTTAATCTTTGGGGAAGAGATGTGCTTCAGGCCATGGGAATAGTCCTTACTACTGAGCCTGTTAAAAATATGCCGGCTGACCAAGGTTATGTACAAGAAAGGGGACTGGGTAAATTGCTCCAAGGTGACCCTCAGTCTGTTGCATCCAAAAATTTAATTATCAAAAGAGCCAGAGATTGCTCTGGGTTGGGAAATTTTTCTTAGGGGCTATTGCTATGAAGCCTGTTCCCATTCCTATTATCTGGAAAACTGATAACCCAGTATGGATGGAGCAATGGCCCTTATCTATTGAGAAATTACAGGCTGCACATCAACTTGTAAAGGAACAATTAGAGGCAGGACATATTGTTCCTTCTACTTCTCCATGGACTACTCCAATCTTTGTTATAAAGAAAAAACCTGGAAAATTGAGACTCCTACAAGATCTCTGAGCTGTTAATGATTGTATGCAAATTATGGGAGCCACACAACCTGGGTTACCTTCCCCTGTAGGTATAGGTATTCCTGAAGGCTATCATTTATTAGTTATAGACCTAAAAGATTGCTTTTTTTGGCATTCCCTTGCATCCTCAGGATAGTGAGTGATTTGCATTTAGCATTCCCACTATTAATTTTAAAGAGCCCTATAAGAGATATCAATGGGTGTTGTTGCCTCAAGGAATGGCCAATAATCCCACTATTTGTCAAATTTATGTATCTTTGGCCATTGCCCCCATTAGGGAGAAATTTCAATCCCTGTATAGTATACATTATATGGATGATATTCTTTTAGCTGGCCCAGATCCTATGGAAGTGAATGAGGCTTTTGGGGAATTGTAACATAATCTTCAACTAGCTGGCTTAAGAGTAGCTTAAGGTGCAACAAGAATTTCCCTATTAATACCTGGGTCATCAATTGTTATATTCTGGTATCCATCCTCAAAAGATTAATTTAAGGCTGTATAGACTGATTTTCAAAAATTATTGGGAGATATAAGTTGGATTCGATCTAGTTTGGCCATAACCACTGGGCAGCTTAGACCCTTATTTGATGTTTTACAAGGAGATTCTGATCCCACTTCTCTGTGCACCTTAACACCTGCTGCAGGAGAATGCATACAGCTTGTGCAAAAATGCCTTCAATCTGCACATTTAAATTATATTGACTTTTATACTCAACAACAGATACAATGGCTTCAACAGTTTGATGAGGATTGGGCACATTTCTTGTGTTCCACATCCTGCCACTTTGATAGTCATTTTCCTTCCAATAAATTAGCTCATTTTTAAAAAAATCACCCTGTGTGTTTCCCCAAGATTATTTCCCAAAATCCTTTGAAGGGGGCCCACAATGTATTTACAGATGGCTCTTCAAATGGTTGTGCAGTAATTGTTTCCTTTCCCATTATTAAACGCTCTACACTTAAAGTTAAATCTGCACAATTTGCTGAACTAGTTGCAGTACACTTAGCTTTTCAACATTTTTCTGATGAGCCATTTAATGTAAACACTGACAATAAATATGTATCATATACAGGCTTCCTTAGAAACTGCTGCTTATATAGCGCTGGTCTCTCTTGTACAGGAACATTTACTAGATATACAAAGCTTACTATGGAGGTGTTCTCATCCAATTTTTGTAGGACATCTCTGAATACATTCTGATTTGCCCAGCCCTTTGAGTGAAGGAAATGCCATTGCTGATTTTTAATACTAAAACAGATAGTGCCATTATGATGATGAGAGAGTCTGGTTATGAAGCAGCCTGCAAAGCTCATAGAACCTTCCATCTAAATGCAGGGTCACTTAAATTCCATTTTAAAATTACTAGAGACCAAGATATTGATATAGTTAAGAATTGTCCCCTATGTGCAGAGTTCTTACCTGTTCCACACCTTGGAGTTAACCCCTGGGGTGTCACGCTTAATGATATCTTGCAGATGGATGTTACCCATGTTGCTTCCTTTGGCAGACTACAATTTGTTCATGTATCTGTGGATACCCATTTTCATCTCATATTTGCCTCTGTCCATACTGAAGAAAGGCTTAAGGATGTTAAGAGCCATTGCTTACAAACCTTTGCTTATATGGGAATGCCCAGAAAATTTTTTTTTACCTCACATAAGATGGGTATCCTTTACAATCCTCAGGGTCAGGCCATGGTGTAGTGTGCACATCGCACAATTAAAGCCTATCTTCATAAAACAAAAAAGGGGGAGTTTACAGGGCCTCCTCATAATCATCTTTCTCTTGTCCTTTATATTTTAAATTTTTAACTATTGATGGTGCTGCTCGATCTGCAGCCGACAGGCATTGGCACCCTCGGTCATCCGACTATGGCTCAGTTATGTGGAAGAATGTCACTACTGGACAATGGTGCAGCCCTGACGCAGTTCACGTATGGGCCCGAGGGTCAGTTTGTGTCTTTCCACAAGACCCAGATAACCCTGTTTGGCTGCCTGAGTGATTTGCCATATGGGGAGGGATCGTGATTGTAACAGCTAACAGTAACATTAACACTAACCCATGCCCTATGTTCAGCCTTATCCCTACACCTAACCTGTGAGGGAGTATTTGGCACTATTCTAGAGTGCTGAGATAATATGAGTGAAATGTTCTTATTCCATGAGTTACATCTATGGCACATGCGAGGGTACTTTAAGCCTGATTGAGAACGCTCTGACAATAGGAGTGACAGTTGTTAGAGCATGTGTGAGTCCAATAAGCGAGACAACATTCACAGTCTAAGTGAGTATATCCTCAATGTGGTAGAGTGCTGAAACGGTGTGCATGATTGTTGTGAATCTGTGCATCTGTGCTGTAACAAAGGGAGACAAGGTAAAACTGCATTGCTGCTAACCCTAACCCAAATCCTAACCATAACCCTAACTCTAAACCTAATGCACAACTGAATACAAAGCTAATGAGACCACTATTGAAACCTAACACTAATAGTAACATTAACACTAACCCTTGCCCTACTTTCAGCCTTATCCCTACACCTAACCTGTGAGGGAATACTAGGCCCTATTATAGAGTGCTGAGATAGTATGTGTGAATGTTCTTATTCTATGAGTTACATCTATGGCACATGCGAGAGTACATGGAGCCTGACTGAGAACGCTCTGACAATAGGAGTGACCGTTGTTAGAGTGTGGGTGAGTCCCCTGGACCTGTGCTTGAGTTTCTGTGCATCGTGCTGTGATACAGTGAGAGAGAGTAAAACTACATTGCTGCTAATCCTAACCCTAACCCTAAGTCTAACCCTGACCCTATTCCTAACCTTATCCCTAACCCTAACCCTAAGCTAACCCTAACCCGAACCCATTCCCTATACATATCACTTACCTTAACGCAAAACAAAAACTGAAACCAAATGGGAATATGATTGCAGTCCTAACAATAACAGTAACACTAGCACTAACACTAACGCTAAAATGAACTATCCTCCTCACCCCACCCTCTTCCTACATGCAACCTGAAAGGTAGTACTTGACACTACTCTACAGCCTGAGATAGTACATGTGAATGTTGTGATTCTACGAGTTACATCTATGGTACATGTGAGTGTACCATGAGCCTGATTGGTGACACCCTGAAAATAGGTGTGACGGCTATTAGAGCATGGGTGACAGTGCTTTGTTTCTGTGCTTGAGTACAATGACAGTATCTGGAGAACAAGAACAATACATAATTTCATGCAACACAGGATAAGAGCATGAGTACACTGTGCCATAATGAGACTATTAGCATGAGTGATGGAAAACACATAATGAGTACATTGTTAGTGGTATCACTGCTGTACTGCTCTGAGGCTATGAGGTTCTGTGTGATATTATTATTGAGTGTTCTGAAGTTGTGCTTGGATATTGGGATATTCTGTGCATTTTTTTTGACACAATGGATGACAGTCAGGAAACACTGTAGATGAGATGTGACATAGAATGAGATTAATTTGACATTGCGTTAGTTGGCTAATATAGGGTTTGTGAATGAAGTGAACCTGGGTGTCAGTGGTTTGTACATTGTAGCACTGCTGAAACATTGTGTGAGTCTGCTCTGACTCTGAGAGTGCATCATGTTGTGAAACAGTAAGAGAAAGTAAAACTACATTGTTGCTAACCCTAACCTATCCCTAACCCTATTCCTATCCCTGAAATTAACAAAAAACTGAACCCGAAACCTAATGGGAATACTTTTGCAATCCTAAAACTAACAGTAACACTAGCACTGAAACTAATGCTAAAAAGAAAACTTCCACTTCACCACACACTATTCCTACTCCTAACCTGAAAAGGAGTACTTGACACTACTCTAGAGTCCTGAGATAGTATGTGTGAATGTTGTGATTCTATGAGTTACATCTATGGCACATGAGAGTGTACTGTGAGCCGATTGGGGACACCCTGAAAATGGGTGTGATGGCTGTTAGAGCATGGGTGACAGTGCTTTTTTCTGTGCTTAAGTACAATGATAGTATCTAGAGAACAAGAACAATATGTGATTTCATGCAACACAGGATAAGAGCATG